>NC_086098.1:109191010-109791010 GCF_963921235.1 Mobula hypostoma | reverse complement strand
AAAATCATGAAACAAAAAAAAACACTCGATTCATTGATTTGAGGCAAACTTTGGGCTTTCCAAACACAGACGGATAAGCTGATTAATCACAGCAGCCGTTTAATTTGTGTGAAGCTGCCATGCCCAAAACATGACAACTCACCTAATGTAATGAAATTTATTCTGCATTTCTCTTGTGTCAGTAACCATATATTCGGTGATAATCATACTCCATGCAATAACTGGCAACTTGCCTCCTTTTGCGATTCTCTTTTTATCTTCAGTAAAATGTGAAAAAGCAGAGTACTCTCTGGCACTTCCCCCACACAGTGCAGACCCTCAGAGTCTGAATAATAAGTACTCGCAAGGTCAAGCATCAAATCGAATCAATTTCTCACATGGTGATAATATATCTAACGAAGCATTGCTTCAATCCCACCCACCCCCCAAACACACACACACACACACACACACACACACACACACACACACACACACAGGGGAACAGAATTTGTGCTGTCACTCCATTTAGATTAGCTTACCATGCCCAGAGTAGGCAGCAACACCAGCATTTGTCACTGCGTTTCATGGTGCACCCATCAGGACATTAAATGACCCTCATCTGGGCTATCAAACAAAGTAGAGTGCCATTGGGGTGGGGAGGCATGAAAGAATGAGATGGCTCCTTCACCACAGCGTGGTATAGCAGAGGTGACTGAGGAAAATCCACAGATTGCATTTACCTACCATTTTGACTGACAATCCTAACTTAGCATCACCAGTGCTTGCCAATTGCCCACACAGAAATCCATTCACTGTAAGAACGGTTATGTTTATGGAGTGGTGCAATTGTTAAAAACAGTTCGACCTAGTTTTACATTTTACTAACTGGAAACAATAGGCTTGATCAAATAAGTCACCTGAAGCAAAATCAGGAAGCAACATAGAAGCTTGTTTTAAATACACAGACTGGGCTATAGGACGTAGTTACAATTATTACCCTGAATCTACAGAGAGAATTACTCCATGCTGAAAGATTTTTTTTCAAATTTTGTTTTCATCTAGCTCTTAAGTACGAGGGGTGATTGATAAGTTTGTGGCCGAAGGTAGAAGGAGTCAATTTTCGAAAACCTAGCACATTTAGTTTTCAACATAGTCCCCTCCTACATTTACACACTTAGTCCAGCGGTCGTGGAGCATACGGATCCCTTCTTTGTAGAAGTCGGCGTCTTGGACCTCCAGAAGTGGTCCACAGCAGGGGTAATTGCTACGTTCATGCCCTAAGGTAGAAGGAGATGAGTTATTAACTTCAAACTTTCGGCATTTTCACTCAGTTGAACTGCATGTGCATGTAAGGAGAGCTGTATAACTCATCTCCTTCCTCCTTAGGCCACAAACTTATCAATCACTCCCAAGATCCGTATACTCCACGACCGCTGGACTAAGTGTGTAAATGTAGGAGGGGACGAAGTTGAAAAATAAACGTGCTAGGTTTTCTAAAACTGACTCCTTCTACCTTACGCCACGAACTTATCAATCACCCCTCGTAATAGCAAGACACGTACGGCATCATTTACTTCTGTGTCCACACTACTAGGAAATGCTCCCTCCTATATCTCAGACAAAAAGCAATAGGTCTATTAAGAAAGGACTGGGTTTAAAAATCTTTAAGGATTGAGCTTCAGATGGTTAGACTTCCCACCAAACTGGAGGTCTGCTGACTGAGTTAAAATGAGGCTTTCAGTGAGCTGTGTGTTGTCTGTACATATATTCGCTCCCATATAAGCCCTTCACCCTTGCAAGCTGGAGGCAATTAGAAGCTCTGTAGTGTTTCAACCCTGTGCATCCTCTTCACACAACCCAGAAGAGTGCCTTCACCATTCCTAACAAACTCCCACCCTCGTTTTATCCTGCTTTGCGGAACTGTAGACCTCCAACAATGATGTGTTGCTTAGTAGTCATCAGTGGGGGTTTGGAAGGTCACCCTGTTCTGGATAATACAGACTTCCCTGAGACTCAGCTGTTTCCAAAAGTGACAAAAGTGCTGCAGGGCCGATTAGCATCAAAAGCAAAGCCTCCAGTCAGACGTAGCAGCTTTAAAGTCACTGGCTTTTCTCATCTCCGCAAATGGTACCCAAATCTGAGTGATGCTGAATCTGATTTCACAACCTGCTCATTTTGCTTCCAGTCATAAGGTACTGTATCACCTGCAAGCCTAATAAAATTAAGTGCTTCTTAAAAATATTCTATAACATCCAAAGAAGGGGTGGTGTGTACATTAGAACTTCAATACTCAGAACCACAGTAAGTGAGACAGATAGACTCATTGAGTTGTACAGCACATAAACAAGCTCTCCACCCACCACATCCATGTGAACCTTTCTGTCCATTAACAGCAATTCCATTGCTCACATCAGACTACCAGCCATAGTTCAACAAAACAGCCTATCGCCATCTTCTCAGGCTATACATTAAAAGGAATCAAAGGCTCATGAGAAGGGTGAAAGTATATTGTATCACCTTTCACATTCCTCCTAGTCTGATACACAGGGCCTTGAGCCTAGAATGTTCACAGCAGTGCTATGAACACAAACCGATAGAGGATATTTGACCCTTTATTTTCAATTCTCTCTATTAGATGTGTGCTCCATTGGTAACAACTTTATTCAGAACATAGCTATACTGGAGAAAAAACTGCAAATCAGTTGCCAAAACATCATCATCTTAGCACCAGAAAGAAATAGAGGAATGGCTATGAAGTTAAAATAACATTTCTAAGAATAGGATGAATGGTACTCACTTGGAGCAAGGATATAGACACTACAAAGCAGACTGTAATAACACTGGGACCCCAGTAACATGCATTAATTTTTGTTTGGGATGATATGTCCCAAAGTTGGTCTTTTTTACCTGTTCCTTATCCAAAAATTAGCAACAGTTTTCAATTTCTTTCCCTTAGAAGTAATAAGAAAATTAGTTTCAGAGAATAAAAACCAGGCACTTTGTTTCTAGGAGCTTTGTTCAGATTTGAAATGGAAAAATAGTAGTCAAAAGCCAGAATGAAATATGATACAGGACAGTAGTCCTGCCTTGGGGTGGGAGGGGTTACACACAAGTGAAAGAAACACTTTACTGTTGTGTTGTTAACTTCTAATCCAGACATATGGCTGCTCATGTTTCTTTTGGAAGCAGCATAAGGACATGCTATTTCTTTGATGTGATATATTATGAGCTTCAATGTAACGATGTTTTCAAATATTTGGAATGAGTGCCAGAAAATATACACTTCTCTTACAGAAAATAAATCTCAACCTTCCAAAGTACGTCCTCCTAAATACAAAAGCCATACACTAAAAACTCAGAAAATTAAAATGCAAACTGTTAAGGAGATAACAAAAAAAGTGTAATGTTTCTGAAATATTCCTTTCATGTTTCTCCAGAAAATTCAAACAGCAACTAAATATGACATTGTGGGTTCTGAAATAAAAGTTACTCACTGCAAAAAAAAATGCTTTTATTTCAAATGGATAATTATAAAATTAAACAAACAACAGAATACTTTAAATCTAAACAAGAAGAATTTTCATGATACATTTGATAAGTCACCACCTGAAAAGAGAAACAGCATGTAAATATTCAAAGTGCAACTTTTCATTAGCTGTTTAATAGAACCTGGCTCGTGATTTAAACTACTTTTGGACATCAAGCATTTGAGTTCACTCACACACAGTTTAGTCATCGAATCAATATACTAAATACTCTACTTTGGACTGCTTGAAGGATCTGCTGAATATTTTATCAACTTGTTCAGATGTAATTTCAAGAACATGAGACATTATTACTAGTGTGCATACAAACAAATTCTACGGCGATGGCCATCAACTCCTACAGGAAATTACTTGCTCCAAGCAATATTTTAGTTTTCATATTCACCAAATGTCAACTGGTATTTTTTCTCCCCTGCTGGTAATTCTGCAGACTGTTTCCAGACACCAATTAATTTATGCCCTAGAAGTGCTCATTAGTCTTGCATGTGCAACTTCTAGCTATTCTTGTAGATAAACATCTGGATAATACTTTCCACAAAACATAATTTACTGCTAGTGTGTATCGCCGATGGGTTAAATACTTTTTAAAACAACTGATACAGAGTTTTTCTGTAATTGATAAGCAAACAACTATAGAAGCTGCGAATCTGAAACAAAACCACAAAATGCTGCAAGTACTGAGGCAGCATCTGCAGAGAGAAAAATAAACACAATTTAAGTTGATGATCTTGGCATTCTCTGTTCAAATAGGAGAAAATGCATTATAGAGGCAAAAGAGTATCAAGAGTTCAGACGAGATATTTGAGCTTGGTATTGAATTTAAACTGTTGTCAAATATCAGAATAGAGACTGCAATTTGTCAGAAACAACAGAAAAGACTGTTGTATTAGCTTAAATATTTAGTGGCAAGCTATCTCACAGTCAATGGATTGGATCAAAACTCTGTAGTCCTGCTATCCCTAGTTGTGAATGCATGATGAAGCGGTTAACAGGAGAAAGCTCCAAGGAAACCCTACCCTCAATATGAGCACCAGAGAGATAAAAGCATTGCGAATACCTTTGTATCCATGCTTAATAAATGCCAAATAAAGATCTATCTCAGCTTTCACCTGCAATCCCACCCACCAGCATAGAAGCCAGTCTCCAACTAATCCAATTCATTCCATGTGAAATTAAGAAATCAACTCCTACCCTCCACTTAATAAGAGTTCTGGTTATAGCAAAGGCTGTAGGAGCAGACAACATCCCAGATACAGCACTGAAAATCTGCGCTCTGGAACCACCACATTCAGCCAAGCTCTTGCAGATCTCTGGAAACTACCTGACAATGTGAAAAATTGCCCACAAAATGCAGGACAACTCCAAACCAATCAGTCCACACTCAAATTACCGATGTGATGGAAGCCACTACTGCCAGAGCTGTCCAGTGGCAGCTTTCACTCCAGTGCCCATTTTGCATTTTATCAAGACCACTTGGGTCTAGCTATCAACAGAGCCTTGTCCAACCCTGGGCCATCAAGCTGAATTCCAGAGGTTAAGGGAGAGGGATTGCTTTGGACAGCAAGGTGTCTCGGTCAAAGGGCATCAAGGGCATGGAAAAGACAGAAACAGGAAGTATAGGCTTTTTCTGGGAACGAGATTTTTAATCCCACCCTCTCCCAGTGTAGAGTGCCCTCCTGCTTCAAATTATCTACCATTGTTCTTGTACCAAAAAAAGACCAAGGTAACATGCCTAACAACTGGCATCCTGTACACTCACCTCAGAAATAAGCAAATGCTTTCAGAGGCTGGTCAAGGACTATATCTGCAGCATGCTGCCACCCAAACTGGACTCCCTACAATTTGCCTATTGACAGAACCGATCGACAGACAACGCAATAGTCACTGCTCTACATACTGTCCTTACACATCTGGAGAAGGATGCTTATGTGAGAATGCTGTTCTTGGACTACAGTTCAGCATTCAACACCATAATTCCCTCCAGGCTCGACAGGAAGCTGAGACCTCGGCCTTCACCCTGCCTTATGCAGCTGGATCCTGGACTTCCTGCCAGATCGCTGGCAGGTGGTAAGAGTGGGCTCCCTCACCTCCAATCCTCTGATTCTCAACACAGGAGCCTCTCAGGGCTGTGTACTAAGTCCCCTCCTTTACTCCCAGTATTCTCCTGACTGTGTTGCCACCCACAGCTCTAATCTGCTAATTAAATTTGCCGAAGACACTACATTGATTGGCCTAATCTCAAACAATAACCAGGTGGCCTACAGGGAAGACAACATCTCTCTGACACAGCAGTATCAAGAAAACAACCTTGCTCTCAATGTCGCAAAAACAAAGGCGCTGGTTGTGTATTACAGGAGGAATGGAGACAGGCTAATCCCTGTTGACATCAATGGATCTGGGATTGAGAGGGTAAACAGCTTTAAATTCCTTGGCATCCACATCACTGAGGACCTCACATGGTCTGTACAGACCAGCTATGTGGTGAAAAAGGCACAATAGCATCTCTTTCACCTCAGATGATTGAGGAAGTTTGCTATGGGCCCCCAAATCCTAAGAACAAGGGCACAGTTGAGAGCATTTTGACTGGCTGCATCACTGCCTGGTATGGGAACTGTACCTCCCTTAAACGCAGGATTCTGCAGAGAGTGGTGCGGACAGCCCAGTGCATCTGTAGTTGTGAACTTCTCATGATTCAGGACGTTTACAAAGACAGGTGTGAGTAAAGGGCCTGTAGGATCATTGGGGACCCGAGTCACCCCAACCACAATCTATTCCAGCTGCCACCTTCTGGGAAATGATATCGCAGCATAAAACCGGGACCAACAGGCTCTGACACAGCTTCTTCCACCAGGCCATCATATTGATTTACTCACGCTGATTTGAGTGTACTCTATATTATATTGACTGTTCTATTTATTATAAATGATTATAAATTCCTATGATTGCACATTGCACATTTAGACAGAGATGCAACGTAAAGATTTTTACTCCTCATGTATGTGAAGGTTGTAAGAAATAAAGTCAATTCAATTCAATGAGGTTCCATCGTTACAGGCATCCATAAAGTTAAATCTTTTCCCAAGTTGGAAACAACAGTAAAGAAAACACTCAATATGATAAGCACACCTCCACAATATTGTAATGAATAGCATCAAAACACATAAAACCCATAAGAAGAATTACATGTACTGAAAGGGGAAGGGGAGGGGGAAAGGAGTAGAGAGAGACAGAGAGAGGTGGGGAGACAGAAAACGAGTTCAGCTATTTGTAAGAATGAATATATGTACAATACAAACATCGAAATTCTGAATTTAATATTACAGAAGCTCATTCACATGTAGTGTGTGTCCAGAAATTGGGCATTGTTAACCAGGGATGGCCTGTGCCTTTACCCCAACCCACAATCATTTATAAACATGGACAGAAATAATTGGAGATTCAATAGATCCAGATCCACATCCTATTCCCAGTTCACATGCTTTCCAGGCACTCCCACTGACTGTTGAGTAACTATCCTCAATATTGCAGTCCCAATGGGAAGAGTACGCAAGGTTCTGCAATCTCTCCTTTTGATCAGTGTGTACCATGGCAGACTATGAAGTAGTCTATTGCAGAAATGTGCTATGTAATTTTAAAACTTGACATTCAATGGTATCCAAACATTATGTGTGCCGTCGTTTACAGCTCACTGATATTACAGACACCTGCAAACTTGTCAGAATCAGGTTTAGTATCACTGGCACAAGTTGTGAAATTTATTGTTTTGCAGCAGCAATACAGTGCAATACGTAATAACTATAAATTACAATAAGAAATATACATAGTGGATTCCGGTAAATTGGCCCATTGGTTAATCAGGGCAGACACTTTTTTGGGACCAATCTTAAAGATCAAAAGCTAATTGAGAAAGTAGCCAGGATTCCCTTTGTTTATTTGGGACACTGTGCTGCTTAACTGGGACAGGAGACTGTTGCTGTAACGTTTCTAAGTAGCATCAGTTGCATTCACTCATGTTGCTGTCAGACACTACACCATGCTTAGCGATCAGTTTTTAAACCGCCTCAGTTGCATCTGCTTGTGTTCAAAATGCAATGAATTCTGTCACTGATAGTTGGAAAGAAATAAGCAGTAAGACAGTTCAGAATTGTTTTGCTCACTGCAGTTTCAACCACTCAGGCTTGGAAATGACAGAAACGGCCAGGAGTGAAAATGAAATGATTTCACTACTTCAACAAGTTGGGAACTGTGAAGAATTTGAAGGTATTGACAATCATCTTGAGTTTTCCCCACTGGAGACTCATCTCTCAGCTGTGGCTCCAAGTAGCTGTCTTTATGCAACAGTGGCCACACCCCGGTACACTGCTTCACCAGACAGGTTAAAACAGTGAGGGTAGCTGGCAGGTCTCATAAACCAGTGAGGTAGAGACATGCCTGTCCTAGCAAGCAAAGTCAGATCTGGCAGTGAGATCCAATGGCCAGGAAGGCGGTTCTGCAAAGTTCCATGGAGAACAAAGGGCATGACAATGCACAGAAGTAGTCATAGTCATAGTCTTCCAGTGCAACCAAGGAAGACCCCAGTTGTAACATCTACTTGGACCACTGGGCCTGGACTTCCAAGGTCAAGAGAGCATAACTGTTCCAGTGCAACAACTTTCACGTTTTAACAACTTTCCTGCACAGGTTTCCAGACACCATTGGATATGATGGACCACCAGAAATACAAAGTTCAAAGTAAAATTTATTATCAGAGTACATACGTGTCACCACATAAGACCATAAGACACAGGAGCAGAATTAGGCCATTTAGCCCATCGAGTGTGCACTGCCATTCCATCATGGCTGATCCCAGAACCACACAACCCCATACACCTGCCTTCTCACTACATCCTTTGATGCCATGACCGATCAGGAAACAATCAACTTCCGCCTTAAATATATGCAGGAACTTGGCCACCACCGCAGTCTGTCGCAGAGAATTCCACAGATGCACTTCTCTCCAGCTAAAAACATTCCTCCTTACCTCTGTACTAAAGGATCACCCCTTGATTTTGAAGTTGTGTCCTCTAGTTCTGGATACCTCCACCACAGGAAACATCCTCTCCACATCCACCCTTATCTAGTCCTTTCAACATTCGGTGGATTTCAACGAGATCCCGCCCCCCCCCGCATTCTTTTATATTCCAGTGAGTACTGTCCCAAAACTGCCAAACAGTCCTCATACGTTAACTCCTTCATTCTCAGAATCGTTATTGTAAGCCTCCTCTGGACTTTCTCCAATGACATCCTTTTTGCGATAAGGGGCCCAAAACTATTAACAATACTCCAAGTGCAGCCTGACTAGTGTCTTATAAAGGCTCGACATAATCTGCTTGCTTTTATATTCTATTGCCTTTGCAATAAATGGCAACATTGCATTTGCCTTCTTTGCCACAGACTCAACCTGTATATTAACGTTCTGGGAGACTTGCATGAGGACTCCTAAGTCCCTCTGCACCTCTGATATTTGAAACTTCTCCCCATTTAGATAATAGTCTGGACTATTGTTCCTTTTTCCAAAATGAATTATCATGTATTTCCCAACACTGCATCCCATTTGCCACTTTTTTGCCTATTCTTCCAATTTGTCCAAGTCCTGCTGCAATCGCATTGCTTCCTCAACACTACCTACCCTTCCATCTATCTTCATATCATCCGTAAACTTTGCCACAAAGCCATTAATTCCATACAACCCCGAGATTCTTCTTCTGCAGCCATACTTAGGAAATCTATAGAACAGTAACTGTAAACATCAGGAACTATAAACTGCAAATGCAGATATAAATAAATCACAATAAATAACGAGTATGAAATAACAATATAACATCCATCAATATAACAGAGTCCTTAAATGACTGCAGTCATCCCCCTTTGTTCGAGAGCCTGATGGTTGAGGGGTAGTAGCTGTTCTTGAACCTGGAGGTGCGAGGCCTGAGCAACTTGTACCTTCAGCCTGATGGCAGCAGCAAGAAAAGAGCCTGGTCTGGGTGGTGAGGATCTTTAATAATGGATACTGCTTTTCTACAGCAATTTTTCATGTAAATATACTCAATGGTTGGGAGGGTTTTACCCTTGATGTACTGGGCAGAAGCCACTATTTTCCGTAGGATTTTCTACTCAAAGGCATTGGTGTTCCCATACCAGGCCATAATGCAGCCAGTCAGCACACTTTCCAGCACAAAGTTTGCCAGGGTTTTCAATGAAATGCCAACCCCCGTAGACTCCTTAGGAAGTAAAGGCGTTTCTTCACAATAATATTTATATGGGTCCAGGACAGGTCCTCTGAGATGGTGACAGCCAGGAATTTAAAATTACTGACCCTCTCCACCTCTGATCTTCTGATGATTACTGGGTCACGGGCCTCTAGTTTCCCTCTCCTGAAGTTTACAATCAGTTCCTTAGTCTTACTGACATTGAGTGAGATGTTGTTGTTATTACACCGCTCAGCCAAGTTGTCAATCTCCCTCCTGTATGCTGATTCATCACTCCCTTTGATACAGCGCACAATAGTGGTGTCGTCAGCAAACCCATATGTGGTGTTGGACCTGTACTTGGGCACACAGTCATAAGTGTAATGTGAGCAGAGCAGGGAGCCAAGCACAAATCCCTGTGGTGCTCCTGTGCCGATGGAGATTGTGGAGGAGATGTTTTTGCCAATCTGAACTGACTGGGGTCTGGAAGTGAGGAAATCCAGAATCCAATTGCACAAGGGGATATTGAGACCCAGGTCTCAGAGCTGTAACTGATAAAGAGCGTGCTGATTGATGTATGCACCTTTGCTGTCCAGATGTTCCAGGATTGTGTGAAGAGCCAATGAGATAGTATCTGCTGTAGACCTGCTGCTACGATAGGTGAATTGAAGTGGATCCAAGTTACCATTCAGACAGAAGCTGATATGCTTCAACACCAGCCTCTCACAACACTTCATCACTGTTGATCTAAGTGCCACTGGGGAACAGACAGGTTAGCACGTTCTTCTAGGGCACTGGTACGATTGAAGCCTGCTTGAAGCAGATGGGTACCACACATTGTCAGGGTGAGAGGTTGAAGATATCTGTGAATACACCAGCCAGTTGGTCGGCACAAGTCTTCTATAGTCGTCCAGGTACTCAATCCAGACTGGATGCTTTCCTTGGATTCACTCTGTTGAAGGCAGCCCGCATGTCATCTTCAGATCCTGAGACCAAAGGGTCATCTGAAGACATGAGGGTGCGGAATGGTTCCTCCCTGTCCTGGTGGTCTAAGCAAAAACCTGCTGTTCCTTCCCCTATGTCGCAAGATTTAGCTTTGTGGGAGATTATGGCATATAAATCCTGCCACAGCTATCAAACATCCCCTATTGATTCCAGGCTCGTCCGGAATCCCTACTTCGCCTGAGCGAAGGCTTTCCCGAGATCATGCCAGCACCTCTTGCAACATTCTTGATCTCCAGACTTGAAAGCCTCTGATCTATCTCTCAGCAGGTTCTAGATTTCTTTGTTCATCCAGGGCTTCTGATTGGGGAAAAACCCTGAACAATTTTGTGGGGTGACACTTGTCCACAGCTGTTATAATAAAGTCTGTTACAACCCTGGTGTAGTCATTCAGGTCCTCAGATGAGTTCTTGAATCCCAGTCTATGGACTCAAGGCAATCCTGTAACCGTTCCTCTGGCTCCCGCAACCACCGCTTCGTTGTCTTGATCTCTGGAGCCTTGCTCCTTAAACTCTGTCTGTATGCAGGTAGCAGGAGTACAACCAAATGATCCCACTTACCAAAATGCTGTGTCGGGAAGGAACAATAGGCATTCACACAATGCTCTGTGACGACACTGGTGCCAAGCTGTATGGGTCCTAATGCCCTTCCCTTGGACAACATTGGTGTCCTAGAGAGGGGAGACTTACAGCATGGGCAACTGCTAGTCTTCCATACAACCTTGCCCAAGCCTGTGCCCTGGAGAGTGAAGACTTCCCAGGTGCAGATCTCTGGTCTCACAAGACTAACGGATGCCTTAAAGTCTAGTGTGTTGGGACAGCTGGTGCAACCGGTTATGTGCTAGTGATAATTGGGCAGGTTTCTTCAGAAAGGCCTGGTTAAGGTTGTCGACTATAATTTGAAATGTGTTGGGATGGGCCATTTCTTGTTTAAGACAGCACTGTGCCTGCTGGTGGTACATAAACTGCACTCAGGATCACAGCTGAGAATCCTGAGGCAAGAAGAATGGTCTATATTTAATTGTTAGTTACTCTAAATCAGGGTAACAAGAAGTTGACATAAACCCAATGTCCGTGCACCTACGAGAAATGACTTAAAAAGCACACTCTGCCACCTCCTTCCTTACCAGAATTCAAGGTTCAATCCATTCTGAAAATCGTAAAATCTTCTGGTCGAGTAGCTGCGTCCAGGGTGTTCACTATTAACCAAGACTCAATACAACAAACAATTGAGATCAGCCTCATCTGCCTCTGAGAGAGCAGCCTTGCCCTGAGATCGTCAATGTTATTTTCATACGACTGCATGTTTGCTAGCAAAATGGAAGGCAGAGGAGACCTCATCCCTCTGTGCTTCAGCCTGGTTCGAATCCCACCTCTCCTGCCGTGTTTTTGGCTTTGGTGTTGACCCTTAAAGACTGTGCTTAACTGCCCTGTTTTTAACTGTCCAATGTCAGGTCTGAAGATCATTTATGTAATTTTGCAGTCCGTTGGCAAGACTTACTGTTACAGATTGCAGCGAAAGCAGTTCAAAAGGAGTATACTTAAGAGGAAAATTTGTACAATTTCCTGCCGCCCACAAAGAGTCGCTGATGTACACTGGGGCCATCTTGAAGGTTAGAACTGGTAATGTCCTAATGTGCTCTGATCATCATTTAAATACATAAATGGTAATACTCACTTAAACAGTAGTTTGTCTTTTTTATACCTTTTTAACTATTTCCATGAAACTTCAGCTAATTCGGGCAGCTGTTTAATTGGGCCAACATATACTGGTCTCGATGTGTCCTATTAACCAGAATACACTACAGGTTTCCCCCACTATCCAAAGGTAAAGCGTTCCTATGAAACGGTTCGTAAGCCAGAACGTCGTAAAGTGAATAAGCAATTGCCATTTATTAATATGGAAAAAATTTTTGAGCATTCGCAGACCCAAAAAAAACCTACAAAATCATGCCAAATAACACATAAAACCTAAAATAACAGTAACATTTAGTAAAATCAGGAATGATATGATAAGTACACAGCCTACATAAAGTAGAAATACTTTTCCGCAGCACTGCCTAGCGCAGTGAAAATCTCGCGGAAGCGCTCGTGGCAGAAACACTCTCTCCAGTAACCTTTAAGCTGTGAAGCTGCTGAATCATACCAAATAACACATAAAAATACACAGCCTGTATAAAGTAGCAAAAGTGTATGTACAGTGTAGTTTCACTTACCGGAATCAGGAAGACTCCAATAAATTACAGTTTCGTCACAGTTAAACACTTGCTTATACGAATAAGCACCTGACGCAATCGGCAATTGCCTCTGATCTGGACTGACATTTACGTGCCGGGCGGCACCTAATTAATTAGCTTGTTTGTTACGGCTTTTATCTTAAAGATGTGCTGGGTGTGTTCATAGTTGGGATCACAGAGACATGGCTCCAGGGTGACCAAGGATGGGAGCTCAACGTTCAAGGATATTCAATATTCAGGAGGGATAGACATGAAGGAAGGGGAGGTGGGGTGGCGTTGCTGGTTAAAGAGGAGATTAATGCAATAGAAAGGAAGGACATAAGCCGGGAAGATGTGGAATCGATATGGGTAGAGCTGCATAACACTAAGGGGCAGAAAACGCTGGTGGGAGTTGTGTACAGGCCACCTAACAGTAGTAGTGAGGTCGGAGATGGTATTAAACAGGAAATTAGAAATGTGTGCAATAAAGGAACAGCAGTTATAATGGGTGACTTCAATCTACATGTAGATTGGGTGAACCAAATTGGTAAAGGTGCTGAGGAAGAGGATTTCTTGGAATGTATGCGGGATGGTTTTTTGAACCAACATGTCGAGGAACCAACTAGAGAGCAGGCTACTCTGGACTGGGTTTTGAGCAATGAGGAAGGGTTAATTAGCAATTGTCGTGAGAGGCCCCTTGGGTAAGAGTGACCATAATATGGTGGAATTCTTCATTAAGATGGAGAGTGACATAGTTAATTTAGAAACAAAGGTTCTGAACTTAAAGAGGGGTAACTTTGAAGGTATGAGACGTGAATTAGCTAAGATAGACTGGCAAATGACACTTAAAGGATTGACGGTGGATATGCAATGGCAAGCATTTAAAGATTGCATGGATGAACTACAACAATTGTTCATCCCAGTTTGGCAAAAGAATAAATCAAGGAAGGTAGTGCACCCGTGGCTGACAAGAGAAATTAGGGATAGTATCAATTCCAAAGAAGAAGCATACAAATTAGCCAGAAAAAGTGGCTCACCTGAGGACTGGGAGAAATTCAGAGTTCAACAGAGGAGGACAAAGGGCTTAATTAGGAAGGGGAAAAAAGATTATGAGAGAAAACTGGCAGGGAACATAAAAACTGACTGTAAAAGCTTTTATAGATATGTAAAAAGGAAAAGACTGGTAAAGACAAATGTATGTCCCCTACAGACAGAAACAGGTGAATTGATTATGGGGAGCAAGGACATGGCAGACCAATTGAATAATTACTTTGGTTCTGTCTTCACTAAGGAGGACATAAATAATCTTCCAGATATAGTAGGGGACAGAGGGTCCAGTGAGATGGAGGAACTGAGCAAAATACATGTTAGCAGGGAAGTGGTGTTAGGTAAATTGAAGGGATTAAAGGCAGATAAATCCCCAGGGCCAGATGGTCTGCATCCCAGAGTGCTTAAGGAAGTAGCCTAAGAAATAGTGGATGTATTAGTGATAATTTTTCAAAACTCGTTAGATTCTGGACTAGTTCCTGAGGATTGGAGGGTGGCTAATGTAACCCCAATTTTTAAAAAAGGAGGGAGAGAGAAACCGGGGAATTATAGACCGGTTAGCCTAACATTGGTGGTGGGGAAACTGCTGGAGTCAGTTATGAAAGATGTGATAACAGCACATTTGGAAAGCGGTGAAATCATCGGACAAAGTCAGCATGGATTTGTGAAAGGAAAATCATGTCTGACGAATCTCATAGAATTTTTTGAGGATGTAACTAGTAGAGTGGATAGGGGAGAAGCAGTGGATGTGGTATATTTGGATTTTCAAAAGGCTTTTGACAAGGTCCCACACAGGAGATTAGTGTGCAAACTTAAAGCACATGGTATTGGGGGTAAGGTATTGATGTGGATAGAGAATTGGTTAGCAGACAGGAAGCAAAGAGTGGGAATAAACAGGACCTTTTCAGAATGGCAGGCAGTGACTAGTGGGGTACCGCAAGGCTCAGTGCTGGGATCCCAGTTGTTTACAATATATATTAATGACTTGGATGAGGGAATTAAATGCAGCATCTCCAAGTTTGCGGATGACACGAAGCTGGGCGGCAGTGTTAGCTGTGAGGAGGATGCTAAGAGGATGCAGGGTGACTTGGATAGGTTGGGTGAGTGGGCAAATTCATGGCAGATGCAATTTAATGTGGATAAATGTGAAGTTATCCAGTTTGGTGGGAAAAATAGGAAAACAGATTATTATCTGAATGGTGGCCGATTAGGAAAAGGGGAGGTGCAACAAGACCTGGGTGTCATTATACACCAGTCATTGAAAATGGGCATGCAGGTACAGCAGGCGGTGAAAAAGGCGAATGGTATGCTGGCATTTATAGCGAGAGGATTCGAGTACAGGAGCAGGGAGGTACTACTGCAGTTGCACAAGGCCTTGGTGAGACCACACCTGGAGTATTGTGTGCAGTTTTGGTCCCCTAATCTGAGGAAAGACATCCTTGCCATAGAGGGAGTACAAAGAAGGTTCACCAGATTGATTCCTGGGATGGCAGGTCTTTCATATGAAGAAAGACTAGATGAACTAGGCTTGTACTCGTTGGAGTTTAGAAGATTGAGGGGGGATCTGATTGAAACGTATAAAATCCTAAAGGGATTGGACAGGCTAGATGCAGGAAGATTGTTCCCGATGTTGGGGAAGTCCAGAACAAGGGGTCACAGTTTGAGGATAAGGGGGAAGCCTTTTAGGACTGAGATTAGGAAAAACTTCTTCACACAGAGAGTGGTGAATCTGTGGAATTCTCTGCCACAGGAAACAGCTGAGGCCAGTTCATTGGCTATATTTAAGAGGGAGTTAGATATGGCCCTTGTGGCTACGGGGGTCAGCTGGTATGGAGGGAAGGCTGGTGCAGAGTTCTGAGTTGGATGATCAGCCATGCTCATAATAAATGGCGGTGCAGGCTCGAAGGGCCGAATGGCCTACTCCTGCACCTATTTTCTATGTTTCTATATTCCGACTACCGGAACACCATGCTTTGTACACCCATCAATCCACTCAAGCGATAGCCTTTCGATTTTATCCATTATTGGACGCCGACTGAGAGAGACCACTTTGCTATGAGCAGAACCAACAGTAACATTGGCAGCTTTCAGGATTCTCTCTCTCTGCGTATAAATAGAGTGAATGGTGGACGCAGGCAAGTTCAACGCCCGGATAATGCCCTTACTTCGTTCACCACAATCAAAACACTCAATTATGTCTAGTTTTACAATAAGTGTAACACCCTTACGAGCACTCTTAGGCTTTTCCGATACCTTAGAACTCATCTTGCTAACGGATGCACAAAATAAATTGAGATAAAGCATGTATTTAAGCAATGCCGGCTAGAATGCAGTTCCGGGGGAGGAGCTTGACTGTTCGGGTGCACGCTGCCTTTTTTCGTAACAGTGAAAACACCTTCTGTTAGTGAAAACAAGTAACTAATGTAGGTCTTTTGTAACAGCGAGGTGTCGTAAAGCGAACGTTCGGAAAACAGGGGGGCCACCTTTATATATATAAAAATTAAGTTAAATAAGTAATGCAAAAAAAGTTAGGTATTGTACATGGACTCATTGTCTGTCAGAAATCTGATAGCAGAGGGGAAAAAGCTGTTCCTGAAATGTTGAGTGTGTGTCTTCAGGCTCCTGTACCTCCACCTTGACGGTAGCAATGGAAAGAGGACATATCCTGGATGATGCTGGTCCTTAATGATGGATGCCACCTTTTTGAGGCATTGCATTTTGAAAATGTCCTCAACGCTGAGGAGGCTACCGCCCATGACAGAGCCGAAAGAGTTTACAACTTTTTCTGTTCCTGTACAGCGGCCCCTCCGTACTGAATGATGACGGAACCAGTTAGAATGCTCTTCACAGTCCATCAATAGAAATTTGCTAGAGTCTTTGATGACATACCAAATCTTGAACTCCTTATGAAATATAGCCACTGTTGTGCCTTTTTTGTGACTGCATCAATATGTTGGGCTAGGATAGATCTTTAGAGATGTTGATACCCAAGAACTTAAAACTGCTCATCCTTACCACTGCTGATGCCTTGGTGAGAACTGGTGTGTGTTCCCTTGATATCCCCTTCCTGATGACCACATCAGTTCCTTGATCTTTCTAATGTTGAGTGCACGGTTGTTGTTGAGACATCACTCACCAGCTGATCTATCTCACTCCTGTACGCCTCCTTGTCACCATCCGAAATTCTGCCAACAATTGTTGTGTCATCGGCAAATTTATAGATGGTGTTTGCACTGTGCCTAGCCACGCAGTCATGGAATAGTACAGCAGCAGGCTAAGCATGCATCCTTGAGGTGCATTGGTATTGCTTGTCAGTGAGGAGGAGATGTTATATCTAATCCGCACAGATTGTGGTCTCCCAACGAGGAAGCTAAGGATCCAACTGCATCGGTTGGTACAGAGGCCAAGATTTTGAAGCTTGTTGATTTGTACTGAAGGTATGATGATGCTGAAAGCTGAACTGTAATCAACAACTAGCAGCCCGATGTAGGTATTGTTGTTGTCTAGGTAGTCCAAGGCTGAGTGAAAAGCCGGTGAGATTGCATCCACTGTAGACCTATTGTGGCAGCAGGCAAATTGCAGAAGATCTAGCTCTTACCTAGGCAGGAGTTGATTCTGGCCATGACCAACTTCTCAAAGCACTTCATCACAGTAGATATGAATGAAACTGGCTGACAGCCACTGGGGCAACTCATCCTGCTCTTCTCGGTCGCTGGTATGATCACTGACTTTTGAAGCAGGAGTGAACCTCTGATTGCAGCAGTGAGAGATTGAAGATCTCCTTGAACACTCCTGCCAGTTGGCTGGCACAGGTTTTCAGTGCCCTACCAGGTACACCATCGGGGCCTGACACTTTGCAAGGGTTCACACTCCCGGACGATGTTCTGGCATTGACCTCGGAGACAGCAATCCCAGGGTCACTAGATACCGCAGGGATTCACAGAGGCCATTTTATTTTCCCTTTCAAAGGTGTTGAGCTTATCTGGGAGTAAAGCATCGCAGCCATTACTGTTGTTAGGTTTTGCGTTGTGGGAAGAAATAGCCTGCAAACCCTGCCAGAACTGATGTGCATTTGATTCGGTTTTTTAATTCAATTGCAATTGTTTTACGCTCTTAAAAAAGCCTTCTGAAGGTTGTACCTGGGCTTCCTGTATGGTTCTGGATTACTGTTCTTGAATATCACAGATCTAGTCCTCAGCAGAGTGCGAATCTCCTGTTTCATACAAGGCTAAAAGAACTAGCCTTCTGCACTTCAGGCAGAGACCCAGCCTTTTTGTACCCAAATTTCACAACTACATAAGCATATGCACAGACGCGATGAATTGCTTCATACTCTTGGACAAGCTCATTCACAGTACAGGTGTCCCCTGCTTTTCGAACGTTCGCTTTACGAAACCTCACTGTTACGAAAGACCTACATTAGTACCCTGTTTTCGTTTTCAGAAGGTGTTTTCACTGTTACAAAGAAAGGCAGCGCGCGATAAAAAATCAGCACGCGATAAAAGGCAGCGCATGCCCTGAGCAGCCGCTCTGCCCCGGATTCGGAACGGCATTGCTTTAACACGTTGCATTGAGCAGCCGTTTGCAAGATGAGTTCTAAGGTGCCGGAAAAGCAGGAAGAGTAAGGGTGTTACACTTAGCGTAAAACTAGACATAATTAAGTGTTTCTATCGTGGTGAACGAAGCAAGGACAAAGTGAGTTTGGCTTGTGGAAGTTGACGAAGATTATGTTGAAGTGGTTTTGGCATCCCATGACCAAGAACTGATAGATGAAGAGCTGATGCAATTGGAAGAGGAAAGGATAACAATCGAAACCGAATGCAGAAAGTGAAGCAACTGCATGAGATTTTCGCTGCAATGATTAAGTACTAATTTTGAAAAGGTACGTAGGTTTAGGGGATATTTGCAGGATGGTTTGAGTGCTTACAAACAACTGTGTGATAGAAAAATGCGTGAGGCTCAGCAGTCAAGCAAGCCTTCCACATCAGGCACAGCAGACGACGAACCTCGACCTTCGACATCGAGGTGGGCAGTCATAGGAGAAGATGAGCTGCCTGCCCTGATCGACGATGAGATGACACCCCCGTGTCCCACCACCCCAACACCCTGGTCCCGGGCAGATACTGTACCGATTCGCGAAGAACGCAGCAATAGCCGGGAAGCACACAGCACATCTTTAAGAAAAAAGCTGAAATAAATATGCTAATTAATTAGGTGCCACCTAGCATGTAATTGTCGGCCCAGATCAGAAGCGATGCAATCGGCAATTGCCTCTGATCTGCGCCAACATTTACGTGCCGGGCAGCACCTAATTAATTAGCATGTTTATTTCAGCTTTTTCCCTTAATGATGTGCTGTGTGCCTCCCGGCTACTGCTGCGCTTTTCACAGCAATGTATCGGGTCGGCGGCCTGGAAGGTGGGGGCCACTGCACCACCCAGCCTGCGACGACCCAGTCTAACACACCATCATCAGCGTGCTCGGCGCTGAACCAATTCCGGTAAGTGATACTATACTGTACATACATTATTTCTACTTTATATAGGCTGTGTATTTTTACGTGTTATTTGGTAGATTTGGCAGCCTCATAGCTTAAAGGTTACTGGAGAGTGCGTTTATGCCAACAGCGCTTGCGTGAGATTTTCTGCCAAGAGCGCTTGCGTGAGATTTTCGTTACGGAGGTCTGTGCAGGCAATCGTTGTAGAGAAGTATTTCTACTTTATATAGGCTGTGTATTTATCATATCATTCCTGCTTTTACTATATGTTACTGTTATTTTAGGTTTTATGTGTTATTTGGCATGATTTGGTAGGTTATTTTTGGGTCTGCAATGCTCACAAAATTTTCCCATATAAATAAATGGTAATTGCTTCTTCCCTTTACAAAGTTTTGGCTTACGAACCGTTTCATAGGAACGCTCTACCTTCGGATGGCGGGGGAAATCTGTACAACAGAAAATGGAGTGGAATAGTTGACCCCATGTAAAATAAAGTTTATCAATTATGAAACTATATATAAAAAAAACTAATGTTGGAAACCTGAAACAAGCCCAAAAAAAATACTGGACTCAGCAGGTCAGCAGCCTCTGTAGAAGGATAAGCAGAGTAAATGTTTCAGATCAAAAGACCTTTGTTGGAACAATTATGTTTTACATTTATTACTTTGGCTTTTAAACATTTGCTTTATTGGTAAAACTGCAAAAGAGCATATTGAGTACTTAAAATTAGGATTTCCATTACTGTGCAGCACAGCTAGTTGTTTAGAATGATGTTGAGGCCCACTTAGAAATGTCCTTGTTTAATTGTAACTGGATTAATGTCGGACTGTTTTCTTCCGTCTAAATTTGACAAACTGCAATTCTAAAAATTTCTGCCATGACATTGTGAGCATCTGGACTGAGGTGCTTAATAAATCAGTGTTGTGTGTATCATTAAGACATTTAAGCAGCTGGGTCAAGTGCCTCACACAAAGCAACATCTGTAATCTATGAAACTCTCTAAGTCATAACAAGGAGTAATAGTACTGATGAAGGTTCTTGGTCCAAAGCATCGACTGTTTACTCATTTCCATAGATGCTGCCTGGCCTGCTGAGCTCCTCCAGCATTTTGTGTGCTGCTTGGATTTCCAGCATCTGCAGATTTTCCCTTGTTTGCAAAAGGAGTACCATAACCTCATACTGATTGAATCCAGGGTATTTAAATACTGAAATTCACAGATTCCATGTCTTAAAATTTGCAATAACTATATCTAAAGATGTTAAATGAGTCTACTTACATTGTTAAAATTCAAATTAGATTATGTTCTGGCGGAGGGGAATGGAGTCGTCGGCACTGAGGTTTTCTTCTTTTTCATTTTTAAGTTCTTAGATTTGCCCAAGTCTTTTAGTTTAGTTGATTAATTTTGTCCTTCTTTTGGGATGGGATTTTTTTTTTGGTTTTTTTTCTTTTTCATGATTTTTTAAGTTTTTTTTTGATTTGTATTATCCGTTGTTAGTTTTATATGATTGGGAGCTTTGTCAAATTTCAATATTGGACTTTACGATTATTGCTTGTAAGTGTAACAATTTATCTCCTATTATTTGTATCATTGCTATGTTTTGTTTATATATTCTAAAATTAATAAGAAGATTGAAAAAGAAAGAAAGATTATGTTCTGACCACATAAGCCCTTGCTAGCATGGTTGGACACTGGTTTCTTTCACCTTTGCCTGGGATCATAAAGTAATTGCAAGTTTATTTCTAACTTGCCCATCTCTCCTTATTTTGGTACAGTGGCATGCAAACGTTTGGGCATAATTTCTGTTACTGTGAATAGCTAAGCGAGTAAAAGATGACCTGATTTCCAAAAGGCATAAAGTTAAAGATGACACATTTCTTTAATATTTTAAGCAAGATTATGTTTTTATTTCCACCTTTTACAGTTTCAAAATAGCAAAAAGGAAAAGGGCCTGAAGCAAAAGTTTGGGCACCCTGCATGGTCAGTACTTAGTAACACCCCCTTTGGCAAGTATTACAGCTTGTAAACGCTTTTTGTAGCCAGCTAAGAGTCTTTCAATTCTTGTTTGGGGGACTTTCACCTATTCTTCCTTGCAAAAGGCTTCTAGTTCTGTGAGATTCTTGGGCCCTCTACATGCACTGCTCTTTTGAGGTCTATCCACAGATTTTCGATGATGTTTAGGTCAGGGGACTGAGGGCCATGGCAAAACCTTCAGCTTGCGCCTCTTGAGGTAGTCCATTGTGGATTTTGAGGTGTGTTTAGGATCATTATCCTGTTGTAGAAGCCATCCTCTTTTCATCTTCAGCTTTTTTTTTTACAGACGATGTGACGTTTGCTTGCAGAATTTGCTGGTATTTAATTAAATTCATTCTTCCCTCTACCAGTGAAATGTTCCCCGTGCCACTGGCTGCAACACAAGCCCAAAGCATAATCGATCCACCCCCGTGCTTAACAATTGGAGAAGTGTTCTTTTCATGAAATTCTGCACTCTTTCTTCCCCAAACATACCTTTGCTCATTGCAGCCAAAACGTTCTATTTTAAATTCATCAGTCCACAGGACTTGTTTCCAAAATGCATCAGGCTTCTTTAGACATTCCTTTGAACTTTATGAATAGAACTTTTTGACTCTTTTACTCGCTTAGCTATTCATAGTAACAGAAATTTTGACCAGAGGTGCCCAAACTTTTGCATGCCACTGCATATTGCCTGGCTGGTTACTTTTATCTACCAAATTCAAATAATTTTTCATCCAAAAAGGTAAAGCCTCAAATAAGAACAGGAAGTGTTGGAAACAATCAATGACTCAGGCAGCATCTGTGTAAAAAGAAACACTGTTAATGTTTTAGATTTAATGTTAGTCTATTTTGAAAAAAGGAATTTGTTATTTTAATCTTATGAACCCTGCCAATGTCAAAACCTATGAAAAAGGAGGAGAGGATGGCGGCGCAACGGCAGTGCACGCAGCCTCTCCGGTGATGAATATCTGTTATCTGTCAAGTAGGGGACCGCGCACAGTTCTGATTTGATGGAGACAGACGTGAGAGTACGGAGGAACATCTGGAAAACTTCTGAAATGCCCGCTTCACAGCCACTGCTACTGTGTGGTAACCGGAATCTCCGGAGCAGGAGGCCCCGAAATCCTCGGCTTTGCGTGTTTCAACAGCCGGGGCGAGGTCGAAGGTGCTCGGCAGAGGATAGCGCTCAGGAGGCTGTATCGGAAGGGCTGGTCGGAGGGTCAAAGTTTTCGGACGGATGGACTCAGTGTCGGCTGTGGTCGGCTGCATCCAAGGTATCAGCAAGTTGACGGTGCCAGGAGGATTATGGCAGGGAGTTTCTCCCTTTTGCCGCCTGTTATCGGCGACTCGGGAGTTGATCGACTCGGGAACTTTTGAGACTTTATTTACCGTGCCCATGGTTTGTTCTTCATCAAATTATGGTATTGCTTTGCACTGCTGTAACTATATGTTATAATTATGTGGTTCTGTTAGTCTTTGTTTTGTTCTGTTTTCTGTGATATCACTCTGGAAAAACATTGTATCATTTCTTAATGCATGTATGCATTTCTAAATGACAATAAAAGAGGACTGAGTGTTCTCATAATCTAAAATAGTTGAGTTGTTAACAAGAACTAGACTCAAACAAATTTCTCTTTCAGTAAAAGCAGGGTTAGTAAAGAGCATCCAAAAATATGCAGCAAGGTGTAAAATTTAGCTTCAGAAATCACAATAATCTCGTTCACAACAAGATGGATTTATTTTAAAATGTCCATTTTGCTCTGCCATTCAAGGAAAAAATTTAACATCTTTTCAAAATGTTCATTGAAAGACTAAAAATATTCTGAATATCACACAGGCCACATGTTTCAGCAAGGCCACTTGTTTACGTGGCTTGTTTACACAACTATACTATTAATAACAACTCTCGAGATGGGAACTAAGTTTCCATGGTTCTTTACTGGTAGAGTCTGAACCTTAACACACATATATACAGATCTATGTGTGCCTAATAGCCCATGCAACAACATGTTAATACAACATATTATAATGTAGGCTATATGGTACAGCCACCATTCAGGAAAAGCAAAAGGATCTTTGATTAACGTTTGATTAATGTTTTCTTCCATTAACTTGGGGAATTTAATGCTATATTGTTGTATGCATCACTTCACAAGCCACTCAGGATCGTGTATTACCTGGCTCAATACCAGACTAATCCACTTAGGAAGGAAGGAATGCTTTCCTATCTAAGACAAACAGCAACTTCACTATAGGAAAAGAAAGATTTCCTCAAGCAACACATTTATTTTCACTCCTTACAACACAGAGATGAATGCAAATTCAAAATACACTCCCCCTCCCCCACCTACAGCCAAACACCATCCGAGTCTCCCATTCTACTGTAAAACAAAACTTCAAAATTTGAAATTCCAAGAGCTGTTGAAAGGCAGATAAATCGTTAAGACACAGTATAGATTGTCTTGGCAGTTCCTTGCTCAGTAAAGACATTTTCTATATACATAACAAGAAGTAAAGTTCTTGGTAAAGAATTACCTATACCAAGTGACAAATGCAGCAGCCAACACAAATCATTAAAAGAGGCCAAACACATGCGCAGAACAATTACAAAAAACAACACACACAAAATGCTGAAGGAACTCAGAGCAACGCACACAAAATGCGTGCAAGGAGTGACCAACAAAAACGGCAATTAATCAATGAAGTATCTAGAATGGGTAATTTCTTACTATTCTCATAAATTATAACTATGCAATATTGTAGTACAATGCAAATACTTAGTATTTACTTTGAAATTTTTATAAACATATGACACAATTGAAACAATTTGTTAACAGTTTCAAAAGTCTTGTTATTAACTGAGTACAGTACTGATTTACCAGATCCCTTGGAACACAAGAACACTGCACAAAATACAAATAGAGCATTGCCTCGTGCCATAATTCAGTAAGAGGTGATTGCTACATTCCCAGCTGCTTTACCAAGTTTGCGACTTCCTAGTTAATGTGTAATATTAACACTGAACAATGGTTTTAAAAAAAAATTTCCAGTTCAGCAAGAGTTGCTTTGGGATTGCTTTGTGATCGAGACAGAAATAGAGAATAGGAACGTGGAAAACAAGACTGAGAGGGGCAAGTATAACTTAGCTTGGAACATTAATGTCAGAAAATATGAAGATCAGAATCTGTGCCCTTTACAGGTATCAATTTGTAGCATGCTATTTTCTGTCTCACTATACTCCTGGAACCATTTCATCTTCAACTCTGGAGCCATTAGATTTCAGATATGATTCATGGAATCATGGAGTTGTACAGCACAGAAACAGGCCCTTCAGCTGACATATCCATACTGGCCAAGATACCTATCCATGCTAACCACATTTACCGGCATTTAGCGTCATACAGCACTAAACACAGAAACAGGCCCTTTGGCCCATCTAGCCCATGCCAGCCTGGTCTTCTCCCTATTCCTATCTATCTGTACTTGGAACTTAGCCCTCTACACCTCTCTCATTCATACATTTCTCTTAAGTGTTACAATTCAATCAGCATCAACTACATCTTCTGGCAGCTCATTCACACCCACACCACCCTGAGTGAAGTTGTTCCCCCCTCAGACACCCCTTAAATATTTCACTTTTCACCCCAAACCCAGGACCACAACTCTCACCCAACTTGAGAAGGGAAAAAGTCTGCATGCATTCACCCTATCAATACCCCTCATAATCTTGTATACCTCTATATCATCCCCCCTCATTCTCCTGTGCTCCAACCAATAAAGTCCTAACCTCTTCAACCTTTTGGTGTAAATCAGGTCCTCAAGTCCCAGCAAGATACTTGTAAATTTTCCCTGCACTCTTTCAAGCTTGTTCATATCTTTCCTGCAGGGAGGTGACCAGAAAGAACTACATGCAGTTTGGTCCGTATCCCTCTAATGCTTTCCAAACCATGTTTCTATCCAAATGATTTTTTAAATGTTGCGATTGTACTTGCATCTACCATCTCTTCCAGCAGCTTGTTCTGTAAACTCACCACCCTATGTGTGGAAAATCTTGTCCTTCAGATCTTTTTAAAATACTTTCCTTCTCATCTTAAACTTACACTTAAACACAAGAGGTTCTGCAGGTGCTGGAAATCTTGAGAAACACATACAAAATGTTGGTCAATCTTTGCAAGTCGGGCCTGCAGAATCCCCTGCCTAGGAAAATGACCGTCCTCTATAAGGTCGCCCTTCACCTCCTGCACTCCAGTGAGAACAACCCCAGCCTATCCAGTTTCTCATTATAACCAACGCACTCCATTCCAAGCTATATCCTGGTAAATCTGTTGTTGTACTACCATATCCTTTCTATGGTGTGGTGACTAGAACTACGTAAAATATTCCAATCAGGCCTGATCCATTTCTTGTACAGCTGAAACACAATGTCTTTTCTCAATACCTCTGCCTATGAGGCAAACAAGCTAAACATCATCTTCACTAATTGCATCACCATTTTCAGGGAACTGAAAACTTACACAGCAACATCTCTTTGTACATCAACATTTTGCTGGTCCCTGCTGTTTACCCTTAGACAATACAAAATTCATTATCTCACACTTGCCTGCATTAAATTCCATTGGCCACTGCTCCACTCAAATTTCCAGCTGATCGATGTTCTTGTGTCCCTGGGCAATCATCCTCACCATCTGTAGCTCAGCCAATCTTTGTGTTATCAGCAAACCTGCTTACGTACCTTCGACACACTCAACCAAGTCCTTTATATGTATAACAAACAAGAAAATGTCCCAGCCCTGGTCCCTGCAGTAAACCACTGGTTACAGACCATCAGTCAGAAAAACAACTCTCCACCTCTGTCTCCTATCACCAAGCCAACTTTGGATCCAGCCTGCCAACATACCTTGAATCCTTGTGACAATTTAACTCCAATAATAATTGGTTCATAAATGTTCCGATTTGAGGAAAGAACAATGGGCCAATAACTACAACCTGGATGGTTTGTGCTCGATATGAAAGTATAAAAAGATAGGAGCAGCAAAAGGCGATTCAGCCACCCCTTCAGACTATTCCATCGTTCTAAAAGATTGTGGCTGAACCACTACATCAATGCCATTTTTTATGTCCTATTTGCATTTCTCTGGATTTCTTCAAACTGTGGATCTTATCTACTTCAGTTTTGAGTGCAACCCATGATCAAGCCTTCACTGAACTTCTGGACAGAGAATTTCAAAAAAATCCATCTGCTCATTCCGATAAGCACTGAACATAAAGAAAGTAAAGTGCTTTCCTAACAGTGTGGGCAAAATTCCTCCCACAAAAGACACTACCAAACATACAGGCTGATTGGTCACTAATATTTTGCCAGACACACAAATGCTAGACATTATATAAAAGTGGTAAGATATTTAGAACATAGAATAGTACAGCACAGTACAGGCCCTTCGGTCCACAATATTGTGCCGACCCTCAAACCCTACCTCCCATATAAGCCTCCATATACCTCCATAAATTCCTCCATATACCTGACTAGTAGTTTCTTAAACTTCACTAGTGTATCTGCCTCCACCACTGACTCAGGCAGTGCATTCCACGCACCAACCGCTTTCTGAGTAAAAAACCTTCCACTAATATCCGCCTTGAACTTCCCACCCCTTACCTTAAAGCCATGTCCTCTTGTATTGAGCAGTGGTGCCCTGGAGAAGAGGCGCTGGCTATCCACTCTATCTATTCCTCTTATTATCTTGTACACCTCTATCATGTCTCCTCTCATCCTCCTTCTCTCCAAAGAGTAAAACCCTAGCTCCCTTAATCTCTGATCATACTGCATACTTTCTAAACCAGGCAGCATCCTGGTAAATCTCCTCTGTACCCTTTCCAATGCTTCCACATCCTTCCTATAGTGAGGCGACTAGAACTGGACACAGTACTCCAAGTGTGGCCTAACCAGAGTTTTATAGAGATGCATCACTACTTCGCGACTCTCAAGCTCTAACCCTCGACTTATGAAAGCTAACACCCCATAAGCTTTCTTAACTACCCTATCCACCTGTGAGGCAACTTTCAAGGATCTGTGGACATGTACTCCGAGATCCCTCTGCTCCTCCACACTACCAAGTATCCTGCCATTTACTTTGTACTCTGCCTTGGAGTTTGTCATTCCAAAGTATACCACCTCACACTTCTCTGGGTTGAACTCCATCTGCCACTTCTCAGCCCACTTCTGCATCCTATCAATGTCTCTCTGCAATCTTTGACAATCCTCTCCACTATCTACAACACCACCAACCTTTGTGTCGTCTGCAAACTTGCCAACCCCCCCTTCTACCCCGACATCCAGGTCGTTAATAAAAATCATGAAAAGTAGAGGTCCCAGAACAAATCCTTGTGGGACACCACTAGTCACAATCCTCCAATCTGAATGTACTCCCTCCACCAGCACCCTCTGCCTTCTGCAGGCAAGCCAATTCGGAATCCACCTGGCCAAACTTCCCTGGATTCCATGCCTTCTAACTTTCTGAATAAGCCTACCGTGTGGAACCTTGTCAAATGCCTTACTAAAATCCATATAGATCACATCCACTGCACTACCCTCATCTATTTGCCTGGTCACCTCCTCAAAGAACTCTATCAGGCTTGTTAGACATGATCTGCCCTTCACAAAGCTATGCTGACTGTCCCTGATCAGACCATGATTCTCTAAATGCCTATAGATCCTATCTCTAAGGATCTTTTCCAACAGCTTTCCCACCACAGACGTAAGACTCACTGGTCTATAATTACCTGGACTATCTCTACTACCTTTTTTGAACAAGGGGACAACATTCGCCTCCCTCCAATCCTTCAGTACCATTCCAGTGGACAACGAGGACATAAAGATCCTAGCTAGAGGCTCAGCAATCTCTTCTCTTGCCTCGTGGAGCAGCCTGGGGAATATTCCGTCAGGCCCCGAGGACTTATCCATCCTAATGTATTTTAACAACTCCAACACCTCCTCTCCCTTAATATCAACATGCTCCAGAACATCAACCTCACTCATATTGTCCTCACCATCATCAAGTTCCCTCTCATTGGTGAATACCGAAGAGAAGTATTCATTAAGGACCTCGCTCACTTCCACAGCCTCCAGGCACATCTTCCCACCTTTATCTCTAATCCGTCCTACCTTCACTCCTGTCATCCTTTTGATCTTCACATAATTGAAGAATGCCTTGGGGTTTTCCTTTACCCTACTTGCCAAGGCCTTCTCATGCCCCCTTCTTGCTCTCCTCAGCCCCTTCTTAAGCTCCTTTCTTGCTTCCCTATATTCCTCAATAGACCCATCTGATCCTTGCTTCCTAAACCTCATGTATGCTGCCTTCTTCCACCTGACTAGATTTTCCACCTCACTTGTCACCCATGGTTCCTTCACCCTACCATTCTTTATCTTCCTCACCGGGACAAATTTATCCCTAACATCCCGCAAGAGATCTCTAAACATCGACCACATGTCCATAGTACATTTCCCTGCAAAAACATCATCCCAATTCACACCCGCAAGTTCTAGCCTTATAGCCTCATAATTTGCCTTTCCCCAATTAAAAATTTTCCTGTGCTCTCTGATTCTATCCTTTTCCATGATAATGCTAAAGGCCAGGGAGCGGTGGTCACTGTCCCCCAGATGCTCACCCACTGAGAGATCTGTGACCTGACCCGGTTCATTACCTAGTACTAGATCTAGTATGGCATTCCCCCTGGTCGGCCTGTCCACATACTGTGACAGGAATCCGTCCTGGACACACTTAACAAACTCTGCCCCATCTAAACCCTTGGAACTAATCAGGTGCCAATCAATATTAGGGAAGTTAAAGTCACCCATGATAACAACCCTGTTATTTTTGCACCTTTCCAAAATCTGCCTCCCAATCTGCTCCTCTGTATCTCTGCTGCTACCAGGGGGCCTATAGAATACCCCCAATAGAGTAACTGCTCCCTTCCTGTTCCTGACTTCCACCCATATTGACTCAAAAGAGGATCCTGCTACATTACCCTCCCTTTCTGTAGCTGTAATAGTATCCCTGACCAGTAATGCCACCCCTCCTCCCCTTTTTCCGCCCTCCCTATCTCTTTTAAAGCACTGAAATCCAGGAATGTTGAGAATCCATTCATGCCCTGGTGCCAGCCAAGTCTCTGAAATGGCCACTACATCATAATTCCATGTATGTATCCAAGCTCTCAGTTCATCACCTTTGTTCCTGATGCTTCTTGCATTGAGGTACACACATTTCAGCCCTTCTACCATACTGTCTTTACACCATTTATTCTGCTTCTCTTTCCTCAAAGCCTCTCTATATGTTCGACCTGGCTTCACTCCATGCACTTCTTTCACTGCTCTATCGCTCTGGGTCCCATCCCCCTTGCAAATTAGTTTAAACCCTCCCGAATCACGCTAGCAAACCTACCTGCAAGGATATTGCTCCCCCTCGAGTTCAGGTGCAACCCATCCAATCTGTACAGGTCCCACCTTCCCCAGAAGAGTTCCCAATAATCTAAAAATCTAAAACCCTGCTCCCTGCACCAACTCCTCAGCCACGCATTCAACTGCCATCTCCTCCAATTCTTACCATCACTGTCACGTAGCACTGGCAGCAATCCTGAGAACGCCATCCTTGAGGTCCTGTTCTTCAGCCTTCTGCCTAGTTCCCGAAACTCACACTTCAGGACCTCATCCTTCTTCCTGTCTATGTCGTTGGTCCCAACATGTATCACGACTTCTGGTTGCTTTCCCTCTCGTACCAGGATGTCGTGCACCCGGTCAGAGACATCCCGGACCCTGGCACCCGGGAGGCAACAAACCATGTGGGTGTCCTTCTCACGTCCACAAAATCTCCTGTCTGCTCCCCTGACTATAGAGTCTCCAATGACGACAGCTCTCCTTTTCTCCGTCCCACCCTTCCGCACCACTGGGTCAGACTCAGTGCCGGAGGCCCTGCCATCATGGCTCACACCTGGTTGGTCGTCCCCACCAACAGTATCCAGGACGGTAAACTTATTATTCAGGGGAATGGCTACAGGGGTGCTCTGCACTACCTGTCTGCTCACCTTCGCTTTCCCCCCTCTGACTGTCACCCAACGACCTGCTTCCGACAGCCTAGGTGTGACTACCTCCCGGTATTTAAAGTTATGTTGAAGTACAAGTCTATCTCCATATCAGGCAATGTAACAAATGGGAAAAAATACTAATGTAGAGTAATATCAAAGTGATATAAGGCAAACATTTATTCATTCATTGATCTCTCCTCGTCCTAAGTTGACTGAAGCAACACACATCAAAGTTGCTGGTGAACGCAGCAGGCCAGGCAGCATCTCTAGGAAGAGGTACAGTTGACATTTCGGGCCGAGACCCTTCGTCAGGACTAACTGAAAGAAGATCTCCCCCACCCTCTCCCACTTTCAAATCTCTTACTCAGCTCTTCCTTCAGACCTGACAGAGGAGGACCACAGTGAACAAGACTCTGGCATTCTGCCCAGTGCTGAAATCAAGAGAGCAAGAAGAAATGCAGTAGTTGTAGGGGAGTCCATCGTAAGGGGGACGGACAAGAGATTCTGCGAGCCAGACAAGGATACCCGGATGGTATGTTGCCTCCCTGGTGCCAAGGTACGGGATGTCTCAGATGGAGTCCAGAGTATTCTGAGGAGAGAGGGCGAGCAGCCGGAAGTCTTGGTACATGTTGGTACCAATGACATAGACAGAAAAAGAGAGGAGGTCCTTAAGAAAGATTACTGGGAGCTAGGAAGAAAATTGAAAAGCCGGAGCTCCAGAGTAATAATATCAAGATTGCTGCCTGAGCTGCGCGCTAATGATGGTTAAGAATAGCAGAATTAAGCAGATGAATGTGTGACTAAGTAACTGGTGCAGGGGGCAGGGCTTCAAATTCTTGAATCATTGGGATCTATTTTGGGGAAGGTATGACTTATACAAAAAAGATGGATTACACCTGAACTCAAAAGGTACTAATATCCTGGTGGGATTGTTTAATATAGCTGTTAGGGAGGGTTTAAACTAAGTTGGCAAGGGGAAGGAAACCAAGGTGTTAGGGTCGAGGAAGAGGAAAATAGAAATAAGTCAAAAATACTGTGCAGCAAAGATGGCAAAAAGGACAGGCTGGTGAATATACAGGATAATTTGCTGCAAAATAGAAATATAGCAAAATCGGCAACAGATACTGATCTACATGTACTGTACTTAAATGCATGCAGCATTAGAAATAAAGTGGATGACCTTGCTGCACAGCTGCAGGTTAAAAGATATGACATTGTGGCCATCACCGAGTCATGGCTAAATGATGGATGTGATTGGGAGCTGAATATCCAAGGATACACAGTGTATAGGAAAGATAGGAAGGTAGGTAAAGGGGGTGGCGTGGTCCTGATGGTAAGTAACAATATCAAATCAATAGAAAGAAGGGACTTGGGATCAGAAGAGGTAGAATCCTTATGGGTAGAATTAAGAAATGGCAAGGGTAAAAAGACACTAATAGCAGTTATATACAGGCCTCCAAACAGCAGCCGGGATGTGGACTACAAGTTGCAGCTGGAAATAGAAAAAGCGTTTCAGAAGGAAAATGTCAAGATAATTATGGGGAATTTTAATATGAAAGTGGATTGGGAAAGTCAGGAAGGTAACGGATCTCAGGAGAGGGAGTTTGTAGAATGCCTACAGGATGGCTTTTTAGAGCAGCTTGTCCAGAAGCCCACCAGGGGACCGGCTGTTTTGGATTGGGTGCTGTGTAACGAACCTGAGGCAATTAGGGAGCTGGAGGTAAAGGAACCCCTTGGAAGTGGTGATCATAATATGATTGAGTTCAGTTTCAAATTTGAAAAGGAGAAGCTGGTATCAGGTGTATCGATATTTCAGTGGAACAGGGGAAATTACAGTGGTATAAGAGAGGAACTGGCCCAAGTCGACTGGAAAAGTAAACTAAATGGAGGGACGGCAGAGCAGAATTGGATGAAATTCCTACAAGAAATGAGGAAAATGCAGGAAAAATATATTCCAAGAAAAAAGAAAATCATGAATGGAAAAATGGCACAAATGTGGCTCAAACAACAGGAATTCTGCAGATGCTGGAAATTCAAGCAACACACATCAAAGTTGCTGATGAACGCAGCAGGCCAAGCAGCATCTGTAGGAAGAGGTGCAGTCGACGTTTCAGGCCGAGACCCTTCGTCAGGACTAACTGAAGGAAGAGTGAGTAAGAGATTGTGGCTAATGAGAGAGGTTAAGGCAAAAATAAAAGCAAAAGAAACGGCGTACAAGGAAGCAAAGATTAGTGGGAAAAATGAGGACTGAAAGACTTTTAAAAACTTACAGAAGGAAACTAAGAAAGTCATTAGGAAAGAAAAGATGAATTATGAAAGGAAGTTGGCGATTAACATGAAAAAGGATACTAAAAGTTTTTTTAAATATATGAAAAGTAAAAGAGTGACAAGGGTAGATATGGGACCGATTGAAAATGATGCTGGAGAAATTATAATGGATAACAAAGAGATGGCGGAGGAACTGAATGAGTATTTTGCAACAGTCTTCACAGTGGAAGACATAAGCAATATACCTGATAGCCAGAGGTATCAGGGAATAGAATGAGGTACAGTCAAGATTACTAGAGAGAAAGTGCTTGGGAAGCTAAGTGGACTAAGAATAAGTAAGTCTCCCGGTCCGGATGAGGTGCACCCAAGGGTTCTGAAGGAGGTGGCTTTGGAGATTGTGGAAGCATTGGAAATGATCTTCCAGGAATCAATAGACTCCGGCATGGTTCCGGAGGCCCGGAAGATCGCAAATGTAGTTCCGCTATTTAAGAAAGGAAGGAGGCAGCAAAAAGAAAATTACAGACCTATTAGTCTGACATCGGTAGTTGGAAAGATATTGGAGTCAATCCTCAGGGACGAGATTATGAAATACCTCGAGGTGCATAACAAGATAGGCCGAAGCCAACATGGTTTCATGAAGGGAAGATCCTGCCTCACCAACCTATTGGAATTTTTTGAGGTAATCTCCAATAAGATTGACAAGGGAGAGGCTGTGGATGTTGTGTATTTGGATTTTCAAAAGGCCTTCGATAAGGTGCCGCATATGAGGCTGCTTAATAAGATGAGAGCCCATGGAATTATAGGAAAGATATTGAAATGGGTGGAGCATTGGCTGATAGGCAGAAAGCGAAGGGTGGGAATAAAGGGATCCTATTCTGATTGGTTGCCGGTTTCTAGTGGTGTTCCGCAGGGGTCAATGTTGGGGCCGCTTCTTTTTACGATGTATATCGATGATTTGGATTATAGATTAAATGGTTTCGTGGCTAAATTTGCGGATGACACCAAGATAGGTGGAGGAGCAGGAAATGCTGAAGAAACGGAAAGGTTGCAGAGAGACTTAGTCAGTTTAGGAGAGTGGGCAAAGAAATGGCAGATGAGATACAACGTTGACAAATGTATGGTTGTATATTTTGGAAGAAGAAAAAAAAAGAAAATAATAATAAAAAAAGAAAATAAAAAATAATAATCAGGCAGATTATTATTTAGATTGGGAGAAAATTCAAAAATCGGAAGTGCAAAGGGACTTGGGGGTCCTCGTGCAGGATACCCTAAAGGTTAACCACCAAGTTGGATCGGCGGTAAGGAAAGCGAATGCTATGTTGGCATTCATTTCAAGAGGAATAGTGTATAAGAGTAAGGAGATGTTGGTGAGGCTCTATGGGGCATTAGTGAGACCTCATTTGGAATACTGTGTGCAGTTTTGGGCCCCCTATCTTAGAAAGGATGTACTGATGTTGGAGAGAGTTCAGAGAAGATTTACGAGGATGATTCCTGAAATGCAGGGGCTAACATATGAGGAGCGTTTGTCGGCTCTTGGATTGTATTCATTACAGAAGAATGAGAGGGGATCTCATAGTAACATTTCGAATGTTGAAAGGGCTGGACACAGTAGATGTGGAAAGGTTGTTTCCCTTGGTGGGTGAGTCCAGGACAAGAGGCCATAGTCTTAGAATTAGAGGGTACCCAGTTAAAACAGAGATGAGGAGAAATTTTTTTAGCCAGAGGGTCGTGGATTTGTGGAATTCGTTGCCACATACAGCTGTGGAGGCCCGATCATTGCGGGTGTTTAAGGAGGAGATTGACAGGTATCTAATTAGTCAGGGTACCAAGGGATATGGGGAAAAAGCTGGAAATTGGAACTAGATGGGTGACTATTTTAGCTCATGGGGGAGCTGCGGAGCAGACTCAATGGGCCGAATGGCCTACTTCTGCTCCTATGTCTTGTGATCTTGTGACATCCAGGTCCCTTTGAAGATCAAAATTTCCCAGTCTCACAACTTGCTTTTTTCTAACCAATAGGTAAATTCAGATTTTCCAAGTTATAGATGTAAAAAAAAAAGCCTGGTCCCCAGTCATACTGATCCATAAACCCATCATGATTAGGTTCCAAGGATTCATCCCCCATGCTGTTATACTAACTAGATTTGTCCAGCTTGCGTGTGAATTAATGTCTCTCATATTTATTACAATGGTTACACGCAACTCCAAATTCTCATATTTATATATCTGAACCATATTTGGTCCACTGGCTCAACAGTAATACTGGAGTGGGGAATTTGGCTATCAATAAGGGTATAGACAGCACAAAGAATCTTCCTGCTGCTGATGGTTTAAGTATAAAAAGCCCTTCAGATACTGCCCAAGGCCGTCCATACAGAGTGACCTCCAGTACCCAGACATCCCACCTCTCCTGGAAGTTCCTGGAGTTTCCCGCACATTAACAGCAGCTCCCTGACACCCGCAAATTATATACAATATCCCGGAAATGAGAGGGAGAGCGGGAGCGAGCATCCTGATTGGTCTCTCTTTGTGATAAGTAGACTTATCAGTCGACCTCTGTCTCTCCATCAGCTCAGTTTAGTGTCCTGCACCGCCATGGCAGAGTGTTTCAAAAAAAGAAAATATAAAACGCACTTCACCCCAGACTACACTGAAGTGTACCCCTGCCTAATAGGCGTCAAAAATAATGACAGTGTTGCTCGCTGCACTGTTTGCAACAGTGACTTTTCTATTGCCCATGGTGGGTTAGGACTGCAAAAGACATGTTGAGGTAAGTTTAACAGGTGTCATTCATTCATTAGCATAGCTAACGTTATTTAAACTAGCTGGCTAGCTGCTAAGGAGCTACTCTATTGATGTCCTACGTGATGAGGCCAAACTCCCTGTAGACGTGCTTAAAGTTGTAATAGAATTAAAAACGATTCCATGATAATATACAAGTACATATTTTAATGTCACATTTTCTGCATATACCCAGTCTACAGATTACAGATTGGTTTACAGATTAGACAAAATCACTAAACAAAGTATTACATAAGACAATATAATAAGGATACACCTTATGCTTTTATTTCTTTTAGGGACCACAACATATTAGGGAGGCCAATCACAGGGAATGCTGCTCAAGTATTTCACAGTTCTTTTCAGCAGAGCCACATCACAGTACAAGGAAAGTTTGCAAAAGAAATAGAAAAGCTATTTGCATTAGCATTGAGATTGCCAAAAAAAAGTGTGTGTGTGTGTGTCTGTCTGTGTAAGTAGTTTCAATATGTGTCAAATAAATTGTGTTCTTTCATAATCAAATGTCCTGTATACATGCGCTGTTGGAGGTCGACCGGGGCTGGGGGGGGATATGGGGTTGCGGGGGGCGGGGGTGCTACCTCCCTGAATGAGTTTTTGCAGGGTGGGATGTCTGAGTACTGTGCTGAGTAAGGACAGCAAGTGGAGATGGACACCACCTGCAGGCTCCCTTACAAATAGATTATTGTTCCTTCTTCAACGTGACATCTAAAGCCTGCGACTCCCCAGCCAACAACAGTATAATACCGAGGACAACAGTAGCTCAATGCCAGCTGTTCGGGGGAAATTAGGAACACACAACAGCTGGCTTGTTAGGGAACCCAATGCCCAAACTGAATAACAAGACAACACCTGGTATGCAAGTTGTCTCACATTTTTAAGACTGATTGTAAATCTGCAGAGATTGGCTTCAAGTTAAAAGTTCTATTGAACTTTTCCTTGAACATTTCCACCACTCTCTCACTCACCACTCCAAACTCATGACCCCCCCCCACCCCCAACCCCCACTCCCAAGCATAAACACTCCAGTAGAAACAAATGTTCAGCTAATTTTTGAGATCATTGGGTATAATCTCCTGGGGATCCCACGCATATTTCATCAGCACATAAAATAGATAAAGAAGTGTTTTTCATGGACAGAGCTTTAAAATGGAGCATGGAAAACTGGTGTTTTTTTTTGCCATAACTTGACATGCAGTAACTCTCAATCTGAGCTGAAGTTTCGGAATAGAATCAGGTATTTTTATTGGCAGAAAATAGTATTAATAAGAGGAAGGATGTATTCCACTGAATGGAAACTTGCAGGCAGGTATCATCTATCTTGTTGAATCTGATACCATAGCAATAGTGTTGCATACTGAAAACAATTCAGAACAATTAATGTACGCTAATTCATCTTTAAAATTTCTATAAAACTGCATTTACATTGACAAGCCCTTTACAAATACCTTGGAGTGATTGTTAACCTAACAACACCTCCTAAATATATTTTCCTGTGGTGGTCTGTTTGAAAATCTATGGCCTAGTATACCGGTGCCAAAATTCCAACTGGAATGTGACAGAGGAATTAAGTTTGGACCTCAGCATTCTGTGATCCGAATCTCTTTAGCAGGATGGCTAATAAAGAACTATGCATTTTAAAGATAGGAAAGGAAATATTTACAGCTTAAAGGTTGTTTTCTATAGTACACACAAAACGCTGAGCCAATGTTTCTGGCCAAGACTATCTGATGAAAAGTCCTGGCCCAAAACATCAGCTCTTTATTCCTCTCCATAGATGCTGCCTGACCTGCTGAGTTCCTCCAGCAATTTGTGTGCGCTACTCTGGATTTCCAGCATCTGCAGAATATATTGTGCTTATGTTTTCTATAATTAATCCTGATCTGATGAAAATGTCTTGCTCTGAAACAGTAAAGAGCATTTCCCTTCCACAGATGTTGCCTGATCCACTGAGTATTTCCAGCATTTACTGTTTTTCATGTGGGAGATTGAATATAGTTGCTTACTTTTTCTGAGCATAATTTTAAATAATAGTCCCAAAGCAAAACTCTGAAGCATATCAAACAAACCATGACTGGTGTATTTGCACAATGTCCCTCAGACATAGCCTCAAGATTCGGGGGAGTAGATATAGGATGGAGGTGAGGAGGAACTGCTTTTCCCAGAGACTGGTGAATCTGTGGAATTCTCTGCCCAATGAAGCAGTGAAAGCTACCTCAGTAAATAGATTTAGACAAATTTGGCTAGATTTTTGCATTGTAGGGGAATTAAAGGTTATGGGGAAAATTCAGGTAGGTGGAGATGAGTCCACGACCAGATCAGCCATGATCTTACTGAATGGCGGAGCGAGCTCGACAGGCCAGATGGCCGACTCTCGCCACTATTTCTTATGTTCTTATAAAGTGTACTATACCATACGCGGGGCAATAGCAGATAGAATTTAATCATGAAAAATACAACGTCATGCATTTTAGAAGAACGAAATAAGACTAGCATATATGCAGGAATTATTGGATCCTGGGAAATACTGAGAAACAGGTCCATCGGTATTCCAAGTCCAAGGATCCATGAGACAGCAGCTCTGGTAGATAAGGAGATTAAAAGGCACCAAAGGGTTTCGGCCTGAAGCATCAACTGTACTTTTTTTCCATAGATGCTGCGAGGCCTGCTGAGTTCCTCCAGCACTTTATGTGTGTTGCTCGGATTTCTAGCATCTGCAGATTTCTTCTGTTGAAGATACTTAAATACCAGGCCATTAGATAATGCGGAGATTATGGCTCAACTTTATAAACATTTTATAGGAATCATGTGATTGGATTGGCGGGATGCTGCCTGGAACAGAACACTTCAGATGGAGGAGCTACTGGAAAGATTGGTTTGCTTCCCTAAGAGAGGAAAAGCTGAGGGCTGTCTGAATGTGGGAAACAAAATTATATGAATCACGTGTGGCAGCACGACAGCCTAATGGTCAGCACAACACTTCACAGTTCCAGCAATCTGCCTGCAAGGAGTTTGTACGTTCTCCCCGTGACTGCACGGATTTTCTCCTGGTGCACCAGTTTCCTCCGCTGTGCTGGTTGGTAGGTTAATTGGTCATTGTAAATTGTCTGGTGATTAGGCTAGGATTAAATCGGGGGTTGCTGGATGGCGTGGCTCGAAAGGCCAGAGGGGCCTACTCTGCACTGTATCTCAATAAATATAAACAACGGATAGATATTGAGCCCCCTTTCACCTCAGTAGAGGTACCAACGATGAAAGAGCCCTGGGTAAAGGAGAGTTTAGGGAATTTAGTGGAGGCACAAGATGGAATCTTTCCACCCAGAGGGAAGATGAACTCTGGAATATGCTGCCTGAGAAGATGATTAATAATAATAAAGGATAGATATTGAGCACTGTTTCACCTTAGCAGGGATATCTACAATGAAAGAGCACTGGTGTCAAGTATGGTTCCAGAAAATTCGAGGTCCGCTGGGATGGCGAAGGGGGTGTGAATTTGGAGGCTGTACCTGTACCTATTGTTGTTGTTGTTCCTTTCCACGTCTTGTGGCACATCAGGTCACAGGGCTTTGCCGTTCCTTTAGCATTCTTGTCTGCTCCTAAGAGGTCGAGTTACTAGCTCAACACTCAACCCAGCACAGATGAAAAGCGTGCAAGGAACTGACCAGATTCAAACCCTGAACTCACCTCGAAGTTCAATGCCAATCCCACTACAACATCAGCCATACCTAATCTTGTTTCCACAAAATATCAACCAACAGTTAATTGAAGGCAGAAGCTGGTTCCTGTATTTAAAACATATATTTTGCAAATTTTTTTATACTCTGGCTTCCTCTCAGATAGCTGACAGGAAATCCTAGTGATGTTTCTCCATTGTATATTTTGTTCACGTGAGGCTGAGTATGAGGCTATTCCTCCACCTCAAAAGAGGACACATCCACTAGGCGTCAAAGCAAAGGAAGTAATTTTCATCAGCATGCATGAGACCCAGTCAAACATTTTATCAATCAACAATAACTGGCGTATTTGAAAGTGATATTTAGTGTCAACAGATGATGATTATACTTTCTTTGTAGTGGCATAGATAATTATTATATTATACCAAATGTTTCTGTGGTTTACTAAGAGATGAGTATTGCTTTGGGCAAAAAGCTGACAAGCTTTCCATTGTTGTGGGATCCTGTTAATCTAGTTAATAACTTAAATTTGTGGAAGGTTTCCAGGAATTTCAGAATGCTTTAAACTGACTGAAAGACAAGTTAACATTTCCAGTAAAGGAACAAAAGCTGTTCCTTTAGACTGAGCAATCTTAAACATTTTTGGCTATTTTTTTTCGTGATCTTGCTTTAGATTTGCACTATCGCCTTATATTTACTTTTTGCACAGACTCCTAAGCGGATGCTACTCAGGCCAAGTTGAGGTCAATTCATTCCCTCCTGTCTTCTCCTATCATTTCGGATCTCCCCCTCCCACTTGCAAATCTCTTACTAGCTCTTCTTTCAGTTAGTCCTGACGAAGGGTCTCAGCCCAAAACATCGACTGTACCTCTTCCTGGAGATGCTGCCTGGCCTGCTGCGTTCACCAGCAATTTTTATGTGTATCTTTATAACCACTAAGGTCAGACTAATTGGCTTATAGTTTCCTTTCTTCTGCATCTCTCCCTTCTTGAGGAGTGGAGTGATATTTGCAATTTTCCAGCCTTCAGAATCATTCCAGAATCTAGTGATTCTTGAAAGATCATTACTAATGCCTCCACAATCCCTTCAGCCTCCTCTTTCAGAACTCTGGGGTGTACACCATCTGGTCCAGGTGACTTATCTACCTTCAGACCTTTCAGTTTCCCAAGGAACTTCTCTCTAGTTCTGGCAGCTTCACACACTTCATGCCCCCTCACACCTGGAACTTCCACCATACTGCTAGAGTCTTCCACAATGTAGAATGATGCAAAATACTCATCCGCAATTTCATTGTCCCCCATTAATATATCTCCACCATCATTTTCCAGGGATCCAATATCCACTCTCATCTCTCTTTTACACTTTATATATCTGAAGAAACTTTTGGTATCCTCTTTAATATTAAAAGCTTACTTTCATATTGCATCTTTACCTTCTTAATGACTTTTATAGTTGCCTTCTGTTGGTTTTTAAAACCTTCTTAAATCTCTAACTTCTTACTAATCTTTGCTCTATTATATGCCCTCACTTTGGCTTTTATGTTGGCTTTGACTTCTCTTGTTAACCATGGCTGTGTCATCTTTACTATAGAATACTTTATCCAATTGTGTATATATCCGAATTGCTTCCAGAAATTCCAGCTATTCCTGCCAGTGTTCTTTTCCAATCATATCTGGCCTACTCCTCTCCCATGCCTCTGTAATTCCCTTTACATCAATATAATACTTATACATCTGATTTCAGCTTCTCCTTCTCAAATTTCAGGGTGAATTTGACCATATTATGATCACTTGCCCGAAGGGTTCTTTTAATCTCTAATCAATTCTGGTTCATTGCACAACACCCAATCCAAAACAGCTGATCCAGAAGGATCAACCACAAGCTGCTCTAAAAAGCCAACTTGGAGGCACTCTAGAAATTCCCCTTCCTGGAATCCAGCACCAACTAGATTTTCCTAATCTACCTGCATATTGAAGTTCCCCATGACTATTGCAACATTGACCTTTAGGATACATTTTCTACCTCAAGTTATAATTTGCAGGTCACATCCTTACTACTGTTTGGGGGTCTGTATACAACTCCCATCAAGGTCCTTTTACCCTTGCAGTTCCTTAGCTCCATCCACAATGAGTCAACAGTTTCCAACTCTATATCACCTCTTTCTAACGATTTGATTCATTTTTTACCAGCAGAGCAACTCCACCCCTTCTGCCTTCTTGTCCATCCTTTCGATACAATGTGCATCCTTGAACCTCAAGCTCCCAGCTACAATCTTTCTCGGTCATGATTCTGTGATGCCTACAACATCGTACCCGCCAATCAGCAACTGTGTTGCAAGTTAATCTACCTTATTCCGTATACAGCATGCATTCAGATACAAAACCTTCAGTCCTGTATTCACTCTTTGTTGCACTATGCTCAACCTTTTGATTCTTAACTTTATCTGAGGTCTTACCAACATCTACCTCCACAACCTCTCCATTAACTGTTCTGGCCTATGGCTCCTATCCCTCTGTAACCCCAGTTTAAACCCCACCGTGGAGTATTAACAAACCTTCCCTCTAGGATATTAGTTCCCTTCCAGTTCAGGTGCTAACTGTCCCTTCTGTACAGATCCCACCTTCCCTGGATGAGAGCCCAATGACCCAAAAATCCTATGCCCTCCATCCTACACCAACTCCTTAGCAATGTATTAAACTGTATAATCTTCCTACTTTAAGCCTCATTAGCACATGGCATGGGTAGCAATCTTGAGATCACAAACCTGGAGGTCTTACCCATTAACTTAGCACCTAGCTCCCTGAACTCTCAATGCAGAACACCAACACTTGTTCTACCCATGTCATTGGTACCTACATAGATCACAACTTCTGGCTGTTCATCCTCCCACTTCAGAATGCTGAGGACTCGATTCAATATGTCCCAGATCCTGGCACCCGGGAGGCAACACACCATCTGGGAATTTCATTCTCGCCCACAGAACCTCCTGTCCGGTCCCCTAACCAATGAATCCCCTATTAGCTCAGTGTGCCTCTTCTTCCCCCTTCTCTTCTGAGTCACAGAGGCAGACCCAGTGCCAGAGACCCGACCACTGTGACTTTCCCGTGTTAGGTCAATTCTACTCTCCCCCCCCCCACCAAAAAAGTATCCAAAGTAATATACCTGTTGAGGGGGATGACCACAGGGGTACTCTGCACTGTCTCCTTAACCCCCTTCCCATTCCTGTCACCCAGTTTCCTGCATCCTGCACCTTGAGTGTAACTACTTCTCTCTATGTCATACCCATCACCTCTCAGCCTCCTGAATAATCTGGAGTTCATCCAGTTCCAGCTCCAACTCCTCAACGCGGTTTACTAGAAGCACTTCTCCCAGTTGTAGTGGTCAGGAATACTGGAGGTAGTTATAGCTGAGCAGATATAAAGAAGAGAAGGGGAAACCTGAGCTTTTCTTTCCTTTGCTTTCTCTGCGTGAAGTCTCTCCACTGAAGCCTAGAAGAGGTAAAACCTTAAGATCACCACTCTATGTCCACTCAGACAATGGCAGCTGCAATGATTAAGGTTGTTATTCTATTATGGATTTATTGAGTATGCCAGCAAGAAAGTGAATCTCAGTGTTGTACATGGTGACATAATGCACTTTGATAATAAAATTACTTTAAACTTTAAGTTGTTAGAACAGGGCACAAAGAGGTGGTATAGCTGGCAGCTAATAAACACACAACTCTAAAGGGATTTTCATCTCTTCTTTTTCACTTTCCACAGACGTAACTTAACCCACAAAGTATTAAACATTTGTTTTTGATCTTCAGCATTTATAATACTTTGGTTTCCCATACTGAATGTTGTCTTAACCAATTAAATATTGCTTAAGATATTATTGAATATGTGAATGAAAGCACTATGGTCTTCAGGAGAAGAAAAGCAGTTGAATTGACTGAAATAAACTTCTCCTTAGTTATGACAGCAAGACTTCAAATAAGATGTCTGACTATCAACAGGTTTTGCATTCCTCTTCTTTCAGGAGAAACCCTTAGGTTCAAAAAAAATTAAACCAACATAATATTGTTGTACAGCAACCTTCAGCCCACCATGTCGGTGTTCGACATTTTGCCCACATTTCTGTATCGTCAGCAAGACTAAGGATTTGGTTGTTGACTTCAGAAGGAGTAGCGGACCGCACAACCCCATTTACAATGGTGGTGTGCAAGTGGAACAGGTCAAAAGCTTTAAGTTCGTCGGAGTCAATATCACAAATGACCTGACTTGGTCCAACCAAGCAGAGTTCACTGCCAAGAAAGCCCACCAGCACCTTTACTTCCTGAGAAAACTAAGGAAATTTGACCTGTCCCCTAAAACCCTCACTAATTTTTATAGATTCACTGTAGAAAGCATTCTTCTAGGGTGCATCACAACCTGGTATGGAAGTTGTCCTGTCCAAGACCGAAAGAAGCTGCAGAAGATCGTGAACACAGCACATCACACAAACCAATCTTCCATCCTTGGACTCACTTTACACCGCATGCTGTCAGAGCAGTGCTGCCAGGATAATCAAGGACATGACCCACCCAGCCAACACACTTTTCGTCCCTCTTCCCTCCGGGTGCAGGTTCAGGAGCTTGAAGACTTGTACAGCCAGATTTGGGAACAACTTTCCAACTGTGATATGACTGCTGAACGGATCCTGACCTGTATCTAGGCTGTAACCTTCAAATATCCAGACCTGCCTCTCAGTTTTTTTGCACTACCTTACTTTCCATTTTTCTATTTTCTATTTATGATTTATAATTTAAATTTTTAATATTTACTAATTTTTAATATATTTAATATTTGTAATCCAGGGAGCGGAAAGCGCAGAATCAAATATTGCTGTGATGATTGTACGTTCTAGTACCAATTGTTTGGCGACAATAAAGTATAAGTATCTCTTCCTTATCAAATTATCAACATGTAATCTCAAAAAACTGCAATTGTTTAAAACATTCATACATATTCCCATTTGTTCATCATCTCACTTAGATTTGTGACATGTAATATTTTCTGTCTGTCATGAGTTCCCCCTTTCTTCCCTAGAAAATAAAAATAGAAGTTCTTATTCTTTTCGCACACCTCATCCATTTGATACATTTAGTGGAGCGGGTGAACAAAATTGGGACACTTCTCCAATTGTGATTTGATGAGTCCCTTAGCCCAGTATATATAACCATACAGCTACATGCTTTTAGCAAACAATGGTTTAATACATTAATACTGGGACATCAGATAGACTTTAGGTCATCAATGAATTGGGGGCACTGAGTGGTTTGGACAGCAAGAAAAGCCCTGACAATGTAAAACTTCTCACTAACCCCCTCCCGCCCCTCTGTCTCACATTCCTCCAGTCATCTCAGTTAACCCCGGGGCCCAAGGTCTGACATTGTTTAGGAATCATTGCTGCTTATATGATGAAAATACTCCTATGGCTGCTTTAGGTAAAAAAAATACAGGATTTTGACCCTGGGAGGAAGTATTTGGCCTGTTCATTAACCCATATAGCTACATGCTTTGCAGCAAAAAACTTGAGGGTGGCTGTGTCCTCATGTCTCTCCTGCCCTGCCCCTCCTACGACAGTAATGATTTGATTGAGAAAGAATGTTGAAAAGATCTTGAAGGACTGCTGCACTACATTTTCCAGATGCAGTAGTGTACACTGCATCTACATGTTAGTCATGAAAAGAGCGTGAGAGGGAGGATGTAACGGTGGTGTGTGTTCAAGTTGGCTGCTTGGTTCAGACAGCAACAAGCTCCAGTGTTATTGGAGCTGCAATTATCAATGGAAGCATTGAGTATATCATTGACTTAACCATGCCATGTATTTAATAAGAGGGCCTCTACAACATCAGAGGTGTGTCAATCATCTCAGAAAACTGAACCTCTGACCTAACTTCACAGCCACAGTTTCTAAAAAAATGTCTAGTTCAGTCCAGATTCAGATCAACAGAGACTTCTCCCAAGGGGTAGCCATTCAACAACAAATATGACACTATATGAAGGGGTGGTGGTTCCTCTCCATTTTGTTGGAGTTAGCCACTGTCTGGCCCTTGTGTGATGTAAATGATTTTTGCCAGTTGTCATTCCAAGCCCGAAAATTGCTTTATTCTTGTTTAGTCGTCTGCAGAGTTGCTAATGAAATTAAATGCTGTACAATCATCCAAAGGTGTGATGGAAGGAAGTTCATTGATAAAGTAGCTAAAGCAGGGGCTCCCAATCATTTTTATGCCATGGAATCCTACCATTAACTGAGAGGTACATGGACCCAGGGTGGGAACCCCTGAGCTAAAGACGTAAGGGTCCACGATATGGCCATAAAGAACGCATGCAGTGTCAGGTGATGAATGATCTCCAGAATCGGAATCAGCTGCAGTTCCTAAAGCGGTCCTACGCTGAGTTCAGTCCTAAACTGACTTCCTAACTTGAAGACCACAATCTGTGCAGATTGATGATAGCATATCCACCTCACTGACGATCAACACTGGTGCACCTCAGAGGTGTGTGCTTAGCCCACTGCTCTACTCTCTGTATACACATGACTCTGTGGCTAGGCATAGCTCAAATAACATCTATAAATTTGCTGGTGATACAATCATTGTTGGTAGAAACTCAGGTGGGGACGAGAGAGCAAACAGCAGTGAGATATGCCAACTAGTGGAAAGGTACCGTAGCAACAATCTGGCACTCAACGCCAAAAGAGCTGATTGTGGACTTCAGGAAGGGTAAGACGAAGGAACACATACCAATTCTCATAGAGGGATCTGAAGTGGACAGAGTGAGCAGCTTCAAGTTCCTCGGTGTCAAGGTCTCTGAGGATCTAACCTGGTCCCAACATATCAATGCAGTTATAAAGAAGGCAAGACAGCGGCTACAGTCCTGCAACGCCACTGTTGCCAAACAGCATCAGTCTCTGCTGTTCCTCCGGACTCATCAGCTGTGTGGAGGGAAGGAGCCTGCTGCACATTCACAGCCTGCTCTCCATCTCTCCATATTATACTGGTCTGGTCTGAGTGCTGACTTCACCTTGTGGCATCAGCACAATTCAGGAGAGGACACTCCTGCTTCGCCCCATGGCATTAATACAACACGGGAAGCAGCAGTCACTGCTTATAAGCTCATCTGACATAGAGCGTGGCACCAGGGTTTGCTTCCGATGGAGGGAGAGATTCTAAGATTTCATGAGACAGTTACCACCTGCCTCAAGATAGGCATGTCCAGACAAAACGCTGCTGCCCCACCACGGTCTGCTTTCCCACGGTGTGCACGGGCTAGGTATTATCCACACTGCACCAGGCAAGACAACAAAATGAAAGAGACCAGCTCTGAAACTGGGATGTAGGAATGCTCAGACAATGATGACTGGCCTCTCTGATAACCTCCAAGACACCAGCTCACTGCTGTATGGCAGCAAGATCTGGACAACATAACCTAAGCAGGAGAGAAGGGTCAACACCTTCCAGTTAAGATGCCTTTGTCACTCCTTGGGCATTTTCTGGAGAGAAAGAGTACTGGACACTGAGGTTCACTCTCGTGTCGGCCGCCCTAGCGTAGGCCGGACTGGCTGGGTCACGTCTGCCACATACAGGATGGCAGAGTCCCAAAAGACATCCTCTACAGTGAGCTGGCTTCAAGCAAGAGAACCACCGACTGCCTGCAACTGTGCTCCAAGGGTGCCTGCAAGGGGGACACGAATGCACTGGACATCAACACTGAGCCCTGGGAGGAACTTGCAGCCGTCTGCACCAGGTGGAGGAGCACCCAGAAACAACACCTTAAGTCAGGCAAGGAATAGTTCCTGAAAGTGACAAAAGACAAGTGGGCCCATCGAAGGGAACGTTGCAGCTCCAGCAGACCTGAGGCCACCTACAGATGCGACCTTTGCCACAGAGATGTCCACTCTCGCACTGGTCTCATCAGCCACAGACGGCGCTGCACCAACGAAGTAGCCCGTTAGGACGCAACATCATTGGTTGTCCTGGACCAGTGGAGGGCCACCACTTAAGCAGCAGCTGGTCTGGCAATCGCCTGCTCTTGTCAGAGTGGAAATCCTCACTGCCTCTTACTGGGTGATGACAGAGTTGAGTAGTACCAGCGGCTGGATCAAGAGTATTGTCAAAGTGCTCACAGAACACTTTGTCAGGAAGCAGACTATATGGGAATAAACTTTCCCCTCTCCTTCCTGGACATTCACACCCTTACAAATATGTCACTGAGATTAGCAAGGCTGTCTCCACTTGCTCTGGCCAACAGTGTTTGTTCCCACCTGGTTTATTCTTCCATGTGCCACTGTGCCCTACCCCAAGGGACAATATGGTTACAGATTGCTATGGAACACACTCCAATGATATCTAGGCCTAAGCTGCCACTTAATTACTTAGTGTGGTGGTGGTTACACACACAAGGGAAGTACTATTTCTATTGTTCCATTCTGCTAGACTTCCCTCCAAAAAATAGGTAGCTGATCGAAGATCAGACCATCATCAAACTACATTCTTCCTTCCGAAAAGGGGCTTGGCCCAAAACTTCGATTGTTTATTCATTTCCATTGATGGTGCTTGACCTGCTGAGTTTCTCCAGTACTTTGTGTGTGTTACTCTGGATTTCCAGCATCTACAGAATCTCTTGTGCTTACATGATAAAATAAGCTTCCTTAAGGGAACATCTTGCTTGACAAACCTGCTGGAATTCTTTGAAGGAGTGACAAGCAGAATGGACAAAGGAGAATCAGTTGATGTTGTGTACTTGGATTTTCAGAAGGCCTTTGACAAAGTGCCATACAGGTTGAGGATGCAACGTTGAGACTCTATAAAGCACTGGTGGGGCGTCACTTGGACTACTGTGAACAGTTTTGTGTCCCTTACCTTAGAAAGGATGTGCTGAAACTGCAGAGGGTTCAAAGGAGATTCAGGAAAATGATTCCAGGATTGAATGGCTTGTCATATGAAGCGTGTTTGATGGTTCCAGGCCTGTATTCACTATAATTCAGAAGAATGAGGGGTGACCTCATTGAAACCTATTTAATGGTGAAAGGCCTTGATAGAGTGGATGTGGAAGGATGTTTCCTATGGTAGGAGAGTCTAAGACCAGAGGACACAGCCTCAGAATAGATGGGCGTCCTTTGAGAATAGAGATGAGGTAAATCTGTGGAATTCTTTGCCACAGGCAGCTGTGAAAGCCAAGCCTTTATGTATACTAAAGGCAGAGGTTGATAGATTCATGATAGGTCAGGGCATGAAGGGTTATGGGGAGAAGGCAGGAGATTGGAGCTGGGAGAAAAATTGGATCAGCCATGAAATGGCAGAGCTGACTCGATGGGCAAAGTGGACTAATTCTGTTCCTACATCTGATGGTCTTCTTTCAATTTATTCCTGCATCCTGAATTGTTACCACTCCAAATGGGATGGTTAAGTAGTGAAACATTGCCCAACAAAAGTTATTACACTTCAGGTCTATGCCATTAACTATAAGGACCCTCTGGGGTATTTTGAAATTTAATAAAAAGTGCTAAACAAGTGCAAGGATCCCAACAACATGGACACTTCTGCCGTCACTGCACAGCAGCGAGGCACAGTCAGAAAGTCAAAGTCATAGAAAGACACAGCATGGAATCTGGCTATTCAGCCCACTCCTTCTGCACCAACCAACCATTTACACAAATTTTACATTCATTTATTTACCTAATGATAGGCCCTTCTGGCCATTCGAGCCACAGCGCCCAGCAATCCCCTGATTTAATCCTAGCTTAATCATGAGATCATTTATAATGACCAACTAACCTATCCTGGACTGTGGGAGCAAACAGGAGCACCCAGCCAAGATGCATACAGTCATGGGGAGAACATACAAACTCCTTACAGGCAGTAGCGGAAATTGAACCCCAGTCACCTGTACTGTATTGTGCTAACCACTAAGCTAATCCCAATGGAAAACAAATAAAACTGTTGATGGAGGAATCTGAACAACAAAATGCTGCAAGCACTCAGCCCGTCGAGCAGCATCCATGGAAAGAGCCCAATCATCCTTCCTCAGATCTGGGGATGGTGTGGAGGGTTTACAGTTTTCAAAGTGGACCTTTTGAGGGAGGAGCAAAATGTAAAACAAAATGGAGATTTGATTAAGGCAAATCAAGTGAAATGGAACATGACAAATGAGCATTAGCAACGTATTTGACAGAGCTTGAGTTGAGAAAGGGTCATAAGCTTGACACCTTACCCAAGGTTGAAAAATTCATTGATGAAGGGTTCTGATGAAAGGCCTCGGCCCGAAACATTGACTGTTTATTCCCCTATATAGACGCTGTCTGACCTGCTGAGCTCTTCCAGCATTTTGTGTGTGTTACTCTGGATTTCCGGCATCTGCAGGAAGGCTGGTGTTGAGAAATTCAATGTGTTCAGTCCAGTTAGCTGCAAAGCATTTAGGCAGAAGATAAGATGTTGATTTCTCATCTGCATTGGCCCTCACTGAGGCAATAGAGGAGGCCACAGATCAGAAGGGAGTGAGAATGAACATTAAAGTGGAAAATTAAAGTCATATTATAATCCTGTTTTCATTCTCCCCCACATTCTTATCAACTGCACCCACATCTTACCACACAACTCTACGTTCTTACACTGGGCAATTAACTTCCCAACCTGCATGTCTTTCCGATGTAGGAGAAAACTGCGCTACCTGGGTGAAACCCACACTGTCACAGCGGGAGTGTGCAAACTCAACATATTCAACACTCAAGTTCAGGATTAAACTTGGCACTACCCAAGAGATAACTGAAATTTTGAAGAGAAAAGGCTGTTTAATATGGAGCAATTTAGTTACCATTTTGGATGAATCAAGGAGGTTCTATTTGAAGCATAATGACACATATCGTATTGGTGGTGAATAATGCACAACCGAATCATCAGGCTTCTCTGTTGACAATACTACAATCATGCAAGAGGGAAATAATTAATCCAGGATTGTTTTTGTTTCTTGTAATTAAATGGTTTCCCTTCCTTGTTTACTCAAATGTAATAAAAAATTGAAATACAACATAAAGCTGATGTCTGAAAAGGAAAACATGACATATGATACTGACATTTTGTTGTGATGCACATTATCCTAGGCTAAAAATGCAGGTTCAGCTGTTTTGAACAAAAACAAGTTAGTTATGTTCATTGGAGCCAAATGAACGCTCCACATTTTAAACACACATTACAAAGAACACATTAACAGGGGCAACAACACACTCCTTACAATTATATCTGGCAGGGACCATATAGGAGACATTATCAGCACTCTGCACCAGCAGGAGGTTAACATCACATCTTAACCCTTACATACTGTTCGGGCCAAATTTGACCCGTTTTAACATTTGACAGCAGTAAAAACACCCCAAATGCCATTTTTTAAAGCTGAAATTTGGTGACTTTTCCTAAAGTGACCCAAAATGCACAAAAATGAAAATATTTCAAAATTTTATACTTTTGTACAAGTGCTACAAATTTTTGTACATTGAGGCTGTTCCGGGTCAAATTTGACCCATATCTATTGAAATGGATTTTAGATCTTTGAAACATTAAGGATTAATCACCCATTTATTAATGTCAGATAGGCTATTTATACATTCTAAATAGATCTGTGGTTCAAAATTTGGTATAGACACTTGTTATGAGGGGATTCTTGGGCCGGTTCAAAATTGACCCAGACCATACTGTGAAGGTATAGAATATGAACAGTATGTAAGGGTTAAGAGGTAACAAACAGGTCGGTTGATAAGGGGAAGTTCAATTCTCAATATTCATCTGTCAATTCTTAATTTTCATGCTGTTATCATGGTATCAGCAGGAGTTAACCATAACTTACCCCACCTAGAGCCCTGCAATTGTTTTGTGGGGGGGAAAAAAAAAACAGAATTTCCAGCAAGGAAACATCAATCTTCTCCTCACACAGCAGGTAAAGAAATGGCCACATAGGTAAAAGATGAATGACAGAAAAGGTACATACATCCCATTCTATGTTAGAAAATTAGTCTTCTTAAAAATTCCAACTTGTTTTCTGATAGTAAACCTACTGAAGTAAACTCTACTCAAAAACTCCTCTGCAAACTACTCTAGCTCTGTGCAACCATTGCACATGGACTGAGGACATCTCTGGCAAGGCCAGATTTACAACTCAATCCTTCAAATGACTACCGTTGCCTTGATACACAAGATACTTCCTTCAGTTGTTCTGAATCACCAGAATCTCGACTCTTCTCCAATTAACGTGAACAAAGAAAGCAGGTAAAAATGAAACTGGAAAATGAAGCTCCATCTCACAGATTTCAATGAAGGCTAAGGATCGGTTTCACAATCCCAAATACAAAACTTGCTGGACATAAAAATCTCCAAAAAGTACCAGCCCTGGCAATTGAAACTTGTTAAATGTTTAAAACACAGCAGAGAGGATGGATGTCCCACTGTTCTTTCACTTCAAAAAACCTTGCATTGTGTCTAATCCAATGCAGTGAATACCTCAAGTGGCAGCAAGAACCCATGTACAGGTTTCCCCCGCCATCCGAAGGTAGAGCGTTCCTATGAAACAGTTCGTAAGCCGAAATGTCGTAAAGCGAAGAAGCAATTACCATTTATTTATATGGGAAAATTTTGTGAGCCTTCGCAGACCCAAAAATAACCTACCAAATCATGCCAAATAACACATAAAACCTAAAATAACAGTAACATATAGTAAAAGCAGGAATGATATGATAAATACACAACCTATATAAAGTAGAAATACTTTTCCACAATCATTAATGAACTGTTCTCTGGAGCGAAAATCTCATGCAAGCGCCGTCGGCAGAAAATCTCACGCTAGCGCTGTTGGCAAAAACACGCGCAAGCGCTCTCCAATAACCTTTAAGCTATGAAGCTGCCAAATCATACCAAATAACACGTAAAAATACACAGCCGATATAAAGTAGAAATAATGTATGTACAGTGTAATATCACTTACCGGAATTGGTTCAGCGCCGAGCACACTGATGATGGTGTGTTAGACTGAGTCGTCGGAGTTTGGGTGGTGCAGTGGCCCCCCCCCACCCTCCAGGCCACTGAGCGATACATTGCCGCGAAGCATGCAGGGGTCCAGCGGTAGCCGGGAGGTACACAGCACATCTTTAAGAAAAAAGCCGAAACAAACATGCTAATTAATTAGGTGCCGCCCGTAATTGTCGGCCCAGATCAATGCCAATTTCTGATTGCGTTGTCTCTGATCTGGGCTGGCAATTACGTGTCGGCAGCACCTAATTAATTAGCATATTTATTTCGGTTTTTTTCTTAAAGATGTGCTGTGTGCCTCCCGGCTACCTTTGCATTCTCCGCGAATCGGTATCTGTCCATGGCCTGGGGGTTGGGGTGGTGGGACACTGGGGTGTCATCTCATCGTCTGTTTCCATTAGAGCAGGCAGCTCCTCTTCTTCTATCTCTGCCCGCCTCGATGTCAAAGGTCGAGGTTCATCGTCTGCTGTGGCTGATCTGGAAGGCTTGCTTGACTGCTGAGCCTCGCACATTTTTCTATCACACAGTTCTTTAATAAGGACTCAAACCATCCTGCAAATATCCCCTAAACCGACGTACCCTTTCAAAATTAAAGTCGTACTTTATCATTACTCATTCGGTTTCAATCGTTATCCTTTTTTCTTCCAGTGGCATAGCTCTTCATCTGTCAGTTCTTGATGGGATGCCAAAACCTCTTCAACATCATGTTCGTCCGCTTCCACAAGCCAAACTCACGTTGTCCTTACTTCGTTCACCACGATCAAAACACTTAATTATGTCTAGTTTTACCGTAAGTGTAACACCCTTACGAGCTCTTTCAGGCTTTTCCGATACCATAGAACTCATCTTGCAAACGGCTGCTCACAGGCTCGTGTTTAAGCCATGCCGGCGAGAATCCGGGGGAAAGAGGCAGCTCGGGGCACACGCTGCCTTTTATCACGCGCTGAATTTTTTTTTGTAACAGTGAAAACACCTTCTGAAAGCGAAAATAGGGTACTAATGTAGGTCTTTCGTAACAGTGAGGTTTCGTAAAGCGAGCATCTGAAAAGCGGGGGACACCTGTAAAATAAGTGTGCGCAAGAATGCAAAAGATAAATCACAGGTTTAGAAAGTGTAAAAGGTAAGCTGTTCCAAGGATCAGGACAACAGATTCAAAAGCAATAATCATGCAATGTGCAGTGGTTAACTTTAGCTTTAATTTCTCTTTTGCAAGCCCCAATTGCAGTCATTGCTGCCAATTTCATGGTTCGATACACTCATGTTACTTTCTCTAGTTGTGCGACTTGTAATTAATTCTTTGTTCACCCACAGCACCAGCGATATTCGATTCAATAAACGTAGTCAACAAACAAACTGTGCACACATCCACAGCGGTTAAACCAGACCAAAAAACAGCCTTCCATTCAAACGTCGGCAACCATAATATTTCAGCACCTCGATAAAACAAAGCGATGAACCTTTAGGTAAACACTATATGATCGAGCAACAGTCGCCAATGGACGGGCAATGCTGGCCATTCAAAACTGTGTTCAAACCACAAAAAACCAACATCAATTAACAAAAGTTTGCAGATAATCCTACAGCAAGCTACTGCTGTCCCTGTTTCAGGTCCAAGGCAATCGTTTGCAGCAGATTGGTCATCATTCGGTATAATTATTTATTTTATTGACAAAATGTAGCAGTTACTTGAAAACAAACTGAAACCACTGAGAGACTAAGCCAGGGCACTCAACACTCTATGATGCACTTCCAAATAACTAATTTCCACATCAATCCTTTATTACAAAACCAGATGAGATGAATGATCTTATAGCAATAAAAAAGTGAACAAAACTAAATTAGCAACATAACAGTCTAATTAGTGGTCTAATAGTGATATTAGCGTAGCTATGCAAAATTAGTGAAATTGCAAAGTTAGCCATCTAGCTAACGTTTCAATAACGTCCCAATTGACAGCTAACCTTAAAAATCATACTCCTGACTCGCTCCCACTCAACTAGACTAACTGACTAAGAGTGAACACGCAACTCTATTCGCTTGCTTCTACCACATCCCAACTCGCTTGCAATTCCCATAATAAATGCACCACAAAATATAACACAGACAGAAAATAGATAGGTGGCTCCAACATAATGGATGTGGAAGAGAACGGAGATCCAGAACACCAGCCTGGAAGCACAATAAAAACATTGGATTGGCAACGAGGGGAAAATAATTTTGCATGACCACATGGGGAAAAAAGGACTGATTGGGTTGCCCCAAAAAGAGTCATTACACACTTGATGGGTGAAATTACCTCCTCCTGTGCTGATTCATGGCACAGATGGAGAGATGGTAGGGTGGCTAGCACGCTTCGAAGGTCTTCCGTGGTCAAAAAGTCAACTCAAGAATCAACTCTAGATCTGTGGAATGCTCTGCCTCAGAAGGCAGCGGAGGCCAATTCTCTGGATGCTCTCAAGAAAGAGTTAGATAGAGCTCTTAATGATAGTGGAGTCAAGGGATATGGGGAGAAGGCAGGACCAGGGTACTGATTGTGGATGATCAGCCATGATCACAGTGAATGGCAGTGCTGACTTGAAGGGCTGAATGGCCTACTCCTGCACCTATTGTCTATTGCTGTCCGATGCAGACAGTTACCTTAATGAAGATAGTGTCACATATTAAAGTACAGAACTTGGGATAGAGAATGACAACAATGGCTTTCATTGAGGATAGCTTTATTATTTGTTACATGTACATTGAAAATGGCAGGTGCTGTCAGGCTTCCAGCACCAACAATAATAGCATGCCCACAACTCCCCAACCTAACCGGACAGCTCAGGAAGGTGGAAGAAAACCTGTGCGGTCACAGGAGAACATACAAAATGCTTAGAGACAGCAGTGGGAATCAAAACCCAATCGATGATCATTGGCTTGGTAAAGTGACTGCACAAACTGCTACACTACTGTGCTCTCCTATAATCTTGCGAGCGTTCAATTAAAAGAGAATTTTGTCCATTTGGGGTAGGATCTTAGGTGAATTGGCTGATGGTTTAGAGTCAGTAATCAAAGGTGATGGTAAGGAAAAGCTGAGTGTCATCACTTCATCTTCAAAAACAGAATCTATGTTTTCTGATTATGTTGAAGAGCAGGATGACAAATGGAGTAAATTCAACAGAGACTTCACATGCAATGACAGAGCTAAAGAGAAGCCTTTACTGGTGATTTCCTTCTCATGAGTCGAAACAGTCAAGAATAGAACCAGGTGAGTGCAGTGACCTTTGGCTGGAAACTGATGGAGACACACCTGAGGAGGCTGGTACAGTCTTCCACAACAAAGGTTGCAAAACAGTTACAATCAGATCGTCATTCATGAACTTTGTCAGAGCTGTTCTTACACAATGCTGTGAGGTGGAAGAGGCACAGAGCTTTGGGCAAGGTGATCATGAATTTGCAAGACCACAACATATTCATGGAATTTGGCGATGAGAGAGAGGCTGGAAACAGGGCAGAAGCTATCTGTTGTGTATAAACCACTTAATATGATTATTATGAAAGTAATGTAATGGTTTCATAATTTTGTGAATTAAATAGCTTGCTGCAGTTAATGTATTACTCTTCATTGTTTGTTTTCTTCAGGATAAAGTCGTCAATGCTGAGAAGAGACCTTCAAGTTTTAAGTATCCAGCATCAGCACAGCCACTCCTACATCAGATAACACGTTGCCAGAGGGAAAGAACATGTTTTGAATACCCACTCTATTTCCAGAAAGAAATCTGCCTCCCTCATTGAAAACTTTCAAATATTGATAGGCCTAGATACAGTGAGCATGGAGAGGATGTTTCCTACTGTAGGGGAGTCTGGGACCAGAAGGCACAGCCTCAAAGAAGGACATCCTTATAGAGCAGAGATGTGAAGGAATTTCTTTAGCCAGATGGTAATGGATCTGTGGAATTCATTGCCACAGGTGATTGTGGAGTCAGTGGGTATATTTAAAGTGGAGGTTGACAGGTTCTTGATTAGTAAGGGTGTTGAGGGTTATGGGAAGAAGGCAAGAGAATGGGGTTGGGAGGGATAGTAAATCAGTGATGATGGATTGGTATAGAGTCGTTGGGCCAAATGTACTAATTTTGCTATGTATTATGGTCTTATAAAGGCAGTGGCAGCGCCAGAGATTTTTTCTTGCTGGTGCTACAGTGGGGCTGAATTATTCAGTGATGGTGCTGAGGGATGTACCCTATGGTAATATGTATTCGCAAGGCCAGATGCATAGCGTTCAAAAGTCTGCTTCGAGCATTATGTGCCTACTATAAATGCCTCTGTTGATTCACAAGCAACAGCAATTGATAGATCTAATATAGAAGTGAACTGTGACAGCGTCAGCAGCATCGGAGACAACTCGGGCTTCACAGAGCATAAACAAACAAACCAACAGAGCATCCGACCCACAGCACACAACGTAAATCACAGACCAATCCTGCAATCAGCGTCAAATGCGTGCTTTTCAACTGAAAAACACAACACTAACCCACAATGTCCACTGCTATTCGCATTACATAGACAGAAAATGCCAAAAGATATACCGTTATTAAAGTCAAATAAGGCAAACAACATATGCAAGGCTTTACCAGGAGTTGGACAAATCGTACTCTGACCATGCAATACCTCAATTAATTCGGCTACTGAATTTAAAACAAAAATCAACAGAATCACTGCTTGTAAGTCCAAGTTGGCTTAATAGCAGTAAATGTAATAGTTTAGGATTTGCAGGAAACATGAGGATTATAGGGTATCCACCACAAAATAATAATAATAATAATAATCAGCATTAGACTTGGCCCAATTTTTTTAAAAAATCAACTGCACTCACCATTGATGTTTTCAGAGAAGCACAACCCGGCTGGTGTTGTGATTGGTGGTGAAAGCATCAATGATTTTCTGGATGTCAAGTGCTTTGGTCCTCCGGCTGTTTACGGACAACAGGGCCAAGTTGCTGTTCCGAGCATCACCGCTGCTATTCCTTAGGTAGTTTTTGAGGCGTCTAAGGCAAGAGAAACTCCGTTTGCATGAAGAAGATGTCACAGGCAGAGTCTGTGATATGCAGATTAGTTTGTATAAATCTATAAATGCATCGCGGTAGGGTCTCATTGGAGCTAGAAATTCCACTGTGTCATTCACTGTCTGTCCTTGCTAGAGACTCAACCACTGCTCTCATATACTCATGATTTTCTTGGACAATCTTTGCATGTTCTTTGTCAAGCATATTTCCCAATCTTGAACCATCTTTTTTTCTCAATCTGAATTCGGCCCGTGCCTCCATAGCAAACTTATGAGCTGCACTTACATGGTGGGTTTTGAAAGCTGTGGTAGCTTTCCGCCAGTTGCGGTAACCAGTGACAGTGAAGGTAGACTCAGAATGGAACCCATGTCCTCCACACAGGAAATGTCTGCATGCGAAGCAGAATGTAGTACCTTTCATGATCGAATATTCCAGTCAGTCAAACCAGCCACGAATAAAACTCCTTTGCTGATTGCCAAACTTGTTGCGAGCAGCGAAGGGTACTTTTTCCAATGCTGGCCGATGGGATCCTTCCTCAGGCTGCTGGCCAACATCGCTGACAGTATTCCCACTAGCACTAAGAGCAGCTTCATCCACGTTCTCTTCCGAACCCCGTTCCATTTTTTGTTCTTCTACTTCGCCCTCACACTCCTTCGATGAACTGCTGTCGTCCTCATCCCCACTTACTTGTTTCTGCATGTCACTTTCAATTAAGACAGGCTCAGGCTGAGATTCCGCTGGATGAGGTCATTTTCTCACTAAAAATTTTTCACACCGCCAAAATAATGCACACGCCAGGCCCACGCTAGCTTGTAAAAGCTGTGTGTGTGTGTGGGGGGGGGGGGGGCGGGGGGGGAGGCATCCGATAGTCTCGCAAGACCATGGATCTGCGGCTGGATGTATACTATTAATCTCTCACGTGAGTGACATCACCACCTTAAGTGATCTTAGATCAGCTTAACTGATCTGCGGACAGCAACGGCAAGACATTGACAATGAATGAATAAGCATGTGTAGAGTGGATCTGACAGAGTTTATAACTTTATTGCTGCATGGGTGCTATGGTAACTGGGGGCGCTGTTTCACTAGATCAACTGGAGAAACAAGCTGTATTCAAAATTATACAGAGAAAGCAAAGCAGCTGCAATTAGTATGTGAAATTTCAGTTAATTTCTTGGTGGTGCTACGCTGGTGCTATTGTAGTTTCTGCTGGGGCTATAGCACCAGCTAGCACCACCTTAGCACCGCCCCTGTATAAAGGTTATCAAAGCTGAGAACAAAGAACTTCCAGTTTCGAGTATCCATTATCAGCACCAGGTGGTCTGACATCAAGTAAAGTATAGCCAGAGGGAGAGAACACACTTTCAATACCCTCTTTAATTTCAGAAGAGAATCCGCCTCTATATTAGTGCAATTTTTTATTGCAAAGAATTGCCTATATCTGCAATCCTTCTCAAACCTACTGGTTTCATACCATGTAATCCTTCACAAAAAAAATGGAGATTATCAAAATTGTCTTCATACTAAAGTATGAAAGGATTTGTGAGAGGAATTGAGCATGAAGTTACTCTATCTTTAAAGGATTATAAATGGATAAAAATTTGAAGGACATGGTATAAGGCTGTGGAGATTAGTGGGATTTTGAAATATTCCAGGATAGAACTCCCACTGATACAGTGTACTAAACATCCTTCGTATGAACATTTTTTCCCTCTCTATCTTAAAACTCTCCATTCTGCATCTGTGAATGGGGAAATGCATTAATTAAGTGTTAATTAATTCATAAGGTAAAGTGCTGCTATAGTAGATAAAGAGTTTCGGTAGTATAGGACATCCAGAGACATACCAAGGCTACAAATGCAGAGCTGACTAGATTACTTGTATGTTAAAACAGTACAGGTGACTGCTGCATTAAAATAGGGGGCTGGGTATACCTGGAAAACCATCTGCATTGCAATTTTCTGTGATACAAAGCCATATCATCTGCGCATTCAAAAAATGTGAGCTGAAAATAAAATTAAGAACACATAATTTCTGTGAGAGCAAATTTTGATTCTAATTTTCAGATTTTTTTTTACCCAAACTGGAGAAAATGTGGGGGCTGTCTGTATCACAAAAAACATCAAAGTAATGAATATTGTCACATGACTCAAATTATAACCAAAATCAATTTTTCACCTCAAAATACAGCATATAATAGAAAGGAATTCAATAATAGCGTGCTTAAGAATTTTCCCTGGTGAAAATCACCTGCAATAAAATGCGCTTTTTAGAAATACGAATATTATTGTAAACTCTTTACATGCTTTCTCTGTCCAATGCCTTTCCCTTGTCTTACAAGCCTAATCAAAACACCAGTGACTGCAGTCGAAGGGCCTTCTACCACTAGGCAGGCCTAAGCCTCTCAAAACACTTGAAGTCTATAACATCCCAGCAGGCCACAAGTAGCAATAATGGTATGTGCAACATTGATTCTGGAGCAAAGTGCCCAAGACTAATACTAGAACAGATGACACTGAATGTAAAGAGAGCTATACAATTTTTTTTTATTTCTTATATGTTTTATGAATACAGTTTAGTTTTGAAATTTAAATCATAGATGCCAAATAACATCCTTAGCATCAAAATTTCCCTCTTTTACCACAGCACTATTCTCAATAGGTTGTCAGGTCTTCCTTTCACTGTGGATTAATAGCAGTAGCCATGAGAGTGCCCTTGTCATGTTTTTTTCTACACATTCTCACACCCACTTGACTTGAAATCACATCACCCATTCTGGGTGGGAATCTGGAATTCTCCATCTAAGGCCAAGACAAGGGCTGCATTATTTCAACAGAAAGCCCAAAAGAAGTTTAATAAAGAAAATCCAAGACATGCCTCTTTCTCCCAAAAATATTCAATTAGATACTCCAAATCATTGCTTCCATGCCAAGCACAGATCAGCACTTCACACACCTCCCCATTTCCTGAAAACCCAAAGCTGGACTGATCGAGAGAAATTCACAGTTCCAGAACTCGCGCAGGCCTTCTCCAGATCATCTAGCATAGCTTCAGCAGGAAAACAAAAGGCACCCTGACAACTTTGTTGCTGAAATTTACACATCGATAGATCATAGATTGTTTCCCAGCTTGCAGCTACCCCTGAATAATTCTACCTGATCGGCACTAATTCAGCGGAGGTCATTCCAAGTTCCTGGAATTCTTTCTCACTTCCTTTAAGCATTCATTTAAAAAATGGCATACACAAGCACAGATACTTTCCAATCTCATCTTCAACAGAGAATTAAATTCCACGGGAAACTGCTCCATATACCTGCTGATGGTTCAAGTCACCTCATGTTTATTATACTGTATTCATTTGGAGATACAGTCCGGAATTGGCCCTTTGAGTCACGGTGCCCCCAATTTAACCCTAGTCTAATCACAGAACAACTTACAGTGACCAATTAACCTACTTACTGGCACGACTTTGGCATGTGGGAGGAAACCGGAGCACCTGGAGGAAACCTACACATCCTGAGGGGAGGACGTACAAACTCCTTATAGAGGACGGAGGGGTAGAACCTCTGATTCCAATGCCCCGAGCTGTAACAACTTTCAGCTAACCGCCACGCTACCGTGACTTAATAAGGCTTTCCCTGCTTGACTCAACGCCACTTTCACATCCAATATTTATGGTATTTAACCCATGTGAAACTGATGCCAAAATTTAAATGTGGGGCTGTTGTGAACAGAAGTACGGTATTGGTGTTCATAAATAAAGTGAGTCCTTTCGAGAAGCATTAATTAAATATTAAAGGACCTTCCAAACCCAATTTATATTGTTAAACAATTCTAAATTAGTTTTGGTAGCCTCACAATATCAATATATATTTTGCATAAATCGTTGGTGATGTGTACAGTTTTATTCATCCTGATATAAGGAGGTGGTTGTGAAACTGGAAAGGGTTCAAAGAGGTTAGCCAAGCCAGTTCTTTATTCTGTGGAATTTAGGAGAACGTGGGCAACAATATAGAAAAATTTAAAATTATGAGAGGCATAGATGGTAATGATTCGTTCCCCAAGTAGGGGAGTCCAAAACTAGGGGATGTGGGTGAGAGGGGTAAGATTTAAGAGCAACTTTTTCACTCACAGGTGGTGAATTTACAGCTTCAGTACTTAAGTCACATGGAGAGGTGGGGCTTAGAGGGGTATAGGCCTAATGGAGGAGATTGGAACTAGATTGGTGGAGATGGGTTGGCATAGACTGGTCGGGCCGAAAGGCCTGCATCTGAGGTGTACTTCTGTATCATCTTTAGATATATGATGTCAAGTAACTGTGTAACATTTAAATCCATGCCAAAGTCTTAGTAAAATGTTATTTTATTATTTTTACCTAACAATGCTACTTTATTGTTGAAGTTGCCAACACTGTTGCAAGAAAGCTTTTTTTCCTTTGCTGATCACTTCAAATAAACCCAAAACACCACCAGCTGAAGAATAATACAAACTTAATGAATTTCAAGGTTGCCATAACTCAACAGCACATAGAACTTCTAGCAAATCCCAAATCTTGCACATGAGAGCCCAAATCTCCTAAAAACATCACCACTAACTAACTGCACTCTCCAAGTCAGCACTGTCGATCTGGGTCGTGTCCAGGAGATCAGTGGACAATCCCCACAGGACTAGCGAAACACGCACTCTCTACCTGCCGCGCAGCCGAACCAGACTGAGCCGAGTCGCTTCTTTCAATCAGAACTGTTCGGACTCTTCCCCGAAAGCGTCGCCGAGCCGGTCTCAGTTCCCCCACCCTCTGTTTCTCGACACACAAAACCTAAAGGAACAGAAGCTCTCGACCACTAGAAAACAGCACGGGCCAGTCAGCCGATGTGAAGCACAAACACGAACACACCTGGAAAACAACAACTTCACGCAACCCGCTGAGAAAAGGTTCTGTTACAATAAGCAAATACAATTTACCTTTATAAACGGTGTTCTTTATTTTGTGGCACGTTAAATAAGTGCTCACAGGTTTGCAAGAAATTCCAGTTTTCAACTCTCGCCGTAACTACGCAGAATAAACTCCACAACTCGCACACTGCTCACTTTACCACCCCCACCCCCTCGCCCTCGCAGTACCTACCCGACGCGACCCCTGGGGGACGCTGACTGCCACTGCAGCAGGGCGCCGCTGTCCCGTAGCGACTCCTGGGGGACACAGGCAGATGCCGCAACAAGGTGCCATTGTCTCAAAGAAAACTGGAGTCGCTGGGAGTACAGAGTGCACTTAAACACACTGCCACTGTTCAAGTCACAACAAGAGAAATCCAAATAAAACACACATAATGCTGGAGGAACTCAGCAGGCCAGGCAGCATCAATGGAAGAAAGTACAGTCAACGTTTCAGGCTGAACCCCTTCGGCAGTCCTGAGTTCCTCCAGCATTTTGTTTATGCCACTGTTCGAGAGCAGCCGCTAGGGGTACAAAGGCAGACATGTAACAGTGCACTGTCCCAGAGTAACCTCTGGGGACAGAAGCATACACTGCACCACAGTGCCATTGGCCTAGGACAACCACTATGGGAACAAAATCATATATTGCAACACTGTCCCAGAGTGACCACTGGGGAACCGAGGCATACAGTGCACTGTCCCAGAGTAACCCTAGGGCACAAGCACATAGTGCAACATAGTGCTGTTGACCCAGAGGAACACCCAGGGGAACAAAGCCATACACTGCAACACAGACAACACGCTGGAGGAACTCAGCAGGTCGGGCAGCATCCGTGGAAACAAACAGTCAATATTTCGGGCCGGAACCCTTCGTCAGGACTGTAGAGGGAAGGGGCAGAGGCCCTATAAAGAAGGTGGGGGGAGGGTGGGAAGGAGAAGGCTGGTCCGTTCCAGGTGAAAAACCAGTAAGGGGAAAGATCAAGGCGTGGGGGAGGGGAAGCAGGGAGGGGATAGGCAGGAAAGGTGAAGAAGGAATAGGGGAAAACATAATGGGTAGTAGAAGGAGGCGGAACCAAGAAGGAGGTGATAGGCAGCTGGAGGAGGGAGCACAGTGAAACTGGGATTGGGGGAGGGAATTACTAGAAGTTGGAGAATTCTATGTTCATACCAAGGGGCTGGAGACTACCTAGACAGTATATGAGGTGTTGGTCCTCCAACCTGAGTTTAGCCTCATCATGGCAGTAGAGGAGGCTATGTATCAAGATATCTGAATGGGAATGTGAAGCAGAATTGAAGTGAGTGGCACCTGGGAGATCCTGTCTGTTGTGGCGGACGGAGCTGAGGTGCTCGACGAAGCGGTCCCCCAATCTGCGTCGGGTTTCACCGATGTAGAGGAGGCCGCACCGGGTACACCAGATGCAATAGATGACCCCAACAGACTCTCAAGCGAAGTGTTTCCTCACCTGGAAGGACTGTTTGGGGCCCTGAATGGTGGCAAGAGAGGAGGTGTAGGGACAGGTGTAGCACTTATGCTTACAGGGATAAGTGCCGGGTGGGAGATCCGTGGGGATGGACGTGTGGACCAGGGAGTCACAGAGGGACTGATCCCTGCAGAATGCAGAGAGGGGTGGAGAGGGAAAGATGTGCTTAGTGGTGGGGTCCTGTTGAAGGTGGCAGAAGTTGCGGAGGATAATGTGCTGGATCCGGAGGCTGGTGGGATGGTAGGTGAGGACAAGGGAACTCTGTCCCTGTTGTGGTGGCGGGAGGATGGGATGAGGGCTGAAGTGCGGGAAATGGAGGAGATGCTGGTGAGGGCATCTGATGACGGTAGAAGGGAAACCACGATCCTTAAAGAAAGAGGACATTTGAGATGTCCTGACACAGAAAGCCTCATCCTGGGAGCAGACCCAGCCACACGCAAAAATGCCATTCCCTATTCCTCGTTCCTCCCTCTCCGCCGCATCTGCTCCCAGGATGAGGCTTCCCGTTCTAGGACATCCCAAATGTCCTCTTTCTTTAAGGATTGTGGTTTCCCTTCTGCTGTCACCAATGATGCCTTCACCTGCATCTCCTCCATTTCCCGCACTTTGGCTCTCACCCCATCCTCCCACCACCACAACAGGGACAGAGTTCCCTTGTCCTCACCTACCACCCCACCAGCCTCCGGATCCAGCACATTATCCTCCGCAACTTCTGCCACCTTCAACAGGACCCCACCACTAAGCACATCTTTTCCCCTCCACCCCTCTCCGCCTTCTGCAGGGATTGGTCCCTCCGCGACTCCCTGATCCACACGTCCCTCCCCACAGATCTCCCACCTAGCACTTATCCCTGTAAGTGTAAGTGCTACACCTGTCCCTACACTTCCTCTCTTGCCACCATTCAGGGCCCCAAACAGTCCTTCCAGGTGAGACAACACTTCACTTGAGAGTCTGTTGGGGTCATCTATTGCATCCGGTGCTCCTGGTGCGGCCTCCTCTACATCGGTGAAACCTGACGCAGATTGGGGGACCGCTTCATCGAGCACCTCCACTCTGTCTGCCACAACAGACAGGATCTCCCAGTAGCCACCCACTTCAACTCTGCTTCCCATTCCCATTCAGATATGTCCATACATGGCCTCCTCTACTGCCATGATGAGGCTAAACTCAGGTTGGAGGAGCAACACTTCATATACCGTCTAGGTAGTCTCCAGCCCCTTGGTATGAGCACAGAATTCTCCAACTTCCGGTAATTCCTTCCCCCATCCCAGTTTCACTCTGCCCCCTCCCCCAGCTGCCTATCACCTCCCTCATGGTTCCGCCTCCTTCTACTACCCATTGTTTTACCCTATTCCTTTTTCACCTTTCCTACCTATCCCCTCCCTGCTTCCCCCTCCCCCACCCCTTTATCTTTCCCCTTACCGGTTTTTCACCTGGAACCTACCAGCCTTCTCCTTCCCACCCTCCCCCCACCTTCTTTATAAGGCCTCTGCCCCTTCCCTCTACAGTCCTGACGAAGGGTTCCGGACCGAAATGTTGAGTGATTGTTTCCACGGATGCTGCCCGACCTGCTGAGTTCCTCCAGCGTGTTGTGAGTGTTGCTTTGACCCCAGCATCTGCAGATTATTTTGTGTTTGCATTGCATCACAGTGCACGTCCTAGAGCAACTCCTGGGGAACAGAGGCATATGCACACAGTACCACTTATCCAGAATAACCCATGACGGACACATGCAGACACTGCACGACCATGTCCCTTTCTCAGAAAAAAAATCACAGGGAACAAAAAAGGAAAGAAAATTTTATATGTCTGAAGGAAAGTGATCTCCAAGAGGGCCACAATCCTGTCGTGTTTGAAGGCTTGCGCCCCAATGACCCGGAAAGCTATGTTGGCTGGAGTCGGGGCTTTATGCTTTGGCTCTTGGTTGGGTCAAAGGGTAGAGGCCAGACTAAGAGTAGTCCACATGTCCTCCAGGTTTGGGGGTTCAGCTCAGGGCTAACAACCCTGACTGGTAAAACAAAACTGTTATGGAAACAGTAGTGAAGAATCCTTGTACATCTGAGTGAGACGGTGTTCCTGAATCTCCACCTGGGTCTTGTATAACTGACAGTAGTGAAAACTGACAGGAAGCCACTGACACGATGAAAGAAGACCTGAACCCACCAGAGATGGAGGACCTTCTTTTCCACCCTAAACTCCAGCAGTGTATCGGGCAGCAAGCAAGAAGGAGGGTGAATAAGGAATTATAGGCTGGTTGGTCTAATATCAGAAGTAAGTATTGGAAGAAAAATTGAGGGTTAATCTGCAGCTGGTGAGGCCAGATTGATTAGAAATAATCAGCATGGCTTTGTTAAGGAGAGGTTGCCTCTGACTAACAACTGACTTATTCAAGGAGTTGATTTATGTGTGTAAATGAAGGCAGAGCTGTAGAATTAGTTCTACTGCATGTCACTTCAGTCAGATCTTTGGGGACAACCTGCAAGAGAAACTGACCGAAAAGTTAAGATTGTATGGGAGCTAGATCTATTTGGCAAATTGGATCTTGAATTAGCTCAGTGATAGGAGGCAGAGAGTGACTGACAAAGGATTGCTTTTTGCAAATGTTAATCTGTAACCACTTGAGTACCACAAGGATTGGTGCTGGGACCATTGTTGTCTGATATGCATATAAACAATATGCATATAGGAGTATAGGAGGATGATTAGGAATTTCACAACTGACATGAAAATTGGTGGTATGGTACTAGTAAATTGGGCAGAGCAAAAGTAATCCTGGAAAATAAGGGTTTTGACTGTGATTATGCTGTACATTTGCATTCAACTAGGAAAAAGTAATATCATTGCCTCCTCTCTATAAGGCTGAATCATGCAGAGAGATCCCACTGCATATCTTGTGATCAAATGTATCCTTTGTTTTAAAGGTGGCCACAACTAAAGTGATTGGAAATTCCTGGCATTTTCTTCATTTCCCAGATGAGTGAAACAAAATCATGAATTCCTTGGAGAAATATTTTCCTGATATGTTTTAATACTTCAGTGGGAATTCTGTCCAATTTTGGCTAGATTTTAAACTCCTGCTGGTCCAGGACACCATTAAAAGCATTGCAGATAGTTGGCTTTGGGATGAAAACCAGTTTATTGACAATAAAGACAGAGTTTCGGTTGCAGGGTTCTGAAGTATTTTCAGTGTACACTGCCTCTCTCTCTACCATTAATAAGTTCTTGGGTGTTTAGGCCATATATAGTCTTCATAATTTTCAAGACGTACCCAAGCAATGAGGTCATGATGAAAATACCATCACACATGTGCTTAGGAATTCTTTCCCATGGTGCTTTCTTTTCAGATCTCTGTGACTGAAGATTGATTTATTTAGTTCTATTAATTTAGAGATAGAGTGTGGAACAGGCCCTTCTCGCCCAATGAGCCACACCACCCAGCAAAGCACCTAGTTAACCCTAACTCGATCACAGAATAATTCCCAATGACCAATTCACCTTCTAATTGGTACGTCTTTAGACTGTGGAAGGAAACCACAGCGCCCAGAGAAAACCCAGACAGTAACGGGGAGAATGTACTAACTCCTAATTGAACTCTGAACTCCAACCCCCCCCCCCCAAGCTGTAACTTGCCCTAGCCACTACATTATGGTGGCAAGTTAGTGTAAATCAAACTTGGATCAAATCGTGCCCCTCATGAAATTGGACTCGATCACTTCAGAGTTCATGTCACCCTTGTAAGCCCAATATGATTTCAGTATTAGGGAGTGTATCAGAGAACACACACCTGTCCTCATTCAGGGGTCAGCAATGGAAATGGTGAGCAGCTTTAAATTCCTGGGTGTCAGCCTCTTGGAGGATCTATCCCATACCATTGGCTCTAATTTTTTTCAGAGTTTGAGGAGATTTGGTATGTTGCTAAATACACTTGCAAAATATTACGGATGTACGAGAGAGAACATTCTGATCGGTTGCATCACAGCGGCTATGGAGGCTCCAATGCACTGGATTGCAAGAGGCTACAGGGGGTGTAAACTCAGCCAGCTCCACTACAGGTACAAGCCTCACCAACCATCGAGGACATCTTTAAGAGAGAGTGCTGCAAGAAGTCAGCATCCATTACTAAGATCTTCACCATCTGGGACATGATCTCTTTTTATTACTGCCATCCCGGAAAAGTTACAGGAGCCTGAAGACCTATACTCAATGATTTAGGAACAGCTTCTTTTCCTCCACCATCAGAGTTTTGATGAACCAATTAACATTACTTTCTTATTCATTATTTGCACTATTTATTCATTTTGTAATTTATCATAATTTTATATTTTAAACTGCAATGCTGTTGCAGGACAACACATTTTAAGTAATATAAAACAGAGATAATAAACCTGACTCTAATTCTGTGACAAAAATGACATCAAACAATGCCATTTTGGGGCACTAGGACCACATTTTCCAAGGTTGCCTGTCACTTGGCACTCTCAGGAGAATATGGTGGGTACAGCATTCACTAAATTCTTCGGACCACCTATCCCTGGTACTAAAATGACAGTCTGAAAAACACTATCACTCTAGTTTCTTTAGCCCATCCCTGAACCCCCAAGCTGTGGTCAACCGTGACCCAGTAATTTCCAATCCTATCTCCCATCTGTAGTGCCACTATTCCCACTCTTTATCTGGATCAACGGTTCTCTCTCTCCCTCTTGCTTGATGCTGCTGGAGTCCTGGGCAAGGTTTAATCGATGCAGTTTGTGGATTGGACGCTAGTTCACGTTATGATGTGTTTCTGGTTTCTGGCCACTCCTTTCTCTGTAAGATTTTGCTCGGGGCAAACTGGTTCTGTGGCCTGCGGAATAATGGAGACACAGTGCTAGGTTAAGCTGAATTGAGCTGGACTGAATATGCCTGGACTCTTTCGATAACTTTGTAGTTTGGTGTTTTATGCTTTTTTTTTGCTGTTTACGTGATTTGTTCTTTTATTTGTGCATTGGGGATTTGGGTGCCTTTCTTTGAACAGGGAACAGGTTTCATGGTTTTCTTTGTTTCATGCCTATCTGTGGGAAGACAAATCTCAGGGTTGTATACTGCATACATACTTAGATAATAAATGTACTTTGAATATTCTCCTGTCAAAATAGGCATCTGCATTCACCTTCCCTTCCCAAACAGCCTCCCAAAATCCAGCCTGACTGCCAAACCTCATTCCAAGATAGCAATCTGATCCCTTCCCTCTATACCAGCCCCTTTGCTTGAAGTGTCTTTTGCCGTCTCCTCCCTTTTCTTCCCCTAACACCTGCACCACCTCCAATCTCTTCTCCTTTGTCCAACAACAGAACTGCCTCTGCACTCCTTTCTGCCCCCAAATGCAGGAAGGTGAGACTGAGGGTCACTAAATCCAGTAAGCAGGTAGCCCAAGGACTCACACACCAACACTACCTCACCCACCCAGTTGAGTGGTAGATTAGTTTGCCCATTTTACCTCAGGAATATACGACCAGAGGGTGGGGGTGAGTTGGTGAAGATGATGATGAGGGGACACTTTCAGTCAAACAAATATAAGTATCATGCTTCTCAGGACTTGTGACTAAAGCTTCGTAACTGTTTTTTCATTGTCAGATGTATTGTGATACAAGAAAAGTTTTACTTGCAGGCATCCTGACAGATCATTCCATACATAAGTACACTGAGGGAGTACAGAGACAAATGTCTTGCCTTGCCTTCATGCCCAGATTGGAAATAATTCTAATTGAGTGGTTGGAATCTGAAACAGTCAATTTTCCACCATATTTATGCTATTCCAGCATAGACTTCAGGGTGTACTGTAATTTCTATTTAACAGTATCCTCACATCCCAGAAGGAGGCTATGGTGCCCATGGGAGGCATACTGGTTTCTAATGGAGAAATCACCATTCTACTGCTCTTTCCCCATAGTGTGATAAATCTTTCTTAAGCAATCCCATGCAATCGAGCATGACTTGCTTCCTCTCTGTTTTCGTGGCTTCATTGGTGGGTAATGGGACCAATATATGTGAACTGGCGTGGATGATGACCAACATGGTGGGTGGGTGGGTAGTTGGTGAGGTAGTGTGCATCACCTCTGTGTGTCCTTCGTGCACGTCCTTGAGATTTTCGGTATTACCCGTCATCATTTTGAGTGGCTACAGGTCAGAGATTATGAAGAGTCAGTGGGGATGTTCCCAATTTTTATGAGGAGACTTGACACACACTCTTGAATCTTTCCCTCTACCCACTTGGTAATTGCTTCTCAATACTGCGTTCAAAATGGAATGTCCATTTCAAGAATCTGATTTTGGGCATATAGTAAATGTGGCCAGCCAAACCTAGCCCACTAATCATAACTATGGTCTCAGTGCTGGGGATTTGGGCTGGGAGAGGACACCAATATCGGTTCACTTATTCTTGAAAAATTTTTGTGGATACATAATTGGTGATCATTTCCAGTGACTTAATATACCTGTTGTATGTAGACCAAGTCCCAGTAACATCTGGGGGGGGGGGTCACTGCTGCCCAGTGGGCCAGGAGGTCTACCCAGGTTTGTGGTCTTGATTTCCAAATCTTTTCCTTAATCAGCAAAAGGCTGTGTTTGTGTATTGAGGCAGTTCATTGAGCCTGCCTTTGCTGAGAGATGGCTTCTGAGTTATTAGATTAGATTCAACTTTATTGTCATTGTGCCAAGTACAGATACAAAGCCGATGAAATGCAGTTAGCATCTGACCAGAAATGCAAAGAATAGTGTTATTTACAAAATAACTACGAATAAAAAGTAAGTGCTACAGCACACAAATATAAAAGTACTGAGCCAGTACAATATGGGTGCAATACTGCTTAGCGCTGTGATGTGAGGTTCAGCAGGATCACAGCCTCAGGGAAGAAGCTCTTCCTGTGCCTGGTGGTGTGGGAGTGGAGGCTCCTGTAGTGCCTACCGGATGGGAGGAGAGTAAAAAGTCCATGGTTAGGGTGAGATGCATCCTTGATAATGCTTTTCGCCCTGCCCAGGCAGCACTTATGGTAGATGTTCTCAATGGTGGGCAATTGGGTGCCGATGATCCGCTGGAGAGTTTTCACCACATGCTGGAGTGCTTTGCGGTCCGATACGGGACAATTGCCATACCACACTGAGATGCAGTTGGTGAGTATGCTCTCAATGGTACAGCGGTAAAAGTCCGTCAGTATCCTGGGACAGAAGTGAGCTTTCTTCATGCTCCGCAGGAAATAAAGGCGCTGTTGCACCTTTTTGATCAGAAGGGAGGAGATCAGGGACCAAGTGAGATCCTCAGAAATGTGGACACCAAGGAACTTGAAGCTTGATACACGCTCCACTACGGCTCCATTGATGTAGATGGGGACATGAGTGTGGCTCCTAGCATGCCTGACGTCCACAATGATCTCCTTGGTCTTCTGGGTGTTAAGGGCCAGATTGTTGTCAGCACACCATGCGGCCAGGTGCTGGACCTCGTCCCTGTAGGCCGTCTTGTCATCCTCTCTGATCAGGCCAACCACCGTGGTGTTGTCTGCGAACTTGATTATGGAGTTAGGACCGTGTACAGGAATGCAGTCATAGGTGAAAAGGGAGTACAGAAGAGGGCTCAGCACACAGCCTTGAGGCATGCTGCTGTTCAGGGTGAGAGTGGAGGAGGAGAGGTTGTCTAACGTAACTGATTGGGGTCTGTTAGTCAGAAAGTCCAAGGTTCAATTGCAGAGGGATGAGCTGATACCAAGCTGGCGAAGTTTGGTGATCAGCTTAGAGGGGATCACAGTATTGAACTCCGAACTAAAGTCAATGAACAGCATTCTGATGTAAGAGTTGGGGCTGTCCGAGTGGGTCAGGGCAGAGTGAAGTGCCGTGGAGATGGCATCCTCCGTTGACCTGTTGGTGCGATAGGCAAATTGATGGGGGTCCAGAGTAGAGGGCAGACAGGATTTCAGATGTGATAGAACCAGTCTCTCAAAGCACTTTGCAATGATGGGGGTGAGTGCAACTGGGCGGAAGTCATTCAGGCCCGTGGCAGTGGAATGCTTCGGCACTGGCACTCCGGATCTCACTATGAACCTGTGTTGTTGGAGAGCAGCAATGGTTGGTTTATGGAGGATGTTTGTCTCATGTGTGTCGAGTGTTAGGCCCTTGCATGGTTTGGTGAAAGCATTCATGTTGGCTTGGAGCCCAGCCTTTGAACATGCATATGAAGGCACTGATCGATTCCCTTTCCATCACCCACCTAGATAGTGAATGACAGATTATAATAGCTCTTTGAATGTAAAACAGTTCTTTACATCCCCTTTATATTTTTGCCCCAAGTTTTAATTCTGTGTCCTCTTGTTCTTGAACCATCTACAGTTCATCTCCATTTACTCAGCTCAGGTTTACTCTGGCACTGTCTGTAAAGAATGTGCACATTCTCCCCGTAACTTTCTGGGTTTTCTCCCACAGTCTAAAGACTGTCCAAAGTTAGTAGGTTAATTGGTCATTGTAAATGATCCTGTGATTGGGCTACTGCTTAGTAGCTGGGTTGCTGGATGGTGTGGCTCGTTGGACCGGAAGGGCCTGTACTGCACTGTATCTCTACATAACCACAATGAATACTGTACTCTAAATCAGATCTACATAACGACAATGAATACTGTACTCTAAATCAGATCTACATCACTACAATGAATACTGTACTCTAAATCAGATCTACATCACAATGAATACTGTACTCTAAATAAGATCTACATCACTACAATGAATACTGTACTCTAAATCAGATCTACATCACTACAATGAATACTGTACTCTAAATCAGATCTACATCACTACAATGAATACTCTACTCTAAATCAGATCTACATCACTACAATGAATACTCTACACTAAATCAGATCTACATCACTACAATGAATACTCTACACTAAATCAGATCTCTACAATTCTCCTCTCAGCATTCATAGCTCTGAGAAGAATAACATCCAATAATCATTTATTTCATAACCAAGACAAAAGTCCTGGATTTTTTATACCCAATATCATTGTGGGGTCTGCAACATTTTGAGAGTAGCATCTTTCCCCATGACTGAAAGGAGATTTTGTGGTGTGAATACATCACCCCACCTGTCAGCTTCAGCCTGGGTATTGCCTGAGCATTTAGCAACTCTGAGGTCAGAAAGGCAGCAACCAATTCTCAAAAAGCCTAAATGCACCAGGAAATAATACTCTATTAGTTAGTTCCTGTAACAGTAGCAATATGTGAACTGGCGTGTAACAGTAGCACAGGACGGTGAAGATCTGGAATTGTCCATCCCAGAGGTGTGTAGAGGCCGATTATTGGGGATATGTAAAAAAGTTTTTTTTTTGGAAAGATCTGGGAGTTGAAGGCTATGGAGTCATGGCACAGGACAGAAGGCCTGGGGTCTGAACCAGCCAGCTCCTTCACACCCCGTACCACGTTCCTGTAGTCTTAACTTTACCTTGCTTATTTATTTCGCTAACGTTACTTCAGCGTTTCTTTTTGCACTACTTCGGGTTGTGCTACAATCTTTGCACCACTCATTTATTATTGCCATCGTTAGTTTACTCTGTGTGTTTCATGCGATCGAGGATTTCATTGCACCCTGGTGTATGTCAACAAACTAACTTCATCAGCCGCGATCATATTTGAAGACGGGGCAAACTTGAAGGGCAGAATGGCCTCCGCCTGCCCCTATTTTCTTATCTACTTAACCGTCCTAAAAATAAGTACATTATAGGTCAGCGTCGCTCACCTCAACAGCACAAAAATAAAACAAAACTAGCCCCAGTCACTCAAAAACCCCAAACAACAGCAATATCAATAATGCAAAAGATAGCGCACGTTCATCAGCACAAAGAAAAGTTTGTGGGAAAAAGCGTGTCGGTGTTCTCTGAAGTTGTGCAATTCGCCTTTAACATGGAATGAATTGCAAAGTAGTTACTCCAAGCAGTGTAAAAGACTGGATTTTAAATCTAGTAGCCGCACTACAAGCTATCAGCGCGCCCGCAATTATCCGCTCTGAAGTTACTCTCCGTCTCCTCGTCTGTCACCGGATGTTTTCTGGGGGCGAGTTGAAAGTTCGTCATGGTTTCTCACTATCAGGTGACGGTGAAAACCGTTGAGGCAGTCTGCTGATCGAGCCGCTGCTGCCAGAGCTGCGGTAAGATGAGCGAGTGTGCCGGGGAGGCGGAGGACAGCGAATGCGGCTCCATCGGACTCGAGTTCGCCTACGGAGGAGACGCCGAGTGCGGTGGCGAGGAAGGAGCTCTGGAGAACGGAACCTCGCCCGATGAAGGTACGAAGAAAGCAACCGCCCGGCTGACCGGCTGTGTGGAATCCATGCGGGACAGTTACGCATTTAATACACTAGCTCACTTCTTCATCGTTGTCACATGAGTACATTTTGTGACTTTGTGTCTGTCTCGCTGAAGCATTTTTCCCTCTCATTCTATAAACTGCTTTCCAGTCACTGAATCCTTTTCTCTCGAGCTACCTTTGTTTATGCCTGAGCCAGGGTATGGTGTGGTTCGATTTGACTGATCATGACGGTAGATATGATATGGATTCACACTCCCATCTACTTTTAAGCAGGGTGCGAATGACAACTTCCCCTCCCCAAATAAAAATATTCTCGACTATGGAAATTTGGATCCAATTGTAGAGTTTGTAGCTAAAATTAAATGAACTCACAGGGACTTGAGACAAAGTTTATACGCTGTTGGTTTCTCCTTTTGAAACAAGGAATATTAAAGCTGTAGGAGCAGCAGTAGGACAATTGACCTCTTTCCTCTGCCGTTCAATTAGATTATGACTGCTCTAATCTTAGCCTCAAAACACATTCCCGCTCTCTCCCCTACCCTTTGACACCTCTGTAGTTTAAATGTTTGTCAGTTAATGCCTTGAACATGACTCCATCTCCACTACTCACCAGGTTAGAGAATTCCAAAGATTCATACTTCTCTGAGAGAAATTTCTCTTCATCTTTGTCTTAACTGGGCTATGCCTTGTTCTGAATCTGCAATCCCTTGTTCAGATTTCCCCCCCCCCAATTAGGGGAAACTCCCCTCATCACCCCTTTCAACCTGTAACCCTTTGTTCAGATCCCCCATTCGGGGAAACTCCCCTCATCGCCCCTTTCAATCTGTAACCCCTCATTCAGATCCCTCCATTAGGAGAATCTTCTCCTCATTGCCCCTTTCAACCTGTAACCCCTCATTCAGATCCCCCATTCGGGGAAACTCCCCTCATCGCCTCTTTCAATCTGTAACCCCTCATTCAGATCCCTCCATTAGGAGAAACTTCTCATCGTCTCTTTCAATCTGCAACCTCTCGTTCAGATCCCTCCATTAGGAGAAACTTCTCCTCATCGCCCCTTTCAATCTGCAACCCCTCGTTCTGATCCCCCTATTAGTGGAAACTTCCCCTCATCGCCCCTTTCAATCTCCCTCAAAATATTATGTTTCAACAAGATCCCCTCCCTTCTCATTTTTCTAAACTTCAAAGACTATAGACCCTGCCAGCTTAATCTTTCTTCATATGTCAACTCCTTCATCAGCCCAGAGAACTTGTCTGCACTGACTGTAATGAAAGCAAATCTCATATTAAGATGTTATTATGGCAAGACAAAGTTATAAGGAGGTCTCAAAGTGCTCCTTCTTGCAGTATTGACTTCTTTGTTCTTGATACATTCACATCCTCTTTTGGATCTCATTGTAGCAGGGTCTTGGATGTTGTGTGATTGTTGGTGAGCCATAGTTACTCCATGTTAAGAGAAAGATATACTAGGTCATCTCAGAGGTACAGTAATAGTGACCGTTATCAAGAATGAAAACTCCATTTCTGGCAGCTACAGAGGGATCTCTAATGTCTGCCATGGGGAAAGTCATCATCACAGGGTCTTTCTGAACAGCTTCCTCTCAATACCTGAACAGATTTTCTACAATTTGCTGTTTCGATTCCATCCATTTAGAAGAACTATTGATATGGTCTTACTTCATGACCGCTCCTAGAAAATTATAGAGAACAGCACCAGCCACTCTCTGTTGCTTCTTCAACATCACCTGGGAGGAACATTTGGAGAACTCTCCTCAAGTTTGGCAGCCCACAGAGATTTATTCCCATTTTACATTTGCTTCCAAATGCCATGATCCTAATGAAGATCAATGTCCAAAATATTGCTTGTTTTCAATCTTTATCAACGTAGTGCTATATCTTACCTTGAACAAACTTCCTGTAGGATCAGCTAATCTGCAGAACTAATGGGAAATGGTCCATGCTAGTTAGAGCCTAGTGAACCTAAACCCAAAAGGTGAGGCACGGGTTAAGCTCAAAGCTACTGAAGCAAACTAGAGGATGAGCCTTGCCCTCAATGCAAAGCAAAAATCTTCCACCAATTTACCTTTGTTACCCGACGCTGCTTGCTGATGATAAAGGTTCATAGTGAGACGCTGGAAAATGTGAAGCATTTCCTTTATCTTGGGAGCCTTTGTTCAGTCAAGATCTTCAACATTACCAGCATGAGCTTCTGGTTAATTGAGAAAAAGGATGCCTGAAGACCAAGAGTACAGATTTGACAGGAATCTCCTTGTGTATCAAACAGCAGTGATCCCTTTCGTAGAACATTATAGTACATGATGTTGTGCCAGCCTTATAACGTATTATCAATCTAACCATAGAACATTACAGCACAGAAACAGGCCTTTTGGCCCTTCTTGGCTGTGCCGAACCATTTTCTGCCTAGTCCCACTGACCTGCACACAGACTATATCCCTCCATACACCTCCCATCCATGTATCTGTCCAATTTATTCTTAAATGTTGAAAAAGAACCCGCATTTACCACCTCGTCTGGCAGCTCATTCCATACTCCCACCACTCTCTGTGTGAAGAAGCCCCCACTAATGTTCCCTTTAAACTTTTCCCCCTTCACCCTTAACCCATGTCCTCTGGTTTTTTTCTCCCCTTGCCTCAGTGGAAAAAGCCTGCTTGCATTCACTCTATCTATACCCATCATAATTTTATATACCTCTATCAAATCTCCCCTCATTCTTCTACGCTCCAGGGAATAAAGTCCTAACCTCTTCAACCTTTCTCTGTAACTCAGTTTCTCAAGTCCCGGCAACATCCTTGTAAACCTTCTCTGCACTCTTTCAACCTTATTTATATCCTTCCTGTAATTTGGTGACCAAAACTGTACACAATACTCCAAATTCAGCCTCACCAATGCCTTATACAACCTTGCCATAATATTCCAACTCTTACACTCAATACTTTGATTTATAAAGGCCAATGTACCAAAAGCTCTCTTTATGACCCTATCTACCTGTGACGCCACTTTTAGGGAATTTTGTATCTGTATTCCCAGATCCCTCTGTGCCTTACCATTTACCTTGTATGTTCTACCTTCCAAAGTGCAATACCTCACGCTTGTCTGTATTAAACTCCATCTGCCATTTTTCAGCCCATTTTTCCAGCTGGTCCAAATCCCTCTGCAAGCTTTGAAAATCTTCCTCACTGTCCACTACACCTCCAATCTTTGTATCATCAGCAAATTTGCTTATCCATTTTACCACATTATCATCTACATCATTGATATAGATGACAAATAACAATGGACCCAGCACTGATCCCTGTGGCACACCACTAGTCACAGGCCTCCACTCAGAGAAGCAATCCTCCACTACCACTCTCTGGTTTCTTCCATTGAGCCAATGTCTAAACCAATTTACTACCTCTCCATGTATACCTAGGGACTGAATCTTCCTAACTAACCTCCCATGCGGGACCTTATCAAAGGCCTTAATGAAGTCCATGTAGACAACATCCACTGCCTTCCCGTCATCCACTTCCCTGGTAACATCTTCGAAAAACTCTAATAGATTTGTTAAACATGACCTGCCACGCACAAAGCCATGTTGACTCTCCCTAATAAGTCCCTGTCTATCCAAATACTTGTAGATCCTATCTCTTAGTACTCCTTCCAATAATTTACCTACTACCGACGTCAAATTTACCGGCCTATAATTTCCCGGATTACTTCTAGAGCCTTTTTTAAACAACGAAACAACATGAGCTATCCTCCAATCCTCCGGCACCTCACCCGTACATATGACATTTTAAATATATCTGCCAGGGCCCCTGCAATTTCAACACTAGTCTCCTTCAAGGTCCGAGGGGTTCTGGGGATTTATCTACTCTGATTTGTCTCAAGATAACCCTTCCCTCTTACATAGCCCTCCATTTTTCTATCATCCATCTGCTTACCTAAGAGTTTTTAAAGTGGCCCTAATATATTTGCCTGTACCATTGACCTCTGCTGCTATTGTGAACCTTGTAGCCATGCATCAAGAACACACAGAAACAGTAGAAGGAAGGTACACCTCAGAAACAACACACTCACAACCCCTTTCTGCCCTATCCCTGAATGAGTCAGTATTTTCCACTTTGACTGCATTGGTCATCTGAGAAACAACAAACGAAGGGGAAGCATGTTGTCCTTAATTCCAACAGACTGTATAAGAAAGAAGGTTCCTTCATTAAATGCTTAGACCAAAAATGAACATCATACTTTAGTTGTGATCTCATTAGTGGCACGTGAAGCTGGAACAATGTTTTTGTGTTCTATACTTCCAATAAAGGCCACCATTCCATTAGTGCCCTAAACACTCAATATTGTTGTATTCTAACCTTTTATATTTTATGTGCTAGGAACTTTGTAATGTGACATTAACTTGTGGGTTGATTGGGGCACCTCTTTCAAGTCATTAATGTAGATGGTAAATAGTTAAGAAGAGTAAATAGTCAATATTGAATTGAATTGACTTTATTTATTACATCCTTCACATACATGAGGAGTAAAAATCTTTATGTTATGTCTCTGAATGTGCAAAGTGCAATTTTTAGTAATTTGTAATAAATAGTATGTACAACAGGACAGTCAATATAGCATAGAAATACAATTGTGTCAGCATGAATTATTCATTCTGATGGTCTGGTGGAAGAAGCTGTCCCAGAGCCTGTTGGTCCTGGCTTTTATGCTGTGGTACCGTTTCCCAGATGGTAGCAGCTGGAACAGTTTGTGGTTGGGGTGACTCAGGTCCCCAATGATCCTTTGGGCCCTTTTTACACACCTGTCTTTGTAAATGTCCTGAATAGTGGGAAGTTCACATCTACAGATGTGCTGGCTGTCCGCACCACTCTCTACAGAGTCCTGCGATTGAGGGGAGTAAGGGAGGGAGGGACTTTGTGTCATGCCATTTTTTTGTGTAAGAGCACTGACAGCAAACATTTCAGGACCAGTAAAATAAGCGTTTTTCTACTTGGCTAACTGGTCATTGCCTAGATGAACATTGAAAATTAGAATCAGGCCCAGTAATGTTAAGCTGTGGAAAGTTTTGGATTAGTTATGTTGCTTTAAGGCTGTTACCTACTTCAGTATTGTATTATGTGATTAACTGCTCTATGACTTTAGAAAGTTCCAGAAAGGTAGTCCATGGGTCCATTGAATAAAGAAGGAACCCTTTGTTTGCACTGCTGTGTCTTGTGTATATTTCTCTACACAGTTGGACAGTAGAAATCAACAGGTTATCACATACTCCTAGTAGAGAAACCTCAACTAGTTTATGGAATTTTGCAAATTCTGACAGAGAGCCAGATGTCTTACAACCACATGGCCATGGGAAGTAGAGGAGTGGCTACAGGCTTGCTTTGAGGACTGGGCTATGTTCAATGACTCACCAGAGGATCTGAATGAATATGTTACAGTCGTCACAGACTGTCTTTATAAAGACATTCGTAGACAAGTGTGTCCCCACAAAAATCATTCAGAGTCTTCCCTGGATGAACCAAGAGATTCGCAGTCTGCTAAGGGCCAGGTCAGTGGCGTTCAGGTCGGGGGCGATCAAGTAAAATCCAGGTACGGTCTCTGGAAAGCTATCTCACATGTGAAGTGGCAGTTCGGAACCAAACGTGAATCACTGAAGGATACTTGAATGCTGTCAACTCCTACAGAGTGAAACCAAGTGACGTATATGACAACACGTTTTCGCACCCAGATGACAACACGTATATGACAACACGTTTTCGCACCCAGATGAGTTCAATGCCTTTTTTGCTCACTTTGACTGTCAAAACATGGAGGCACCTTCATGAACTCCCAAGCTGCTGATAATCTGGTGATTTCAGTCTCTGAGGGTGACTTCAGAGCATCCTTCAGGAGGGTGAATCCACGGAAAGCATCTGGGGCATCTGGCGGAGTACTGAAGACCTGTGCTACTCAACTGGCTGGTGTGTTCACTGATATCTTTAATCCGAGAGACCCACCTGCTTCAAGCAGGCTGCAATTACACCAGTGCCCAAGAAGAACATGGTAATCTGTTTCGACTATTGCAACACACACAAGATGCTGGAGGAACTCTGCAGGGCGGGCAAAATCTATGGAGATAAATAAATAGTTGATGTTTTGGGCTGAGACCCTTCTTCAGGACTGAGAATGAAGGGGGAAGACACCAGAATAAAAAGGTAGGGGGAGGGAAAGGATGGCTGGAAGGTGATAGGTGAAACCAGATGGGTGGGAAAGATAACGGGCTGGAGAAGAAGGATTCTGCTAGGTTAGGAGAGTGGACCATGGGAGAAAAGGAAGGAGGAAGGGACTCGGGGAAGTCATAAGCAGGTGAGAAGAGGTAAAAGGCTAGAGTGCAGAGTAGATGTCTAGTAACGCCTAGATCCAGTGTGATGAAGTGCTATGAGAGGTTGGTGATGAAACATATCAATTCCTGTCTGAGGAGCACATTGGATCTGCTGAACTTTCCCACATCACAACAGATTAACATCAGATGCCAGTTTATTGGCTCTCCACTCAGCTCTGGAACATCTAGGCAGTGAAGATGCACATATCAGGATACTCCTTATCGACTACAGCTCTGTATTCAATACTATCATCCTCTCAAAGGTAATCAAAAAGCTCAGAGATCTAGACCTCAGTACCTCCTTGTCAACTTAATTCTTGATTTCCTCATTTACAGACTCCATTCAGTACAGATCTGCAACAACGTCTCCTTCACAATCACCATCAACACAGGTGCACCACTGGACTGTCTATTTAGCTCCCTGTTCTACCATAGCTCCCTATGGTTGTGAGGGAGAACAATGCTATATTGAAGTTTGCTGAGGACACCACTGTTATAGGCTGATTCAGAGGTGGTGCCTTATCAACATATAGGAGGGGGATTGAGAATCTGGCTGAGTGGTACCACAACAACAACCTCTCACTCCATGTCAGTAACACCAGGGAGCTGATTATTGACTACAGGAGGAAGAAACAAGAGGTCTATGAGACAGCAACTTTAAATTCCTTGGTGTTATCATTTCCAAGGATCTGTCCCAGGTCCAGCATGTTACTGCCATTACAGAGAAGGCACTGCTGCACTTTTACATTCTTAGAAGTTTGCGCAGATTCAGCATGTCATCTAAAACTTTGGACAAACATCTATAGACGCACTGTGGAGAGTATACTAACTGGTTGCACCACTGCCTGGTATGGGAACACTAATGCTCTTGAACAGAAAAAAAACTATAAAAAGTAGTGCAAACAGCCCAGTCCAGCACAGGTAAAGCCCTTCACATCACGGAGCACATTTACAGGGAGCACTGTCGAAGGAAATCGGCATCCATCATCAAATCATCAAGGACCCCCACCATCCGGGCCATGATCTCTTCTCACTCATTCCATCTGGGAGAAGGTACTGGAGTTGTCAAGTCCCACACTACCAGGTTCACAAACAGTTATTACCACTCAATCATCAGGCTCTTGAACCACAAGGATAATTTCACTTAAGTCCATTTGCCCTAGCACCTAACTGTTCCCACAATCTCTGGTCTCATTTTTAAGGACTTTACAACTCATGTTCTTGATATTTATTGCTTATTTATTTATTTTCTCTTTCTTTTCTTTTTGTATTTGCACAGTCTGGTCTCTCTGTCATGTGGAATTTTTCACTGATCTTGTTTAGTTTCTTTCTATTTACTATGAATGCCCACAAGAAAATGAATTTCAGGGTAGTATATGTATTTTGATAATAAATGTACTTTGAATTTGAACTTTGCTACGTGACTGGATTTCCTCTGTGCTCTGGTTTCCTCCCATATTCCAAAGGCATCCGATTAGGGTTAGTAAGTTGTGGGCATGCTATGTTGGCGCCAGAAATATGGCTACACTTGTGGGCTGACCCCAACACAATCCTCAGTCTGCGTTGGCATACGAAACAAGTCATTTCACTGTATGCTTCTATGTACACATGACAAATAAAGCTATAAAGCTAATCTTTATCTTTTCACATATTAATTTCACACAAGCACTTAGCAGCATTAGTCATAGTTATTAATTAGGAGCAGAAACCCAGGCTAATCTTTCCCTCCCTAGCTCAGACACATAAAGCTCCATCTCCACCCCAACTGAGATCAGCTAACTGAGCATTGACCATGAATCAAGCCTCAGCCATTCCTTATCTATGCAACAAAACCAAAGTGCATTTACCAAAAGAATATCAGGACAAACCAATACTGTACTGTGTACACCGGGTCCTTGGTCTGTGTAGGCTCAGTTTACGTTGACTGCAGAATCTGGTGCATTCTACAATTGACTCCATGCTTCCAATACAGGTAATCAGAATTCATACAAGTTATTGCCCTTGCAGAAATGAAAAAATATCTGCGAATGTGGGCTAAGGATGGAGTTGGCCATGATTACCTTCACTCAGTGCCTCACTCATGAGCTGGGATGTCCACACTGACGTTTAGAATGTTTTGCCAAGTCCAGCCCGAGGTTAAATGTGCATTTCAGAGAAAGAATCTTAAGAACTGGAAGGAATGTTTGGAGCATGCAAGACAAACTAATGGAAAATCAAGATGGGGAAGTTTTAATGGGGGGTGGGGAATTTCCAGAGCTTTGGGGAATTGGTGCTGCCTACAGATAAACACTGAGCTTAACTGAATAGGCCTGGACTCTTTCCATTTTGTGTTTTATATTCCGTGCTTTTCGCTTTTTTTTTGTTGCCAGTTGCGCGATTTGTTTTTCTTATACGTGGAGTGGGTTGATGTTTTTCTTTGAACAGGTTCCATGGTTTTCCTTGTTTCATGGCTATTGATGGGGAAGATCTCAGGGTTGTATACCACATACGTACTTTGATACTAAATGTACTTTGAATCTTTGAGCCTAGGACCTAGTTAGCTGAAAGTGCAATTGTTAATGGAGTAATTAAACGTAGAAACACACAAAGCCAGAAGTTTGATGACTTCGGTTGTTATAGGGCCAAAGCAGGTTCCAGTGATGTAGAAAACTGAAGCAGTGAAGGAATTTTAAAGAAAAAAAACATTTTATATTGGGGCTACCAAGCCTATATGCAATGCAACTATGAGTGAAGGAGGACGCTCCAGTTTAGGATTAAAGTAGCAGAATCTTAGATGATTTCAGGTTTATACAGGTTGTAGACTGGCCAAGAAAGCTTTGAAATATGTATACAGGTTCAGTTCTTAGTAAACAAGAGAAAATCTGCAGATGCTGGAAATCCAATCCATACACGCACAGACCCTTTAGAAGGGTCTCGGCTTGAAACGTTGATTGTACTCTTTTCCATAGACACTGCCTGGCCTGCTGAGTTCCTCCAGCATTTTGTGCGTACTGCTCAGTTCTTGGTCAAATTATTTAGCCATGCAGAAGATAAATGGGTGCCTAAGTGAAGTAGAAGAAGTCAAGCCCTTCAGCAGTATTAAATAGAAAAGAAATTGAATTTGAGTTTATTACTTACATTCTTCATACACATGAGAAGTAAAAATCTTTATGTTACATCTCTGTCTGAATGTGCAATGTGCAATTTATAGTAATTTATAATAAATAGTATGTACAAAGGACAGTCAATATAACATGCAGTAGGATAAAGGAGTTCTGTTGAACTGGAATTTGTAAAGAAAAATCCCTTCTAATTTTAAAACCATCATCAATATCATTCATGTCAGAACAGAAGCTCCCGACATATCTCCCATTTCTAACTGAATAAATCTCTAGGTCCAACTGAAGTCTCCTTTCAGGAGAAAAATACAGCTTTCAAGACAAGCCACTCATTATTATCATTTCAGCTCGTAATAACCAACTTGGGTGTCTTTCACACACATTGGTTGAATACCCAAGTTGGTGCGGTCTTTCATTGATTCTATTATGGTTAATATTCTATTATGGAGTTATTGAGTATGCCCACAAGAAAAATGAATTGCAAGGGTATATATTGTGACATATATGTACTCTGATAATAATTTTACTTTGAACTTTGAGATGTATAGTAGCTAGAAACAAACCCAGTTATTGATTGGAATCTTTAAGTACATTTATTCTGCCCTTCATGTCTAAGATTTGGAAGTGGTCTGATTACTAAACAAATTTTTGATCCATTGGTAATAATTCATGAAAAAATTTGTTTCACCCCCCCCGCCAAATATTTCACCTTTCATCTTTAAAAGGTGCTAAAAATAACCTGCTGCATGATTACACAAGCAATAGATGCTTTCTTAAAACTTCCCCAAGTGGCCATATTGAATGGTTGAGCCTAAATAATATGTATGAGCAGAATACTTTAACATGGGGCCATGGTAGAACCCATTCAATGGCCTCACATGACCACGTATTTTCATTGAGAAATACTGGGGGTTAGAACTGAGCAGCGTGCTCTACGTTACTGGTTCTTGGAGATAATAGCAAAGAGGAGGTTGAAATCCAATTTGCTGTGTTCTTCCAGAATCTCTGTAGGACAGAAACCTTGTGAGAAAGTACATGTTCCTGTGAATGGAAATGCATCAAGCTACAGCACTTAACCATGAGATACACTAAACATGCTGAGCACCTTTACCTGATTTTCATGTTCAAAGTTTCAGATTATTTGTAGAAAGTGGAGGAAGTTCAGAAGGAAGTGTGAGTACAGGGATAAGAATGCTATTGTTTGCTTACTCTCCCCTGCCTCTATGGATGACTTCTTCCCCTTTCTATTCTCAGTTTTGCACTTCAATGATGACTGCTGTATGGAGGTCAAACCCAGGATTCTCCTTATGGGATTAAGAAGAAGTGGCAAATCCTCCATTCAGAAAGTGGTCTTTCACAAAATGTCACCGAACGAGACACTCTTCTTAGAAAGTACCAACAAAATCTGCCGTGACGATATCTCCAATAGCTCTTTTGTCAGTTTTCAAATCTGGGATTTCCCTGGGCAGATCGACTTCTTCGACCCAACTTTTGATTATGAGATGATTTTCCGAGGAACAGGGGCCTTGATATTTGTGATTGACTCACAGGTAAGATACCCTGATCTTCACGCCAATATCAAATCTGATTTTGTTCTAATTTACACATTCCTGCTGAGAATTGTTGGGGTCAGGAAACAGGTACATTAAATACTTTCAGTGCAACAGTGCAGCAAATCTCAAATAGTGTATCAGATGCTGGGAAATTCCAATGAGCTTTTCTTTGTGGTTCTGCCTGAGATGTCTGGAATTGGGGAGGTCACGGGAAAGGGATGGCCTGTGATGAAGATCAGCTGCTAGAATTGCAGGAGGGAGGTAACAGACAGTTAGTAGTGCTTTTGGTTGGGTTGTAAGTTGCATCAACAATCAAAGTGGGTGCTGCATTTGGTGTTTGGGAGGTGGAACATCAATGGCCAGAATTGGTTTGGGGTATTAGGATTGCAGAGTTTGGGATTTGATAGTTTGATTTGCAGATTGGGGGATTGTTTTGGAGCGGATAAAGTAACTGGTTAATACAGGAAATTAAGGGGTGGAAGGAATTGAGAGTCAAAACCTTGGAAATAGTGATGTATTTTTTTTTTCTACTATTGGTGGGGGAAATGCAAGGGGATGTGCAGACAGTAAGTAATGTACAGACCTGAGTCATTTTCTCAGTCCTAGCCTGGGATTTTTTTGGTGAGTTTCCTTTTAAGTTATTCAGAAACACACTTCACAGGCACGTTGGCAAATTGCTTTTGCATGAATGGCTTGTGAACTGCACGGACCATTCACACACATTGGAACTCCTGGGAGAGGTGTCATCTGCAAGCAATGACAGTGAAACATAATGGAGCAATCACATGTAAGATGCAGAACATAAATTGAAGTCTGTGGTCCAAATATTCATTAAGACTGTGTTTTTCATTGCAAATGAATCAACAAGATGTGTAAATACATCATATTAGCTCATCGAATTTTTGGACATTCCAATATCTTAACTATTAAAGTTCAAAGTAAATTTATCATCACAGTACCAATACAGTATGTCACCATATACTACCCTGTGACCCATTTTTTTGCAGGTATTCACAGTAAATACAAAGACACACAATGGAATCCTTGAGACGCCGCACTTGACAGAAACAGATAAACAACCCATATGTAAGATAACAAACTGTGCAAGTACAAAAAGAAAAGGGTGGAGAAAAAGCAATAAATATCGAGAACACTAGTCTTTAAAATTGAGTTCATATATTGTTAAATCACTTCGGTGTTGGAGTGATTGAAGTTATCCCCTCTGGTTCAAGAGCCTGATGGTTGAGGGATAATTACTGTTCCTGAACCTGGTGGTGTGGGACTTGAGAGAGGTCCTTGATGATTGATGCTGCTTTCCTGCAATAGCACCCCTTGTAAATGTGCTTAATGGTGGGGAAGGCTTTAGCTGTGATAGACTGGGCTGCACCACTATGTTTTGCTTCTTTTGGTTCAAGGGTACTGATGTTCCTATACTAGACTGTGATGCAACCGATCAGTATATTCTCCACCATGCATCTGTAGAGGTTTGTCAAGTTTTACATGACGTGCCAAATCTGTGCAAACTTCTAAGAAAGTAGAGGTGCTGCTGTGCTTTCTTTGTAATGGTGGTTACATACTAGATCCAGGACAGATCCTCTGAATAACACCAAGGAAGTTAAAGTTGCTGACTCTCTCCACCACTGATTCCCTGATGAGGACTGGCTCCTGGACCTCCAGTTTCCTCCTCTTGTAGTCAATAATCAGCTGTTTGGTTTTGCTGACATTGAGTGAGAGGTTGTCGCTATGGCACCATTCAGCCAGAATCTCAATCTCCCTCTGTATGCTGATTAGTCACCACTATTGAATCGGCCTACAACAGTGGTGTCATCGGCATTGGAGCTGTGCTTAGCCTCAAAGTCATAAGTATAAAGCGAGCGGAGAGAGTCTCAAAGGAATTTCAGCAGATTTAGTCATAGTTACTAGTTTCTAAATCAGATTAGATTCTTGGGGGATGATTTTGAGCTTAGATGAGGGGATTTCTATGGAACAATGATAGAGTATACCTCACATGAGATTCCTTTTGACTATCTGTGATCAATTGACAAATATGTTCCTTTCTGTGTTTTCCACTTGTAGTCACAATTCGTTAATTTTTTTCACTTTTGATATCTACTAATCTTGTTGCTAATCGCTTAGGATATTAGGTTTTATATCTTTCTAATAAATTATCGACTTGCTTTACATTCCATAAAATATTCCTCCACTGAAAATTTTTTCTTTGTAATTAAACACCCAAATCATCATCACAGCTAAAGTCTTTCACGGAGTCATAGGGTCAAAGAACATTACAGCACAGAAACAGACCCTTTGGCCCATCTAGCCTGGGCAGAACCATTAATCTGCCTAGTCCCATTGACCTGCACACAGACCATGGCCCTCCATACCTATGGTATCCATGTACCTATCCAAATTTCTCTTTAAATGTTGAAATTGACCCTGTATCCAACACTTGTGTTGACAGTTCACCACCCTTAGAGTGAAAAGGTTCCCTCTCATGTTCCCCTTAAACATTTCACCTTTCATCCTTAACCCATGACCTCTAGTTGCAGTCTCACCCAAACTCAGTGGAAAAAGCCTGCTTGCATTTACCCTATCCATACCCCTCATAATTTTGTATACCTCTTTCAAATCTCCCCTCAATCTTCCACACTCTAGGAAATAAAGTCCTAACCTATTCAACCTTTCCGATAACTCAGGTTGTCTTGACTTGGCAACATTCTTGTAAAATTTCTCTGCATTCTTTCAATCTTATTTACATCTTTCCTGTAGGTAGGTGACCAAAATTGGATACAATACTCCAAATTAGGCCTCACCGTACAACTTGAACATAACATATCAACTTCATTGATTTATGAAGGCCAATGTGCCAACAGCTTTCTGTATGACTCTACCTATTGTGCCTCTTTCAAGGAATTATGGATCTGTATTTCCAGATCACTTTATTCTACCGCACTCCTCAGTGCCTTAACATACACTGGATAAGACCTACCCTGGTTGGTCCTGCTGAAGTGCAATACCTCACATTTGTCTGCATTAAATTCCATCTGATATTTTTCAGACCAGTTTTCCAGGCGGTCCACATCCCGCTGCAAGCTTTGATAGTCTTCCTCACTGTTCATTACACTCCCAATCTTGGCGTCATCCGTAAATTTGCTGATCCGGTTTTCCGCATCATCATGCAGATCATTGATATATTTGACAAACAGGTGTAAAACTGAATTAGCCACTTTGTCACGTATGTTCTGGTCATGTTCTTTGTTAAAATCTTTTTGGAAATCTTTATTTTCTACAATTTCTAAAGCTCTGAAAATTAATTTACAACCTAATACACTGACTGTTCTGTTTGGAATAGTTCCACATCATATTGAGGGTATTTTATCTTCAGACCAACATGTAATTGCATTTGTTACATTGTTGGCAAGAAGGGCTATTTTATTGAAATGGAAAGATACCTCTGTCCCTACATTAATTCAATGGTTTTCCCAAGTAATGTTATGTCTTAGTTTGGAAAAAATTAGAAGTAGAACTTTTGATCCTTGATTCGATTTTGAGAGAAGATGGGGCTCTTTTGCCAAATATTATCATTTAATTTGAATTAATTTATATGGTTTTTTTCCATTATCATTATTCTTTTTTGATAAGTTTTTTTTCAGCTTTATTAACTGTATATACAGGTATATCAATTTGTTGAAATCTTGTATCATTTTATAGCTGTAGAAGATTATGCATCAATTAAAAGATTTCAAAAAGGACATATTTGACAAACAACAATAGACCCAGCGCCGACCCCTGTGGCACACCACTAGTCACAGGCCTCCAGTCAGAAGGGCAACCATCTAATACCATTCTCTGGCTTGTGCTGCAAAGCTAATTTCTCAGCTAAGTTACTACCTCATCTTGAATTCCAAACGACTGAACTTTCTTGACCAACTTCTCATGCAGGACCTTGTCAAAGGCCCTGCTAAAGTCCATGTAGACAAAGTCCACAGTTTTGTTTTCATCAACTTTCCCGGTAACTTCCTCAAAAAACTCTAAGATTGTTTAGACATGGCCTATCATACACAAAGCCATATTGACTATCCCTAATCTTTCCCTGCCTATGCAAATACTTATAGATCCGGTCCCTTAGAATACCTTCCAATAACTTCCCACTACTGATGGCAGGCTCACCAGCCTGGCTTATTCTTAAATAATGGAACATTAGCTATCCTCCAATCCTCTGGCACCTCATCCGTGGCTCAGAATTTTTAAACTATCTCTACTAAAATCCCTGAAATTTCTGCACTAGCCTCCCACAATATCCAAGGAAACATCTTGTCAAGCCCTGGGGATTTTTACACACAATTTTCCTCAAGACAGCAAATACCTCCTCCTCTGTAACCTGTATAGGGCCAGTGACCTCGCTGCTGCATTGCCTCACATCTTTAGACCCTCTGTCCATCTCCTGAGTAAATCCATATGCAAAAAATCCATTTAAGATCTCCCCCATCTCTTGGCTCCATGCGTAGATTACCACTCTGATCTTCCAGAGTACCATTTTGTCCCTTGCTATCCTTTTGCTCTTAATATATCTATAGAAGCTCTTTGGATTCCCCTTCACCTTGTCTGCTACTTCATGCCTTCTTTTAGCCTCCCTGATTTTCTTCTTAAGTGTTCTCTTCAATTTCTTATCCTCCTCAAGTCCCTCACGTCGTGTGAGTAAGCCTCAACAGCAGGTTCAGAAACAGTTATTACCCCTCAACCATCAGGCTCTTGAATGAAAGCGGATAACTTCTCTCAAATTCAGGTGCCCCATCGAAATGTTCCCACAACCTATGGATTAACTTTCATGTTCTCTTCACCTCATGTTCTTAATATTTGTTGCTTATTTATTTATTATTATTCTTTCTTTCTTTTTGTATTTGCACAGTTTTGTTGGCTTTTGCACATTGGTTGAATGCCCAAGTTGGTGCAGTCTTTCATTATTATTATTTATTGCATATGTCTGCAAGAAAATGAATCTCAGGGCTGTATATGGTGACATATATGTACTTCGTTCCTACCTGCCTATACCTGCTATGTATCTCCTTTACTTAACCAGGGTTTCAATATCTCTCAAAACCAAGTTCCTTAAACTTATTATTCTTACCTTTTAATCTTCCAGGAACATACAAACACTGTACTCGTAAAGTTTCACTTTCCAAGAGCACCTTAGCCAGAAAACAACCTGTCCCGATCCACACTTGCTAATACCATCAAAATCCTTGCACAAACTTCTGTCACCTGCCCTGTCTCATTCCCTAATAGGAGATCAAATATTGTACACTCTTGTTGGGATCTCTATGCACTGATTAAGGAAACTTCCTTGAACACTTTTGACAAACTTTCTATCCCATATAGTCCTTTTACAGTATGGGAGTCCCAGTCAGAATGTGGACAGTTAAATTCACCTACTATTACAACCTTATGTTTCTTCCAACAGTCTGTGATCTCTCTACAAATTTGCTCCTCTAAATCCTACAGACTGTGGGGTGGTGTATAATATAATCCTGTTAATGTGGTCATACAGTACAGTGAAAAGGACTTAAGCACTATAGCTAAAATATGGGTGTGTGCCTAAGACTTTTGCACAGTACCGTAAACTGTTTTTTCTGTGTGGATTAATTTTGATTTGATTTGAAACACATGGTGGAAAGACATCCATCTCCATCCTCTCTTTATTTTCTCTTGGAACAGCAATATCTGTGAGATGAGTTTTTGTTAATATTGGTAAACATTTAGTATATACAATACTGTGTCAATGTCTCAGGCACCCTATCTATATATATATGTGACTATGACATATGAGACTAAGAGCAAAAGGATAGCAAGGGACAAAATAGTCATCTGAAAGATCAGAGTGGTAATCTGTGCGTGCAGCCAAAAGTTGGGGGAGACCTTAACTGATAAGTTTGTGAAGATTCGCAATGACACCTTAAACTTTGACAAATTCCCATAGATGTGTGGTGGAGAGTATATTGACTGGTTGCATCATAGCCTGATATGGAAAGACCAATGCCCTTGTACGGAAAAGCTGACAAAAAGTAGTGGATACGGCCAGTTCATCATAGGTAAAGCCCACCCCACCATTGAGTACATCTACACACAGCACTGGCACAGGAAAGCAGCGTCCATTATCTAGGACCCCCACCATCCAGACCATGCTCTCTTCTCACTGCGGTCATCAGAAAGAAGGTACAAGAGCCTCAGCACCCACCTCACCACGTTCAGGAACAAGTACTATCCCTCAACCATCAGGCTCTTGAACCAGAGGAGATAACTTCACTCAACATGATACGTCCCATCACTGAACTGTTCCCACAACCTATGGACTCACTTTCAAGGATCTTTCATCTTATGTTCTCAATATTTATTGTTTTTTTTATTATTATTTATTTTTAATATTTGTACAGTTTGTTGTCTTGCACACTGGTTGTTTGTCTATCCTATTGGGTGCTGTATTTCATTGATTCTATTGTGTTTCTAGTATATACTGTGAGTGCCGACAAGAAAATGAATCTCATATGGTGACATGTATGTACTTTGATAACAAATTTACTTTGAACTTTATACAAACATCCAGATGAGGAGGAAATTGGCCTACTGTAGTAATTCTGTTTTATCCTTAAGTACACATTCTGAAATATTTTTTTCTTTGATGAAATTCAGGATGATTATATGGAAGCCTTGGCCAGACTGCATCTTACTGTATCCAGGGCATACAAAGTGAACAAAGAGATCAATTTTGAAGTTTTCATTCATAAAGTAGATGGTTTATCTGATGACCACAAGATAGAAACGCAGAGAGATATCCACCAACGAGCAAATGACGACCTTGCGGATGCTGGTTTGGAAAAAATTCATCTCAGGTGAGAATCCCCTGAAAGTATAATTCCTGCTATGCACTGAATGCCTCTATTCTGGCAATGAACTTCGGTAATGCAAAATGTATCTTGTGTAAAAGTACTGATTTAATCTAGTTCTGTATCATGTATGTATTGTGCAATTTTCAGACCCTACATCGGTTTTCAATCAGATTTGCATTGTCAAACTTTCAGCGATTATACATGGGTGTTCATTGAAAAGTGTGTAAAATAGAAAGGTAAGTATTTTAGGTCAACCACTTTTGTTGCTATTGCAGTACTCTCATAAGAGGAGCCTATTGCTCCTCTATTGCATTTGTTGGTAAATTCAGGAAACAACATTATTCAAATGCCAGAAAATTTCTTCATACGGGAAGCCATTTGAGAATAATTGAATGAATTCCTTGGAATTAAAAGAAATTGGAACTTTTCTGTACCTCACTAAAACATGCATATTTCTGATTCTTCAGAGAAAGCAGAGGATTATTACCATTATCATCACTAAGGAGATGTCCTCCTTCTTCAAAGAAAGGGGCTTCCCTTCTTCCACCATCCTGTTACTTGTTAAAATGCTATCCCCTTCTCTCAGTTCCTCCATCTTCGTCACATCTGCTCTTGAGGTGAGGCTTTTCATTTCAGAACTAAGAAGATGTCCTTCTTCAAAGAAAGGGGCTTTCCTTCCTCCACCATCAACGCCGCCCTCAACCATACCTCTTCCATTTCGCACACATCTGCCCTCAACCCATCCTCCTATCACCCCAACAGGGGTAGGGTTCCTCTTGTCCTAACTTACCACCCCACTTGGTCTCTGAACCCAAATCCATCAAAAACTCAAGCGTGTGCATTCCACCTGAGGAATCGAGAATCAGTTCGGAAACTTGAGATCTTCTGGTGTGGAAAGGAGCTCGAACACCATCCGACTCCAATTTCTGGGCGTGACACTGGATAGGACGCTCTCATTTGCCACCCACATCCAAAAACTCCAAGGGAAAGTTGGCTCTCACAATTCTCTCTTGAAAAAATTAGCAGGCACGAAATGGAGAGCTAATGTTCACACACTTAGATCAACTGCCCTAGCACTCTGCTATGCACCTGCAGAATACTGTGCACCTGTGTGGGGCAGATCAGCCCATGCAAAGAAAATAGACCCATTGCTTAACAAAGCCTGCTGAATAATCACGGGCACACTGCGCCCCACACCCACTAACATCATTTACAGACTTGCGGGCATTGATCCCCCAAAGATCCGGAGACACACTACAACAAAAATTGAAAAAGGTAAATAGAACTTGGATCCACTTCACCCACTACATCATCATGTGCCAGTTTCCAACAGCCTAAGATCGAGGAAAAGGTTTGCTACAGTGGAGGAACTACCGCACGGAACATCCCCCCAAACATACAGGATTGACCTCTGCCATCAAACAGAAGCCAGAACCCCACCAAACAATACAGTGCAAGATCCCACAGAAATGTTGCCAGATGGGGCACTGCTTGACAGAGTGAGAGCGGGAGTTTGTAGGACGGGAGACAATATGGTGAAGTGGGGTTTAAAGAGCAGCGAATCCTGTGAGTGTGGCGAAAGGGTGCAGGACATTGAATACGTTCTGTGCAACTGCCCACCCTCACCTGGTTTAGCTGACACTGACCTGCTCAACATCAACCAAACAACACTAGAGTGGCTGGCTGTCTGGTGTGACAAGCTATGATGATGACCACCCCACCAGCCTCCATGTCCAGCACATAATTCTCCGTAACTTCCCCCATCTCCAATGGGATCCCACCACCAAGCACATCTTCTCCTCCCCCCCCCTTTGCGTTCCACAGGGATTGCTCCCTAAGCAACTCCCTTGTCCGTTTGTCCCTCCCCACTGATCCCCCTCCTGGCACTTATCCTTGCAAGTGGAACAAGTACTACACTTGCCCCTACACCTCCTCCCTCACTTCCATTCAGGGCCCCAAACAATCCTTCCAGGTGAGATGACACTTCACCTGTGAGTCTGTTGGAGTCATCTACTGTATCCTGGTGTGGCCTCCAGTATATCGGTGAGACCCGAAGTAGATTGGGAGACCTCTTTGCCGAGCACCTACGCTCCATCCGTCAGAAAAAGTGGGATATTCCACCCATTTTAATTCTACTTCCCATTCCCATTCTGACATGTCAGTCCATGGTCTTTTCTACAGTCACAATGAGGCCACACTCAGGTTGGAGGAACAACACAACACCTTGTATTCCGCCTGGGTAGACTCCAGCCTGATAGCATGAACATCAATTTCTTGAACTTCCGGTAATGACCAACCCACACCGCCCCCTTCACCATTCCCCATTCCAATTTCCCTCTCACCTTACCTCCTTACCTGCCCATCACCTCCCTCTGGTGCTCCTCCCCCTTTTCTTTCTTCCATGGCTTTCTGTCTTCTCCAATCAGATTCCCCCTTCTCCAGCCCTGTATCCCTTTCACCAATCAACTTCCCAGCTCTTTACTTCATCCCTCCTCCCTCCCGGTTTCTCCAATCACCTTGTGTTTCTTCCTCCCCTCCCCCCCCACCCTGTTCCGCTGACTCCTCGTTTCTTTTCTCCAGTCCTGATGAAGGGTCTCGGCACGAAACATCAACTATTTACTCTCTTCCATGGATGCTGCCTGGCCTGCTGAGTTCCTCCAGAGTTTTGTGTGTGTTGCAGAGGATTATTGCACAGAATTGGAGCGTAGGTCTTTTCACAGATGAATCATGTTAAGGCAGGCAAGGCTAATCTGTTGATTGGAGAGCATGACTTCCTAGTTCTGAGTGATATTTGTGTCATGCTGAAATGCCAGAAGCTTAAAATACATAAAATGCCATTCTGGAACCGAAGGTCTCAAATAGAAGGAAATTGCTAAAGTGTTGTACCAATTCATTGGATATAAGAGAATTTCCTTGAGAGTTCAACCAGGCTAAAAAAGTTTATCATTCGGCTTGCAGTACCAGAATAAAACAGGAAACAAAATGGCGGTTTTCTATCCCTCTCAGGCAAATAACAGGGGAGTAATTGGATATTGTTTACTTAGATTTTCAAAAGGCCTTTGACAAGGTGCCACACATGAGATTACTAAACAAGATAGAGCCCATTGTATTAAGGGAAAGATTAAAAAAATTGGCTGACTGCTGGAGGGAAAGAGTGGGAGTATAGGGGGACTTTTCTGGTTGACTGCCGGTGACTAGTGGCGTTCTGCAAGGGTCGGTGTTGGGGCCATTTCTTTTCATGTTGTATGTCAGTGATTTGGAACACACAACTGATGGCTTTGTGGCCAAGTTTGTGGACAATATGTAGATAGGTGGAGGGACACGAATGTTGAGGATGCAGGGAGTCTGGAGAAGGACTTGGACAGATCAGGAGAATGGGCAAAGAAGCGGAAGATGGAATATCATGTAGGGAAGTGTATGGTCATGCACTTTGGTAGAAGAAATAAAGGTGTAGACAATTTTCTGCACTGGGAGAAAATTCAGAAATCAACAGCTGCAAAGGGACTTGTGAGTCCTTGTGCAGGATCCCTTACGGTTAGCTTGCAGGTTGAGTTGGTGGTAAGGAAGGTAAATGCAATGTTAGCGTTCATTTCAAGAAGAGTAGAATATAAGAGCAACCATGTAATGCTGAGATTTTATAAGATATTGGTTAGATTGCACTTGGGGTATTGTTAGCATTTTTAGGCCCCTTATCTAAGAAAGTATGTGCTGGCGTTGGAGAGGGTCTAGAGGAGGTTCAGTGAAAATAGAAGGTTAATGTATGAGCTCTGGGCCTGTACTCATTGGAGTTTAGAAGAATGCGGGTGGGATCTCATTGAAACTTATCAAATATTGAAAGGCCTGTGGAGAGGATGTTTCCTACATTTGGGGACTCTAGTACCAGAGAGTACAGCCTCAGAATGGAGGGATGTCCATGTAGAACAGAGATGAGGAGGAACCTTTTTAGCTAGAGGGTGGTGAATCTGTGGAATTCATTGCCACAAATATGTGTGGAGGCCAAGTCATTGGGTATATTTAAAGGAGAGGTTGATAGGTTCTGATGAATTAGGGCATCAAAGATTACAGGGAGAAGATAGGAGAATGACTTTGAGAAGGATAATAGTGGAATTTGAATGGCAAATAGCCTAATTCTGTTCCCATGATTTACTGTTCTATGGTCTCACCAGCAGAGGCATATGATTCTTTTTCAATGGGAATACTAGCTCACCAAAAACATTCCTGTGTCCCTGACCCTGTAAGATCCACTGGAGCTGGGGTTAAATGAGAACTCCGTCCTACAACAGGTACAGTAAAATCACAAATATGCCTGCAGGCATATAAACTAACATTTATGCATGCGACGCAATAAATGAAATAAAACTGGAAGGTGTATTTCAATGAAATTTTATAAGCTGGGAAAAGGAAATGAAACAGTTGAAATTTCCATCTGATGCTGTGTAATATACCTACTTTATCCTGGCTGTCTCAAATTATAAATCTGTGGAAAGGATTTGTAAATTAAGATTAAGATTAACATGTTCTCCATAACCCTCAACTACCAGGTCTAGCACTACAATGAGTAATGATGTGAGGGAAATATAAGGAGTATTTCTCCAACAACCTTGTGTAAGAAACCATTTGCTTTGATCCCATTATGATTTTTGGTGTTAAGAAGATTATCAATGATGATACTGCTTCAGATTGACAGTGGGCTCTGAAGGATGTCTTTAAAGTTGAGTGCAGTGGAAGAAATTATCTTGATGTTCCCACGATAAACTGTAAGATTCTCACTGGATTCCATATGTTCATAATAGCATTGATTTTTTTCTCTGCATTCTGCATAACTTAATATGCTTTTTAAAGAGGTTAACAATATCTAGTCATTAACAATAGTTCTTTTATTTCTCACAGTTTCTATTTGACAAGTATTTATGACCATTCAATATTTGAAGCATTTAGCAAAGTGGTGCAGAAACTGATTCCTCAGCTTCCAACCTTAGAGAATCTATTAAACATCTTTATCTCAGTAAGTTCTATTTCTTAACTATTGTAGCTATTAGGCTAGCAAAATCACGTTGGTGTATTTTTAAATAAGCTTGTTTTAGAACATTCCTCTAAGTTTGATTTAATGGTTAAAGCTGCAATTATCTTGTCGAAAACTTCCTACACTTTGAGAATGGCAACATGTAATGATGATATGAAAATTAAAACAAACTACAGATGCTAGAAATCTAAAGTAAAAACAGAAAATTGTGGAATTACTCTGCAGAAGAGTTTGTACCTGTTCAAAGAGAAGCAGGGTTAATGTCTAGATTGAAGATCCTTTGTCAGGATTGGGAAGGAGTGAAAAGAAATTTACTGTACCAAGAGAGCGCAGATGTCTCTGTTAGAGTAAAGCTGAGGTGACCATAGTGATATTGTGAACAAGGCTATTTTGCCAATGAATGAGTGGAAGTAGTTGTAAAGTGCAAACAGAAATTAATAATACAGCCTAGGTGTTGAAGTACGGACCATGAAGGCAAGACCAGCAAATTAGGCTAGCCATGTCCTCCTTCACTTTCACAGGCGGGAAAAGAACAAGCTAAGCCAATATCACAGATGGACAACTGATACAGATGAATCAAGTAACCTGAATTATTGAGTTCAGAAAGCTGCAACGTGCCTTGATAAAGATGAAGGAAGTTCCCCAAGCTTGTGTTGGGCCTCGTGGTAACACTGCAGGAGGCCACAGTCCGATGGATCAGAATGGGCACGGGATACAGAATTAAAGTGAAGGGCAACAGGAAGCTATTTGGTTATTATACTTCACACAACCATACTAAAGTTGATTATTTAGGAAATCAATCTGGAAGATAACTACACTATAAATGTGATTGATTTAATGCACATAATTTTAATGTAACTATTCTCCATTCAAATCTATCCTGAAGAAATGTAAGACTTATTGGGAGAAGTTGCAAGACTCAGCAATCAGAATACATTCAAGTAACACACACAAAATGCTGGAGGAACTCAGCAGGCCAGGCAGCATCTATGAAAAAAAGCCTGGCCTGCTGAGTTCCTCTTCATTTTGTGTGTGTTACTTGGATTTCCAGCATCTGCAGATTTTGCCTTGTTTGTGTTCAGAATACATTCACTTTGTTTGCTGTTCAAGTATCTGTTCAGTGCAAGTTCAGTCATATGTTCTACCCCCTCTGCCTCCAAATGAGCTGTTGTCAATGACAGACTGAGGATATCAAAGAACGGACAAAGCACCTCCACTCCATCTACCTTGTTGCACCACTGCAGAATACACTGCACAACAGAATACTGTAAAAGGAAATGTCATTAGCTAATCTGCTGCAAAGAATCATTCTTTTCGAAAGTTAGGATATACATCTGCTGCTGAGTTTAAATATGTTATTGAAATAATTAAATACTTAAAAAATAAATCTGTTTTTCTTAGTAGACAGGTAACACTCAGTTGATTTTCTAGGCATGATAATGGAAAGTTAATCTTATGTTTTTTCCTTCAGTCCTGTATAACAAGGACATTCAGGTAATGATCTGAATAGATTAAGTTCAAAGTTGCTTTTGGAAAGGAAGACAGCATATTTAAAATTGCAAGAGATTGTTATATTTAATTATAGTCATATCATGTTTTAATTGTTAGAAACAACATATCAGTTCTGCCTCAGTCACATTATAAACCATCTAATTCTAGCCATTTTAAATTAAAATTCACTAGATTATTATTTAGGTCACATTCCATGTGGTCCCTAGGATCTAAACTGCAATGAGTGAAAATGAATATCTGACCAGTTCTAGGGCTAACTGCATAATCAAGGACTGCGCAAATCATAATATGAGTTTATAATCTCAGTTTATTTTACAGTTTGATAGTGACCTAATATGACAAAATTGTTTGAGTTAAAAAGATTTGATAGCATATTGGTGATGTTAAAGCACTAGTAAATTCAAGGCTTTGATGATCCACAGAAATAAAATCAAAGCTCAAAGTAAATTTATTATGCAAGTTCATCTGTGTCACCATATACAACTCTGAGATTCATTTTTTGCAGGCATACTCAGTAAATCCACAATAGAATTGGGGTGGCATGGGAGCACAGTGGTTAGCACAATGCTTTACTGTACAGGCGACCCGGGTTCAATTGCCTATGAGGAGTTTGTCTGTTCTCCCCATGACTGCGTGGGTTTCCTCCCACAATCCAAAGATATACCGGTTGGTAGGTTAATTGGTTATTGTACATTGTCCCATGATTAGGCTAGGATTAAATTGGGGATTGCTGGGGGCATAGCTCAAGGGGCTGGAAGGGCCTACTTCATGCTGTATCTCAACAAATAAATAAATAAAAGAATAGCCGTAACAGAATCAATCCATAAACACGAGGAATTCTGCAGATGCTGGAAATTCAAGCAACACACAGCAAATTTGCTGGTGAACGCAGCAGGCCAGGCAGCATCTCTAGGAAGAGGTACAGTTGACGTTTTGGGCCGAGACCCTTCGTCAGGACTAACTGAAGGAAGAGCTAGTAAGAGATTTGAAAGTGGGAGGGGAAGGGAGAGATCCGAAATGATAGGAGAAGACAGGAGGGGAAGGGATGGAGCCGAGAGCTGGACAGGTGATTGGCAAAAGGGATATGAGAGGATCATGGGACAGGAGGCCCAGGGAGAAGGAAAAGGGGGAGGGGGGGAAACCCAGAGGATGGGCAAGGGGTATAGTCAGAGGGACAGAGGGAGAAAAAGGAGAGAGAGAGAAAGAATGTGTGTATATAAATAAATAACGGATGGGGTACGAGGGGGAGGTGGGGCATTAGCGGAAGTTAGAGAAGTCAATGTTCATGCCATCAGGTTGGAGTCTACCCAGACGGAATATAAGGTGTTGTTCCTTCAACCTGAGTGTGGCTTCATCTTTACAGTAGAGGAGGCCGTGGATAGACATGTCAGAATGGGAATGGGATGTGGAATTAAAATGTGTGGCCACTGGGAGATCCTGCTTTCTCTGGCAGACAGAGCGTAGGTGTTCAGCAAAGCGGTCTCCCAGTCTGCGTCAGGTCTCGCCAATATATAGAAGGCCACATCGGGAGCACCGGGCGCAGTATATCACCCCAGCTGACTCACAGGTGAAGTGTTGCCTCACCAGGAAGGACTGTCTGGGGCCCTGAATAGTGGTAAGGGAAGAAGTGTAAGGGCATGTGCAGCACTTGCTCCGCTTACAAGGATAAGTGCCAGGAGGGAGATCAGTGGGGAGGGATGGGGGGGATGAATGGACAAGGTAGTCACGTAGGGAGCGATCCCTGCGGAAAGCGGGGGGGGGGGAAGGAAAGATGTGCTTAGTGGTGGGATCCCGTTGGAGGTGGCGGAAGTTACGGAGAATAATATGTTGGACCTGGAGGACCAGGGGAACCCTATTCCTAGTGGGGTGATGGGAGGATGGAGTGAGAGCAGATGTGCGTGAAATGGGGGAGATGCGTTTGAGAGCAGAGTTGATGGTGGAGGAAGGGAAGCCCCTTTCTTGAAAAAAGGACATCTCCCTCGTCCTGGAATGAAAAGCCTCATCCTGAGAGCAGATGCGGCAGAGACGGAGGAATTGCGAGAAGGGGATGGCATTTTTGCAAGAGACAGGGTGAGAAGAGGAATAATCCAGATAGCTGTGAGAGTCAGTAGGCTTAGAGTAGACATCAGTAGATAAGCTGTCTCCAGAGATTGAGACAAAGATCTTGAAAGAGGAGATAGGTGTTAGAAATGGACCAGGTAAACTTGAGGGCAGGTTGAAAGTTGGAGGCAAAGTTAATGAAGTCAACAAGCTCAGCATGCGTGCAGGAAGCAGCGCCAATGCAGTCGTCGATGTAGCAACGGAAAAGTGGGGGACAGACACCAGAATAGGTGTGGAACATAGATTGTTCCACAAAGCCAACAAAAAGACAGGCATAGCTAGGACCCATATGGGTGCCCATGGCTACACCTTTAGTTTGGAGGAAGTGGGATCCCTTTGTTTCAAGAGTTGAACCTGATGGTTGAGGGGTAGTAACTGTTTTGAAACATGGTGGTGTGAATCCTGAGGCTTCTGTATCTTCTCCCTGATGGCAGCAATGAGAAGAGAGCACATCTTGGGTGGTAGGGAACCCTGATGATGGATGCTGCCTTCCTGTGACAAGGTTTAATGTGGATGTGCTCAATGGTGAGGAGGACTTTATCGATGATGGAGTGGACCGTATCCACTACTTTCTATAGGACTTTCCATTCAAGAGCACTGGTGCTTCCCTAACAGGCTGTGATACTCTCCACTACACATCTATAGAAGTTTGCTGAAGATTCAGATGTCATGCCAAACAAGTAGAAGCGCTGTTATGCTTTTCTCGTAATTGCGCACGTGCTGGGCATAGGACAGGTCCTCCAAAATTCAAATCCTATCACAGCAGCTGGGAAATATAACTTTGTTTAAAGTAAAAAGCTGATAACAGAAATGAAACCATGAAACTACTAGCTTGTTAATACAATCATTTCAATCACTAAGGTTTTTGTGATACTAGAAAACAGGTTTAACATTTAAAAATCCACAGAAACATTGTTAATTCTTAATTATCCCTTTAAAATGAACCAGTAAACTATTTATAGTTAGAGGGCAATTCAGTATAGTGAATAATAGTCCTAAATGCAGGAAGATTACACTGTGTGCTCACATAATCATGGATTAGTTTTTAGAACACAATATGCATGCAGAAACGATAATGAAATGTCAGGAGCTTTTCATATAGTATTCTCCCTATTTTACTTCTAATTTGAAGGTAGTGGTTGTGTTTTGTCGAATGTGGTACCTCATTCAAGCTTCCCTATGTAAAACAATAAATAGAATAAGGATAGAAAATGCCAGAAAAATCCAGCATTTCGTGTAGTACCAGTAGCAAGAGAAACAGAAACCTTTTAAGTCAATGACTTTGCTTCAGAGCTCAGCATCAGCGGTTATTTTTTGCTTTTTAAGGAATTTGGCAAGCCTATATCACTGTCTTGATTATGTGCTTGTTTTCCAAGATCACAGGTTATCAACTTATGTCAATTCTTGCTGATTACAAAATAGATAAAATTGTTTTCATTGACAGAATTATAACTACTCACTGAACCACTGCAAAATTATCATAATTGTTATAGAAAAAAGAATTCCATTCTATACTGGGTTACATAGAACATAGAATAGTACAGCAAAGTACAGCCCCTTTGGCGCACAATGTTGTGCCAACCCTCAAACCCTGCCTCCCATATAAGCCCCAACCTTAGATTCCTCCATATACCTGTCTAGTAGTCTCTTAAACTTCACTAGTGTATCTGCCTCCACCACTGACTCAGGCAGTGCATTCCACGCACCAACCACTCTCTGAGTAAAAAACCTTCCTCTAATATCCCCCTTGAACTTCCCACCCCTTACCTTAAAGCCATGTCCTCTTGTATTGAGCAGTGTTGCCCTGGAGAAGAGGCGCTGGCTATCCACTCTATCTATTCCTCTTATTATCTTGTACACCTCTATCATGTCTCCTCTCATCCTCCTTCTCTCCAAAGAGTAAAGCCCTAGCTCCCTTAATCTCTGATCATAATGCATGCTCTCTAAACCAGGCAGCATCCTGGTAAATCTCCTCTGTACCCTTTCCAATGCTTCCACATCCTTCCTATAGTGAGGCGACCAGAACTGGACACAGTACTCCAAGTGTGGCCTAACCAGAGTTTTATAGAGCTGCATCATTACATCGCAATGCTTAAACTCTATCCCTCGACTTATGAAAGCTAACACCCCATAAGCTTTCTTAACTACCCTATCCACCTGTGGGGCAACTTTCAGGGATCTGTGGACATGTACCCCCAGATCCCTCTGCTCTTCCACACTACCAAGTATCCTGCCGTTTACTTTGTACTCTGCCTTGGAGTTTGTCCTTCCAAAGTGTACCAGCTCACACTTCTCCGGGTTGAACTCCATCTGCCACTTCTCAGCCCACTTCTGCATCCTATCAATGTCTCTCTGCAATCTTTGACAATCCTCTACACTATCTACAACACCACTAACCTTTGTGTCGTCTGCAAACTTGCCAACCCACCCTTCTACCCCCACATCCAGGTCGTTAATAAAAATCACGAAAAGTAGAGGTCCCAGAACAGATCCTTGTGGGACACCACTAGTCACAATCCTCCAATCTGAATGTACTCCCTCCACCATGACCCTCTGCCTTCTGCAGGCAAGCCAATTCTGAATCTACCTGGCCAAACTTCCCTGGATCCCATGCCTTCTGACTTTCTGAGTAAGACTACCGTGTGGAACCTTGCCAAATGGCTTACTAAAATCCATATAGATCACATCCACTCCACTACCCTCATCTATATGCCTGGTCACCTCCTCAAAGAACTCTTATCAGGCATGTTAGACACGATCTGCCCTTCACAAAGCCATGCTGACTGTCCCTGATCAGACCATGATTCTCTAAATGCCCAGAGACCCTATCTCTAAGAATCTTTTCCAACAGCTTTCCCACCACAGACGTAACACTCAGTCAAAAATGTCAAAGGGTAGCTTCACACCAATAATCAGCATCAGTAAGGAGGTTATGGCCACTCTGATAGTATAAATATTGTCAATTTAATATAAAGGATTAGGCTTCATACCAACCTTCTGTAAATTGCAAAATGCCCTCTGACTTATTTTGTTATCACTAAATTATGTCAACATCTGTATGTTTTATTTTTGACACAATGAAAGTTATGGTTAGCCCTTTCATCAAAGGAACACTTGGAATTTCTGTTTTTTTAAAATTCATTTTTGTGATCTGAGCATTGTTGGTAAGTTCAGTCTTTAATACCACTCATAATTGTCCTAGAGCTAAGTAGTTTGCCAGGCTATTTCATAGGGAAATTAGTCAATCATCTTACAATGGATCTTCATATATAGCCCAGACTGTGTAAGAATGGGAGGCACTCTTTGCCAAAAGGAAATGCAGCACCTTTATGTTTTAACAAAGGAAATTAACTGTTAATACATTTTTATTTTACTTTTTTATGTCAGCCTAATTTAAAGTTTGAGAGTGGTGGGTGCGTGAAATGCACTGCCGGTGATGATGGTGGAAGCAGATACAATAGGGGCTTTTAAGAGACTCTTAGATAGGTACGTGAAGCTTAAAAAAAAAGAGAGCTGTGCAGTTGGGTAATTCTTGGCAGTTTCTCGAGTAAGTTACATGGTCGGCACAACATTGGGGGCTGAAGGGCCTGTAATGTGGTGTAGATTTCTATGTTCTAGTTTAAAGTTTATGAGGTGGCATAGTGGCATTTAAACTTGAACTTCAGACCAAAAGTGCAGGTCTCCAGAATACTAATCCAATATTTTAACTATGCTGGATACTTCTATAATGACAATGAAAGTAATTAACTAATTAAGGACCCGACCTGTATTATTAATTTGCTTGAATCATTTTCAATTTTATGAACACTGATTATCCACATTTTTGGTTTCAAAATTATTTGGCTGTGCATCATTTATAAAATACCACCATTACATAATTGGCTTATTTGTTTTTTTCATTCGATTGTGTTTTGTATTTTGCAGAATTCAGGAATTGAAAAGGCCTTCCTCTTTGATGTAGTCAGCAAAATCTACATTGCAACAGATAGTATGCCAGTGGACATGCAAACTTATGAACTCTGCTGCGACATGATAGATGTTGTGATTGATATTTCCTGCATATATGGGTTAGTACAAGGCTGAACTTGTTGTAAAAAGAATGTAAAGAAAGGTGTACATTGTTTCTCAATCTCTGAGATATGTTCAACAAGCAGAACAATACCTGGATGGAAACTGTGTGCAATTTGGGTATTTTATAGAATAACACGTCTAAAAGATTTTTAAAAATCAAAACAATAACATTTTGGCAGTGAAAATTGTTTATTGATTTATTTGCTGGATATGTGCCAACTTTACAGTGCAATTTCAAGCTGAATATGCTTATTAAAGAGCAAAACACCTGCAGATAATAGAAATCAGAAATATTATTAGCATAACTAGCATATATCCCAAAGCTCTAACTTCACGACACTCCATCCTTCCAGCTACTGGGGAGTGTGGACAAGTAAAGATTAATGGGTAGGGTTTGGAGAGGTGTCCCACAGTGACAAGGGAATGTACACAGACTTCTCAGGAACAGTAGATCCAGGAAGGAGGATTATTATGGCAAGAAAAGCTTATAAGGACTTGAATACCCTAACTGAAACCATGGGATTTTGGGAGCTTTGCAATGCATCTGAAAAACTGATGCTAAAGTTGCATTAAGCAAAAAGTTAAAGTTCTTTACCTTGATAAGTGATTTTTAAAAATTTTGTAATTCAGCAGTGAGCACTGTAGTTTTGTGTGTTATATAAATCAAGAAAGACAGCCTGAAAGGATCTTCAGGCTAGAGATGACTTTGAATTTGAAAGCAGTGAAGACACCTTTGTCAGCTTGTACTTAAAGTTTTCTGAGGTGGCAGGTGGTGCTTAAGGACCATCTTGTGAAAAAGCTGCAATAAATATTCATAGTGAACTCTTTGAGGTTAAGGCTTAAGGAGCCACTACATATAACAAAGAGCATAGGAACAGCCCTTCAACCTCAATGCTTCTGCTGACAATTATGTTTTTCAGGTTTCTGATTCCTATTTCAACTCATTCTCATCTGATGAACTGAGACCCTCTATCTGTTTGCAGAATTTATGCTGACATTTTTTGGCTGCACAAAATTTTGAGAGGAGCGTAGTGGGATCCCACCTAGTGTCAGTTTACTTTGCATTTGTTTTGGGACCGCTGTACTACACTCCGCCTATGACCACAGGAGAAATTTGTGTGGTCATTTGAATGATGCTACTATAGCATCTTCAGCACAAGTAAATCCTGGTACTTCTTTGAGTGGAGAGCAGCAATTGTTATTTGGACCAATGCATTGAACATTTCACTGGAGGTGATTTTTGGGCAATATTGCTTTGGTTGAATTGGATACCATTAAAACAGCAACAGGTTATCCGAAAATCCCTCACCAATGGGATTAGAAAATATTGATGACAGGAGCTAATTCTCCCAAAAATTATTAATTTGAAATTTGCCTTTGCAATCATGTTTTTTTTTCCTGCATTGTGTAGAATCACTTTGTTCCTGCTTTCTGAATCACCTGTTCTCCCATTCCCTCTCTTACTTCTGGCTTTCTATTCACTTGCCTAGAGAAGATTTTTGGATTCTGTTTTCAACCTGTTCTCACATACTCACCTTGCCCACTCCTACCCTGTGTCAGAGTAATTCTTTGATTGGAAGTCATCTTCCTGACTTTTCCCTTCTGTGAAAAAATCCTACTGATAACAATTTGAAGTCCAGATTACATTGGTTAAAGGATCAACAGATTTATTTTTAACTTGACTGTGCTGTGACCACTTCCACTTCCCCTGCAGTTTATCAGGCAAAAGCTCGTTGATACCAGAAATCTGAATTCAATTAAGGTGCAAGCATCTATGCAAGGTAGCATAATACTGCTAGTCATTCCAAGGAAGTCATTCTTTACGTTCTTTTCCCAGGCTTCGAGAATTCGGTGGAGGAAGTACGTATGACAAAGAATCTGTGGCAATCATAAAGCTGAACAACACGACTGTTTTGTATCTCAAAGAAGTAACAAAATTTCTTGGTCTAGTTTGTTTTCTTAGGGAAGAAAGTTTTGAACGCAAAGGTAATTATTGCGTGTTTTCATCACAAAATTTTGAGAGGAGCATAGTAGGATCCCACCTAGGGTCAGTTTACTTTGCATTTGTTATGGGACGGCTGTACTACACTCCGCCTATGACCACAGTAAATGCTTACCTGACAAAATACTTACAAAAAATTACTGTAAAAGAATCCCTTTCCATGAATAGCACATAGACAGGTTCTCATATTTGTTGACTGCTGTTCCTGTAATATGGGATATTACTATGTAACTTAATCTTTGATTTCCTTTGCATTATATTTGGGAAAATACAAGCTTTGCTCTATTTTCTTAATGACACATTCAGCATGGGCACTTACCATTTGTGCATGGCATTTCTGTTGTACCATGGTCATGCAATTCCTGGCTTTAAGGTAATCATTTAAACCTAAACCATGTTGACTCTTTAACTAAAGGAAAATACTGGAAGTCAGGAATATAGACATGAAATGTTGTTAATATTCAGCAGCTCAGGCAGACTTTTTGGAGGGAAAAGCAGACTCCGAACCTTTTAAGAGCAACGAGCTGTCAGGACTTGGGATTTTCTACCCACTGGTTCTGTAGTTGTGTTGTGCAGATCTTTAAACATCAGCTTTATCTTTGAAGCCAGCTTTAACATGGTGGGTGAATTCCAATAATAAATCACATCATTTAGCACAGTTTGAATGAGCCAGAAATAATTTACTAAAAACAGAGTGTAGGAAATACTTTGGTCCATCATGCGTCATTAATGGAGAATTAACACTTGAACCCATTGTGCAGCTGACAAAGCCCTGCTGTTAAACAGTTTGAAGGTTTGTGAATAATGCCTTTTTGGCATTTACTAGTTTACTTTTTGTTTTCTTTTTTTTACACTGCAGGTTTGATTGACTACAATTTTCACTGTTTCCGCAAAGCTATTCATGAGATTTTTGAGGTTCGCACGACCATGCTGAGGTGCCGCAAGCAGCATAGAGGACTGCAGAGAAACAAACTGGTAACCCCCAGTGGCACACCCAGGCATTTGTCATAATGTCTGCCATATACACTGTTTCTAGTAGCACGTTCAGTAGCTAAACTGTGATGCCAATGCACTGACATGAATGAAGATGATGCTCAGGACATTAACTCCAATAGAGTACGCAAGCACTTTGTAAAAGGTATATTTTTCTTTAGCACATGCTAAAATCAGTATTTATCATATTTAACCATATATATTACAAATACATTTCTAATAGCAAACAAATGGAATGGCTATTTTATGCTGAGCTGCTGAAATTGTAGCAACTTACTGGAAAAAATAATTTAATATAATTAAATATATTACAGCTTTCTTTGTTAACTGACTTGGGTTGATAATTTCACATAATATGACAGATTACTCTTAAATCTTCTGCTCTTAGATTCAGTTCTTCATTTCCTTCTCATTTTCTTCTGTTTCTTTCCCAAAGTAACTCTATAGTACATCAGATTTACAAAGCTCGAGCAATAAAACATTTTTATGAACCTCCCAAAGTTTAATTCTGTCGTCAACCATTATGGAAGATACATCTCAACCAATCAATATTTCTATATGTACACATAACAGAGTAGTAGAGTTTGTTGGACAGAAGAAAAGTATTTTGCATGGTATTTTGTATTAAAGTAACAACTCATAAAACAATAAGGAAAGTGGTATGCCATTATGTATGTCCTATACATAGAGTAATTGGAATCACATTCCTCTTCCAAATTCCTTTCCTAAATGCACATTCATGTGTAGCTTCACACTTGCCAGAGAAGTTAAACAATTTAAATTGATTTAATCATCTTCAAAAGTCATGGCCTCCCTTGCTTTTTCCCCTGAATTTTGTTGGTGGAAAAATGTGAAAAACTTGTTTTGTGATGTTGATACTTTATTCTTTGTTTCCCTACATCTGATGTCCCCTTCTCATTACTTTTCTTCCTCTAACATTTCCATTCACTCCCTTTTTACAGTTTTCAAATTTTACTTGCTTGCTTCATCGGTGTTGGCCTCTGCACATGGTTCTTGTAGATAAGATTTCCTGGTGTGTTTTAGTCCCAATGTCACTTTTCAGGCTTTCATGTTTGCTTCCTCTCTCCCTTCAGTAGCTTACATTCTAACATGGCCTAATGTTTCTTTCCTGAAATCCTACATTGCAGAGTACTGAGAAAGCTTCTCTCTCTTGCTTCATTTTGTCATTTATAGAGAAATTTGGACTTCTCTCTGACAAAACACTAAGTATTCATTTTAAATCTGATTCTGTGAGATTTACCTTAATCAAAGCCATTAAGGGAATAAAAAACAAAGTTGGACGTACGAAGTAAGATGACAAACCAGCCAAGTTGTTGTTGAATGGCAGAGCAGGTTCAAGTTGCTACTTGAGCACCTCCTGTTTTCCTTGCTGAATTTCATTTGTATTCCTGATTTCTCTCACATTCTTGCACTTTGCAGTTTTGCTGTTTCAACTTCCCATGCTCCACAGACATTTACTGATTTTAAACATGCTCGTCTTTGAACTGTAAGTAGAACAGAGACATTTGATTCAATTTAAATGGTGATATTTATTTTCCTGACTATCTACATTGCTGCCGCTAGATTGGGCACTATATTTGAAATTGCAGTACTATATTTCATGAAGGCTAACATTGATAATATTAGTAAGAAAATACTGTTTTATATTGTTTTTGAAAAATAAATGTAGATACAATGTCATGATAGAGTGTGCTAGAATTTTAATGGTTTCAATTTATCAATACCATTCTGAGAAGCATTATATGTTGAAAACTTTCTAAATGTACAACCATGGAACTCATACAAATTCAATGTACCAGATCGATATTTAGGTTAAAGACGTCAACCTCTTTCAAGGTGAAAATGTAAAGTCTGATTGAAGTCACAATTGCAAGGCAAGTACGCGAAACACTAAATGAACAAAATCACATTGGATTCTTTTTTGTTTATTTTACCTCCCCCTCCTTAAAGGAAAACAACTTTTTTTCCGATAAGAAGGCTCACAAAATATGATAAAACAGAAGATTATCCTTATGTTAAACACGTTAGATTAAGCCTCGGAGTAGCATAACCCGATAAAATGTTTTTAAAAATATTCATAAGCTTATTACGCGTGTTGTTCCTTGCCAGTTTAATACTAAAATTAGTTCTAAAGTGACCAACGATCTTTTGGGGTTGGATGGTCCCAACGCGACTTTTAGGCAAATTTAAGTTACGGTAATTGTCTATTTCTCGTCATCTGAAAATCTTGTGTGGGTGAATGAAGTAGAGTAATATGTAGCGTAGCACAAATACCAGGAACCCTGCAAGGTGCTGGAAAACCAGGCAACACACACAAAATACTGGAGGAACTCAGCAGACAGGTAGTGTATCTTTTTGAAACGAGGCATCAAAATATATTACCAGTCACTCATTATGACTGACAGTGGCCCTATTGTTGGGTTGACAAGATGCCAGATGATGAGGACGTAACCAAGCCGTACCACTCTGGAACCTGCTGACAGCCCGGGCGTTCGCTCTTTATTGGAGGAAAGCGGCAGGAAGGGGGTGCGGCCTCGGTTAACAGCCAGCTCGTCGTCAGCCACGCCCGAATAGGCCAAGCACTACCCCTCCCGGGGCGGTGTCTTTGGAAGACAGCGTCAGCTCAGTTGATGTGGTGCCCGCCGGCTCCATTTGGATGGGTGGGGTGAAGTGGAGGCGCGATCAATGTGGCTGCCATTTGTCCCCACTAGGGAGCACCGGATTGGTGCGTGAAGCCAGTCGCCCCAGGCCGAGGGCGGGGTTAGGCTGTGTGACGCCATAATCATCTCGCGAGAGCTCGCGGGTGAGGTGCAGACGTCAGCAGCATCAATATGGAGGGTCAGTACAACCTAAGGAACCCGGGTGAGTGAGTGACATCTTTTAAAAAAAACATTGGCTGCAGGGTCCCCGTTTCCCAAAAGAGTAGATTCCGGGTAGGGGCTACTCAACTTCTGGGGATCTGTCCTCCTCTACTCCTGCCATTGAGGTGGCTCAGTGTAATAAGCCGGTCAGGTTCCGATTGGCACCGAGCGAAGTACGGCCACTCCTTCCCCAGGCCGGCTCAGGGAGGCCCGTGGTATCCTCTGTATCATCGGGGTCCATTTCTGCACATGGGCTCTGACTGTACCTTAGCGCTGTCATTGAGCCCTGGTTTCATTCAGTTAAACGTCGATGAGGTCAATCGGTGAGGGAGAGGTGTCAAGTGTTAGCAAGGATGCTGCCACTTGATCTCATCGCACCGGAGTAAACTGTTCACAGGCTAGTGAACTGCATAGTAACATTCTGGATCACCTGTTTGTGCGTCTGTATAATTGGTCTGAGGTTATTTGAGGCGCATGCCATTTGGGGCATTTAATACATAGGGGGAGCTTGCCCCCACTATAACAACCTTAAGGAACTTAAATAGCCTCTGACAACCAAGTCCAGTTCCTGGCCTTTACGTGTGGTTTAGCTACTAAGCCTGGCGGGACCGTTTCTACCGACAGGAGACGGAGCAATGGCGGGTTACAGTCGCTTCGGGCAGATGAGACTCGTCAGGCGTGATTGGCAGTTCATCGAGGAGAAGGAAAACTCTGATCTCAAACCTCCGGGGAGTAAACCCCAAGGGGGAAATCCGGAACTGGAGTTCTTAAGGCAGTCTTACGTTGAGTTCAACGCTGACTGGCGTCTCCTGCAACGCTGCTGGTGAAAGCTGTATTGTTTTCTGCCATTCCTTTGGGTTCATCCGCTGCGAGGAAAGGGGGAACTGCTTACACGGGCAACAGCTTGCTCTCCACACTGTACCTCCCAGGCTTGGAAATCTAGACAGCTAGCTCGCAACATCCATGGTTGACCCTGACCAGCGGGGGCTCGGAAAATTGTTCAGGAGATACAGGACATGAGGTCTTCCCACATACTCTGTTCTTTCTGTCCTTGGTATATTCCATTCATCCATTAGTTTAGTTTGTGTTACAGTTTAAACAATCTTATTATTACCTTTCTTCCAAGAGCACAAGAAGAGGAGCCACCAGGTCCTTCGAGCTTGCCCCGCTATATTCAATCTTTAAAATATTTAGCCATCTCCACCATGAGTCTTGCCAATGATCTGGTCTCCAACACCCACAGGAGACAGAGAGCTCCAGAGATTCACCAGTCTGTGAGAGAGGAAATGTCCATGCATCTGGAGTTTAATGAATTAACACTTCACTGTAGTTATCTCCCCTTGTTCTTGACTCTGTTATATGTGAAAACATACCAACATCTAGTCTGTTGAGACCTCCAGTGATTCTGTATGTTTGAGTAAGGTTACCCTTCATCTTTTCTAAACTCCAAAGAATGTAGAGCCAAACAAACTGTCTAGCCTTTTTTGATAGGACAATCCATACTGTTTGGCTTCTTAACCTGTTGACTTTTTAAAAAAAATTCAGATTTAGAATAATGAATTCCCTCTGAACATCAGTCATCAGCATTCTTTCTCCTTCTTGATAATAATCCACCTTTTGCTTCCATTTACCAAAGTGCATTACCTCATGCTTTCTCATGTTAAAGTCTATTTACTGTCACTCAATCTGTATCCTGTTTCAGAATCACAATGATCTCAGCACAGCACACCTTTCCTCCTGTTTTCATAATTCCCTCTTGAACTGTGCCAATTGCCTATCCAAAATTCAAATTTGTTCATAATATTTCCACTTTCTACTAACTGGTAGTTCCTTCACATTACTGAAGTAACTTATTAATGCAGCAGTGAAAGGATAAACTATATTAAAAATTTTGTTTAAAAAAACTTTACTGTATTTCTGCATAAGTTTTAATTTCAGATTCAACTTTTTTGCAGCCAAAAAGTTCTATTCAAAAAATTCAGAGGAACATCTAAACAAGCTTGATGCATTTTGGAAACAAGTCCTGTGGACTGATGAAGTTAAAATAGAACTTTTTGGCCGCAATGCACAAAGGTATGTTTGGAGAAAAAAGGGTGCAGAATTTCATGAAAAGAACACCACTCCAACTGTTAAGCACGGGGGTGGATCAATCATGCTTTGGGCTTGTGTTGCAGCCAGTGGCACAGGGAACATTTACTGTTAGAGGGAAGAATGAATTCAATTAAATACCAGCAAATTCTGGAAGCAAACATCACACCGTCTGTAAAGAAGCCGAAGATGAAAAGAGGATGGCTTTTAAAACAGGATAATGATCATAAACACACTTCAAAATCCACAATGGACTACCTCAAGAGGCACAAACTGAAGGTTTTGCCACAGTCCCCCGACCTAAACATCATCAAAAATCTGTGGATAGACCTCAAAAGAGCAGTGCATACAAGACGGCCCAAGAATCTCACAGAAATAGAAGCCTTTTGCAAGGAAGAATGGGCGAAAATCCCACAAACAAGAATTGAAAGACTCTTAGCTGGCTACAGAAAGCGTTTACAAGCTGTGATACTTGCCAAAGGGGATGTTACTAAGTACTACCATGCAGGGTGCCCAAACTTTTGCTTCAGGCCCTTTTCCTTTTTTGTTCTTTTGAAACTGTAAAAGATGGAAATAAAAGTTTTCTTGCTTAAAATAGTAAAGAAATGTGTTCATCTTTAACTTTATGCCTTTTGGAAATCAGTTCACCTTTTACTTGCTTAGCTATTCACAGTAACAGAAATTTTGACCAGGGGTGCCTAAACCTTTGCATGCCACTGTAGATACAGATGAAACACAAGCTGTAGTTACTTGTGTAAATATTCCTACATTAGAATAAATGTGATAATGGTAAATGTAATGGGCAAATAGCTTGTATTATCTAGGAGACTTTGGAGATCCTGTGCATGGTATCCAATGCATCGTGTTCACTTATTCCCTTTCAGTTGATTACAGCTAATTTATGAAATTAAATTAATAAATAATATAAAACACAATGGAAATGAGGACATGTCCAAATAGAATTACTTCCTATTGTGTAAAATGTTGTGTAAAACTTCTCAAGTGGAGCTTGAATTAAAGTGTCTAGGAATCTGGGAAACGGATTCTTAACACATACATCGAGTCATAGAGTATTACAGTACATAAACAGTCCCTTCAGCTCATCTAGTCCATACTAGCCTGGTCTTCAGCCTCGTCCCATCTACCTACATCAGGACCACAGCTTCTCTCATGTACCTTTCCAAACAAACATCTTCCTTCCCCAGCAGCTCATTCTACATTTGCACCACAATCTTAGTGAAGAACTCTCCCCTCAGCTTCCCTTAAATATCTTACCTTTCACCCTAAAACTCTGAACTAGTACTAGTCTTATCCAACCCGAGGGGAAAAAGCCTGCAAACATTCACCCTATCTACACACCTCATAATTTTGTATATCTGTTAATGATCTCCCCTCATTCCCTTGTGCTCCAATGAATAAAGTATGAACTATTCAGCCTGTTCCTATATCTCATCCTTGTAAATTTTCTCTGTACTCTTTCAAACCTCGCCCATGTCTTATACAACTTCAATATAACATCCCAAAATCTGTTCACAGTTCAACTTCAAGGTATTCAGTGCCTTGATTTATGAAAGCCCATGTGTCAATGACTCTCCTTATGAACCTATATATCTATCTGCGATGTCACTTTCAAGGAATTATGCATCTGTATTCCCAGGTCCCTTTGTTCTACCATACTTCACAGCGCCCTGCCATTCACTGGTTTGTCCTTCCAAAATCCTTCACTTCACAGTTGTGTCCATTAAATTCCATGTGCCATTTTTCACACCATTTTCCCAGCTGGTCCATATCCCACTGCAAGCTTAGAAAGCCTTCCTTGCTGTCCACTATGTCCCCAAACTTGGTGTCATCCACAGATTTGATGATTCAGTTTATGATATTGCCATTTAAATCATTAATATAGATAGACCCAGCACCAATCCGCATAGCACACCACTACACAGGCCTTCAGTCAGAGAAACAACCAACTGCTGCCACTCTTTGGCTTCTCCCTGGAAGCCAATGTTGAATCTAATTAATTTCCTTTGAAGAGAAACTAAAAATACTGGAAATCATTAGAATGCATCATCCAAACATCAGAATTTTTGTGTGTACTCTTGCTGTACCTTGGCACTCCTTAGCAATTATGATCATTTGGAATCGTTCAGAGTTTTAAAGAAGAAACCTTGTGTATTTGACAGCAGCTCGTATGATTTGTCAAACACTTATCATTACGGGGGCTGCTGATGGGATAGCTGAACTGTTCATTTTAAGATGAATCGATAAATAGTATTAAATGATTTTTGTTCTTTGATTCAATGGCATATTTCATAATATGAAAATTGCACACACACACAACAATTCTCTGCATTTGCCAGCTATTTAAGGCAAGTAAGGAGCTTTTATATCGTAATATGTACTATTTCTGATAGAGTCCCAGGTGTGCTGACTGGTTTGAGAAATCTGTGGTCAGTTACAGCTGGGGCTAAGCAGCTTAATATAAAATCGATAACCAACCAAGGCTATTTTTGTCTAAGTAGTAACTCTATCTTTGTCAAGTTTTTTTTCTAGTTTCATTGTTATTGAACATTTTAAAGAAAATAATAGATAATTTTGCATTGAAGTTACACCACCACGTTCAGCTGTAATACGGATACAAAGAAATGCAAATTCTGTTCATACACTTAAAGAGAAATTGTATTTTCTCAATATCCATTATGGAGCTTCAGTGTTCCATTGAAAATTTTTTTTCTGGACTGATTATGCTCACACTTTTTAAATGAAAAATCTTTTATATTAGCCTTAAATTTCTCTACTAATGATCTTGTTCCTGTATTAATTAGTTTAGAATTGAAAATGTATCACAAATTAAACTTTCCAGCATTTTTGAAAGTTGCAAACAGTGGGTTCAGATCTTGTATCGAGCAGCATGCTGTCCAGGTTTGCATTTCACCTCCCCCTTAAGCTAGTTCCTATCTCCAGCTGAATTTCAGTTGATTGATTACCTCTTGAACAGAGCACAGCTTTGCTATTTGCAAGTTACAAAGTCTTCAAAATTGCCTCAAGTACTATGTTCACAGTAATCCCAGTTTTGAGAAACTTTAGAGATGAATGTTTGTGAATGCTTCAGACATATCCAAAGACTATTAAACATTGAAATCATATACTTAAACACTCATACACTCAGTAGACACTTTAGTAGGTACCTCTTGTATCTAATAAAAAGGGCCTCAGTGTATGTTTGTGGTCTTCTGCTGCTGTAGCCCATCCACTTTAAGGTTTGATGTGTTGTGCATTCAGAGATGCTCTTATGCATACCACTGCTGTAACACTTGGTTATTTGGGTTCTTGTCACCTTCCTGTCAGCTTGAACCAGTCTGATCTCACATTAACAAGGCATTTTCACCCACAGCATTGCCATTCAATGGGTATCTTTTGTTTTTCACACCATTCACTGTAAGCTGTCAACACTACATGAAAATCCTAGGAGATCAGCTGTTTCTGAGATACTCAAATCATCCTGTCTGGCAACAACTATCATTCCATGATGAAAGTCACCTAGATTATATTTCTTCCCCCTTCTGATGTTTGTTCTGAGCAACTGAGCCTTTTGATTATGAATGCATTGAGTTGTTGCCACGTGACTGGCTGATTGGGTATTTGCATTAATGAGCAGGTGTACCCAATAAAGTGGCCATTGAGTGTAAATTGAATATGCCTGTCTCCTTCACATTCTTCATATGGATAGGATTAATAAACATGTACCAGATCTAAACTGGTGCAAATTCAATAGCTATTGAGGATAACTGGAAGTTTGTGCCAACAAAAGAAGGCATTTGGTAATTCCCAGCAATCAACTTTGAGGAAGTTGCACTTTTAGTTTCACCCAAATGTTCTAAGTGTCCACACTTGCAAATGTAAATGTCTGGCCAGTAGCTTTGCAAAATTGTTGGGATTTCTGTGGGAGATCTGGGAGAATGTTTCTCTCAAAATGTGTTGAAGTGTTTCTTTGTAAATCTCAAGTCATGTGGCTTCTCAGCACTGCTTTATTTCTAAACAGCCAGTTTGTGATTTCTGTTTACTGCACCCCTACTGGTCAACATTCAAATTTCTTTGATAGTGGTTGTAGGTAATGATTTCTCAGTTTTACAAAGCAATGTCTGTGTATTCCACTGATGAGATGAACTGCAGTTTAGATCCTTACTCTGCAACTTCCTAGGTACCTACTTTCTGCTGTTTCGCTTAAAGCAGATCTGGATCCACAAGAGTTAATGTTATCTAATTAATAAAAAATGTAATAGAGGATAAATTATGTTAAAAGAAAATTGTACTTAAGGCTAAAACAAATTATGTGGTAAAATATTCTATGACAAATTGCAGATATGAATTTTTGTTTTAATTTTATAGTATTAGTTAAAACTCCTCAGAGAGGCCTTTGAGAAGGTTCCACATGATTGGCTGTCCTGATCACATGGGATCTTGGGTGAGCTGGCTAATTGGATACACAGCAGAGCATGATGGTAGAAGGTTGTTTCTAAGAATGGAGACCCATGACTAGTGGTGTGCCTCAGGGGTTGGTGTGTGGCTCATTGGTCGTTGCCATCTATGTCAATGATTTGGATAAGAATATACAAGTCATGGTTACTAAGCTTGCAGATGACACCTGAAATAGGTAGTATAGTGGGTAATGAAGAAGGTTATCAGAAATTACAGGGGCTGTTGGTCAGCCGAGAATGGCAGATGGCGTTTAATTTGGATATGTGTGAGGGGTTGTATTTTGGAGTGTCAAATCTAGAGAGGACTGTGACAATGAATGATACAGCCCTGGGGAGTATTGTCATGGGTAGATGGGGTGGTGAAGAAGACTCTGTGCATGCTAGCCTTTATAAGCTAGGGCATTGAATGTAAAAATGAGCTTATGGTGCATGAGGCTACACTTGGAGTACTGTGTTCAACTTTGCTTACCTGCAAAAGATGTTAATAAACTGGAAGGAATGCAGAGAAGATTTACAAGGATGATGCTAGGACTTGAGGAGCTAAGCTATAGGGAGAGGTTGGACAGGCTAAGACTTTATTCCTTAGAGTGTAGAAAGATTGAGAGGTAATTTTTATAGAGGTATGTAAAATCATGCGGGGAATCCAGAACTAGAAGGAAGTTGAAAGGCCACCCTTTTACATAGAGTGTGTAATCTATGTGAAATTAGATGCTAAAGGAAGTGGTTGAGGCAGATACTGTAACAACATTTAAAAAACAGTAAGACAGATACATGGATTATTAGAGTTTAGGTTATTGGCGGATGCTTGAGTGGGACATCTTGGTCAGCATGAATCAATGGGGCAAAAGGGCCTTTTACAAACAATACCTCTTGTATCTGTCTATGACTCCAACCAATTTGGATTTAGTTGAAGATCGTACATTTTAAATTATAATATGCTGGAAATATGACTAATGTAGAAAAAAATGAATCATGACTGGTAATTTGTTTATTCATTTACAAAGTTGAAGTTAATTGTATCAAAAGATAGGGAAACTTGTGTGGTGTGAAATTTTGTTTCTAAGCTTTTAGTTGTAGCATATATTTGATGGATCTTTAGTTAATACTGCTGTCTGCAAAACACTATTTTTGTGGTGTACATAAAGTATAATATAAGAAAACATTTAGCTACTTCAAATATAGAAAATTGGTACTGCACACATACTTTGCAAATCATACATTCAAAGCTGAATAAGTCTGTTTTTTCAGCCATATTTTATTGATAATTTTAAAATATTTTATTTCAGTGGGTTTGTAACAATGAAAATGTAATGAACATGTTGGAGTTAATAGTTTATGATTTTAAAATATTTAAACTGATGTAAATGTTTAATACGACAATTCTCAACCCAGTTGTCTCTGTGAACCATACTGTATTTCTTTTATAAGGTTTTCCTGGATTTACTCAATATTCTCTCTCCAAAGATTTGGATTGACCCGCAGGGCATTTGCAGCATTCTCTTTGATTTCCATCAACCTGCTGTGTTCTACACTTTATTATTTCAATAATGTTACTTACTCTCTGAAATTTTTAATTCTCTTCCTCTATTTACACAACCTTCAGACAAATCAGTGTTAAGGGACAGAATCTGCTGTGCCAATAAAACTGTCATCCATCTTTTCCTGGAATGTGTGATAGGATGTAGGTCCTTTGTTCCCTACTTTCGCCTTTGCAACATTAAATGTTTCCTTTTCTTACCTTGCATAATTCCAATAAAAAGTCATATCAATCTGAAATATTAACTTTCCCTCCTGTTGCTGCCGACCTGCTGAGTATTTCGTGTTTTTTTTAAATTTCAGACTTCTTTTTTGCCATATGTTCTTAATATATATTATTTCGTCAGAATGATTTATTTCCTGTTCTTTTTTCTTGCATTAATTTATTGTAGCCAGGCCTCTGGGTTTGTATGAAAATGTGTATGGTTCCATTTGATATGGTGGGTATTCAGAGGTTGTGTAGACATATTTGTCATGGAGGCATGACTCACTTGAGTTCTACCAGCAATTTGTTTTTATCTTCATGTTGTCCTTGCCTGTTTTTAGATGTTGTGATTGTGCATTTGTTGTGGTTAATTGCTTCAAACTTGGTAGCTTGCAGAAACAGCTAAATTCTATTCTGGATTGTTAAAATTAATTCCAGGTATTTAACTAGTGCCAGGAACACTATTATTTAATGACCATGCTTAATTGCCCTTGAGAAAGCTGTTCCATTCTGTCTGGTGTTACTATTTCCCCCAGTACTGGTGGGCAACAGTGCTGAAAGCAATACAACAGGTGGCTGACATAATGGAAAGTCCCTTCCCATGCCACTTGCTGGAAGAGGTGACCTTTTAAAGCTTCCTTCAGGAAGTTTCTCAGAATTGTGTCATTGGCCAGTTTGTGATTTGTATCATGCACTTTTCGGTTATCATGGATTTCAGTCTGTTCTAGCAAGTATGGGATGTAAAACTCACATGTTCCTTTTGTTTTCTAGTTTTTCACCTTTACTATTCAACACTGTAATCAGTTTCTCTATCATTATTAAAGTCTTTCATCCATTCACGCAGCAAATTCCTTTGTCACTGCATGTGCTGAAGCTCCTCCACCTTTGAGATTCCTGTACTTGTATGACTGGTACAGGTTTCCCCCGTTTTTCGAACGTTCGCTTTACGAAACCTCACTGTTACGAAAGACCTACATTAGTACTCTGTTTTCGCTTTCAGAAGGTATTTTCACTCTTACAAAAAAAAAATCAGCGCGCGATAAAAAATTCAGCGCACGAAAAAAATCAGCGACCGATAAAAGGCAGCACGCGCCCCAAGCAGCCGCTCTCCCCCGGGTTCAGAGCGACATTCTCGCCGGCATTGCTTAAACACATGTCTGTGAGCAGCCGTTTGCAAGATGAGTTCTATGGTATCGGAAAACTGTTACACTTGGCGTAAAACTAGACATAATTAAGTGTTTCAATCGTGGTGAACGAAGTAAGGACTAAGTGAGTTTGGCTTGTGGAAGCTGACGAAAATGATGTTGAAAAGGTTTTGGCATCCCATGACCAAGAACTGATAGATGAAGAGCTGATGCAATTGGAAGAGGAAAGGATAACAATCGAAACCGAATGCAGTAGTGAAAGTGAAGCAACTACATGAGATTTTCACTGCAATGATAAAGTACGACTCTAATTTTGAAAGGGTATGTAGGTTTAGGAGATATTTGCAAGATGGTTTGAGTCCTTACAAAGAACTGTGTGATAGAAAAAATGCGCGAGGCTCAGCAGTCAAGCAAGCCTTCCACATCAGGCACAGCAGACGACAAACCTTGACCTTCAACATCGAGGCGGGCAGTCATAGGAGAAGATGACCTGCCTGCCCTAAAGGAAAGGGACGATGAGGTGACACCCCAGTGTCCCACCACCCCAACACCCAGGCCGCGGACAGATACTGTGCCGATTTACGGAGAATGCAGCGGAAGCCGGGAGGCACACAGCACATCTTTAAAAAAAAAAGCCGAAATAAACATGCTAATTAATTAGGTGCCGCCCGACACGTAATTGTCGGCCCAGATCATAGACGACACAGTCGGAAATTGGCACTGATCTGGGCTGACAATTACGTGCCAGGCGGCACCTAATTAATTAGCATGTTTATTTCGGCTTTTTTCTTAAAGATGTGCTGTGTGCCCCCTGACTACTGCTGGACTCCTGCGTGCCTCGCTGCAGTGTATCAGTCGGTGGCCTGGAGGGTGGGGGCCATTGCACCAGCCAACCTGCGACGACTCAGTCTAACACACCATCATCAGTGTGCTCTGCGCTGCCTTCCCGATTCCAGTAAGTGATACTACACTGTACATACATTATTTCTACTTTATATCGGCTGTGTATTTTTATGTGTTATTTGGTATGATTTGGCAGCTTCATAGCTTAAAGGTTACTGGAGAGTGCTTGCGCCGTGTTTTTGCCAACAGTGCTTGTGTGAGATTTTCTGCCGACGGCACTTGAGTGAGATTTTCTGCCGATGGCGCTTGCGTCAGATTTTTGCTACGGAGAACAGTGCAGTAATAATTGTGGAAAAGTATTTCTACTTTATATAGGTTGTGTATTTATCATATCATTCCTGCTTTTACTATATGTTACTGTTATTTTAGGTTTTATGTGTTATTTGACATGATTTGGTAGGTTATTTCTGGGTCTGCGAACGCTCACAAGATTTTCCCATATAAATAAATGGTAATTGCTTCTTCGCTTTACGACGTTTCGGCTTAGGAACCGTTTCATAGGAACTCTCTACCTTCGGATGGCGGGGGAGACCTGTACCTGTGTTCATTAACCAAATGTAAAGCACAATTTAATCTAATGAATGCAGCCACCTCATGGGTCAAAATCTCTAAATAAATCTTCTCCCTGTTGTTTTGCTATCACTGTATCACATAGTTGCTTGAGTTGAAGTTTTTTTTAAGATTTGTCTGTTTGAGAAGTTGACATACATGGTGGCTACAGGTCATGGCCTAAACTGTCCATTTATGGGATCTGAAGTTGGGCAGGCTGAACAACTATCTGATGGGTGAGCTGGAAGCATTGTAAATATACTGCATTATCTAACAAAGAAACATTGTTGATTGATATCAGCAGTAGAAACTGCCACAGCAACAGCTTGCATTCCTTTAATCTAGCAGGGCAGTTTAAGGTGCTTCACAGGAGTTATCAAAGTAGTTATGATGCCAAGCCACAAAAGGACTTTTTAGAAAATGTGACTGAAGGTTTAGTTAAAGGAATACTGTAAAGATTATCCGGAACGAAAGTGCTGGAGAGGTTTCCGTCACCATTATGAGATGAAATAAAATTTGAGAATAAGCAGAATATCAGAAGTAGAACAGTACAGATAGCTCTTGGGAATGAAGGGAGTTGTAGTTAGAATTAAAAAAGACAATAAATTTAAAACAAATGTTTTCTGACTCAGTCAGCTTAGATGTATGCTGGGACCTTGTGTGAGGTAAGGTGCAGGCTGCAGAACTTTTGATGAGCTCAAGAAGTGATTAGATGGGAAGACACCAGGATGATCTGGAGGTAAAACATACATAGGCCGGTGGTGTAGTGGCATCCTCACTGGACTTTGAGGCACGTGGTCCGGGGTTGGAATCCAGCCGGCTCCTTACACGCTTTCTGTCCGTGCTGGGTTGAACATTCAGCTAGCAACTCGGCCTTATATTAAAAAAAAAAGACAAAAATACTAAAGAAACAGCTGAGTTTCACCCGATGGGCCACAAGCCACGGAAAGGAACAACAAAACATACATGAACAGAGGTTTCAGCAGTGGATTAGCTGATAGTTACAGGCCAGGCAAGCAATGAAGGAGATTTCTAGTTCTTTGAAAATATTTGCAGGGCATCATTTTATCCACATCAATGCCATTGTGGGAGATGGTATAATTTTGCCTTTGTTAATAAGGCTGGTTAACTCGAGCTGCCCTTGTTGGATTTGAACTCGCGCTGCAAATGGCAATGTGCTATTCAGATAGTCCCTTGTAATCCTATCATTTTATTTGCTACAAACCTAACTATTTGGGTAGGCCCATTGTGTCTGCCTGCTCGTATCCTCATATCTCGACTCCATTATATCCCTCTTGTTTCAATTCCTTTCCACCTTCATCCGCAACACTTCTCATGCTATCTCCTCACTAAGTTTCAATTTCCTGGCCCTGACTGCCTCATTTTCTCCATGGATGTCCTGTCCCTATATACTTCTATTCTCCAAAAAGAAGGCCTTAAAGCTCCTCGCTTCTTTCTCAATAAAAGAACCAACCAGTTCCCCTCCACTACCACCCTCCTTCTTCTGGCAGAACTGGTCCTTGCCCTCAACAATTTTTCCTTCGGCTCCTCCCACTTTCTCCAGACTTGAGGGGTAGCCATGGGCCCCAACTATGCCTGCCTTTTCGTTGGCTACATAGAACAGTCTTATGTTCTAAGCCTTTCCCGCAGTGCTCCCCAACTCTTCCTGCATTACATTGACAACTATATTGGTGGTGCTTCATGCTGAGCTCGTCAATTTCATCAACTTTGGCTCCAACTTCTACCCTGCCCTTAAATTCACTTGGTCCATTTTTGACATCTCCATCCCCTTTCTCAATCTCTGTCTCCATATCTGGAGCCAAGCAGTCTACTGACATATTTTATAAACCTACCAATTCCCATGGTTATCTCGACTATACTTCTTCCCACTCTGTCTCATGTAACAAAGTGCTATACCCTTTTCTCAGTTCCTTTGTCTCCACCACTTCTGTTTATAGGATGAGGTTTTCCTTTCCAGGACATCAGAGATATCCTGCTTCTTCAAAGAATGGAGTTTCCTCTGCCATTGATGCTGCCCTCTCTCGCAGCTCCTCAATTTCCTGGACATCCTCCCTCAACCCATCTTCCCACCGTCTTAACAGTGATAGAGTTCCTCATGTTCTTATCTACCATGTCATAAGCCTCTGCATCCAACACATTATTCCACCTTCTCCAAAGTGATCCTACCACCAAACACATCTTTACCTTCCCCTGCTTTCCACAGGAATTGCTCCCTCCGTGATTCCTTTGTCCATTTGTCCCTTCCCATTAATCTCCATCCTGTAAGCGGCCAAAGTGCTATGCCTGCCTATTTACCTCCTTCCTCAACTCCACTCAGGGCCCCAAACAGTCCTTTAGGTGAGGCAACACTTCACCTGTGAATCCACTAGGGTCGCCTATTATGTTTGATGCTGCCATTGGGGCCTCCTCTACACTGGTAAACCCGTTGTAAATTGCAGGACCACTTTGTCAAGTATTGTTATCCATCGTTCCACATCCATATGTGCCTATGACCCCAGTAAAGTGTGAGTTGTTATTTCCAACTTTGGCATTTGGATCATGTCATGACACAGGTCTATCTCTGATTGCAGCTGTTTGTAGAAGATGTCCTTTTCTTCAGTGTCACAATGTTGGAGCATAGCACTGGATCACAGTCATGTTCATTTGCTTCCCTTTCAGCCTGACTCTGATCAGCCTACTGTTGATTGGTTTCTACTCCAGCAAGCGCTTCTCAATGCCCCTCTTCAAAATGACAGCTATACCATCATGATGCTGACCATCTTTCCTTCCTGAGTATAAAACTGTTTCAACAGTTGCTGCCTTTATTCTGCCATACCCTGTCCATCTGCTTTTGCTGACGCCCAGTATATGTAGGTTGTAACAGATGCATTTCTGCATTTATTTGTGCTAGCTTGCCAGTGTCATACATGGTTCGTACATTCCAAAAAAACAATTTTGGTCTTGGTGGTGTTCAGGGCTTCTTTCATTGTGCTGGTAGCTACCCCTCAGTTTTCACTATTGTCAGTCTTGCAAATACCTTGTGGACACAAAGGATTCTTCATTACTGTTTCTGTAACAATTTTTTTTGACAAGTCAGGGTTGTTTCCTCTGAGCTGAAACCTCGAACCTGGAGGACCGGTGGACCACTCTCAGTCTGACCTCTACCCTTTGACCTGTTTGGCATGGGTGACGCTACCAAGAGTCAAAGCACAAGGCCCTGACTCCATCCAACATAGCTCTCTGGGTCATTGAGCCACACAAGCCACCAAACCCTACGACAAGGGTTTGGGCCTGAAGAAGGGTCTCGTCCTGAAACATTGACCACTTGTTCATTTCCATGAATGCTGCCTGACCTGTTGAGTTCTTTCAGCATTTTGTGTGTGTTGATTTTAATTGCTTTAATTGATTTCTACATTTGAATAAAATGATTAAGTTATAAACATATCCCTTTGCTCCAGATTTAGCATTTTTAAAATAATGCAAAATAGTCTTCAAAATATGATGTTCAGTGATCTAAAACTCTCAGTTGCTTGTTTACACCATTATAGAGGTTTTGTATTTGATGTTGAATTATCTTTTTTTTTAAATTTTAAAGCTGTCAAGCGTTTAATGAAAGAAGCACAAGAACTAAAAGACCCCACAGAGCAGTACCATGCTCAGCCTTTGGAGGTGAGACTTTTAAAACTCAAAAGAATTATCTGAAGTGTGGTTTTGCTCATGGTATGGAGAAATGGTACTCTTTTCCTAACATACCATTCCTACACTGTCCAATATGTAAAGCTTTTCATTTTCTGGGTGCTGCCTAAGAGAGCAGGCTTTTAAGTGTCTATCCTTTTTCTACATTTTTGAAAGTGCACCTGAATTTTAATATTGTTATTTTAAAACTATTTTAAAATTTAGATTGATTGGTTTGAGTAAATTGTAATGAATGACTGAATTACAGGCTTTGTCTTTCTTGGAAGTTTTTTTTTAAATAGTTGGATCATAAGTGATGGATTTTTGTTGTTTTTATTAAGGACCCCATAGAACTGAGTACCTAGTGGCTTAAAGAAAAGTGTCCAGTAGCAGCTTACCTATACTTTTTTTGTTCCTGTGGTTCCATGAGGCAATTGTTCAACAAGATCACTTTATCTGTAGTTCAGTGTGTTATGATTTGTAATTTCACTAACAACATGCAATTTGTTTTTTTAAAATATGATTGAACAGTGTATTACAGTGGAATTCATTAAAAGTGTATAGGCTGAGATTTTAGAGCTGTTGTGGAATACAAAATTAATTCAAATACTCAGCTTGGGTACATCATACTGGAAATACCGTTAAATTAGTGGAAGTCTCTGCTGACAGGCTTGTAAAGTGAACCACGAGCTGCAATAAGAAGCTGTCTTATACTACAGAGAACAAATTTCAAGCCATAGATATAGTGGATTCTTCCAGTGACTGGTGATCTTGGCTCGCAATTGCACATCATTAAGAGTACATTGTGCCTGGGAGCACACTGGAAAAAAACAAAGTACTCCCATGGGGGCATCACCGGCCTTAGTTCTTGTCTAGTTAAAAAGAGGAATAAGCAGCCAAGGATTCTACTAATTACTGGCCTCTGGCTTTGGCTCTGGTCTTTGGTGATAAACTGGATTTTGGATACTGGGTAAGTGAAATTTGTCCAGATATAGGGTCACTCTGGCTAATCTAGGGGCTGGGGAGGGACGATGAATATCTAGGGGCTAGAGAGTTGGAAGCTTATATCTTTTGGAGCAAATAGCTCTGTGAAGAGTTTGGTGTATTTAAAAAGTGCAGCATAATGACTTTGTATAAATTCAAGTGAATGCTGCTTATCTTCCCATGGGGATGAACACTTGCGTACTTATAGCAAACATATTGTACCTTTTGTGACTTTCCTGTAGCTTCTTATGACTTAATATGAATAAAAACATGCTCATGTTGCCATTTGTAATTGCATTGTTTTGTTCTTCATTTTTAGGATAATTTATTTGAATGGCATTTCACTGTCAGAGGTCCTCCAGATTCTGACTTTGATGGTGGTGTATACCATGGCCGAATTGTGCTTCCACCTGAATATCCCATGAAACCACCCAGCATTATTCTTTTAACAGTAAGGTCATTTTACGTTTCTTAAAATGTTATTTATGTCCCATCAATGTACTGTATTAAAAGCAGTTGAATGCTTAAACCCTTGCCTGGTTTCATCAGACATGGCAGTTTTGATTTTAGCTGGTTGTAAGATTGATGTTGGTTGGTACATTTCACAGACTCCCTTTCCACCATGTTGTATCCTTTGCATTCATTTAGACATTGACTTTCATTAATTTTTCATCCAAAATATGCCACCTTATAGAAACATTGAAACTATGAGGCAATGTTGAACTCTACTGTATGCATAGTTGTCTACATTAGACTTGGTTCCCTGTACCACTGATATGGATGTTGAGGTGCCAACTGAACTAAGCCAATTGTTTTTAAATCAAAACGTAACTATTTTGGGAGGGTACAGTGGAATTTTTTCCACTTGCAAAAATTGTTGAGTTGTCTAGTTGCTAAGTAGTGAAGAATTGTTTTCATCGGAAGATGTTGAACTACTAGTATACAATATGGTGTGTATTCTAAGATCAGTATGATTCATGATCTGGTTTGTCACAGAGAGCTGATATTGAATTTAGTTAGCAGGCATTCATTTGTATTATGTGCCATGGTTTAGCCTGTAATTGTAAGCCATGTAATGTTGTAGACCCCTATGCTGCTGTTTATATAAAAGTGTTTTACATTTAATGCTGAAGGTTTATTGGCAGCTCAGCAACAGATAATCAACACTCGTGCTCATTAACACACTTGTAATTTGTTTTTTTTTGTCTTTTTGCCCTATCATTTAAAAATCAAAGAAATCTATCTTTAGCTCTTCTGTGGGTTTTTTTCTGGCGATATCAGAGCATGAACTAATCACAAAACTGGTTCCTAATCTAAGCTAAAAGTGCGAAAATTGTTTTTCCCCTTATCAAAGATGTACAATAGTTGACTAAGTTTCTGGAAAATTGGAATGAACAGTTGAATTAGTTACATTTCTAAATGCAATCAATTATTTTGATATTTTGATTTAGAAATGTTAAGACCAACAGGAAATGTCAGAAGTTTCACTAACAGCCATCATGGATTATTAATTATTTGCTACTGCAACTTGACCAGATTTTTTTTTTGTTTTAGCCTAATGGAAGGTTTGAAGTAGGAAAGAAGATTTGTCTGAGCATTTCTGGACACCATCCGGAAACCTGGCAACCATCCTGGAGTAGTGAGTATCACTTAAAAATCTAGGTTCTGCATGTAATGGATTACTTCCAAAGCTTTTGTACCATGAGCCACTAATATGGTTAATACTGGTGCTATATAATTGAAGCTTTATGCACCAAATTACATGTGTTTTTTTTTTGGTTTATCCAATTTTTTCTGTTTCAGTCTTGCAGCACGGGGTGTTTCTCCCTTCGAGTTCTCGAATGATTGGCTGCAGGAAATGTGCCAATCCAAACTTGAGTGTGTCTGTATCTTAATAGACCTGTCAATCTCTAAATTGTTTAACTTGTAGCCATATGTTTTATGATACAGACTTAGAATAAAAAAAGAAAATGATTTACATTAAATATAATTAAGTAACTGCTTTAAACGTGTATTTTTTCCTAGTACGGACTGCATTATTGGCTATCATTGGTTTCATGCCAACAAAAGGAGAAGGAGCTATTGGTTCTCTGGATTACACACCTGATGAGAGAAAAACACTAGCCAAAAAGTAAGATTTTGGTGTATGTGTTTTAAACAAATATTCAATTTCTAGGAAATGTTTTGGTTATTTGAATCAAATTGTTCCAGTCACCCCAATTATCTTCTAACCAAAGCTAATAATATTCTCTGAAGAAAATGTATAATTTGTTTTTAAAGCCTTTAACTATTATTGAATACTAAAAACTTCATAAGACACAAAATGTATTGGGTTTGAAAATCCTCTATCATGGTAGTTGAATATCAAGGAAATTGATGAACTGCAGTGTAGAACTGCAATATTGAATAAACTGAAGAACTTGTGTCCCAGAGCTGATGGTTTCAAATACTGTTGCATTAATTAGCTCTTGTTATTTTCTTTCTTTATGGTGAAAGTAATTGGCTACTTATTATCAATTTACAATTTAAATTTATTTAGGCACTAGTATTTAGAGTTAGAGTCATAGAGCACTACAGCACAGAAACAGGCTCTTTGGCTCATGCCAGCCTGGTCTTCTGCCGAGTCCCAACCATTGGCATCTTAACCATGGCTCTCCATACCTCTCATCCATGTACCTATCCAAACTTCTCTTAAAATAGAATAGGACCAATCAAGTGTGACAGTGGAAAAGTGTGTATGGAACCGGAGGAGATGGCAGAGGTACTTAATGAATACGTTGCTTCACTATTCACTACGGAAAAGGATCTTAGCGATTGTAGGGATGACGTAGTGGACTGAAAAGCTTGAGCATGTGGATATTAAGGTAGAAGATGTGCTGGGGCTTTTGGAAAGCATCAAGTTGGATAAGTCACTGGGACTGGATGGGATGTACCCCAGGCTACTGTGGGAAGCGAGAGAGGAGATTGCTGAGCCTCTGGTGATGATCTTGCATCATCAATGAGGACGGGAGAGGTTCCGGAGGATTGGAGAGTTGCAGATGTTGTTCCCTTATTCAAGAAGGGGAATAGAGATAGCCCAGGAAATTATAGACCAGTGAGTCTTGCTTCAGTGGTTGGTAAGTTGATGGAGAAGACCCTGAGAGGCAGGATTTATGAAGATTTAGAGAGGCATAATATGATTAGGAATAGTCAGCATGGCTTTGTCAAAGGCAGGTCGTGCCTTACGAGCCTGATTGAATTTTTTGAGGATGTGACTAAACACATTGATGAAAGTAGAGGGGTCTATGTAGTGTATATGGATTTCAGCAAGGCATTTGATAAGGTACCCCATGCAAGGCTTATTGAGAAAGTAAGGAGGCATGGGATCCAAGGGGACATTGCTTTGTGGATCCAGAACTGGCTTGCCCACCGAAGGCAAAGAGTGGTTGTAGACGGGTCATATTCTGCATGGAGGTCGGTGACCAGTGGTGTGCCTCAGGGATCTGTTCTAGGACCCCTACTCTTTGTGATTTTTATAAATGACCTGGATGAGGAAGTGGAGGGATGGGTTAGTAGATTTGCTGATGACCCAAAGGTTGGGTGTGTTGTGGATAGTGTGGAAGGCTGTCAGAGGTTACAGCGGGGCATTGATAGGATGCAAAACTGGGCTAAGAAGTGGCAGATGGAGTTCAACCCAGATAAGTGTGAGGTGGTTCATTTTGGTAGGTCAAATATGATGGCAGAATATAGCATTAATGGCAAGACTCTTGGCAGTGTGGAGGATCAAGGGGATCTTGGGGTCCGAATCCATAAGACACTTAAAGCTGCTATGCAGGTTGATTCTGTGGTTAAGAAGGCATACGGTGCATTGGCCTTCATCATTTGTGGGTTGGAGTTTAAGACCCGAGAGGTAATGTTGCAGCTATACAGGACCCTGGTCAGACCCCACTTGGAGTACTGTGCTCAATTCTGGTCGCCTCACTACAGGGAGGACGTAGAAACCATAGAAAGGGTACAGAGGAGATTTACTTTATACTTACTTTATACTTTATTGTCGTCAAACAATTGATACTAGAGCGTACAATCATCACAGCGATATTTGATTCTGCGCTTCGTGCTCCCTGGAGTACAAATCGATAGTAAGTATTATAAGTTTAAATTATGTCATAAATAGAAAATAGAAAAGGGAAAGTAAGGTAGTGCAAAAAAACCGAGATGCAGGTCCGGATATTTGGAGGGTACGGCCCAGATCCGGGTCAGGATTCGTTCAGCAGTCTTATCACAGTTGGAAAGACGCTGTTCCCAAATCTGGCCGTTAAGAGCCTTCAAGCTCCTGAGCCTTCTCCCAGAGGGAAGAGGGACGAAAAGTGTGTTGGCTGGGTGGGTTGTGTCCTTGATTATCCTGGCAGTTCTGCACCGACAGCGTGTGGTGTAAAGTGAGTCCAAGGACAGAAGGTTGGTTTGTGTGATGTGCTGCGCCGTGTTCATGATCTTCTGCAGCTTCTTCTGGTCTTGGACAGGACAACTTCCATTCCAGGTTGTGATGCACCCTAAAATAATGCTTTCTATGGTGCATCTATAAAAATTAGTGAGGGTTTTATGGACAGGCCAAATCTCTTTAGCTTTCTCAGGAAGTAAAGACACTGGTGGGCCTTCTTGGCAGTGGATTCTGCTTGGTTGGACCAAATCAGGTGATTTGTGATATTGACCCCGAGAAACTTAAAGCTTTTGACCTGTTCCACTTGCGCACTACCGATGTAAATGGTATCGTGCGGTCCACTACTCCTTCTGAAGTCAACAACCAATTCCTTTGTCTTGCTAACGTTGAGGGATAGGTTATTGTCTTCGCACCATGCCACCAGGTTCTTAATTTCCTCTCTGTACTCAAACTCATCATTACCCGAGATATGGCCTACAATTGTGGTGTCATCAGCAAACTTATATATTGAGTTTGATGGAAATTTGGCTACACAATCATAGGTTTACCGTGAGTACAGCAGGGGGCTGAGTACACAGCCTTGTGGGGCACCGGTGCTCAGAGTGATTGTAGATGAGAGCTTGTCCCCTATTTTTACAGCCTGGGTCCTGTCTGTGAGGAAGTTGAAGATCCAGCCACAGATCTGCGTGCTAAGGCCCAGGTTCTGGAGCTTAGGAATCAGTTTATTTGGAATGATGGTATTAAAGGCAGAGCTGTAGTCAATGAAAAGGAGCCTTACATATGCGTCTTTATTCTCCAGGTGTTCTAAGGAGGAATGTAGGGCCAAAGAGATGGCGTCTGCCATTGACATGTTGCTCCGGTTGGCAAATTGCAAAGCGTCGAGGTTGACCGGTAGGCTGTGGTTGATGTGTGCCATATCCAATCGCTCGAAGCTCTTCATAGCAATTGATGTCAGAGCCATAGGTCGATAGTCATTCAGGCATGCCACCTTGCTCTTCTTCGGCACCGGAATTATCGTTGCCTTCTTAAAACACGAGGGGATCTTAGACTGAAGCAAGGAGCAGTTGAAGATGTCAGCAAACACTCCAGCTAGCTCGCTTGCACAGGCCCGGAGAACCCATCCCGGGATGCCATCTGGGCCTGTCGCCTTCCTTGGATTTATCTTCAGGAAGGCCCTTCTAACGTCCTCCTTGGTGACGATGAATCTCAATGCCACCAGGTCCGGTTCATCCGGATGGAGCGGGACTAATCTTGCGTAGAACATGCTAAGTTCGTCAGGAAGAGAAGCGCCACAATTAGTGATATTCTCAGCCTTTTCTTTGCGCCCAGTTATCTCATTTAGACCCTGCCATTGTCTACCGGCATCCCTCTGGTTAGCCTGGGCTTCCAACTTGGCTCGATATTGCCTCTTGGCGCCATTAATGGCCTTCCGGAGTTCACGCCTGGATTCCGTGTAGCGACTGGTATCCCCGGACCTAATAGCCACAGCTCTAGCCTTCAAAAGGGACTTGGCTTCATAATTCATCCAAGGTTTCCGGTTAGGGAATACCTGGATCGTCTTGCGAGATTTAAAAGGATGTTGCCTGGATTGGGGATCAGGCCTTATGAGTGGACTCAGCCTTTTCTCCTTGGAGTGACGGAGGATGAGAGGTGATCTGATAGATGAGAAGCATTGATCGTGTGGATAGTCAGAGGCTTTTCCCCAGGCTGAAATGGCTAGCATGAGAGGGCATAGTTTTAAGGTGCTTGGAAGTAGGTACAGAGGAGATGTCAGTAAGTTTTTTTACGTAGAGAGTGGTGAGTGCGTGGAATGGGCTGCTGGCGGCAGTGGTGGAGGTGGAAATGATAGGGCCTAGGTAGTTCTAAGGTAAGGACATGTTCGGCACAGCTTTGTGGGCCGAAGGGCCTGTATTGTGCTGTAGTTTTCTATGTTTCTAAAATGTTATAGTTGAACTCTCATATAAGCACTTCCACATGCAGCTTATTCCACACACACCATTCCTCTGAGTGAAAAAGTTCCCACTTAGCTTCCCCTTAAACATTTCACCTTTGTCTCTAAACCTATGACGTGTCGTTCCAGTCTCACCTGTTCTGAGGGGAAAAATGTAAGCATTCACCCTATTTATACCTCTCAAGAGTTGTATATACCTCTATAATCTCCCTCATTCTCCTGCTGACCAGTGAATAAAATCCTAATCTTTTCAACCTTTCCCTCAAGTCCTGGTAGCATTCTTGTAAATTTTCTCTGCACTCTTTTTAAGCTTAGTGATACCTGTCCTGTGGATAGATGACAGAACTGTACACAATATTCCAAATTTGGCCTCACCAACGTCTTGTACAACTTCAGCGTAACATCCCAACTTCTGTATTCATTGCCTTGATCTATGAAGGCCAGTGTGCCTTTATGACCCTATCCATCTGTGATGTCACCTTCAAATATCATGGATCTGTATTCCAGATCATTGTTCTTCTGCACATCTCAATGCCATACTATTCACTGTGTAAGTCTTGCCCTAGTTTTCCCACCCAAAGTGCAATAGGTCACACTTGTCTGCATTAAATTCTATCTATCATTTTTCAGCCTTTTTCCATTGGTCTGGATCACTTTGCAAGCTTCATCGCTGTCCACTACGTCCCCAATCTTGGTGGCAACCATAAATTTGTTGATTCAGTTTATCACATTATTATCTAAATGATTAATATAGATGACAAACAACAATGGATCTCGCACCAATCCCTGTGACACACCACTAGTAAGAGGCCTCCAGTCAGAGTGATAACCATCTGACTTCTTCCACTAAACCAGTGTCAAAGCCAGTTGACTATATCATCCTGAATGCTAAGCGACTTAACATTCTGAACCAGCCTCCCATGCGGGACTTTATCAAAGGCCTTGTTAACATCCATGTTGTCCACACTTTTCCATTCTGGTAACTTTCTCAAAAATGTCTAAGATTGGTTAGCCATGACCTGCCATGCACAAAGCCATGTTGAATATCCCCCATCCGGCCCTGTCTGTCCATATACTTACATATATATCTGGTCCCTTAGAATAACTTCCATTAAGTTACCCATGATTGATGTCAGGCTCACCTGCCTGTAAATTTCCCAGTTTGTCCTTACGGTCTTTCTTAAACAACTGAACAACAGTAGAAATCCTCCAGCCCTCCAGCACTTCACCATTGTCTATGGGTACTTTAAATATCTCTGCTAGGGTCCCTGCAATTCTGTTTTAGCCTTCCACAAGGTATGAGGAGACACCTAGTCAGGTCCTCGGGATTTATGCACCCCTAATTTGCCTCAGGACAGCAAGTACCTTCTCTTCTGTAATCCGGATACTGGGCATGACTTCACTACTCTTCTGCCTCTGTGTCTGACTCCTAAGTAAATACAGGTTCCAAAATTTCTTTTAAGATCTTCCAACATCCCATCCCTTTTGGCTTCATGTGTAGATGACCACACAGATTTTCAAGAGGACAAATTTTGTCCCTTGCTAAACTTTTGTTCTTAATAGTGCTACTGTATATAAGCCCTTGGGATTCTCTTTCACCTTGTAAGCCAGAGCAACATCATGTTCTCTTTTAGCCCTCCTGAATTCTCTTCTAATGTTCTGTTGCATTTTTTTTTTATGTCACAAGTATCTCATTTGATTCTAAGTGCCTATACCTAATATGGACTTCCTTTTTAACCTTTACCAGGACCTCAAAATCCCTCAATAATCAAGGTTCCCTAAATCTGTTAGCCTTTCATTTTGGTCTCACAGGGACATACTAATTCTGTACTTTCAATATTTCACTTGTGAAGGTTACCTACTTAACATAGAAAACATAGAAAATAGGTGCAGGAGTAGGCCATTCGGCCGTTCGAGCCTGCACCGCCATTCAGTATGATCATGGCTGATCATCCAACTCAGAACCCTGTACCAGCCTTCCCCCTATACCCCCTGATCCCTTTAGCCACAAGGGCCACAATAAACTTCTCTTTGCTGAAAATCAACCCAATCGACACCTGCCAGATTCAGGTCTTTACCCAATTTTGAATCTTAACCCTAGGACAGTCCTATCCTTCTCCATAATTATTTTGGAACTAAAGGAATTAGGGCCACTAGATCCAAAGTATTCCTCTACACATACTTCTGTCACATTCCCTAAGAGGAGATCCAGTATCACACTGTCTCGAGTTGGGACCTCTACATATTGATTAAAGCAACTTTTCAGAACTTTCTCGCATTTGTTATATCATAGCTTGGGCATGGCAGGTTATCATGTCCTTTTATTGATTATGGCCTATTGCATTTAATGTTGAAATTATGGGGTGGCTTAAAAAGTCCACTGAACTGTGTGCAGTCTCCAGGACAGAGTTTGTAGCTTTGTTCACACTTAAAGTCAGAACTCCCATCTAAAGAAATTTCTGTTATAGCTTGTTCCTCCTCAACTTTTGTATTTCCAAATTAAATTTTTCTGATAAAACTGAAAATGTGGCAAGTACTCAGTTCTCTGGCATCTTCCAATATCTTCTGTGTTGTTAAATTTTGGATATTCAACGTCTGCAGTTTTTTTTTCTGTTCATCTATTCCAAAGCACTCTCAGGTGGCTTCACATTCTCTGTCCTGCGTCAACTCCAACCCGTATAAATTCTGCTGCCCTTGTTGCAAAATCTTGACAGCCACCGCCACCACCACCACCACATCCTTGCTGCTTTGTATAGAATCATAGTCTAATGTTGCAAATTTAAATATTTCCTCATTTTAATTTTGGTTCAGTTGTAAAAGGTTTTTGTTCTTTGTTATTGATGCAATATAGATAGAAGCTACTTTCATTTCCCCAAATGCAAAATTTTTTAATATAGAGTTTATAGAATCATACTGCTTGGAAACAGGCCCAACTGGTCTATGCCAACCAAAGTGTTTCATCCAAGTTAGTACCATTTCTCAGTGTATGGTCAATAACCTTCTAGATCTTTCCAATCCATGTACCTGTCCACCTACCTTTTAAAATGTGTTACTGTACTTGGTTCAACCATTTTTTTCTGGCAGCTCATTCCACATACATATTGTCCTTTGTATTTATTAAAAACAAAGTTTCTGTTAAATCTTTTCCTAATCAGCTTAAGCCTCTGTCATCTAGTTCTTGTTTTCCTAACCTGGGAAAAAGTCTGACCATATTCCCCTATCTATGTTCCTCATGATTTAATGCAGTTCTATAAAATCACCTCTCTGTCTTCTGCACCTCAAGGAATAAAGTCCAAGCCTCTCCCTGTAATTCAGTCCCTCAAATCCTGGCATCTTATAAACTTTTTCTGAACCTTTTTCAAGATTAATAATAACTTTGCTATAGTAGGGAGACTAAAATTGAACACAATACTCCAAGTACGGTCTCACCAGCATCCTAAACTACACCATGACTTCCCAACTTTTATACTCGGTGCTCTGACTTTTGAAAGCCAACCTTGCTAAATTCTTCTTCACTATCCTGTCTACCTATGACTTCACTTTCAGGAGACTATGTATTTGAACTCTAAAGTCCCCCTGTTCTGCAGCACTCTCCAGGGCCCTGTGAAAGCTCTGCCTGAATTTGACTTTCTAAAATGCAATACCTTGTAGTTATCCAAATCAACCTCTATTTGCCATTCTTCAGCTCACTTACTCAACTGATCAAGATTACCCCTGTAAATTTTTTTAAATTATCATCTTCATTCTCCATTATACTACATATTTTTAGTGTTATTTGCTAGATTATTAACTATGACTTATAGATTCTTATCCAAACCATCAACATAAATGGCAAACAAAAATGGGCCTAACACTAAACAGTAAGGCACACCACTGGTCCCTGGCCTCCAGTATGAGAAACAACTTTCTGTCCTCAACCTTCGCTTTCTAATGTCAAGACAATATTGTATCCAGTTAGTCAGATCTAACCAAGAGCAACCTACCATATAGATTCTTATCAAAGGCCTTATTGAAGTCCATATGAACCATTTCTACCACTCGGCTCTCTTTTTGGTCACATCATCAAAGAAACTCAAGTTCATGAGACATGATCTCCCATGCACAAAGCCACGCTGACTGCCCCTAATCAACCTGTCTTGCCAGAATCATGCATATCTTATTCCTTAAAATCTTCTCCAATAGTGTCCCTATCAAAGATGGTAGATTTACTGGTCTATGGTTCCCAGATTTTTCTTTGCTATCCTTAAATAAAGATACAGCATTTGATACCCTCCAGTTTACTGGTATCTCACGATGCAAATATTTCAGCCAAAACTCCCTCAGTTTCTTACTTTACTTTAGCCTTTCACAGTGTTCTTGGAAACACATGGTCAGAGTATGGGGATTCAACAAATTCCATAGCTTTTAAGGCATGCAGCACCTCCCCAGGTCCACCCCATTTACTTTTCCTAGTTCTGGTCTTCAGGTCTTTCTCCACAATAAAAGCAAGGGAAGAATTTTTGTTAAGGACCTTGTCCATCTCCTGCAGCTCCAGGGGCCCTATTCTCTCTGGATATACTTTCCTGCTCAGAATACATAAAAATACTTGGGATTCTCCTCTATCTTCTCTGCCAAGGCTATCTCGTGTCTCCTTTTTGCCTTCTCTTTTGAGCTTTGCCTTTCACTCATAACAGGAACATGCAGACCTTGTTCTCACTGTTCTCATTTTTAAAAGCCTCTCACTCAATATGGTCCGATTGTTCACAAACAACCTATTCCGGTCAAACCTCGCAAGCTCCTATCTCATACTGTCAAAATTCACCTTTCCCAATTTAGAATGTGAGCCTGTGGACCAGTTGTGTTCCTTTACCTAACTAGTTTAAAACTAATAGAACTATAGTCACTGCTCCCAAACTCCCCCACTGTCATTTAACTCTCCACCCTGCAATATTACCCAAGAGTAGGTTGAGCTTTGCCCTCTCCCTAGTAGGGCCTTCTATATATTGCTCAAGGAAACTTTTCTGAATACCTTTGATAAAGGCTTAGATGGAATAGAATTTAACAGTAAGACAATCCTTGTCAATACTAGAAAAGTTGAAATCCACCTTCTGTAACAGTCTACAATACAAGTCTGTTTATAGGATTGTTCACCATTGAGAGTGTTGGTTCCTTGGGTGTTCCGTGGGACCAATGCTCACAACAACTGATAACCAGGAATACAGGCCAGTGGAGATCACTCAGCTATTCTGGTGGACAGGGCCCAGTGGAGACTAGCGGCCAATGCGACAGCCAGCCAATCAGAACACTGAGTTAGACCTATATAAACACAAGTATTTGGCAGAAACAACACTTAGTTACACAGTGATGTCACCTTAACTGGAGACAAAACATTTACGACCTAATCTCCAGGCTCGGCGAATAGCCTTACAAGCAAGCAGCCAACCCAAGCTTCTCTTCCATTTGAAGCAACTGTATTGTTCTCACAATTCTCCACAATCCCCCTGCGTATTTATTCTACCAATTCCCATTGACTATTTGGGTGTCCATAGTACAATTCCAGCAATCTGAATCATTCACTTATTTTTGTTCCATCCATAAAGTCTCACTGGATGATCCTTCAGTAATTTCATCTCTGACTGGTGCTGTGACATTCCCCGTAAATCAATAAAGCAACCCCATCCCAACCTCTGCCTATGTCCCTCCGAAAGCACCTGCACCAGAAACATTAAATTGCCAGTCTGATATTTTTCTCTATTAAAATTTTGCTAGATCATTTGTTGACAAGTGTGGGTTGTAGTGCTCACTGCAAATCAGTGCATTTAATATTGTGATAGCACTGTGTCAAATTATACTCAAATGTGTGGACAATCGGAATATTTAAATTCTATAACCTTTGCCTAATTGGTGTAAGGTCCTGCTCTGAGAAAAGAAATCTACTAAGGGACCACTTGTTTAAGAATATTTAGGTTAATTATAACTGCTGTTGTAATAGACATTGTAGCAAGTCAGAAGTTTTCCTGATATAAAAGTTCTGCTAAAAGGCAATACTTAATATTATTTATTTAGGTCACAGGACTTCAGCTGTGAAATTTGTGGCTCTCGTATGAGGACAGCCCTGCTTGCATCCACAGAGAGTAGCATTCTAAGTCTGGCCGATGTCGAGGCGAAGGAATTAGCAAAACAAATTAATTTCAAGGTATGTTGCATTTTATGAATTGGGCAATGAATGTTAAAGCATACATCCCACAAACAAAGCAAAATCAAGTTGGAAAAATCACTTTGATTAACATCTGCACTGTGTTGTATAATTGTGTGCCAGTTTTTTAATGCCTTAAGATAAGCCAATGGAGCCATGGGTACACAAGTCAGAGGTAACTTAGGAAGCAATTCCAGAGTTTAAGCCCTTGCTAGTTTAAGGTTCTATAGCCAATGGTAGAGCTATTAAAGCTGGAAGTATTTAGGAGCCCAAAGTTGGAAGGCTTAAAAAGATTGAAGATTGGCTTTATTTGTCATGTGTACATCAAAATATACAGTGAAATGCATTGTCTGTGTCAAATAAAATCAGTGAGTATTGTGCTGAGCAGCTTGCAAGTGTTGCCATGCTTCTGGCACCAACATGGCATGCCCAAAACTCACTAACCTTAAACATACAACATGCACAAAATGCTGGAGGAACTCAGCAGGCCAGGCTGTATCTAGTTTGTGTGTGTTGCTTGGATTTCCAGCATCTACAGAATCTCTTGTTTGTGGTTGACCCTTAAACATACATCTTTTTTGGCATATGGGTGGAAAACAAAGCACCTGGAGGAAGCCCACAGTGCCATGGGGACATCGTACAAACACCTTGCAAACGCTGAGGCAATTAAACTCAATCTTACAGCCAGTGCTGTAAAGCTTTGTGGTAACCACTATGGTACTGGCTGCCCATAAAATACACTAGCATTTACAAAGGTGAAGTTGAAGATTTCAGCAGCAAATGGAATTGGAGATGGAAGTAAATAACTCTGGTGAGCCTTCAGGGTTGGTGAACCACAACTGATTTATATATCACACCAGTAATGAAAACAGGCTTTTTAAGTCCTGTGCAAGCACCAGGGAGAAAGATAAAATCAAGAATTTGGGGCTTCATCTGAAGATTGCAGCTTTGGGCTTCCTTTATATGTGTGAAATTTCTACTTATTCTGTACTGAATATGTAACTACGAAGAATAGAGAAGTCCAGTGATGTAGGCAGAAGTGTGTTTTGGCATACCTACTGCACTTGACTGTTTAATTCAAATGGTTGCCAAAAGGTGGGATACAGGTTTCCCCCGCTATCCGAAGGTAGAGCATTCCTGTGAAACCGTTCGTAAGCCGAAATGGCGTAAAGTGAAGAAGCAGTTACCATTAATTTATATGGGAAAAATTTTTGAGTGTTCCCAGACCCAAAAAATTATCTACCAAATCATACCAAATAGCATATAAAACCTAAAATAACACTAACATATAGTAAAAGCAGGAATTATATGATAAATACACAGCCTATATAAAGTAGAAATAATGTATGTACAGTGTAGTTTCATTTAATAGAATCAGGAAGTTTGAGCCAAAATCGATTTGTCGAAAAAATGTGCACGTCACGCATGCGCACACACCTGCCCACACAAGACTTCATGGTCATGGTAGTTTTTCTTGGGGTAAGCACAAGTTTAAAGCGAGTATCTTTCAGTTAACGAAAACAGGTACTAATGTAGGTCTTTCGTAAAAGTGAAATGTCGTAAAGAGAACATTCGGAAAGCGGGCGACACGTGTATAAGAAAAGGGAGAGGATTAGAGATATATCCTTCATTGCAGGATGTAATCATATAATTTTGGGTGAATATTGTCAAGGGATCTAATAGTGGGTGTTCTGAATAAAGTCATGAGGGGAGACAAAGATGACCTGAAGTAAAATGTATGTTCAAAGTTGTCTGATGGATGCTTTGGAGGTTGTTTAGCCTAATGGACCAAATGAAATGAGGAAAGTGCTTAAAGCAGCTCCTGGTCTAACAATTAGTGAAGATCTATAAGTTCTTCTAATTCGTTGGAAGCAATGTTTAAGGTTGAAGTGAAGCACATAATGCCTGCTTTTGCATTTTAGGTTTAAATTGATATCATGAGTAGTTTGTTAGGAAGTCAGCAATTTATGTATCACATTTTGCATTAAATCTGCAAGCAATTTTTCTACAATATGTGCATTTTAGTTCCTGTAGGAAATAGTAGTGAGGACTACAGGGGAGAGAGAAGGTTTAGGATGAGGGAGTGGATTGGATGGCATCACAAGTGTGATAGAAGTAGCACACTTCTGTTGTTGTAGAAGTACCTATGGTAATGGAGAGCCAAACAGAAGACAGTGATAGTTTGATCATACAAATATAAACAAGGGATAACAAGGGACAAGGGATTTTCTGGCGTGGATGTAGAAAGAAGTTGCATTGGGAATGAGAGATGCATTTTGTGGGGAAAGGGATAAGTGGCATGTCCAATGTGAGATTGTATCATTGGAAGTAGCATGTGAGGTAACATAGTCAAAGGGGTGACCTTGAATATCAGGGATCATGTATGGAAAGATACTGAGTATGCAACCTGCTATGCTACTTTGAGAGAGAAGTTAAATGTTGCAGAGGCAATCAGCAACATTATCTTGATGGGAACCCTTTTGTAGTGTTAAGATGATCAGTAGAGAACTTGAAATGAGGTAAAACAAGGAGAAATATTCAAAACAAGGTAAATCCCAGTTTAGAAGAGTGAAACTGTAATGAGAATCAGGCTTTTACTGTAAAATTGTTGATGGGGCAAGTAACAGGAAATAAAGCCAGGGACGATGAGCCTTTCCTTCCACCATCTTTATAAGGAAGAGAATTCTAGAATCTGACTATTTTTAATCTAGAGTTAGATCCTTGTTGAACAAGGAAATGAAATGTTCTCAAGGGTAAGTGAGAATGTGGACTTGGGATTACTAGACATCCCACCTCTCCCGGAAGTTCCAGGAGTCTCCCGCAACTTAATAGTGGCTCCCTGATGCCCGCAAATTATATACAATGTCCCAGAAATTGATTTTTTTGAGAGCGAGCGTGAGAGAGTGAGCGAGTGAGCGCTAGAGCAAGAAAGCAAGCGCGAGAGAGTAAGCGCGTGTGGGAGCAACCACGAGAGAGAGAGCGAGAAAGCAAGTGAGAGAGCAAGAGCGAGAGAGTTCCAAAAAAAAGTCAGAGTGGCAGAGTGTTCCAAAAGAAAATATAAAACATACGTCACCCCAGACTACCCTAAAGTGTACCCCTGCCTAATAGGGTCAAAAATAATGACAGTGTTGCTCGCTGCGCTGTTTGCAACAGTGACTTTTCTATTGCCCATGATGGGTTAAGACTGTAAAAGACATGTTGAGGTGAGTTTAACGGGTGTCATTCGTTCATTAGCATAGCTAACGTTATTTAAACTAGCTGGCTAGCTGCTAAGGAGCTACTCTATTGCAGACATCCCACCTGTCCCGGAAGTCTCCCGCAAATTGATGGTGCTACCTCCCTGAAATGAGTTTTTGCAGGGTGGGATGTCTGGATTACAGTTAGATTAGCATGATTTTATGGCAGAGCACACTTGAGGAACCAATTCCTCCTCTGTGCTTGTATGTTACTTGTGCAATGCCAGTACTGAAGTGTTAGCCTGTAATGCAAATGAAACCCCAATCCCTAAATAATATTTTAATACACGGCTATGCCAAGCTAAGATAACTGTTTGAAGTTTGTAAATGTGTTACTTATCTTTCAATAGGCTGAGACAAATATCTCCTCCAATACAGAATCTGCTCCTGCTCCTGCTCCTGCTCCTGTACCAATAATAAATGAAACCCAAGATAGTCAAGTTTCCCTGCAACATCCATCCACTGGCACCAATCTGGAAACAGAAGATACACCAGAGGTATGTCAACCAATTTGTTCCATTTCTTTGGTCTCTACTGTACAAGTTTGCTGCAGGTATATATTCATGGGGTCCAGTAAATCTTATAATATTGTTTTTATTTAAGTGATCTGTGGAAAAGGGCAAACAGAATTTTTTTGTATTAACCTGGCCCACGGATATTAAATATTTCAAGATATGTGCAATAGGTTTCATAATTAAACAAAAACTCCATTATTATCTGTAAATTTGACTGTTTTCACCAGTTGTGGTGTTCATTTTTTGGTCATTGATATCAATTTTGCACTTACTGAGGAGAATAATACTGTCAAGATAAGGATTGTCCCTGTGTCTCTTTTATAGTTTTATGTAGCACTTTTGTTCTAATGCTAATCAGCATCATATTTTTAGCAACACACATCAAAGTTGCTGGTGAACGCAGCAGGCCAAGCAGCATCTATAGGAAGAGGCGCAGTCGACGTTTCAGGCCGAGTTAGTCCTGACGAAGGGTCTCGGCCTGCTGCGTTCACCAGCAACTTTGATGTGTGTTGCTTGAATTTCCAGCATCTGCAGAATTCCTGTTGTTTGAGCATCATATTTTTGCTGCATTGACTGTCATATTGATGCCAGTGTTATTTATCAGAATCTGAACATTTTGTTCTTCATGAGTTAACCCAGTGCAGTTGCAGAGTTACCTTTTATTAAGTAATTTTCAGCTATCACTCCTAAATTCGACAACAAAGGTTCTCAATAAAACCTTCATGACAGCTTGACTCGTTGAACTTTTGAACCGTTTGGTCTGGAAGCATCCTTAATACAGTGGCATCTGGTTAATTGGTCCTTTAGTTAATTGGGGCAGTCGCTTGTTATAAATTGGGGATAATTCTAACAGAACAAAAGCAAATTAAGAAAATAGCCGGGATTCCCTTTGTTTATTTGGAGCACTATGCTGCTTAATTGGGGCAGGAGACTGTTGCTGAACATTTTCTAACTAGCAGCAGTCGTGTGCATGTCATGTGGCTGTTATAGATACTATACCATGCTTAGACCGAACAGTTTTTAAATAGCGTCATTTGCGTGTTTGTGTTCAAAAAGTAGTGATTTTTTAAAAAAATAATTGACGAGTAATAAACAGTAAGACCATTCAGAAATTTGCTCACTGCAGTTTCAAACATTTAGGCTGGGAGATGCCAGAAATGGCTGGGAGTGAAAGTGAAATAATTTTACTACTTCAACGAGTTAGAAACTATGAAGAATTTGAAGGTATCGACAATCATCCTAAATGTTACACTGAAAATGAAGATTTGGAGGATGCAATTGTCAAAAGAACTGTTTGAAGGAAGTCCACTATCTGCACTTGTCTGCGCTGATTTTGTTCATTTATAGTCATCAAAAGAACATGGCAGCATACACTATATGAATTCCTCCATCATATAACTATTAAGAACTAAAACACAGTTTTATAGTACTGTAGTAGTTTTGGTAGTGTTCTAATTTATTCTGTATTTCATTTAAATTTGTTACTCGGTTGTCTTTTTGTTTTACTTTTTTAATGATTTTCATGGAAAAGGACCTAGAGCTTTCCCAGCGTATATGATGAATAAACTCTTCTCGGGCTTCAAGCTGGGTACAGGTGTTGATTATAACCGATGTTTCGATGACAAGCTCTGCTAGAGTTTGTCATCGAAACATCGGTTATGATCAACACCTGTACCCAGCTTGAAGCCCAGGAAGAGTTTATTCATTGTATTTTCATGAAACTTAGGCTGATTAAGGCAACCGCTTAATTGGGCCAAAATGTTCTGGTCCCGATCTGTCCCAATTAGCCGGCATCCTCTGTATATCCGTTAGTTTGAAATTACCACAGGCTTGTTTGCGGTTCAGTTAGTAAAACTGACATCCAGAACAACTGTAATTTAAATGAAATCCTGGATCTTAACTGCCAAGAGAGATCCCAGTAAACTTCCTTCATTTATTGTTCTGATTTGATCATTTTAAATCCTTGAAAGAATTTGAATGCTCTTTGGGATTTAACAACAGAAACTCATTCAAATTAGTTTGCGAATATACAAATTTCCTAGCTATTAAGATGCTCTGTTGTAATTATTTTGCGTGGATTGAATGTTTATGTAACACTCATCTGATATGAAATGCTGTAGCTTGGAATATAGCCAAAATGGTCTGGGTGGTAGGGAGCTTCAGCTTGAATTTGCAGATAAATTGTAGTCAAAATCCAGGATAAGCTGTAGTTCAGGAATGACGAAGACTGGAGATTGTTTTAATAAAAGCAAATCTAATGACATGGATCCATCTGCTCATGTTCAGTGAAAGAAAAGCTAAAATGCATCAACATCTTAAGTTAGGAAATTCTGCATATTTTATTTAGTATCTGATTAATTAGTTTGGTCTAGTTTGTGCTTACAATCGGGTCACCTCCACTAACAAAAAGCATTATTCCATAATGTTGCATGGGATGCTTCTGTCAAAAGCAATTATAATTAAAGCTTATGAAGAATATATTATTCCTAAATGATGTAGTTTAATAATGGTTCTAATAGTGTCTTTGAAATGCATTGTGTTCTCTATCCCACCATATTTGTGTTGTTTGAGAGTCTACTGAAACTGTGTGTGATGGATTCATTCTATCACTATTCGCAGTTGTTGTTCAGACCAAATATTAGAATAAGGAAGAAATGTGATCTAAGTGACTTTGACCATTGAATGGATGTTGATGCCTGAGAGAGTGTTTGAGTATCTCAGAAACTGCTGATCTCCTGGTATTTTCTTGCACAACAGTCTCTGTAAACTGTGAAAAGCAAAGAGCATCCAGTGAGAGGCAGTTCTGTGGGCAAAAACACCTTGTTAATGAGAGAGGTCAGAAGAGAATGACCAGAGTGGTTCAAGTTGACAGGAAAGCGATAGTACTGCTGCTCACTGCATGTTTTTTTTTTGTTTATCAAGTAACCACACATTACTACAGTGGTGTTCAGAAGAGCACTTGTGAATGCACCTTGAAGCTGAATGGGCTACAGTATCTGATGAACACGAGCATACACTCTGGCCACTTTATTAGGTACAGAAGGTACCTAATAAAGTAGCCACTGAGTGTACAGGCCGAATGTACTGAATTTCTCATATAACCATCTTGTTATGCCAGGAACCAGTCTGGCAATTTTTCATTAAATGCCCTCAAATATGTCTGTATGTAAGGTGACCAAAAACCATACACAATACTCCAGGTGTAATCCGTCCAAGGCCTTACATAATTAGGGATGTCTTTATTCCTGTTTTTAAATCCTCTAATAATAATAATAGGCAATATACTACTTGCCCTCCTAAATGAATGGGATTGGCAAAGCAATAAGTATCATGGAGCAAAACATTTATACTTGGTCAATAATTAGGGTAACAAGCAGCCCTAATTGTGTGGGCCACGGCAGTCAAAGCTCAAACTGGGCATGGCACCTGATGATGATGAACAAGCATCCTGTTAGGAATAGTGGTGAGGCAGTAATATCTATGATATTTAAATGTGAGCTGGATAAGGAAGAAATTTATAGGAAAGCAGGTAAGGAAATAGGAAAAGCTAGAATGTTCTTTCCAGAACCAAGCATGAAACTTGATTGACTAAATGCCATCTTCCTTACTGTCACCATTTAAGATACTGAGATGCATCTACTACCATGGTACATCCACTTGAAAATTTTGAGGAAGTGATGGAAGAAACAGTTTCCAAAAGAAAAGGGTTGGCTTATTTTCTTTTCAATGGTTGACCTGATTCTTTTTGATAGAGGCCACAAAACTTTCAAGATGTCTTTTTTTTTTCTCTCATTCAGCTTATTGGAGATGACGCTCGTGCTGAGAATCAGGAGAGTACACAAAGTGTGCCTAATACAACGTCTCTGAGCCCTCGACAGCGGCGTACTCAGCAGCAACAGCAGGCAAGACGAACAACTTCATCATACTCTCAAGTTCGCCAGCCACCTAATACTAATCAAATGGGATCCACTATCCTAATTGTTCTTTTGACATTAGCATTAGCTGCCCTTATTTTCCGAAGGATTTACATGGCTAATGAATACCGACTTGACTATGAATTGTAATGATCAGTTGTTTTCATATCACCATAGACTGGGTAAATTGCTGATCTTGTATATTCCAGCATGCTCGGTCACCATATTAAACAAAATATGTGGGACATTGTAGGACCTATGCAAAGAGGATATAAAAAGTTATAGTATGCAAAAGTTGTGCATAATTATCCTAGGCGATAATAAAAAGGCATTTTCCAAAACTTTACACTGCAGGGAAGCTCATTAAAACTAATTTTGGGTCATAACTTGTTCAAATTATTTTAGAGTTAATAGAATTAAGTTTCTTTCATGAAGGCTATGCTTTTCAATATGTTTTGTTCTGAATGTTTTACTGAACTTTTTTAGCTGAAAAGTTCTTTGGATGTTAACCTGGTACAAATCAGTTTTCTCTCTTTGAAGTGAATCCTGTTTCAACCCTGTCAATTAGAGTGCAAATTTCCAGCTCTTAAGTTAATTTAAGCACCTTATTAAGAGTTTAAGTACTTAGCAAATTTGAAATTCTTTTTGAATTCTTTACACTGCTCAGTGGTGTAGTTATTGGCACAGATTAACAAAGAAACAAACTAAATGTTAATATATCTTATAAAAAGGATCTATCAGAAGCATGATATAAAAGCTAAAAACTAATTCTAAAATTAGTGGGCATCATATGTATAATATCTCCTCCTTTTGGGATCTAGTACTTTAACAGAAGTTATTTTTCAGGAGCAACAGATCGTTTAGATTTAAAAAGCTTTCTAATGATACAAGATAGCACAGAATAGGTAGTTGAAAGAAGAATTATTTAGCCCTTACCCAAGAAGCAATTCTGGCTTCCTTTTATTTTTGGGTAGCCTAGTCTGAAGGAATGTTACAATTATTATGATTATCTTTGCAGCACATAAAATACTTGTAATTACCAATAGGCATACAAGATAGCGGATTTGGGAATAGTGTTTGGCAAGTTATTTGCAGAAAACTCTTCCATCACCCCGAGGTAACCAACAAAAGCATAAAATATTGCATATTCCAGCAAGCAATTTAAAAGAATATCCTTTCTCAATTATGGCAATTTCTTTCCTTGAGGTATGAATGCAGTGGTGGTCAGAATTGGAAATTGTAATGTATGTATATTGAATTTTCTGTTGAAAGTTAAAACACCATTTTTTTGAATGTGATGCTATACAGGTTTTTGATTTGACATTCTTAGTAAATATTGTAATAATGAGAGCTTGATTTTCAATTGCTGAAAATCTTTAGAACAAATATTTTTGCTCTTGTTAATTTTTCTATTTTAAAACAATGTAAGTGTTTTAACGCTGTATTTCCAACTAAGGAATTCATTTTTGTGGGACCTGAATACTTCATGAAACCGTCATCACAGCACTTTACAGTTGAAGGGAACAACATGTTTACTCTGATTTTCTTATGCATTATTGTAACCAGGCTCAAGGTAGATGTTTGAGGCAAAAGTTTTTTTTAAATAACTTTTTGTGAGTTTGGAAGAATAAATGGCCATGCATGTTTGGTAGCCTTGCCTGTCATCCATTCCAGAAGTTTCTTTGGAGAGTTTTGTATCAAAGTTCATTTGGTGTGATACGACTTCTGTTGCAAGCACAATTCTGAAGTTCACTAAAACAATGCTGGTACAACAGTTAATTATATTGAATAAATATAATTCCAAATTTATTGATTGAGCTTTTTCTCCTCCGGTTTTTCTTGCATTAATCTAGTAATTAGTTCTTTAAATACTAAAACTGCTTTCAGCCATGGCTTATATAGCTGAAAAGAAACACAGCTAGAAATGTATAATATAAATTTAGTGGCACAACTAGGTATCTTTTAATAGAGATATTAAATAATATTTATGTAACCCCTGAAAGTTATTTTGTACATGATATGTACTACTTTACTGCAATAGGCATAATAATAGACAGTGGACTAAATGATCTCATCCTGTACATGTCTCCCTCCTGTAGATTTAATTTCAGTTATGCTCTGTTGGTTTTGCTTATTTTATGTCCATAGCTAGAAGATAACATGCTAGAAATAATTGCATTAAGCATAAGTCCTATTATATCCAATCTGGTTAATATGCCTGTATATTTCTGGTATTTTATTACCTTTTCACTATGTACATTTTTACTTTGTAGGGGTCTGTTTATCGACTTTCCAAAAGACAAAAAATATATATTTTATTAATAAAATTGTATTTATTCTTAAATTATAGTTAGCAGTTAATGTGTGTAACAGAATGTAATGGATGCTTTTTTTGAAGAGAAAAGATAATTTAATGGAGTGATCATTTGTGGGAATTATTTTTCATAATTTTCTGAGGCTTTTTAATCCAAGTTTGGAAGCTGATTTCTTGATTACTTTTGGGCTGAAATCTTTAATATTATTGGACCAGATCGAAGAGGAAGTTGAAAAGCCATCTGCTAGAATATCAATAATAGGTGAGGTTGGAAAATATTGTTACATTTCTAGCATCTCCCCATTGTAAGCAAAACCATTGGTGTGCAGACACCAGCCAAGCTCTTGAAGATCAGTTTTCTGCAGCTTCCATGGATTTCTTTCTTTCCACCTGACCAGGTTCTTGGATTGAACCAGACTAGTTTCCAGGAGTTTCAGGAGCCACATACTTTTACTTTTGTATACTCTACTGGATAATCATTGTCAAAATGTTTTTCTGTCATACTGCTTTATCACCTTTCATATTCTAGTCTTGCATTGATAGGTCCCCAAAGTGAGCTCACAGAAAACTAAATACTGCAGATGCTGGGAATATAAACAAAATCCCATGTTTACAGCATTTGCAGTATATTTCATTTCCTCCTAGAAACTACACTCCTCATTTTATTTGTACCAAGTCCTGCTTTGCACATGGTTCTTTTTCATGCAGTGCAGAGGTTCATTCTTTATGCCCTTTGTAACGGCCTAGCTAAAAATCCATTGGGTACCATGTTCCACTAGGGATGCCAACAAATGCTGATCTTACATGCCCTCATTAAATAAATGGATTAGTGAAAAAATGTGCGTGTTCATGTCTAAATACATCTACAGGAGCTGTAATATCAATCTCTGAAGTTAGATGTCCTTTGTTCAAACATGCCTGTAAAAACTGGCTTTTGTACTACTCCTAGCATTCCTTTTTTGAATCTTGATTAAGCCTCTTTGTCACCCTGGATTACATTCTTCATCAGACTCTATAATCAATTAAATCAATGTATTCTTGAGCTGCACTCAGACATTAAACAGATTGTCATAGAGCTGTTCAGCATGGAAGTAAGTCTAAGTGAGCTAGTACCATTTGACCCATATCCCCCTAAACCTTTTCTATCCTTGTCTACCTGCCTCTGAACCTTCAATAAACTCATCAAAATAAGCAGTCAGAGGAAGTTGGCAGAGGGCAGGTGTCACTCAGAACTGTTTGAGTCTTGCGATGATGTCTACAGCATCTGGATTTGTGCTTGTGTTTTTAATTAAGCAGGCTTAGTTTTCATTACCAGTATGCATATAGTACAACATATAGGATTGAAATAAATAATTTTATAAAGTTCCAGATATGGCATTTGTCTGCATTGTTAGCTCTATGCAACACAATAATGCTTTTTTTTAAAAAAATGGCTAATAACATTAATAGCCTTTGGTGGTTGTCCATCATGTCCGACAGTAGCAGGAAACCTGTGCAGAAGGGTTTTTAAAGTGAAAAGACAGTTGCACTGGGGCAGTTCTACTCTCCCAACCTCAGAAATCTGGATCTAGTGCTACAAACAAGCATCACAACTGAGACACACATAAAAGTTGCTGGTGAATGCAGCAGGCCAGGCAGCATCTTCCTTGGTTGCAGTGGATGACCATGACTTCTGTGCCTCCTCATGCCCTTCGCCCCCCATGGAGCATTGCAAAGCCATCTTCCCGGCCATTGGATCTCACTGTAGATCTCATCCTCCCAGTCAGCCGGAGTTGATTTTGCATGGTAGGACAGGCATGACCCGATTCCTATCTCACTGGTTATTAGGCCATCAGCTACCCTCACCAAGTTTAGCCCACCTGTCAAAGCAGTGTACATGGATATAGCATGCAAACAGTACCACTTGGAAGCACAACTGAGAACTCTGCGTCTGCTGAGTGAGCTGCACTGGAATGGACACGACCAGCCCTTTCAACAGAGGTGCTACCCTCTCTGGACACCCCAACTAGGATAACATAACCTTTCTGCATATCAAAATATGGCAAGACCTTTGACTCCAATCAGAGGCGCTGCAGAAAGAGCTTTCTTACAGCGCTAGTTTTTGTATTTTTTTAAAAAATCATGTGATCCAAATTTCAAAATTTTCTGATGCCTAAGGATAATAAATCATTTTGTTTAAAGACAACAAATGATTTATTCATATTACTTTATACTTTATTGATCCCGAGGGAAATTGGTTTTTGTTACAGTTGCACCATAAATAATAAATAGTAATAGAACCATAAATAGTTAAATAGTAATATGTAAATTATGCCAGTAAATTATGAAATAAGTCCAGGACCAGTCCAGGTGTCTGACTCTTCAAAGGAGGAGTTGTAAAGTTTGATGGCCACAGGCAGGAATGACTTCCTATGACGCTCTGTGTTGCATCTCGGTGGAATGAGTCTCTGGCTGAATGTACTCCTGTGCTCACCCGGTACATTATGTAGTGGATGAGAGACATTGACCAAGATGGCATGCAACTTAGACAGCATCCTCTTTTCAGACACCACCGTCAGAGAGTCCAGTTCCATCCCCACAACATCACTGGCCTTGCGAATAAGTTTATTGATTCTGTTGGTGTCTGCTACCCTCAGCCTGCTGCCCCAGCACACAACAGCAAACATGATAGCACTGGCCACCACAGACTCGTAGAACATCCTCAGCATCGTCCGGCAGATGTTAAAGGACCTCAGTCTCCTCAGGAAATAGAGGCGGCTCTGACCCTTCTTGTAGACAGCCTCAGTGTTCTTTGACCAGTCCAGTTTATTGTCAATTCGTATCCCCAGGTATTTGTAATCCTCCACCATGTCCACGCTGACCCCCTGGATGGAAACAGGGGTCACCGGTACCTTAGCTCTCCTCAGGTCTACCATCAGCTCCTTAGTCTTTTTCACATTAAGCTGCAGATAATTCTGCTCACACCATGTGACAAAGTTTCCTACCGTAGCCCTGTACTCAGCCTCATCTCCCTTGCTGATGCATCCAACTATGGCAGAATCATCTGAAAACTTCTGAAGATGACAAGACTCTGTGCAGTAGTTGAAGTCCAGGGTGTAAATGGTGAAGAGAAAGGGAGACAAGACAGTCCCCTGTGGAGCCTCCGTGCTGCTGATCACTCTGTCGGACACACAGTGTTACAAGCACACGTACTGTGGTCTGCCAGTCAGGTAATCAAGAATCCATGATACCAGGGAAGCATCCACCTGCATCGTTGTCAGCTTCTCCCCCAGCAGAGCAGGGCGGATGGTATTGAACGCACTGGAGGTCAAAAAACATGACCCTCACAGTGCTCGCTGGCTTGTCCAGGTGGGCGTAGACATGGTTCAGCAGGTAGACGATGGCATCCTCAACTCCTAGTCGGGGCTGGTAGGCGAACTGGAGGGGATCTAAGTGTGGCCTGACCATAGGCTGGAGCAGCTCCAGGACAAGTCTCTCCAGGGTCTTCATGATGTGGGAGGTCAATGCCACCGGTCTGTATTCATTGAGGCCGCTGGGGCGCGGCGTCTTCGGCACAGGGACGAGGCAGGACGTCTTCCACAGTACAGGCATCCTCCAGAGCCTCAGGCTCAGGTTGAATACATGGCGAAGTACTCCACATAGCTGAGGGGCACAGGCTTTGAACACCCTGGTACTGACACCATCCGGTCCTGCAGCCTTGCTTGGGTTGAGATGTTTCAGCTGTCTTCTCACCTGTTCAGCTGTGAAACCCACCATGGTGTTTTCGTGTGGGGAAGGGGTATAGTCATGAGAGCAGGGTGGGGGACTGTGAGGAGGGGTAGTAGGGGAGAGTGGAATATGTGTTGGTTGGGGGCCGACAACAGATGGCTCATGTGGGGGATGGGCAGGGGCCACAATGTCAAATCTGTTAAAGAACAGGTTAAGTTCATTGGCCCTGTCCACACTGCCTTCAGCTCCTCTGTTGCTAGTTTGCCGGAACCCAGTGATGGTCCTCATCCCCCTCCAGACCTCTCTCATGTTGTTCTGCTGGAGTTTCCACTCAAGCTTCCTCCTGTACCTGTCTTTAGCTTCCCTGTTCCTGGCTTTCAGGTCCCTCTGTATTGCCCTCAGCTCCTCCCTATTTCCATCTCTAAACGCCCTCCTTTTAGCGTTCAGGATGTCCTTAATGTCTTTTGTCACCCATGGCTTGTTATTTGAATAACAAAGGACAGTTCTTGTCGGAACATTGCAGTCCACACAGAAGTTGATGTAATCAGTGATGCACTCTGTGAGTCCATCAATATCCTCTCCATGTGGCCCACAGAGTGCCTGCCAGTCTGTCACCTCAAAACAACCCTGGAGCGCCTCATAAGCCTCCTCCGACCATTTCCTCACTGTCCTCGAGGTTGCTGGTTTACTCTTCACCAGAAGCACGTAGTAGGGTTTTAGATGCACCAGGTTGTGATCTGACCTTCCCAGTGGGGGGAAGGGAGAGGAGCTGTAGGCATCCTTAACGTTAGCGTACATCAAATCCAGAGTCCTCTCCCCTCTGGTTGTACAGCTCACATACTGCGTGAAGTTGGGCAGTGTTCTAGCCGTGGTAACCTGGTTGAAGTCACCCGAGATGGTAATGAGGGCACTCGGGTGCTGGGTTTGTAATCTGGCTATGACGGTGTAGCTGATGTTACACGCTGACGTCGGGTTGGCAGAGGGAGGGATGTACACAACAATCACAATTCTAAAGGTTGAACATACCTTGAGTGAGTTGAATAGCTGGCAATGTCTTCGATGATGATGCATTTTACCACTAGATTAACCATTGTCTCTATATGAATATTTCTAGAACTACATAGGAGCAACAAATTCAATGTTTATAGCTGGATAAGAAATCCACGATGTGATCATGTCTTTTAAATGATCATTCTCGATCAATAATAAGTCATTTTCCTATCACGTGCACGTGATAGGAAAGGTTTACGAAGTTACGGGCCAAATGGGACTAGTTTTGATAGACTACCTGATGGGAGTGGACGACTTGGGCCGAAGGGCCTCTTTCCTTGTGCTATTATCTATGGAAAGTCTCCTCGATGTTTGATAACATCCGCCTTTACTCAAGAAGCCTGTCAGTTAAGGATCAAGTGGAATCCGCATTAAATCCAATTTTAATCTCTCACGTCAAATTTTGCAGTCGGGCCAGGTGCAGGTGAAATACCATCCAGAAAAAAATAATGCAAACCATAGCAGCTTGTATTTATGTATATTCTACACCTGAAAGATATTTGCAATGATAAAGTAGGTACAAATTCCAGACAACAGATTCAAGTTGGGTTTAAGGTGGTACCGAAAATAAAAAGCTCGAACATTCTTCTAGCATAAATTGCTGTTTATTTAGCATTTATTAGTGAAGACGAAATGGACTGTATATCAGTTCTGTAAATATTCGCGTTGTTTTTCGTAAGATATTCAAAGTTTTCTCTCACATCATTATACGATTATAATATGACCAACGTGTACCCCTATGTGTGGTGAGGAAGGTTTTCTGTCATTTGTTTTGTGATTTGATCTCCAGCGAAGGTGCTTTTTGCTCTCCCGATGACGCGCTGCCTGGGATTTCTGGCTGTGCTGAAGGATTAGATGTCAATCACGAAGCCGCACAGATACTGAAGTTGCTCCAGCGGGTTGGAGAACAAATAAGTTGGAATTGTGACAGGCCGGGATCACTCCAAACACTGACCTTGGAGGAGAAACAGCCGCAGCGTCAACCGGCGTGTGGAGCTAGAGTAAAAATCGATTCAATGTTAAAATCAGAAGTGAATCCCACTGTAGGGTTGCACAGGACTATTGCTGGGACTGTTTCAATTTTGCAAAGTATGCACTATTTTTTAAAAACAATTTTAATAATCTGCTGCCTGACAATTGCTGCTGAGAGCAGAAAACACAGGAAGAAAAGATGGACATCTCGGGTTGAACACCCCAAAAAGGGAAGGTAAGGAGTCTTGAAGGGGCTGTAGCACCCGTGTGGCAACACCAGACGATCAGTGCTGTCAATGTAAAGGTTAATAAGATCAATTAAAATAAGTTCCTTCTAAACAAGATAAAAATATTGAATTAATTCTTCACTGCTAGGGACTGAAAGCTGGAAACATCTGATTTTTTAAAATGCGATAATTAACGCCTTAGGTTTTCTGAGGAGCACCTCAGATCTGGCTCGTAAATCACCTTGTTTGTACAGCACAGGAAAACCTAAATGTCGATGTAATTGTATAGAGATAGGTTCGTTCGTTTTGGAGGAACAGGTTGATCCCAACTTTTTAAAAAAAAAGGTCTGCTTGATGCTTATTCATTGTGGGAAAATAATATTTTATGAATGATCATTGCGCCCATTTTAAAACTTGTTTTCCTGTTCCTTAAGTACCTATCAGTCAACGCAAAATATTCACAAAAGGCAGTCTCGGATTTTTCCCTAGAGAGATTGGAGCCGATACCTAGTTAGGAATGGTTAGCGCAACGAATGAGCAAATCAGCTTTAAAGGATATTGTCTTTTCAGTCTGTTATTTCTAGTTTAAGACCATCAGGCATAGCAGTAAAATTAGGCTGTTCGACCCATCGAGTTTACTCCAGCATTCAAGGTCAAAGTCAATTTATTATCAAACTACCAAAATATCACTATATACTACCTTGAAATACTTTTTTTTGCAGGCATTTACATGAAAATAACGAAAAACAATAGAATTTATGAAAAACTATACAGAAACAAGCATATAACTGGAAAGTGGTTGTGAATTAGCACAACAGAAAGCACATTCAAATAGGACTAAGTTTAACATGTCTTTGTACTACTTCTGTGGCTGGATGAAACAGAAAAGGGTGCTCTATATAGAGAGGTCTTCCTATAGTCAAAATGCATGCAATCATAACCAAGAATGGTAGAGAAAGAACCAAAAGTATTCAAAGTGCTGAAGTATCAGAGTACACATGGGTCTTCAAAAATAAGCGTTGTTTACAATATATATTAATGACTTGGATGAGGGAATTAAATGCAGCTTCTCCAAGTTTGCGGATGACACGAAGCTGGGTGGCAGTGTTAGCAGTGAGGAGGATGCTAAGAGGATGCAGGGTGACTTGGATAGGTTGGGTGAGTGGGCAAACTCATGGCAGATGCAATTTAATGTGGATAAATGTGAAGTTATCCACTTTGGTGGCAAAAATAGGAAAACAGATTATTATCTGAATGGTGGCCGATTAGGAAAAGGGGAGGTGCAACGAGACCTGGGTGTCATTATACACCAGTCATTGAAAGTGGGCATGCAGGTACAGCAGGCGGTGAAAAAGGCAAATGGTATGCTGGCATTTATAGCGAGAGGATTCGAGTACAGGAGCAGGGAGGTACTACTGCAGTTGTACAAGGCCTTGGTGAGACCACACCTGGAGTATTGTGTGCAGTTTTGGTCCCCTAATCTGAGGAAAGACATCTTTGCCATAGAGGGAGTACAAAGAAGGTTCACCAGATTGATTCCTGGGATGGCAGGTCTTTCATATGAAGAAAGACTGGATGAACTGGGCTTGTACTCGTTGGAATTTAGAAGATTGAGGGGGGATCTGATTGAAACGTATAAGATCCTAAAGGGATTGGACAGGCTAGATGCGGGAAGATTGTTCCCGATGTTGGGGAGGTCCAGAACGAGGGGTCACAGTTTGAGGATAGAGGGGAAGCCTTTTAGGACCGAGATTAGGAAAAACTTCTTCACATAGAGAGTGGTGAATCTGTGGAATTCTCTGCCACAGCAAACTGTTGAGGCCAGTTCATTAGCTATGTTTAAAAGGAAGTTAGATATGGCCCTTGTGGCTACAGGGGTCAGGGGGTATGGAGGGAAGGCTGGGTTCTGAGTTGGATGATCAGCCATGATCATAATGAATGGCGGTGCAGGCTCGAAGGGCCGAATGGCCTACTCCTGCACCTATTTTCTATGTTTCTATGTTTCTATGTAATGTCCAAGTTGGACAACACCATCAGCAGTATGTGAAAATTAAGACTCAAGAATAATATTTTGTATACCAAGTATTGTCTTTTAAATGGATTGTTAGTTAATTTGTGAATAAGGACTTTGGAACTGGGATAGATTGTTATGGAAAAGAAATGCCAGAGATATGGTTAATTTATTGATCACAGGAAACTTTACTCGAGTTGGAAAATACCAGACTTAATTATTGCTAAATTTCTGACTTTTTGAAAAAAATTGAAAAGATAGTCTATTGCTCAAAATTAATGTCAATTTCTGTGCCAAGATTTCAAATCCTCTAAAAACTTGAAGTAGCAATAATCTTAAACACCTGTGAGAATATCATGAATTACTTTACAAAGTCTTAAAACCAGCAAGCCTGGAACACTATTGATTACTCTCTAGCGCAGAGGAATATGATGTTTCTACTGAATTTTCTTGAATAAAGCATTTTACAGGATTTGATTTGAACTGCTGATATTCATGAAGCACGCCATCCTTTTCTAAAGTTTCTACCCTAGTTATTCCTTGACATGATTAAAATATGAAGCAATTTCACTGGTGTTTTTAGATAAATAAATTCTTGATAACTCATTTTTATTTATTTAAGAAAGACATTTAAAGATTTTATCATGAGATCAAAATTCTTAAATTTTGCAAGCATTTCTAGATTCATTTTGATTTATTTAAGAAAGATACCCCATATTTAAAGAAAGTTGGTAATAAGAGTGCAAAATTCTTTAATTTGTATTTCCACTTGCAGCAGGTTTAGAAAAGAAACCATTTTGGAAATCCCAAAGGTTTCTCTTTTATAATTGTTTTTTTTCTGCATGCATCTGAATTATTTTATGATACCATGATACAGCAATACTTCAAATGAGCATCTTATGTTCTTTATTTAGCATCATTGTGACAATAATAATACATAATTCTCCAGAAATAGTTAACCCAGTTTGAAATATATCTCAAATATTCAAGCAGGAAGGTAAGAAAGTTAAACTTATTGTATATGTACAGGATACTTCAGGATGATTATTTGCTACTGTCATTTCTGAAGTCTGTCTATTGTGTTGTGTATCAAGTCAGCTGGCACACAGCAAAGTTCAAAAATTATTTTCATAACTTTAGTTTAATCAGGGGTTTTGGTTGAGGGATAAACTTTGGCCAGGTACTTTTGCCAGCTGTTTGTTTTAAATGGTATGATGGAAGACTTCATATCCACTTGGAGAGAATCCCAGTTCAACATCTCAGTCAAAAGTGTCTGCTAGAAATTAATCCCAGAGTAGAAAGATGGAATTATTATGGCACATGGGTCTGTGTTAACTGCTAAAAGAACAAACCTAACAAAGTCATTACCCCACTCTTCAGTTATACCTCTTTAAATTTCTCTCTCTCTCAACTGCACATTCAATTAACTTTTGAGAATCCTGATTATCTTCAGGAAATGGGTTCTGGGTCACAGCCTCCAGATCACCCTCCAGGTAAACAACATTTTCCTTGCATCTCCCTGTAACTTCTGTCCCAAAATTTAAATCTCTGAATTGAATTGAATTGACTTTATTCCTTACATCCTTCACATACATGAGGAGTAAAAAATCTTTACATTACGTCTCCATCTAGATGTGCAATCATAGTAATTTATAATAAATAGAACAGTCAATGTAATGTAGAGTACACACAAATCAGCGTGAGTTCATCAGTCTGATGGCCTGGTGGAAGAGGCTGTCCCAGAACCTGTTGGCCCTGGCTTTTGTGCTGCAGTACTGTTTCCCGGATGGTAGCAGCTGGAATAGATTGTGGTTGGGGTGACTCGGGTCCCCAGTGATCCTATGGGCCCTTTTTACACACCTGTCCTTGTAAATGTCCTGAATCATGGGAAGTTCACAAATGCAGATGCGTTGGGCTGTCCACACCACTCTCTGCAGAGTTCTGCGATTAAGGGAGGTACAGTTCCCATACCAGGCAGTGAGGCAGCCTGTCAGGATGGTCCTTAAAGAATTTCCTATTTAGAAAATCTCTCCAGTCAGTATTACTAAATACCAGGGGCAGCATGATAGTCAAGTGGTTGGCATGATGCTTTACAGTACCTGTGAACCAGGATCAATTCCCACTGCATCCTGTAAGGAGTTTGCATGGGTGACCACGTGGGTTTCCTCTGCATGCACCAGATTCCACCCACATTCCAAAGACATATCGGTTGGTAGGTTAATTGTAAATTGTCCTGTGTTTAGGATTGGGTTAATCAGTGGTTGCTGGACAATGTAGCTTGAGGGGCTGGAAGGACCTTCTCTGCACTGTTTCTCAATAAATAAAAAAATGTACTATCCAGTATCAGCTGCACATCAGACTCTGGCCTCAAAATTCAGTTCCCTGTTGACTTCCAGTGAATTAACTTTATCAATGTTCTCATCAAGCGAGGTTTCTGAAAAGCACTTACTCAACTTCCCACATCAATGTGTGTGGCACCGACTTCTTTCTGGAAATTCAGATTGAAATTGTTCCTCAAAGGTTCATTTATTATCAAAGTATACAACTCTGAAATACTTCTCCAGATAGCCACAAAACCAAGAACGAAAAGAACAGCAGCACAATCATCAACCCCCAATTCCTTCCAACCCGCACAAAAAAATGAACAAAAATGGAACAGGCATATTGACCCCCAAATCCTCTCCCCTGCACACGAAAAAATGAGAAAGATTGGGTGAAAAACACAGATTATAAAAAAATTAGAAGACTGTGTGCGTAAAAAAAAAGTCTGTAGTCCAAGTCCATATCCAAAACGCAGAAAGTCTGAGTAACATTCTCTGGGCACAGAGGCAGGCCTTTCCCACTGCAGGAGCAGAGTGATCCCACCAGCAATCTAAAGACAGTCTCTCCTCTCCGGCAGCAGAGCAATCTCACCTGTGATCAAAAGACAGGCAGCCTGCACTCACCTTCTGTATTTGCCACAAAATTTCAATCCTCCTCATCACTTTAATTGACAAACAATGGGAGCTTTAATTGGTGAAATGTGCCCTGGCCCACAGCCTTCTCACCCCAAGGTTCGCTATGTTGCCTCTGCCTCCTGCACTTCTCTCAGATACTGCAGAGCACTGAAGCACCCAAACAATCTCCAAACTGCAAATCACAGGCTCCAGTGCTTCCAGAATCACATTCAAGATGGAAAAACAAACGTAAAAGATATAAAAGAAGTAAAATACATGGTTTCATGCACTTTCTAGAGGAAGGCAACCGAAAGAGCATTGTATGCAGGCGCCATCTTGAGCGGAAGTATTTACCATCTTTGAAAGCATTTAAATCTGATAGCTTTATAGGAAGAGCTTTTAACACCAAGCTCTTCCACAGAAAATCAGAAGAAAGATTACAGTAAGTTAAATGAACAGTTTTCAAAGCCCAGAGTTTAAACACAAATATACCCAAGAGATTTAGAAATTCAATTTAGTGTAGGGTGGGGTGGGAGAAGCCTATTGAGCTGCAAACAACCCAGTGAAGATATTTCCTATTTATCACATCAGCCGTCCATTGTTTGTCTTCTGGATCAGGAAAGTGAAAGTCCAATTATCATATTCTCTAGCTCTTCGAGCAGGCATCACACAGGAACAGGAGTAGTTTATTGACTGGAATTCCATCAAAATTAATGCTCTGAGTTCTCAGGATACTTTCAGCATTTTTTTTGTAGAAGGTTTAAAGAATCTTTGCATACTGTCTAATTGTACAGGTTGGGAGCAATGTGCAGGTAAAATGAAAGGTAATTGCATTCAAGCAAAAATGATAATGTCTCACAATATAACATCATAAAGCAAGTGTTTTAAAGTAGAGTTGAAAACATCCATTTGATAAGAATCATTGATCTTAAAAGCCACAGTGTTAAGAAATAATTCTCTCTAATCTATATTGGTTAGAATATCAGGGTTGTATATTATGACATGTATGTACATGGATAATAAATTTACTCTGGACGTTATTGTACTGTTTCAAGTGACTCATAGTTCTTTAATCTTACTGCACTCTAGAATAAACATCATTGGTCAAAACGCTGTAAATGTTATTCTAATTTCTTTTCTTGTTGTCCTTATCATTAATTAACACATCGTTGTTCAAAAATGGAAAGCAAAAGGCAGGCAGTGACGTGTCATGACATGGGATAGTTAAAGCCATAAAGAATCACAGATTGGGAGATCTCTGACACATCATTGCTAATTCTCTAACCACTAATCCCAGGCCACAGCTAAAGGCTTTGGGTGTATATTGGTGTTCCCTGTCTTGTAGAAGAAGTCAGTAACAGGATCATCATCAGACTTCTTTTTATTGATACCTCCTTTGAAATGGCAAGGCACATCTGTTCTCTTGGCCAAGATTGAAATGTAGCCAGGGATGAGCAGGGGAAAAAAAGAGAATACAATTGAACCACAGGGGTATTCTGGGTTCAAAGATATTGCAAGCTGATTGTCATGCTTCAGTCACCTTTTTGTACTGGTAATGATGCATTTCTGCCAGAAGAAATATACTTTATACTTTATTGTCGCCAAACGATTGATATTAGACGTACAATCATCACAGTGATATTTGGTTTTGTGCTTCTCACTCCCTGGATTACAAATCAATAGCAAATATTAAAAATTTAGATTATAAATCATAAATAGAAAATAGAAAAATGGAAAGTAAGGTAGTGCAAAAAAACTGAGCGGCAGGTCTGGATATTTGGAGGGTACGGCCCAGATCTGGGTCAGGATCTGATCAGCAGTCTTATCACAGTTGGAAAGAAGCTGTTCCTAAATCTGGCCATATGAGTCTTCAAGTTCCTGAGCCTTCTCCCAGAGGGAAGGGGGACGAACAGTGTGTTGGCTGGATGGGTCGTGTCCTTGATTATCCTGGCAGCACTGCTCCGACAGCTTGCGGTGTAAAGTGAGTCCAAGGACAGAAAATAACTGGATGTTTTACTCTTTGCAGTCCCCTAATAAAGAGAATTCCGGATTCAACCAAAATTCGACCATCAAAATCAGAACATCTTCTCAGAGTGGATGATCATGATTTCACAATGAGACCTGCATTTGGTGGTAGGAGCTTGTTTTATTTATTCAATCATTAAACTTTTAATAACTTTTAATGTTTTCATGGTGGTCTCTCAAAAATAGTTCTGTAAATATTTTGTAGTTCTGATTATACTCCAAAAATGGAGCTAAATAACTTAAAAAGTTACTAAGTTTACTGATAAATATACTCTAATTGATGTCATCAACATGAACTTCAGTAAAGCCTTTGACAAGTCTCATATGGGGCTGAAGGTTAGACCAGAGTTTCCCAACCTTTTTTAGGCTAATGCCCCCCAAAGAACCTTCATACTTACCAAAACCCCTTTAAAGCACCTTCATACTTGCCAATGCCCCTCTTAGGCAGAGTAAACTTTCCGGTGCCCCCATAGTGTAAAAACATGTCTACTATATGCTAACATGAGAAAAATTATGCTGCTTTAATTTTTTTATTTGTCTTTAAACCTAGTTTACAGAATACCTGTGCGTTGCACAGCAGCTTCAATATCAATGTGGTTTTTAGCAAGAGTTGAAATATCTGGTTTAAGTTGTGACAGCAAAAGTCTTAAGTTTGCATGCGTAACAATGTCTAAGCAGTTTCAGTTTTCTGTTTTTTCTGAGTGTGTGTTTCACTGCACTGAAGCCTCTTTCAATAAGGTAGGAAGATGGAAATACAATGAAGAGCAGTTTGGCTCTTCTCCAAAGATCAGGAAATTATGTATGACAGTGTAGCCACATACCACAAAAGTCGGCATTTTTGCTTCTTCATCATTCTGAATTTTGATCATTTCTTCTTGCAAACTTTCTTCCTGTTCTTCCATCTTGCAAAGAAATGAGTTAATTAGCCAGTCCGGATTTCCAGATCGTTCAAATCCTTGAATTGATTCTCAATGCCACTGCAGCAGCGTGGTGACCTGTCATAGATGGTGTTCCATCTGTTGCACAAGAAATCACGTTCCTAATCGGAGTACTTTTATCCTCAATATACATTTTAAGCTCGTTGTAGATTGATTCTCCATTGATATTTGTTTTTAACTTTTTACAAAGGAAAATCTCTTCATAAACTTTTCCATTTTTGATAAACCGTACATATCCCATTAGCAATGGCTCATTGGTCATACAGTTGACTCATCCAGTTTAATCCCAAATTCTGTATTTTGTAGATCTGTGTGTAGTTGATACTCAATGCCTTCACTTACTTCATCAACACAATGAGCTACAGAGTTATTACTCAGAGGAAGTGATTTTAAAATACTGATATCCATTTTGAGAATAGTGGTGAGTACTTCTAATATAGCTGGCATTATTAATCTTTCACCAATTGTGTAAGATTTCTCACACTTTGCTTTCATTTTGGAAGTATGTTTGGAGGTATGAAACATTATCTTGACGCACTTTTTGTAGATTCTGTTTCTTAGCAGGATTAGAATTAAAGGCTTCACCGCCTTCAGACTCATAGAGATTGTGCTGTACATGTTTACCCATCATTAATGGGGCTAAATTAAAATTTTAAAAATAACACAAACTGGAATGCCTATTGGATGTTGAAGACGGCATTGAGTTGACACGGACAGAACGATGGTAACGGCGCGCAAAGGAACGTCGAGGCGAAGATGAAGACAATCACAACTGCTAAAATTAGGTTGACCAGGATTCAAATTAGAATCTGAACATTAGTTGTGATAGAGCTGGTGCTCATCGAGCTACCTTTATACAACTCCAGTTAGAGTGATTGACCAATCACGCAAGGTCTCATAATCCCCATAGATGGTTCTTGTCAGCACATATGAAGCTGAGGTTGCTTTGAACACCTCAAGAGGAATCCTCGGAGTTGGTAGGTTCACTGATTTCACCATTTGGTTCTGCCCAGCGCTGTATCGCTGTATGTGTTTTCCGTAGATCTGTAGAGAAAGTGGAGAGGGTGTACTTGACTTACCAACAGTTAAATTGCATGAACTCGTTCCATGCCGCAAGTCAAGGGGAACTGTTGGGCACCCTGGTTGCTAATTTATGCATCCCCAATAGTGTCTGTTTAGTTGGTAAGGTCGGATGAGATTGCCGAGTTTCAGACACGATGTGATGACAAGTGCTCACCTCCTGTAGAGCTATGGTTCTCCCTTTGTTCCAGTGCTTCATCCTTTTTGGAAGTGCATTCTCTACCATAGGTTGGTCAGGTCTCGTGCGTCAACTTAGGCCGCCGCTTACCACCCCACCCCCAAGAATCTTGAACGCCCCACCATGACTTGTATTTCCCCTAATGTCTCTTTAGGACACGTAACCGCCCCCGTTGGTATTCACTAAGTTAGAGTATTTGGGATTCAGAGCAAGTCCAACTTGGATCCAAAATTGGTTTGGTAATATGAGGCCGAGGGTGATGGTGAATGGTTGTTTTTATGATGGGAAACTAATAGCGGGTAGTGTACAGCAGAAATCGGTGCTGGGCCGCTTGCTGTTTGTTATATACTTCAATGGTTTGGATATGAATATTAAGTTTGCATATGACATGAAAACTAGATAGTGAAGTTGATAGTGAGGAGAGTCATAATAGGCTCATGGAAAATACTGATGGTTTGATAAGATGGACAAAGCAATGACATATTGAATTTAATCCTTACAAATGTAATTTGATGCATTTTGGGAGGTCAAACATGGCTAGGATATACATAATGATTAATAGAACCTTAGAGTGTGGAATAACAGGAGCTTTGTGTCTAAATGAAGACAGCAGCTCAGCTTGATGTAATGGTGAAGAAGGCTTGCCTCCAAAAGCCAGAACATTGAATATAATAGCAGTGTACTGTATAACACAGTGGTTGAGTTAGATTTGAAGTCTGGTCCTGGTCATGCACGTTAGGAAGGACATGATTGCAATGTAGAGGGTGCAGTGAAGCTTCGCAAGTATCTTGTCTGGGATGGAGAATTTTGGTTATATGCAGAACATGGAATAGCTGGGTTTGTTTTCACTCAAAACAGGCAGCTTTTGAGGATCTGATTGAGGTATACAAGAAATAAGATCATTCTACATATAGGCTGTATAGCAAGAAAATTTTCTCCATAGCAGCGTCCAAACCAAAGGGCATAGGTTTAAGTTAAGGGATGTTAAGAAGGCATCTGAAGAAGAATTTTATCACTCAGAGAATGGTTGAGTCTGGACCATACTGCCTGGTGGGGTAGTAGAGGCTGATACTTCCGTAACATTTAAGAAGTATCTTGACAGGTTCTTGAATCACCAAGGCGTAGAATGTTCCTATCCAAAAATGTGATTAATAAAGATGGGTGCTTGATGTCAGTATGGGCAAGTGGACAGAGGGCCTGATTCTGTGCTATATGACTGGATAAAGCCGCACATGTCACTGCCCCAATGTCTACACTTCAGCTTAACATAGTAGTATCCGCCCTTTGCTGCCTGTGCATCACAAGACACTTTGCCGTGAGATTTTGTAAAATTGCTGCACAATATCTTGCACTTGATATCTAAATGAGCAACAAGCCACGTGACCTTTGACCTGCCTCTGACTGTAACTCACACAAAATTGTGTGCAGGGCATATCTTGGATTGATTCATATCGTAATTACTCTAAGTCCCAATTTTGAAAGTATTTTAAAATTTTGGTTATTGTACACTCCATTACAATGTTCAGTGCCTTTAAATATGCCTTTTCTATTGATTTTTGCCTGAGAGTTGATTATAAGCTAGAAAAAGTTGAAAAAGTTATTTTGAAAATATCATTATTGCAAAAGCTTAAAGCCAAAATTTTGAAGCATATTGATTCTCTTACCACGAAATATAATAAATGGAAATATATTTTAAATTAGAAAGCTGAAGATCTTTCCCATCCCCTGGAACTTTTGACTATAATACCAGCTCTTGGGAATAGAATCCTCTCTCATTGAAAGCATTCTTTTTTAGGGTAGGAACAGTAGTTTATTATCCTGAAATGTAGATTACTTTCCCCTTGAGGTTACTGTAGCTTTAAAGCTCACTGTTCCGCCCACACAGTGTGCAGATGCATGAATGTGGAATTAACACTGCAAATCGGTTTTTGGATTTTGTTTCTTTCCTGCTTAGTGCAAACCCCATTGGCTGTGGAATTTGACTAACCATCTGGAAGCTAGTGAATGTACAAGTGAGGATTAACTATCTCACTGATGACCATGTGGATTAGAGGAAGAAGCAATTTATGCTGTATGTGTGTGTGTGTGCTGTCTCTATAACAACTCTGTACCAACCTACATTGAAAAGAAAGGAACTTAAATATAGACATACAAAAATGATCACTATAAATGTGATATCTAGCTAACAAACAATTCCTCTTTCTTCAGGAAATACAAACTGCTCAAATTCTGAAAGCACAATGTGTAACTAAAACAAAACTTATAATTCACAGTTATATGATTATTTTACAGTTTTGTGATTTCATAGTGGCATACAGAACCAATAACTCAATGTATTTGTGAATTATTTTTTCAACAAATGATGTCATATCTGGTGGTATTTCACAAACAAGAGAAAACCTGCAGTTGCTGTAAATCTAAAGTAACACACACAAAATGCTGGAGGAACTCAGCAGGCCAGGCAGCACCTATAGAATAGAGTAAGCAGTCGACGTTTTGGGCCGAGACCCTTTTCATCAGGGTGAAGGGTCTCTGCCCAAAGCATCAACTGTTTACTCTTTTCCATAGATGCTGCCTGGCCTGCTGAGTTCCGACAGCATTCTGTGTGTGTTGCCTCATATCTGATGTGCTCATTCATCCATTGGGAGAGGATGTGATCAATATTATTGTAGAGAATAAATTCATTAGTTCATATGGAAGTGTTCAAAAGAAAACTTGTCAGCAGGCTTGTTTGCATGTAAGTTTCAGTAAATGAGGACAGTTACATGGAGGGAGAGAAAATTTACCCTTCTTATGATTCTATAGCAAGACAACATTTTGAATTTTCTTAATTAAAGGTTTCTTTAAATGAATTATTTTTCTCCCTACGTCAGAAGGGAGTTCCTTAAGTTCAATTATTTATATCTTAGTTGTCCTCACAGTGTAATTCTATAACCCCTGTGAAGAACACATTAATAAAGGCTGTTTCATGAGCTTGAGCTATCCTGGAGTCGTTCACTGTCATTAAACTACTTACTGATAATTATACTGATTGTGATGATGTTGGTGCATTGAGATGGAAGTCTAGTGTACATTTGTTGTTTTGGTTGAAGCTCTCTTTGAAGCCACCTGGTAAGAATGCCGAGGGGATTCTTCTGCTACATCTGGCAAAGTTAAAATGTTCACAAGGACGTAATTCTCTTCAAACCAGCCTGGTGTTTTCTGATAAAGATACCACGTCTCGTCACAGGTGCTAATTACAGCTGTTTCAGGGCCGTCCAGGAACTAAGGATACTTAATGGCTGTAATTGTTTAGTCTAAAAGTCATCCCTGTCTGCTCTCCTGTAGATAATGTGCATATCCTTGCAGCTTCTTGTTCAGACAATGATCTAATGTAACAAATTGCAGTGCCTGGATTGGAGCTTTAGCCATGAGACCTAATGCTTGTCTCTTTGGAAAAGTAAGGGGTCAGTTATGGTGACAGTGCCTCATGAAGTTTGTTAGGAGGAGGTCTCCCAGAGCTTTCCCTCTTGCTATCGTGCTAGGTGATCAGCGAGATGTCAAGAGGGAATGCTCTTGGTGTTGAAGGTCGGGTCAAGATGGTGCTGAGCAGAGATGTCTGTTGAGGTTGTTGCTCGGTGTTGTTTTTAGGTTTGGGGCAATGGTTTGTGGGCAGTGTAGGGAGTTATTGGACAGGTTAGGGTTTAGGAACAGGGATAAGTGGAGTTAGGGGTCGGGGCAGTAAATGAAGAGTCAGAAGCAGGAGCTGGTGCTGAGATGACCTGCAATCCCCAGACAATAGTTGGCCCCATTGATGAGGGCTGGTTACTGCCGTGGTAGTGTAGCTGTTAACATGACACTATTACAGCTCAGGGCGCTGAGGTGCGGAACTGATTCCCAGCAACTTCTGTAAGGTGTCTTGCACCTTCTCTGTGGAATGCAATGGCCTCCTCCTTACATTTGCGAATTCATGGCATGCGTTGTGATCCTGGCCGATAGGTCTATGACAAATCCAACCTTGGTGGAAAGATGGTGTCAAACAAGGCTTGCTGTTACCCCAATTATCTTCTCAGCCTGTCTTTAGCAGTGCTGTGTTTTACCCTCAGTACTTGGAGTGGAGCTAATGTATCAGACAAATGCATAACCATTGACACACATCTTCTACACCAGAACCAAGAGCACTCAAATTCGGCCAACAAGTCACAATAAGCTTAGGACACTTGATTTGTACAGATTTGCAGACCTAGCTCTTTCATTGAGGCATATAGAATAGTACAGCACAGTACAGGCCCTTCGGCCCACAATGTTGTGCCGACCCTCAAACCCTGCCTCCCATATAAGCCCCCAACTTAGATTCCTCCATATACCTGTCTGGTAGTCTCTTAAACTTCACTAGTGTATCTGCCTCCACCACTGACTCAGGCAGTGCATTCCATGCACCAACCACTCTCTGAGTAAAAAACCTTCCTCTAATATCCCCCTTGAACTTCCCACCCCTTACCTTAAAGCCATGTCCTCTTGTATTGAGCAGTGGTGCCCTGGGGAAGAGGCGCTGGCTGTCCACTCTATCTATTCCTCTTAATATCTTGTATACCTCTATCATGTCTCCTCTCATCCTCCTTCTCTCCAAAGAGTAAAGCCCTAGCTCCCTTAATCTCTGATCATAATGCATACCTTCTAAACCAGGCAGCATCCTGGTACATCTCCTCTGGACCATTTCCAATGCTTCCACATCCTTCCTATAGTGAGGTGACCAGAACTGGACACAATACTCCAAGTGTGACCTAACTAGAGTTTTATAGAGCTGCATCATTACATCGCGACTCTTAAACTCTATCCCTCGACTTATGAAAGCTAACACCCCATAAGCTTTCTTAACTACCCTATCCACCTGTGAGGCAACTTTCAGGGATCTGTGGACATGTACCCCGAGATCCCTCTGCTCCTCCACACTACCAAGTATCCTGCCATTTACTTTGTACTCTGCCTTGGAGTTTGTCCTTCCAAAGTGTACTACCTCACACTTCTCCGGGTTGAACTCCATCTGCCACTTCTCAGCCCACTTCTGCATCCTATCAATGTCTGTCTGCAATCTTTGACAATCCTCTACACTATCTACAACACCACCAACCTTTGTGTCATCTGCAAACTTGCCAACCCACCCTTCTACCCCCACATCCAGGTTGTTAATAAAAATCACGAAAAGTAGAGGTCCCAGAACAGATCCTTGTGGGACACCACTAGTCATAATCCTCCAATCTGAATGTACTCCCTCCACCACCACCCTCTGCCTTCTGCAGGCAAGCCAATTCTGAATCCACCTGGCCAAACTTCCCTGGATCCCATGCCTTCTAATTTTCTGAATAAGCCTACCGTGTGGAACCTTGTCAAATGCCTTACTAAAATCCATATAGATCACATCCACTGCACTACCCTCATCTATATGCCTGGTCACCTCCTCAAAGAACTCTATCAGGCTTGTTAGACACGATCTGCCCTTCACAAAACTATGCTGACTGTCCCTGATCAGACCATGATTCTCTAAATGCCTATAGATCCTATCTCTAAGAATCTTTTGCAACAGCTTTCCCACCACAGACGTAAGGCTCACTGGTCTATAATTACCCGGACTATCCCTACTAACTTTTTTGAACAAGGGGACAACATTCGCCTCCCTTCAATCCTCAGGTACCATTCCCGTGGACAACGAGGCTCAGCAGTCTCTTCTCTCGCCTCGTGGAGCAGCCGGGGGAATATTCTGTCAGGCCTCGAGGACTTATCTGTCCTAATGTATTTTAACAACTCCAACACCTCCTCTCCCTTAATATCAGCATACTCCAGAACATCATAAGGGAGTTAGTAGGGCACTCAGAATCTGCAACACGGAAGTCCTCTCACTACCTGTCCCTGATGCTCAGCACTCCCTTTTGACAATATATTTCTGAAATAGTTCTGGAAAGCTTTGACCATATCATGCATCTGGGAAGGATGAAATAATCAATTGGATTCAACATTGGCTTAGTGGAAGAAGCCAGAGAGTGGTAGTAGATGGTTGTCTTTCAGATTAGATGTTTGTGACATGTCATGTGCCACAGGGATTGGCGCTGGGTCCATTGTTGTTTGTCATCAATATTAGTGATCAAAATGATAATGTGGTAAACTGGATAAGCAAATTTGTGAACGATACCAGGACTGGGGGGTGTAATGGATAGTGGGACAATTTATCAAAGCTTGCCAAGTGATCTGGACCAAGCTGAAAAATGGAAGATGAATTTAATGCAAGCAGATGTGAGGTGTTGCATTTTGAGTGTACAAACCGGGGTAAGACTTATACACTTCATTTTATTGCCAAAGTATGCACGTACAATACAACTCTGACATTCGTCTTCTCCAGGTAGCCATGAAATACAAAAAAAACACGAAGTAATCGAAAGGAAAGACATCAACCACCCCCATGAAAAAGAAAAAGAAACAAAACTCGCAAACCCCAGACCCACCACCCCCATCCTCGCACAAAAAAAACTAAGATTGCCCACACAGAAAATGGCAGCTAGAACACCAAACCCCCAACAGCCTCACTCGCAAAAAAACAGCAACAACATCAAACCCCCAATCCTCTCTCCCACACACAAAAAGCAACAGATCGCCCATACAGAAAAACTAACAAAAACATCAGACCCTAAATCCCCAACCCTTCCTATGGCACAAAAACCAACATGTTGCCCATCCAGAACCCCAACTGCCAATCAGCAATAAGAAAGAAATCACAGCAAACTGAAGGAGAATAATATAAACTACAGTCCAATAATCAAATAAATCTCAGACTTTCAAAAACATCCTCCCTCCAGAACCGAGAAGAGTGGCACTTGAATTCAGTCCTTCCGCAAAGAGTGACCACCGCTCTACCGCCCTGCGGCTTTCCGACCAATTCCGACCCGGCTACAAACCACTGTCAGCCCATGGCCCCCATGCAGAACAACCACTGACCTCCATATTTGCCGCAATGCTTCAATCTTCCTTGGCGTTTTGAAATGGAGTTGATCATAGCCCTGTGCCCTGTCTCTGGTCTTCTTCATGAGGTAGCTTGTGCTTGTGCTCTCGTGTTCTCTCCGTGGACAGCAGAATGCCAGATCACTCCAAACTGCATGTCACAGGCTCCAACAGACTCCAAAACACAAGCAAGACAAAAAGAACAAGCAGAAGGTGTAGAAAAAGTGAAATACTTGAAGAGGTTAGCTACCTGGAATCAGTGTTTGCTGGCACCATTTTGACCGAAAGGACAGTTTAATATGGTAGGGCACTTAAGTGTGTGCTAGAACAAGGGGATCGGGGAATATAGATCCATAATTTTGGTCCCCTAATCTGAGGAAAGACATCCTTGCCATAGAGGGAGTACAAAGAAGGTTCACCAGATTGATTCCTGGGATGGCAGGACTTTCATATTATGAAAGACTGGATAGACTAGGCTTATAGTCATTGAAATTTAGAAGATTGAGGGGGGATCTGATTGAAACGTATAAAATTCTAAAGGGACTGGACAGGCTAGATGCAGGAAGATTGTTCCCGATGTTGGGGAAGTCCAGAACGAGGGGTCACAGTTTGAGGATAAAGGGGAAGCCTTTTAGGACTGAGATGAGGAAAAACTTCTTCACACAGAGAGTGGTGAATCTGAGGAATTCTCTGCCACAGGAAACAGTTGAGGCCAGTTCATTGGCTATATTTAAGAGGGAGTTAGATATGGCCCTTGTGGCTAAAGGGATCAGGGGGTATGGAGGAAAGGCTGGTACAGGGTTCTGAGTTGGGTGATCAGCCATGATCGTACTGAATGGCGGTGCAGGCTCGAAGGGCTGAATGGCCTACTCCTGCACCTATTTTCTATGTTTCTATAATTCCTTTAAACTGGCATCACAGATGGATAGAATCGTAAAAAGGGCTTTTGGCACATTGGCCTTAATAAATCAAAATATTGAGTACAGGAGTTGGGATGTTATGTTGACGTTGTATATTACATTGGTGAGGATGAATTTGGAGTATTGTGTGCAATTCTGGTCAAGTACCTACAGGAAATATATTAAGCTTGAAATAATACATAGAAAATTTAAATGGATGAGGGGGAAAGGTTGAATAACCTACCTGGAACATGGCAGAATGAAGGGACATCTTATAGGATATGCAAAATTATGTGGGGTATAGATAGGGTGAATGCATGCAGGCTTTTTCCTCTCGGGCTGGGTGAGACTGGAACTAGAAGTCATAGGTTTAGAGTGAAAGGGAAACCTGAGGAGAAACTTCTCAGTGTGGTACGAATGTGGGAAAGCTGCCAGCAGAAGACGTAGAGGCAGACTGAATTGTAACCTCTAAGAGAAGATTGGATAGGTACGTGGATGAGAGGGTTATGGCAGGCTATGGACCAGGTACAGGCAGATGGGACTAGGCAGAAAAGCAGGCTAGCATGGACAAGATGGGCCAAAGGGTCTGTTCTGTGCTATAGTGCTAATAGAATACATCCTTCCAATTTCTTAGTATCCTTGTTATATTATACACCTCTGTTAAATCTCACTTTAGCCTTCTCTGCGCTAAATAATCTTTACTTTTTCAAATACTCCCTCTACTTGCAAAAAACCTGCTTACCAACAAATATTGCGATCATTTTTGTTCCTGCGGTCATTTTCTGTTTAGCCTGTGAGCTGTAAACTGATTATATTGTCCTCCAGCCCATGAATCATCCACATATTACATAATGCACTGCAAACCATGTTTGCTTTATTGCTCTGTGGAAAGAGATTTAACTTGCTGATGGGCTCAGCCTCATTTCTACTGTTCAAATAGGAGGGATCAGCCAGAAATGATGGCACATTGCCCGGGAGCCCAGGGGTGACCGATTACATCTTCTCAACCTGAATTAATGATGAACTGCCTCGGCCCAGTTCCTGTTGGGCTTAGGCTTATTGTCAGCACCAAATGCTATTAAAATGCTGGTCCTGGGATATAGGCAGCACAGTGACGTGGCCAGTGGAGCTGCGTAGATAATCCAGCTTCAATCCTGACCTACTACACTGTCTATGTGGAGTGTCTGTGTTCTTTCTGTGACCATGTGGGTTTCCGTCAGTTTCTCTGGTTTGTTTCTGCATCCCAGAAGCATGCAGGGCAATGGATTTTCGGCCCAGTGTGAATTCACGCTAAGCCGGCTGGGTGTAGCAGCATCTGCACCAGACTTTGAGGCAAGTCTTCCTGGGTTTGAATCCGGCCGGCTCTTGCCCCCTTTCCATCTGTGCTGGGTTGAGCATTGAGCTAGCAACTTGGCCTTATAAAAAACAGACAGTAATGCTAAAGACATGGCAAGGTTGCCACCTGATGCCCCACAAGGCGTGGAAAGAAACAACAACAAATTCATGTTCGGACAGGGTTGGTGAACCTTTCTGAGAGCGTGTGCTGAAGTTGTCGATAATCTTCTAAAAGATTTTCTTGCATGCTGTGGTAACTTTGAGCAGAGATTATCATTGATTACTAAATTAGTAGCAATAATTATTGATTTTTAAAGTAAAAATTATGAGTCCTGTTGCTTATTTATGTGTATTTGTTACTTCACTATTAATGAATGCTATTAATGTGTGGGCATGTGGCCAAGTGGTTAAGGCATTGGACTAGTGATCTGAAGTTCAAAACCCAGCCGAGGCAGCGTGTTGTGTCCCTGAGCAAGGCACTTAACCACACAGTGCTCTGCAATGACAATGGTGCCAAGCTGTATTGGCCCTTGCCCTTCCCTTGGACAACATTGGTGTCGTGGAGAGGCGAGACTTGCAGCATGGGCAACTGCCGATCTTCCGTACAACCTTGCCCAGGCCTGCGCCCTGGAGAGTGAAGACTTTCCAGGCGCAGATCCATGGTCTCACAAGACTAACGGATGCCTTTATTATTAATGAATGTATAACAATATTAATAGAAATTTGGGTGGTACAGAAGTGTAGCTGTTAGCGTAATGCTAATTCAATAAGATCAATAGGTACAGAGAAATGTATACAATATACATCATGAAATTCTTCTTTGCAAACATCCATGAAAACAGAGGAGTGCCCCAAAGGATGAATAACTTTTAAACGTCAGAACCCCAAAGCCCCCCCTGCTGCCCCCACCTACACATAAGCAGCAGCAAAGCAACGACTCCCCCCTCCCCCACCAGCAAAAAAGTACCGGCACCCCCACCCAGCACTCAAGCATGCAGCAAAGCATCAATAAAGACATAGACTTGCAGTACCCCAAAGACTACTTGTTCACCTGGTAATTCGGCATACCACAGGCTCTCTCTCTCCCTGATAAGGGAAAAAGAGGCATCCCTGTTTCACAGCGAGAGGGGAGGCATAACAAACAACTCGCTGGTTTATGGTGTTAATTCAGCACCGGCATCCCAGATTCAGTTCTGCTCCTATCCATAAGGAGTTTGTATGTCCTCTCTGTGACTGTGTGGATTTCCTCCAGGTACTCTGGTTTCTTCCCACATTATAAAGACATACTGGTTAGTAGGTCACATGGGTGTAATTGGGCAGCGTGGGCTCGTTGGGCCGCAAGGGACCGTTACGCGCTGTATCATGAAATAAGAAATAAAGTAACAGCAGCAGACTGAATTAAATGAAACATATAGAAAACCTGTTCAAAATTTATTAATATTAATCTTTTAAAAAGAAAATTGAAAATTAAAATTTCTAAATAGCGTTATTAATGTACATCACAGAAACATAAGCAATGTGAATGTGAAATTATAAGCTTTGGTTCATATTCATAAAAGATCAAGGAAAAGAAAATAAACACATTTTAGTCTCAGTGAAACATTTGTTGCTGCATTAAAAATGACAAATATTTTATATCCAGCTTGGATTTGCTTGTTTTGAGAGCTCTGCATGTAGCACGAGTTTCATCGGTTTTATTATGGGTGGTGAACCTCGTTGGATCAATTGTGAGAATGTGGTAAGTGTACATGCGGTGCAGTGAATCAACTGGGCCTCCTACAGGCGGAAGGCCCTCTCCTTTGTAGAAGGCTTTCTGAGTGCACTCTTTATTTTTCTCTCAGCGGGTCCGGTTTGTCAGTCCGGCGCTGTAATTGCCCAGTGTGTATTGTGGCCAAAGTGACTCATCCTGCTGTTCTGTTGTCATTCTTGCTCCGCTCCGTGCATGCGTAACAGATGGGGTTTAAAGAACCGAGAGGCAGCACTGCCTGCCAACAAAATGTTTCTATATGCCATCTTGGGCATGCATGGCAGAGGTACACCACCCCTGCACTGGTATGTAGGTAAGTGGAATGATGGAAACGTGAGAAGAACAACATGTAATTTTGTGAAAATGAGTTGGCATGATTTAGCTTGTTCCTGTTCTCTGTCTTTTCCATATATATCTATCTTTATACCTCTCTCTGTCTCTCTGCTGTGGGGAAATAAGCCAAGTCATTTGGCAGAGTGGCAGAAGCATAGTGGCAGTGGCAGAATCTTAGAGATGGTATATATAATTATCTGGATAGACAGGGTCTGATTAGGAACAGTCAACATGGATTTGTGCGTGGAAGGTCATGTTTGACAAATCTTATTGAATTTTTTGATGAGGTTACTAGGAAAGTTGACGAGGGTAAAGCGATGGATGTTGTCTATGTGGACTTCAGTAAGGCCTTTGACAAGGTTCCACATGGAAGGTTGGTTAGGAAGGTTCAATCGTTAGGTATTAATATTGAAGTAGTAAAATGGATTCAGCAGTGGCTGGATGGGAGACGCCAGAGAGTAGTGGTGGATAACTTTGTCAGATTGGAGGCCGGTGACTGGTGGTGTGCCTCAGGGATCTGTACTGGGTCCAATGTTATTTGTCATATACATTAATGATCTGGATGATGGGGTGGTAAATTGGATGAGTAAATATGCAGATGACACTAAGATAGGTGGAATTGTGGATAATGAAGTAGGTTTTCAAAGCTTGCAGAGAGATTTAGGCCAATTAGAAGAGTGGGTTGAAAGACCGCAGACAGAGTTTAATGCTGATAAATGTGAGGTGCTACATTTTGGTAAGACTAATCAAAATAGGACATACATGGTAATTGGTAGGGCATTGAAGAATGCAGTAGAACAGAGTGATCTAGGAATAATGGTGCATAGTTCCCTGAAGGTGGAACCTAATGTGGATAGGGTGGTGAAGAAAGCTTTTGGTATGCTGGCCTTTATAAACCAGAGCATTGAGTATAGGAGTTGGGATGTAACGTTGAAATTGTACAAGGCATTGGTGAGGCCTAATTTGGAGTATTGTGTACAGGTTTGGTCACCGAATTATAGGAAAGATGTCAACAAAATAGAGAGAGGACAGAGAAGATTTACTAGATTGTTACCTGGGTTTCATCACCTAAGTTACAGAGAAAGATTGAACAAGTTGGGTCTTTATTCTTTGGAACGTCGAAGGTTGACAGGGGACTTGATAGAGGTACTTAAAATTATGAGGGGGAGAGATAGAGTTGATGTGGATGGGCTTTTTCCATTGAGAATGGGGGAGATTCAAACAAGAGGACATGAGTTGAGAGTTAAAGGGCAAAAGTTTAGGGGTAACATGAGGGGGAACTTCTTTACTCAGAGAGTGGTAACTGTGTGGAACGAGCTTCCAGCAGAAGTGGTTGAGGCAGGTTCGATGTTGTTGTTTAGAGTTAAATTGGGCAGCTATATGGACAGGAAAGGAATGGAGGGTTATGGGCTGAGTGCAGGTCGGTGGGACTAGGTGAGTGTAAGAGTTCGGCACGGACTAGAAGGGCCGAGATGGCCTGTTTCCGTGCTGTAATGGTTACATGGTTATATGCAATACCCATGACAGAGACTCTGGTTTCCGAGCACAAACATCTCATCTTGATCAGTAAATCTTCCTTCAAGGTAAGTGGGAACATTGCTTTTCCTTGTAAACATGCCATTTTTTAAAGGTCTGGGAAGTATTTCTAGAAATACCCAATTATTGGAAAGGTTAGATGTGTGATGCTGGATCCAAAGGTTTAGTTTTAGTTGTCTTTAGTTGATCTGGGAATGTTGCGGACTCAAGATTAATCCTGTGAACACTGTGGTCAGAATGGTTCTGTTCCTTCCGGCACAATGAGGCCAGTTTTATGTCCCTGCATCTGAGTTAGTTACCATCTTCTTAATAACGTTGCTCTAATATCACCCCCTTGGATCAGCTGTGCAGAGATCCTGGAGGAGCAGGGCTCCCATGTTCGGACTCAAATAAGTTCTGGCTTGTTTTCCAACTTATTTGGTTCGTCACCTCCTTGCCCTGAGAATGTTCTATCTTCATCCCACCCTGTTGCTTGATGGCTGAATACTGAAGCGTCCTGATCCCCCAGCCATGCATCTCAGTGTTGGCAGCTCCAACATGAAGCCCAGCAACAACAAGTAAATGAGTGTCACTCTCGTTTCCCAATCACCTGCATCACAAGTATTAAAACCTGCCCTGGTGTATTTGCACTATCACATTTTCATTTTCTTTAGAGCCATATTGAAGAATTACTTTGCAGAGTTGCTGAGCAGAAATGACGCATTATGCCTCTGTTTTCTGCGAATAGTGGAATATGTGGGTTCTGAGTGCTGGAATCAAAGATTTTCATACCAGATTCTACAAGAACTAGCCTTCTCCAATGTTAGTGTTAGTGCCATGGTCAGCAGTAGACAGAGAGTGGGCAGATTCTGTGAATAGACTGAAGGATCTGGGTCGTGTTAATAAATACACTTGATCAATGCATGGAGAAAGTGAGTGGGAGGGTTTATTTCTGCACACTTGCAGTGGTAAATACTTTCATTTCACAAGAGATTTATTTTATTGCATTACATGCCATGTCCACATGCAGAAATTGACTCTGTTTTGTTCTATCAGGCCCAGCAATACCTGTTGGCGTTGATGTGGTGGTGGAAAGCCTGGACAGTATCTCTGAGGTGGATATGGTAAGGCGACATACTGAGTTATAACCCCATTGGAATTTAGCAAACAGTGAGATTTATTTGCCTATCAATAGCTCAGACACAAACATTAGAAACCATAGAAAAACTGCAGCACAGAAACAGGCCCTTTGGCCCTTCTTGGCTGTGCCGAACCATTTTCTGCCGAGTCCCACTGACCTGCACACGGACTATATCCCTCCATACACCTCCCATCCATGTATCTGTCCAATTTATTCTTAAATGTTAAAAAAGAACCTGCACTTACCACCTCGTCTGGCAGCTCATTCCACACTCCCATCACTCTCTGTGTGAAGAAGCCCCCCCAATGTTCCCTTTAAACTTTTCCCCCTTCACCCTTAATCCATGTCCTCTGGTTTTTTTCTCCCCTTGCCTCAGTGAAAAAAGTCTGCTTGCATTCACTCTATCTATACCCATCATAATTTTACATACCTCTATCAAATCTCCCCTCATTCTTCTACGCTCCAGGGAATAAAGTCCTAACCTATTCAACCTTTCTCTGTAACTCAGTTTCTCAAGTCCCGGCAACATCCTTGTAAACCTTCTCTGCACTCTTTCAACCTTATTTATATCCTTCCTGTAATTTAGTGACCAAAACTGAACACAATACTCCAGATTCGGCCTCACCAATGCCTTATACAAACTCTTCATAACATTCCAGCTCTTATACTCAATACTGTGATTAATAAAGGCCAATGTACCAAAAGCTCTCTTTACGACCCTATCTACCTGTGACGCCACTTTTAGGGAATTTTGTATCTGTATTCCCAGATCCCTCTGTTCCACTGCACTCCTCAGTGCCTTACCATTAACCCTGTATGTTCTACCTTGGTTTTTCTGGAGGAAAAAAAAATCTTTTGTTCTCCTTACACTTGTGTACATTAAACAATCCTGAATCTTGAATATTGTTACCATTTGTACACCTAAGCCTTTTGGCCAGCATTTTTGTGCTGAAACATAAAACCCTCAGTAGTGCACTTGGCTCTCGAATAGAAGCCCATGTTCTAGAATAGGCTTGAACTCCCAACCAAGTCTCTTTTCAGATCCTGAATCTTCCCATATGAAGAGTCAGTCTGAAAAATGTAAACATATACTGAATGGTCTTTTCTAAAGTAAGTATAATTCCCTTGTAGTTAATTCTTTAGTTGTGACTGAGGACAGAGTTAGTCAGGAAAATAAACTGCTCAACAAACTTGTACCTGCAGGTGTTCTATTTACTTTTTGGAAAGATTGTTTTTCTAAGACGCTGCTCCCATATAACACGTCATCACTAATATATTCCAAAGAGTGAAAAGCAGGAATCCAGGTCCAGCAAATGTTCTTCAGTCATTAAATAGAAAATCTCAGAGCTACAGGCATATTTTTCTCTGTGGACAGGAGGTTAAAGTTATTATCATGATTAAAGTAATGTCACTGTGATTGCTTTTAGTTGTACTGTATATTGAGCTTCCATTCAATAATGTTCTATGAAATATTAATGCAGATGTACCAAGTGGTTTCATTAAAGTTCTCTAAAACAACTAAAACACAGACTAGATGCAAACTGCATCTACCACTGCTTGATTCTCCAAAATGCCTTGCGTCACCTGAAGCCAACCCAAGACTGCACGCCCATATGGCCAAAAGGGGAAGAGTCTTTCAGTCAGAAAGATGAAATCTATTAAGTTCTAACATTTGAAAGGTACAAGATAACTCATGATTTTACTTCATATTTCCAACAAATAAAGTACAGCTTTGTGGGGCTCAAGGCACCAATTAAAATTCAAAATCTAAGGATATTAATTTTCATTCCTAATGACATTCCCTCCTTGAACCATATTTTAAGAGTTCAGATGCAGTGTTCAAATTTTTGAGAAATGATTAGTGACACATGAGACTGCCAAACAATAAACAATTAGATTTATAAAGGAACTTACAAAGTGCAATTAATTTAGAATACTGAATTATATAGATACACAGGACCAAGTGTTATAGAGAGGGCAATAGGTAGTTTTGATTTTCTTCACAGGAGTTAGGAAAGGATCTTCGTTTCTAGAGGGAGTGAGTGTGGTGTATGATACATGGATAGAATGGAGTGTATTGAAATGGTTGCATAGTCTTTTCTCATTTTTGGCATTTTTATTTCTTGTGCAACATATCTGGAGCTCTGTAGTTTTCAAAAATATTTTTAATAACAAAAGAATCAAGTGTTTGTTTCAAAGTAAGAAATCCAGATGAACTGTTAAAACCATCATGGTAAAAGAGCACAAAGATCAAACTGAGCAAGCACAAACGGAAAAATACAAAGACTGGTCAGGATGCTAATCTTAGTTTGTAAATGCCTGTAGGCTGTGGCAATAGATTCATCTCAATATTGTGTTGCAAAAGGGCTGTGCCTTCTGTGGGGGTTTTACCCTTGTAATGTGCCCAACATAATTATACTGTATATTCTACATTGTCTGCACTATCTTCCCATCAACCACTGGAGCAGAATTTAGGCCATTCAGCCCATCATGTCTGCTCTGCCATTCGATCATTGCTGATTTATTTTCTCTCTCAACCCCATTCTCTTGTTTTTTTCTCTATAACTTTTAACACCCTTACTAATCAAGAGCCTGTGAACTCCCATTTTAAATATACCCAGTGACAGCCTCCACACCCGTCCGTGGCGATGAATTCCACAGATTCACCATCTTCCGTCTCAAGTAATTCCTCCTCATCTCTTTTCTAAAGGGTCGTCTTTCTATTCTGAGGCTGTGCCCACTATTGGGAACATCCTCTCCACATCCACTCTATCTAGGCCCACCACCAACTTGCGGTTATAAGTTCCTGATGAATGATATTGCTGTCTGCAGGACTTCACGATGACCTTGTACCTGCGCAATTACTGGAAAGATGAGCGGCTCTCATTTCGCAGCAGAACCAACAGAAGCATGACATTCGATGGCAGGCTTGTCAAACGGATCTGGGCCCCTGACATGTTCTTTGTTCACTCTAAACGGTCATTCATCCATGACACAACCACGGATAATGTGATGCTGCGCATCTTTCCTGATGGAAATGTGCTGTACAGCTTAAGGTAAGGAGTGCTTCGGAACCTTACTGGGGTTCCCACCATACAACAGCAACCTCTAGGCATCAGGGCCTACTGTGTTTGCAGTATCACTCGTGCTCTCAATCTCTTTGAATGAGATTGGCAACGCTTTCTCAGTTATAAACAGCTTTATACTGCACCTAAATTTAAAAAAAAACTTTAGCTCTCTTGCGGTGAGCACAGGGGATTTTCAGTACACAGCTTTGTATCAGTTAGATCTGATGAGGAAGAGCATTGCCTCATGCACCACATTTTCCAACCAAGATACCTCCTGGTTTATTTCTCTCTGAACTCTGATGACTTGATTTTGTGTAACTCCGTTGAGAACGAGTTTCACTGGCCGCAGGTGAACCCAGAGACCTTTGGTGTGTCTAAGACCGGTCACTGTATCATTCAGGTGAGCTCACCTGATGACTAATGATTGTGAAGGAGCATGTGTGACTGCCATAGTGCGGAGTGCCTGGCAGCTTCTTTGCATTTGGACCATTTTTTTTAAGGGTATTTTATGATTTGCTTTTAATTACCCTGTAATTGATGTCCCTGCTTCTTGACTCTAGCTTTTAAATTCCTCCTCTGCCACCACAAATTTTTCTTTGGATGAATGGGCCTCTCTTTATCAGAAGGAAACAAAACTGCATCGAATTGCTGAATTACTAGATACACTTCGTATTCACTGTGCAACATTGTCACGCTGCAGATGTTAAGCATGTTATAAACAACCTATCTGATTTGTAGGGTTACAGTGACGGCGATGTGTAGCATGGATTTCAGCCGCTTCCCTCTCGACACACAGACCTGCTCCCTGGAGATAGAGAGCTGTAAGTTATACGCACTTCGCATTTTCCCGGTTACCTGTTGTTTTGTTCTCATCTGGGGTTCTCTGAAGAACTACTTAAAACCTTCCTGATTTCAGTTTCCAGGTTGCAGGTGAACTATGTGCAGAAAAGAAAACCTCTATGCTTCTAGAAAATGTCTTAATGTTGTTCAATATCACATAATTGACAGCTTTAAATATATAAAAAAGAAAGAAATGGATCTTGTTTTGAATAAATCAAAACAAATCTTTCCATGAGAAATCCAATTTTCTTCTTGCAGCAAGAAAAATGCTGACACCCATAAATTTGCCATCTAACTGGCTTATTGCATCAAAAGATTTGCTGGTCACTTACTATGCTGATTGTTCAGAGTGCGTTTCTTGCTCTATGGACTGTATCCATACTGATCCTGGGTTGCAATAACAGAACAGTTAGCTGTTCCACAGTTTTAAAAGTGTGAGCCAGCCATAAAAATACAGGCAAAAGAGAGGTCAAGGAAGAAGCTAAAGATTCAGATGTTCGGATTTCATTATACCTGTATTTAAAAGTAGCTTCCTCTTCTGTGTCTGGGTGAAACATAAGTCACATGTATTGGTGTCACAATGGAATAAAAGAAGTTACAAAGGCATGAGAGAGGAGCTTACCCAGGTGCATTGGAGGAGGATTCTGGCTAGGATGATGGCAGAGCAGAGATGGCTGAAGTTTCTGGGGAAAGTTCACTCAGTGCAGGGTAGATATGTCTCACAGAGGAATAAAGGAAGTTAAGGACTGCATAAAAACCAAGGAAAGGGCATAAAAGGTAGCAAAAGTGAGTGGGAAATTGGATGATTGGGAAGTTTTTAAAATCCAACAAAAGGTAACTAAAAAAGCTATCAGAAGGGAAAAGATGACATATGAGGCCAAACTAGCCAATAATATAAAGCAGGATACCAACGTTTTTTCAGTTATTTCAAGAGTAAAAATGAAGCGAGAGTTGATACTGGACAACTGGAAAATGATGCTGGTGAGGTAGTATGGGGGACAAAGAAATGGCAAATGAACTTAATGAGGACTTTGCATCTGTCTTCACTGTGGAAGACACTAGCAGTGTGCCAGAGGCCCATGAGTGTCAGGGAAAGTGTAAGTGCCATTGCTATTACAAAGGAAAAAGTGCCAGGCAAACTGAAAGGTCTTAAGGTGGATAAATCAGCTGGACCAAATGGACTACATCCCAGAGTCCTGAGAGAGGATGTTGAAGAGATAACGGATATATTGGTCATGATCATTCAAGAATCACTTGATCCTGGCATGGTCCCAGAGGACTGGAAAATTGCAAATGTCACTCCAGTCTTTAAGAAGGGAGGAAGGGAAAAGAGAAAATTATAGGTCAGTTAGCCTAACCTCAGTGGTTGGGAAACTGTGGGAGTCTATTATTAAGTATGAGGTTTCAGGGCATTTGGAGACTAATGATAAAATAAGTTAAAGTCAGCATGGTTTCTGTAAAGGGAAATCTTGCCTGAGAAATCTGTTAGGGTTCTTTGCAGAAGTAACAAGCAGGTGGACAAAGGAGAGGCAGTGGATGTCATTTACTTGGATTTTCAAAAGACGTTCGATAATGTGCCACACTTGAGGCTGCTTAACAAGATAAAATCTTCTGGCGTTACAGGAAAGATACTGGCATGGATAGAGGAATGGCTGACAGGAAGGAGGCAGTGAGTGGGAATAAAAGAGGCTTTTTCTGATTGGCTGCCAGTGGTGTTCCTCAGGGGGTCAGTATTGGGACTGCTATTTTTCACACTGTTTGTCAATGATTTAGATAATGGAATTGATGTCTTTGTGGCAAAGTTTGCAGATGATATGAAGATAAGTGGAGTGGTAGGTAGCACTGTGGAAGCAATGCGATTACGGCAGGACTGAGACAAATTGGAAGAATGGGCAAAAATATGGCTGATGGAATACGGTGTTGGGAAATGTATGATCATGCATTTTGGTAAAAGGAACAATAGTGCAGACTATTATTCAAATGGGATGAAGGTTCAACCATCAAGAGTGCAGAGGGAGTGAGGAATCCTCGTGCAAGACTCCCAGAAAGTTAATTTACAGGTTGAGTCTGCGGTAAAGAAGGCAAATACAATGTTGGCATTTATTTCAAGGCGAATAAAATATAAAAGCAAGGAGATAATGCTGAGCCTTTATAAGACACTAGTCAGGCCACACTTGGAGTATTGTCAACAATTTTGGGCCCCTTATCTCAGAAAGGATGTGTTGTCATTGGACAGAGTCCAGAGGAGGTTCATGAGGATGATTCTGGGAATGAAGGGGTTAACACATGAGGAGTTTTTGGCAGCTTTGGGCCTGTGCTCACCAGAATTTAAAAGAATGCAGGGTGTGGGGGGATCTCGTTGAAACCCAACAAATGTTGAAAGGACTAGATGGGGTGGATGTGGAGAGGATGTTTCCTATGGTGGGAGTATCCAGAACTAGAGGGCACAGCCTCAAAATTGAGGAGGACCTCCATTTTAGAATAGCAGTAAGGAGGAATTTTTTTAGCTAGAGAATAATGAATCTGTGGAATGCTCTGCACAGACTGCGGTGGAGGCCAACTCAGTGGGTATATTTAAGGCATAAGTTGATTGTTTCTTGATTGGTCAGGGCATCAAAGGATGTAGTTAGAAGGCAGGTGTATGGGGTTAAGTGAGTTCTGGGATCGGCCATGATGGAATGGTGGAGCAGACTAGATGGACTGAATGGCCTAATTCAGCTCCTATGTTTTACGGTCTCTGGTATTATTCCATAGCTTTATTCTGGACTGTACATTGAGGGCCCAGTGAATACAAAGCTGTGTGGTGACTTATAGTGTTAGCAAAGCCTTGTCTGCTTCAACTTTCAAGTTTCAATCTGTCACAAAGAGACACCTTGAAGTCTTTTCTCTCCTGATAGATGCTTACACTGAAGATGACCTAATGCTGTATTGGAAGAATGGAGAAGAAGCATTGAAAACAGATGAGAAAGTGTCCTTGTCTCAATTTCTCATACAGAAATTTCACACTACTTCCAAACTGGCTTTCTATAGTAGTACAGGTGTGTATTCTTGTCTGAGACATAAACTAAATTTCATCTAGTTTATTTGATGTTTGTGCAGAGGGATTTGAATATTGCTGAGCAATTGACCAGTCCTGGTATAGTCATTCTCCAGGTAGTAAGAATACTGTACTCCATCAAGAGAGGAACCAACTGAATAATAACTTACGATGCTATTAGGGATTTCTGCAGAAATATTTTATCACCTAAATATTGACAGATCACAGTAGCAATTGTACATACGATACATTTTGCAAAATAATTTAACTTGTTCCATTATTAAATTGGTACAATGTACATAATAGCAAAACATTCTCCTTGCAAATGATTGGAAAAATCTTATAGATATAATTTATAGGTCTCATAACTCTCCTTGATGACCTGCTGAGATCTGTAATTCACTAAGGAAAAATAGATAAAAACCTAAATCTTAACTTGTCACGACAGAGTGCATCTGACTGAGGCCGAGTACTCTGCTTTACTCTGCTGGAGATTATGTCAGTAAAAGAAATACTGTTCACACAGGATATAGCCAAAGCATGCTGAATGTGAAACCCTGTTTGCAAGATATAGATGAAGTTGAATGAAAAAAAAGAAGGATCAATTCATGTCAAGCATCAAGAGAAGAACCAACTGAATAATAACTTATGATGCTATTATGGATTTCCACAAAAATATTTTATCACCCTAGATATTGACAACACATAGTTTCAATCATACATACTGTATGATACAGATTGCAAAATAATTTAACTTATTCAGTTATTAAATCGGTACATTGCACGAAATGGTAAAATGTACTCTTTGTCAATTATTGAAAATATCCTATGGGTACTATTTAGATGTTACCACTTTGGTATGAATATCTATAAAATCATGTAAATTAAATGTACTCTGAGTTGACTTACACTGGAGTATTTTGAAGTGTGCTTCTAATCAACAGTGATTCTCTTATTATGTCTTATCTATTACAACCCTATAGCCTAAAGTAATAAAATATATATGACGGATTTTGACAGGTTGTTTGTGGACCAACAAAAATCTCTTCCTTAATCTTGGCATTAGTTCTTCTGACTTGAATTATAAATTGAAATAACAAATACAGGCGATTTCAAAAACTGGTGCGTGAGAGGGAAATTTCACGGTGATTTTTATGATCAGCAGCCCAAAATCCATAAGATATACCCAAAAGTATTCAGGAAGCAAAATCTTTGTTGACCAGTGTAATTGAAATGGTCATTTCAAAAGTTGCGCATTCAGGTGTGGTAGTGAGGGGAGAATGAGCATTCATGAAGAGAAAAACTGGATGTCCTTCAGAGCCAAAGTTGTTTTTCATTTTCATATCAAATGTAACTTGTCAGGAGGTCAGGCATCATATGGCACCAGGTTCTCAAAATTTTATTTTCTTAATAGAGCACTGTGCAAATGTGCTAGACATGTAAAAAAATCTGTAAAGCGAAGATGCTTTCAAAAATAATAAAAAAGTCTATGTATCAAAAAAAAACTCTCAAGAGCAGTAAACGCTAAAAACTAAATCAACTCAATATTTGGTGTGAGCCTGCTTTACCTCTGAAATGGCATCAGTTCTCTTGCCCTCACTGTGGCACTATTTATTAAAAAAATCAGCTGGTAGGTTGTTCCAAGCATCTTTAAGAACTTGCCACAGTTCTTCTGCAGACTTTGGGCTGTCTTGCTTCTTTCTCTCCAGGTAATCCCAGACAGACTTGATGATGATGAGATCAGGGCTCCAAGGAGGTCATACCATCTGAAACCATATTAAAAAAGATCTAGGGTAGCACAGTACTGTATATTATCCCATTCCAGTGTGCTGCTTAGAATAGATTTAAATGGCATAGTGACACAGGAGTAGCATTGTAGGTTGGTTTAAAATGGTTGTATATGATTGGACCAGCATAGATTCTTTAATAATATAAGTTTAATAATATTATTCTTTCCAAGCCCCACAATGCAATTACTTGTGTATGATTACAAACTGGTGAGCATCTGTTCTTACAAACAGGTTGGTACAATCGTCTGTATATTAACTTCACCTTGCGCAGGCACATATTCTTCTTTCTGCTGCAAACCTACTTCCCAGCGACTCTGATGGTCATGTTGTCCTGGGTGTCGTTCTGGATCGACCGGCGAGCTGTGCCAGCCAGAGTTTCATTAGGTAAGCAAGTATGGCATTCTTTGTAAAGATATCACTCATTAATTTAGTATCAGATTGCAAGCAAACTTGTGGGCTCGGTTATAACAGCAGTCCTCATGGGTGAATGTAAAAGGAGCCGTTCGTCATCCTGCTGGTACGTGCTTTCAGGCTTTTGCATCTTCTGCCCGATGAGTGAGTGGAAAGGAGAGTGTGTCCATGGTGGGTGGGATCTTTGATTTATGCTGGCTGCTTTACTGAGGCAGTGAAAAGTATAGACAGAGTCAATAGAAGGGAGGCTGCTTCCTATGATGTGCTGAGCTGTGTCCACAAACCTCTCAGGTTTCTTGTAGTCACGTACAGAGGAGTTTCTATACCAGGCTGTAATGATCCAGGCAGAATGCTTTCTATGGCGCATCAATAACAATTGGTAAGCATCAATGGGGGCATGTTGCATTACTTTTCCAATTCCCCAGTCCCAACCACTACATTTTAACTATGGATGTCCAATCCTTATACACCTCCATTCCCTATCAAGAAGGCCTCAAAGCCCGCCGCTACTTCCTGGATAATAGACCTCACCAGTTCCCCACCACCACTACCCTCCTCCGGTTGGCAGAACTGGTTCTCACATTTAATAACTTCTCTTTTGGCTCTTCCCACTTCCTTCAGACTAAAGGTGTAGCTATGGGAACTCACATGGGACCCAGCTACGCCTGCCTCTTCGTTGGGTATGTGGAACAGTCTGTACTCCAGACCTATTCTGGTACTGCTCCCCAACTTTTCCTTCGGTACATTGACGACTACATTGGTGCTGCTTCCTGCACCCATGCTGAGCTTGTCAATTTCATCGACTTTACTTCAAACTTCCGCCCAGCCCTCGAATTCACTTGGTGTATCTCTGATACTTCTCTCCCCTTTCTCGATGTCTCGGTCTCCATCCCTGGAGACAGACTGTCCACTGACATCTTCTACAAGCCCACTGACTCTCATAACTACCTCGACTATACCTCTTCCCACCTAGCCACATGCAAAAATGCCATTCCCTATTCCCAGTTCCTCCGTCTCAGCCGCATCTGCTCCGAGGATGAGGCTTTCCGTTCCAAGACATCTCAAATGTCGTCTTTCTTTAAGGATCGTGGTTTCCCTTCTACCGTCATCAATGATGCCCTCACCCACATCTCCTCCATTTCCCGCACTTCAGCTCTCACCCCATCCTCCCGCCACCACAACAGCGACAGAGTTCCCCTTGTCCTCACCTACCACCCCACCAGCCTCTGGATCCAGCACATTATCTTCCGCATCTTCCGTCACCTTCAACAAGACCCCACCACTAAGCACATCTTTCCTTCTCCACCCCTCTCCGCTTTCTGCAGGGATCGGTCCCTCCGCGACTCCCTTATCCGCACGTCCCTCCCCACTGATCTCCCAGCTGGCACTTATCCCTGTAAGCGTAAGTGCTACACCTGTCCCTACACCTCCTCTCTTGCCACCATTCAGGGCCCCAAACAGTCCTTCCAAGTGAGCCAACACTTCACTTGTGAGTCTGTTGGGGTCATCTATTGCATCCGGTGCTCCCGGTGCGGCCTCCTCTACATCAGTGAGACCCGACACAGACTGGGGGACCGCTTCGTCGAGCACCTCCACTCTGTCCGCCACAACAGACAGGATCTCCTGGTAGCCACCCACTTCAACTCTGCTTCCCATTCCTATTCAGATATGTCCATACATGGCCTCCTCTACTGCCATGATGAGGCTAAACTCAGGTTGGAGGAGCAACACCTCATACACCGTCTAGGTAGTCTCCAGCCCCTTGGTATGAACATAGAATTCTCCAACTTCTGGTAATTCCCTCCCCCTCCCTTCCTCTATCCCTATTTCACTCCGCCCTCACCCCCAGCTCCCTCATGGTTCCGCCGCCTCCTTCTACTACCCATTGTTTTCAGGGCTATGACGTCATTGCTTCCCCTCCCCCACCCCGTTGTCTTTCAAATTACTGGTCTTTCAACAGAAGCTACAAGCATTCTTCCAATCCTTCCCCATCTTTCATTCTTCAGTCCTGACGAAGGGTTCCAGCCCAAAACATTGACTCATCGTTTCTGACTGATGCTGCCTGACCTGCTGAGTTCATCCAGCGTACTGAAAGTGTTGCTTTGATCTTTTACAGCATCTGCAGATTATTTTGTGTTTGCATTACTTTATCCTCCCAAGGAAGTAGAGGCGTTGGTGAGCTTTCTTGGTCGTAATATCAATGTGATTGGACTCAGGGCAGGCTATTGGTGATGTGTTATTGATAGAGATCTGCAGCTTATGTCCTTTTAAAAGTCTTTTTAAAAATTAAGCTAAAAATGGTCTGAAGTTTGTTTTAAGCAGAATGAGACAATATTTTTTCACATTTTCCCTGTTTCCAGGTATAACAACAGTTCTGACCATGTCTACAATTATAACAGGCGTGAATGCATCCATGCCGAGAGTGTCCTATATTAAAGCTGTGGACATCTACTTGTGGGTTAGTTTTGTGTTCGTCTTTCTCTCAGTGCTGGAATATGCTGCTGTGAATTACCTGACTACAGTGCAAGAGAGGAAAGAGAGAAAACTCCACCAAAAGGTGAGGCCAAGCAACGCAATTCTCCAATCGCAGGAATTTACATTATAGCAGGAGGCCAATGACCCCAGCGTATCAATATCAACATCAATTGGTATTGTTCATCTTCATTGATCAGAGATTTTTGTTATTTTCAATGTCAGTTTGTTAACCTATGTGTTTTCCTCCTATATCACATCCTGGAGTAGGATCCACTAATATATCACTGCCAACTATCACCAACTCTCTACCCTTTGGTTAACTGAATTCAAATTCAACATCAATGCTTACAAGTTTCCTTCTGTGGCTTGTTCAAGTTTATTTCTATCATTATCATGGTATGGGGATAGACGCATGATTTCTGTGCTAAAAATCTGAAGGACAGTGTGAAGTTACAATGAGGAGCAGATTTTTCTGTCACTTTTCTTGGCCTGTGTTGAATTCCAGTCTGGATTTAATTTAGAAAATGGAAAAATATGAGATAGCTGGTTCATAAGACCATTACAGCAGAATTAGGCCATTCAGCCCATTGAGTCTGCTCTGCCATTCCATCATGGCTGATCCCGGATCCCGGTCAACCCCATACCCTGCCTTCTTGCCATATCCTTTGATGCCCTGACTGATCAGGAAACAGTCAACTTCCACCTTAAATATATGCATGGACCTGGCCTCCACTGTATCTTATAAAGGCTCAGCATTATCTCCTTGCTTTTATATTCTATTCCCCTTGAAATAAATGCCAACATTGCATTTGCCTTCTTTACCAAGCACTCAACCTTCAGGGAGTCTTGTACGAGGACTCTTAAGTCCCTCTGCTATCTTCATATCGTCCACAAATGTTGCCACAAAGCCATCATCAGAGTGCTGCTATGGAAGGACTGAGGGAAAAACAGCTGGTAAAGATTGTTATAACTGCTTTCTCTTCAGTCATCTAGACAATGCTATGGCAGTGCATTATGGAGGCTATTCAAGAACTGCAAAGCATCCATAAATGAAGTGACCACAGGCTTGGGCTAAATACTATATTTCTAAAAGAAGCTTAAAGCAATGGAGCAAAGTGTGGGTTTTTGGAGCAATCCAGAGAGCAGTTCAGGTTATTAATGTAATTTCTGAATGTTTCATTGTTTAGGCACTGGAATTTTTTTTTCTTTCTCCAGTTCCCCTGCACATGTGGAATTACCGGCACTAAGGCCATGCTTTTAGATGGTACCTATAGTGATGCTGATGTCAACAGCCTGGCTGGATTTACTGGAACTCCAATAATAACTCAGAATAGAGGTGAGCGGGACAGGCTGGTTGTTCACTTATCCATTGATGGAGCATCCAAGCTACAAAAGAAGAGGCGCCTCAGGGATTTTGTTGGCAAGCGAATCATCAATAATACCCACTCGATTGATAAATATTCCAGAATGGTATTTCCAGCATCTTATATATTTTTCAACTTGGTGTATTGGTCTGTATATGTATAGATAGTAATTTTGAATGAGCTTATTCCTCTGTTAAAACCAAAACATGAACGATGCAGCGTCTGTACAGTATACAGAACGTACACGTAAAGAAAACAAAGATGAATGGGTGGAATAGTAATGCATTTATTAAAGAGTTTGTTGTGGCTTTTTCCTTGCTTTTGAACTTCTGCCTTGATGTCCTACATACATCCAACAGCCTGAACATTAAGATTTATTTTTCTGCACAATAAAGTCTGTTCAGATCTAATGTTAAGGGGGATTGGTTTGCTCATCGACCTTTCAGCTTTGGAACTCGCAATCAAATTAGCCCAGAATTATCCGATGGAAGTCTCTCCTGTCTGCTTGGTGGTCATGATCCTATGTGAAGTGATCTTGAGAGAGATCAGCTTTATTTGTCACAGGTATATCGAAACATCAAAATGCACAGTGAAAAGTGTCGTTTGCATCAAGAACCGACACATTCTAAGGCGGTGCTGGGGGCAGCCCGCAAGTGTCCCAATGATTCCAACAGCAACATAGCATGCCCACAAGTTACTAACCCTGACCCAGACACTTTTGGAATGTTGGAGGAAACTGGAGGAACCCCACGGGGGAACATACAAGCTCCTTAAAGACAACGACGGGAATTGAACCCTTTCCTCACAGCTGGCACTGTAAGTGTTACACTAATGGCTACACTACCACACTGCTCCCTTTTGGGTAATCCTGTTCTGTGTGGATTTAGGCAACATAAACCATCCCTAATTTGGCATGTCTGGGACACTTCAGGATGATTGCTGGAGGAAATGGGAAAAATGTCAGACATCTGCAGCAATACAGGAAGGAGTGAGGGCTATTTTGGGATCAGAGTAGATACTAGTGTGCATTTAATATTGTTCCAGTAGAGGCATTCAGCAGTTCGAAGTCTATGAAAATGCAAACACAATATAACGATATATTTTAACCACTGAAATCCTGTGATGTAATTTCAATACTGAATAATATGAAAATATGTAATAATTAATATAGTAACTTTTGACATTTGTATATTATCATTAAAGTGGTAGTGGCACTGTAGGTTTTCACAAATAAAATGGTGTAAGGCATTTTATGTTTAAGAAAAACTGTAACAACTCATTTATTGTACTCCAAAGCACTGAATACAAGGCACAATAACAGACACCCATGTAATTATGTAATTGTATCATCACATCAGATCAACCTCTTAAAATGAACCCCAGCTCAACGTTGGTGTTTGTGAATTGTGTACATTTCTGCCAACAACTGTCCCCCCAGAATTCACTAAAACCGACATGGTGAGCTTGTCTGGAGCTCGCAAGAGCCACTGGGCTTGGGTCCTATGTTCTATGGTGAAGAAACACCAAGCCTCTAGCTTGTCCATGGGTGTGTTGACATGCTCATGGTCATATTGTGATGGCAGAATCCTCCAAATCTCGTTGGGCTGGTCTAAGGCAATCTATTGAAATACATTCAGGTTCACTCCTCTTATCTATGATAAGTCTTTTCGCCCTGTTCCAAAACACAGGACGGGTCATTGTAAAGGGGCTAGAGGGATGTCGGTGTGCATCATGGCAGACGAAAACGCATGAGGCTGAACGTAGGGAAATAGGAACCCAAGAGTGTTGTACGCTGTGATGAGAGGTAGGAATAAGTGAAAAGGAATTGAATTTACTGAGGAGGGTGGAGTGTTATTGAGAGAATGGACAGGCAGCCATGGCACCAGAAATAAAATCACCTGGCACTCAACCGTTTCCTGTATACCGTCTCTGGCGTGGACGACTCCAGGTCCTCTTTTGGAGCTGTTCTGAGTCCCAGCATGGGAGATGATCATGCTAACACTCATCAGTCAGGGAAGCCCTCAGAGCAGCATTTAAGGAGTGGTGAAACCGCTTGCACAGGCCATTGGACTGTGTGTGATATGCTGTGGTGAAGTAGCAAAACTCTGATGTTCTGGGCCATCGGAGCCCAGAAGTCTAATATGAATTGAGGACCTGTGGTCAGAGGCAAGATCAAACAGTGTGCCAAACCGAGCAACCTAGGTGCTAATGAACACCCAAGGCTCGGCTGTGGCTGCCATCGACGTGACAGGGACAACCTGGTGGTACGATCTACAACGGTAAGGAGGTGCGTAAAACTGTGGGAGGAGGAAGAGGACCAACAGGGTTCACATTGGTGTGGTCAAACCATTGCTCAGGGACCTCAAAAGGTGTGAATGGTGCCTAGATATGATGGTTAATTTTTTCCCGCTGACATTCCACATAGTGTGCAGTCGAATCACACACATCCCTTTTAAGGCTGTGCCACACAAACTCTAGTAAAACCAGTTTCAGTGAGGCCTTCCAGGCCCGGATGCGAGAGGCCATGTATGGAGTTAAAAACAGTCTGCCTCCAGTTTGCGGGCACTATGGGGCAAGGGTGACCGGTTGAGACATCACACAGGAGAGAAACCCCAGCTTCCCCAAATTTAATGTCAGCCAACCGCAGGCCCGTGACCTATGTTTGGTAAGCCTGGACCTCTGGGTCAGTAGCTTGGTTGGCTGCCATGCCAGCAGAGTCGACCGCTATGTGTATGACCTCATCGGATGGCAATGAGAGGCAATCAGCCACAGCATTACTTTCCCCCTCGACATGTTCTATATCAGCTGTGAAGTCTGAAATGCAGCCCAGGTGGCTTCGCTGCCGTGCACTTGTGCTTTCCCTATACAGTGCACTTAAAGGCAATACCCCTAGTCAAGTGCTTGACTGGTCAGTGGAAATGACCAGGGGATTTGATGATAGCAAACAAGCTCTTTCCAACGTGACCCTACCGGTGCATCCAATACACCTATAACCATTACTACCGGTGCTTCTGACGATGCAGGCGACGACCAAAATATCTTGGATGTGTGGGACAGGGTAACAATGGGGGGTGGTGACCTTGTAAAAGCATCGATAATTGCCACATGGGTGGTAACCACCATTGGGCTTGGGGACCATATGGAGGGACGAAGCCCATGGGCTATTTGACTGGCGTAAAATGTCAAATCTTTCCATGTTGGCAAACTGAGCCTTTGTGGTTGCCAGCTTTTCTGGATCCAGTCTACGCACGCGGGCATGGACTGATGGGCCAGTTGTGGGAATGTGGTGCTTCACCCCATGTTTTGTGACTGTAGTGAAGAATGTGGACTTAGTGAGGTTTGGGAATTCACTCAGTAGTGGAGTAAACTCACATGCAGCGGTGCACGCGCTTGACAGAGTCATTGTGGGGAACTTACGGGGGGAACAGGGTAACGACCTAAAGTCTTTGACATGCACAAGCTGGCAGTTCTTAAGATTGACTAACCAACCCTGGGCACACAGAAAGTCTGCACTGAGCAGAGGTCTAGCCACTTTAGTCACGATGAAGTCCCATGTGTAACGTCGCCCACTGAAGTAGAGCATTACCCGTTGTGGCCCATAAGTCTGGATCCTGCTGCCGTTGGTGGCCTCCAGCGAGGTTTCATTGGTCTTTGCTTTCTCAGCAATAGGTAATGCTGACAGCTCACCCATGTCACACAGGAAACATCGCCCTGAAAGGGTGTCTGCGCTGTACAGTAGATGACCCTGGTGGTTGGAACGCATGATGTTCACAGACCCAATGCGCTAAAACAGTCAAAGCTGTAGGGCATTCAGCACTTCCTAGCGTTCCTACCAAAGCGAGTGTGGTAAAAGTGCTGGCCTGGTGTCACCTGTTTCGCAACCACAGGAACCCTTATGTTGGGGGGCCCTGCTGGCTGGGCTTATTGAGACAGGGAAAGGAGGAGAAAGTGTAGACTATCAGTTTAGTCTAGAGTATAGACTATCAGTCATTTTAGCAACCTCTCATAATTCTTCACGGGTGCATTAGCAAAGGCTATGTGAACTTTATCAGGAATTTGCTGACTGAAGAATTCTTTAAACATAAAACAAGGATGCTGATTTCCCAGGGGAGACAGCTTGTGGTCCACTAGCTCCAATGCCTTAGCATCCCCGATGCCGTGCAAGGACAGCAACTGTTTGGCACGCTCGGACTCTGATAGTCTAAAAGTCTGTAAAAGGTGAGTTTTTATTGATCAATATTTATCGTGTTCAGGTGGGTGTTCTTATAGACTCCCCACTCTCACAGCTGTGGAGATGCTGAGCGATGCTACCACATAGTAAAATTTGGTGTCATTGGTGGAGATTTCTTGCAGTGTGAATTGGGCCTCAGCTGATACAAACCAAACAATGGCATTTTGCTCCAGCAGTTTCAAGCCGACTGCATTGGACAACATGTTCAATAACTTCGGAATCGTCCTAGAGCACTGGGGTCAACAATGTAGGTTTTCACAAATAAAACGGTGGAGGCATTTTATGTTCCAGAAAGACTGTAACAACTCATTTATTGTACTCCAAACACTGAACACAAAGTGCAGTAACAGAAACTCAGGTAATTACATCATCACATCAGACCAGCCACTTAAAGTGAAACCCCAACTCAGCGTTGGTGGTTGTGAATTCAGTACGTTTCCACCAATTACATTACCCTACTGTGCAATTGACACTTCTCTCCCCTTCCTGTCTGCATCTCCAGAGACAGATTATCTACCAACATCTTTTACAAACCCACTGACTCTCACAGTTATCTTCACTATACCTGTTCCCACCTCATCACATGTAAGAATACTATTCCCTCTCTCAGATCCTCCACGTTTGCCTCATCTGTCCTCATAATGAGGCTTTTCATGCCAAGACATCCAAGATGTCCTCTCATTTTAGAAAGCAAAGTTGCCTTACACCACCATTGATGCTGCCCTCATACATATCTCCTCCACTTCCTGCACATCTGCCCTCACCTTATCTCCCTCCAATATAACAGAGATAAGGTTCTCACTTTGCCCTCACCTACAATCCTTTGCATCCAAAACACTACTCTCTGCAATTTTTGCCACTTTCAAGCAATCTCACCTCCCGACATATCTTCCCACCCCCCCCCCCACCTCTCTGTTTTCCGCAGGGATTACTCTCTCCATGACTCCCTTGTCTGCTCATCCCTCCCCACCCCGTTCCATCCTGATACTTTTCCCTGTGACTGTGCTAAGTGCTACTTGTGCCCTTATACCTCCTCCCACACCACCATTCAGGGCCCTAAATAGTCCTTCCAGGTAAGGCAGTGCTTCACCTCGGTCAATGTTTCTGGTGCTCCCAGTATAGTCTGCTCTACATTGGTGAGACCCAAAATGGATTGGGAGATGGGACCGCTTTATTGAACATCTTTATTCTGTCCACAGCAAGGATCTCCTGGTGACTATCCACTTCAATTTCACTTCCCATTTCCACACTGGCACATATGTCCATGGCTTCCATTGCTGCTCTTTTGAGCCTAAACACAGGTGTGAGGAGATCTGTGGAGACAGAATACCTCACATTCTGTCTTAATAGTCTCCAACCAGAAGGCATGAATGTTGATTTCTTCATTTTCTGGTAATCTCACCTCTCTCTTTCTTCCAACCCAACCCCCCTCAACCTTTCCTGTTTCCTCATCCTGGTGCCCCTCCCCTCACACCTTCCTTTCCCCTGCACTCATGACCTTCCCAGCACCTCCCTGTGTTCAACACACACAAAATGCTGGAGGAACTCAGCAGGCCAAGCAGCATCAATGGAAAAAAGTACAGTCAACGTTTCGAGCCGAACCCCTTCGGCAATCCAGCACTTTGTGTGTGTTGTCCAGATTTCCAGCATCTGCAGATTTTCTATTGTCTGTGATTTAACTTCTTTTGTTTTATTCCATGTTCTTATGTTCTCTCCAATCAGATTTTTGTCTTCTTCAGCCCTTTACCTCTTCCACCTATCACTTCCTAGCTTCTCACATCACTCCCTTTCATTCTTCCACCCAACCCACCTACTTTCCCCCAAATCTGGGCTCATCTATCACCTGCCAGCTTGTGCTCCTCTTCCTCCTCCCAATTTTTCCTTCTGTCTGCTGCCCTCTCCGTTTCCAGTCCTGATGAAGAGCCTCCGTCTGCAATGTCAGCTGTTCATTTCCCTCCACAGAAATTGCCTGAATTGGTACAGTAAAAAACTTTGTTTTGCATTTCATCACATCAATGAATTAAGGCAAATCAAGGGAAAACAATAACAATGTTGAATAAAGTGTTGGAATTACAGGGGAACTGTAGTGCAGGGAGGCAATAGGTCATCATGTTGATTGTGAGCTCAGGAGAAACAGAAACAGGTTTAATATCACCCATATACAGCATGTCGTGAAATTTGTTGTTTTGAGGCAGCAGAACAGTGTAATACATTAAAAGCACCATAAATTACCATGTAAAAAATTTTAAGTAGTGCAAAATATCAAAAATAGTGAGGTAGATACTTTGCATGGTTTGGTTCATTGTGCATTCAGAAAACTGATGGCAGAGGGAAAGTTGTTCCTAAAACACCGAGTGTGTGTCTTCAGGCTCCTGACCTCCTCTTCGGTGGTAGTAATAAGTGAGCATGTCCTGTGTGATGCTTAGCCGTCCTTTTGATACATTGCCTTTTGACATGCAGGGGAGGCTAGTGGTCGAGCCCATGATGGAACTGGCCGAGTTTGCAACTCCCTGCAGCTTTTCCTGATCCTGTGCCGTGGCCCCTCCATGCCAGATGTTGCTGCAACCCATTGGAATGCATCTTACACTTTGAGCTCCAGTCATCTCTGTATACTACGGACTGGGCCAAGATCGTCTTCCTCACCTCTCTCTTGATTGGATGAGCTCTGACCTGGGCCACTGCTAATAGAGCCACCATTTGCAACACATATGAGGATTTCATAGCTGAGATGTACCAGGTTTTTGACCATCCGTGAAATGGAAGTCTGGCAGGGGATCTGTTACTTTGCTTGTGTCAAGGCTCGCGCTCTGTGCTAGATTTTTTATAGGCATCCATTAATCTCATGAGACCATGGATTTGCACCTTGGAAGGTTTCCAGGGCGCAGGCCTGGACAAGGTTGTATGGAAGACCGGCAGTTGCCCAATCTGCAGGTCTCCCCTCTCCATGCCACCAATGTTGTCCAAGGGAAGGGCATTAGGACCCGTACAGCTTGGCGCCAGTGTCATCGCAGAGAAATGTGTGGTTAAGTGCCTTGCTCAAGGACACACACGCTGCCCCAGCCAAGGCTCGAACTAGCAACCTTCAAATCACTAGACGAATGCCTTAACCACTTGTCCATGTGCCAACACTATGGAAGTCAGGACCCTCGTGGTGGAATACAGCTGGAAGGTGGAAGCTCTGCTGGCCCATTACCATCACTTGGAGCACTTGAAAGACAGGCTGTCTACCCGCGAGATGCCCACCGACCTCGAAAGCTTCATCACTCTGGCTCAATATATTATCACGTGAATCCCGTCTTTTTTACTGAGCATCTCCAGAGATGCAGCTCGTTAGCCCCTCGCTAACAGCCACTGGACTCAGCAGTGAGAAAACCACCTGTTCTCAGACTCCATATGCCTAGGGTCGATATGACTTGGGTCCCATCAAAACCGGGAAATTGGGATATCTCATCCACCCAAATCCTGATCTGCTTGAGTACTGTACAACTACTGCCCCCATGCAATTACACGTTGGAAAGAAATAACAGACCGTACACAGCATACAATTATAAAGAAAGTATATTTACTAATGTCAACTTCATCAAAGGTTTAATAGGAAAAAAAAGAAAAAAACAAAATGGGCCATTACACGCAACCCAGTCCAAATATGCACATAAGTTGGAGCTCATCTTGAAGTTGTCTTTAACTCACATACTGGACCCTTGGTCTGTGGCAAAACACACACCTCCTTCTGAATGTTGCTTGAAATCCATCTTTAGCAAACAGGCTCCCTCATGGAAGTATTGGTCCTTTCTCCTTGAAGCCATTCATCTGCACAAAGCACCTTGTGCTTCGGGGATGGTATTCTCAGCCATCTTCCCTCCTGACTTTTCCCCAGCTCCCGCCAAAAAGACCTCGACCGACACCAGTGTCCGCCACACAAACCTCTTCACCCAGTGTTCTCTAGAACCGTCTTCAAATCCTGATTGGCTGACATAACATTCCCAAGTGGAACAACATAGCTCCTTATCTTTAGCTCAAACCCAAACATGCTAAAAGCAGAACAGACTGCTCTTACGAACTGCTAAAATGAAAAACCTACAGCACAGCTGTTAAAATCTTAACCAGGGCATTACACAAGCTTCTCATGGAACAGCTCCCCCCAATCATCAGCCTGACACCCACTTCTGTTCCCAGAAACGTTTCAGGCTGCAGGACCCTCATCATCATTGGCTCCAGAACCCATGCAGTTAGGGAGTGTTCCCTAACCCCACTTGAACGCGGGTGTCAGAGAAACAACACCCTATACGCAGAGCAGCTGACAACCAATGCAGCAAGTGCCTACTATGCCTGGGAAAGAGAGCCTCAAGGTAGACATGAGGGGTTTTCTATCTGGCCCCTTGTTCTAGCGCCATAGCCTGTCTCACTCTCTCCGTCCTTCTCCACGCTCTCTTGGCTCTACATGCACAGGAGACTCCGGTGAATTCTGGTGCAGCAGAAAACTTACTAGGTCGGACTCTGTGTGCGCAACTTGGACTCCCTACCGAGTCTATCCCTCACCCCTTCAACATCACGGCCCTTGATGGATGTCCCTTGGGACATTGAGTAAATACAGTGAGTCCAGGTCCTTGCTTAGGCAAGAGTTAATTCTAGTTAAGACCAACCTCTCATCACTGTAGATATGAGTGAAACTACACGAAATTGTTAAGGCATCTCACTCTGCTCTTCCTGGGATGATTGAAGCCCTTTTGAAGCAGATAGAAATCATTGACTGCAGCACTGAGAGATTGAAGATGTCCTTGAACACTGCTGCCAAGTGGCTGGCACAAGTTTTCAGTGCCCTAACAGGTACACCATTGGGGCCTAAAGTCTTCCAAGGGTTCACCCTCTTGAAAGATGTTCTGATGTTGGCCTCTGAGACAGAGACCCCAAAGTCACCAGATGCTGCAGGGAGCTGCACGGGTGTTGTTTTGTTCTCCATTTCAAAGCATGCATAAAAGGCTTTGAACTTATCTAGGAGCGAAGCATCAGAGTCATTTATGATGTTGAGTTTCATCTTGAAAAAAGTAATGGTTTGTGAACCCTGCTAGAGATGAAGTGCATCTGATTCCATCTCTAACTTCAATCAGATTTGCTTTCTCTCTTAAAATGGCTTTCCATATCTCACTAAGGGACCTTTTGATAATCTTGTAACAGTGGAATAAAAGCAATCCTTGAGCCTGGTGGTGGATGCCTTTGAACCATCTGCCTGATGATAGTGGAGGAAAGGGTTTGGGGAGGGCAAAAAGAGGATGTCTGGTTTAGGTGTGGTCCTTGATTAGGCTGGCCGCATTACTGAGGCAGTGAAAAGTCATCGCTAATCGGCCCTTTGGTCTGCCTGTGTAATCATTAACACATCCACTACCAATAATTGTTTGGTGCTGCACGGTACACTCTAGCAGAAATACCAGATCAGCCTTCACCTTGGCAAGGACACCACACATCACACTACATTTCATACTGCACATTTTAATTAATGTAGACTTTAATCTCTAAATTATATTTCCAAAATATACTTCATCTAAAAATATTGTTATAGAATACAGGACGTTACATTGTTGAGATCTGCTATACCAAGCAGATGGTTATATTTGTTTACCAATTATACATTATGTCAATTTTCATTAATAATCAGCCCCAAAAATGCCAGCAGCTGGTTGGGAAGGTTTGAGGCAATAGATTTTCCCCACACTGCTTTTACCGTGGCTACACCAGTCCTCAGTAGGTTTGTCTTGGCCGTGCAGTCACAGTTGAATTGGTGCAGGAGGCCTCACACATTAGCAAGAGCAAATAAAAATAAGACTGGGACTAGTGGAGTGGCCATTGTGAGAGTGGACCAGTGTTAGAGTGGGAAGGCTTTAGCTCATCAGTCTTCGGTAAGAACAAGCTTAGGCAAGGTACATATCTGGTAAGTTTTTTTTCTTCATTCTTCCTCTGTTAGTGCAGAGAGGATGGCTCCAGGAGCTGTGCTGTGTTTGTTGTATAAGATGTGGGAAATATGCAAGACCTCCAGTCTCTCAGATAACTACATCTGCAACAGGTGCACTGAGCTGCAGCTCCTCAGAGAACGTGTTAAGGAACTGGAGCTGCAACTTGATGACCTTCAGCTCATACGGGAGACTGAGGAGATGATGCTGCAGCTACAGCGAGGTAGTCACCCCTAAGTTGCAGGAAGCAGGAAAATGGGTGACTGTCAGGAAAGGAAAGGGAACGGAAAAGGCCAGCCAGGACAGAGTACCCCTGTGCTGTTCCTCTCAACAATAGGTATACCATTTTGGCCACCGTTGAGGGAAATGATGTATCGGATGGGGGGAGCTGCAACAACTGGGTCTCTGGTACTGTGACTCAGAAAGGAAGAGGACTGCAGAGGGGATAGCGAGATTCCACAGATAGAGGAGTAGACACAAGATTCTGTGGATGCAATAGAGACACCCAAATGGTATGTTTGCCTCTCAGGTGCCAAGGTCTGGGATGTCTTGGTTCGGGTCCATGACGTTGTAAAGTGGGAGGGAGAGCTGCCAGAAGTCTTGGTACATATTGGCACCAATGACATAGGTAGGAAAAGCGAGGAAGTCCTGAAGTGAGAACTTAGGGAGCTCGATAGAAAGCTGAAAAGCAGACCTCCAGGTAGCAATCTCTGCATTGCTGCCTGTTCCATGCATCAGTGGGGGTAAGAATAGGATGATTTTGGCAGATGAATGAGTGGCTGAGAAACTGGTGCAGGGGACAGAGTTTCAGATTTCTGGATCATTGGGATCTTTTTTGACCTGTACAAAAGGAACAGGTTAGGTCTAAACCTGAGGGGAACCAGTATCCCTCTGGCAGGTTTGCTAGAACTGTTGTGGAGGGTTTAAACTAATTTGGCAGGGGAATGAGAAGCAGAGTGTTAGGGCTGAGGATGGGGCAGTTGGTACACAAGTCAATGCGTTGTGTAGTGAGACTGTGAGAGTGGACAGGCAGATGACAGAGTAAAGTTACAGTCAACGGGATGAGTTGCAGTGTAACATGGGACAAAATCAAACAGGATGATAAATATAGGTCTGAAGGTGTTATATTTGAATACATGCAGTCTACAGAGATTTCACTGCTTATCGACCAAGGCAAGAAAATTTTGGTAAATTTTGCCGTCTAAATACTCATAGTCATGTTAAGTGTATGTTGTCCAAGGACTCTAAAACACTTACTAGTACATTTAGCAATAAGGCTTCAACTTTGGTTAATAACTTTGATTACATTTTCCTGGAATTTTTCTCAGCCATCCTTCCCCACCATCACCACCCCACTCCTTCAGTTACCAGGTCAGTAAATTTGGTAACCCAAAGACATGACAGTGTGATATTAATTTAAGAGTCTCACCTCTCAGATCAAACTCTGATTACTGGTGGCACTTCCAGTTCTGATTGATACAAAACTGAACTCATATTGTTCTAACACAAGACTTGCAGAAATAATAACAAAACAATTTACAACATCCGATGAAGAGTCTCGGCTCGAAACATTGACTGTTTACTCTTTTTCATAGATGCTGCCTGGCCTGCTGAGTTCCTCCTGCATTCTGTGTGTGTTACAATATCTGATGTTAATGTTATTCACACCTAATACTCAGAAACTAATTATCCTGGTTTGGTGGTAGATGTTTGTGATTTTCATAGACCATCATTGCCATAAAGATCCTCTCTGTTTAATTTTAATTTGGCTTTAAGTGATCAATAAATATACTCACAATCCAACTACTGCCCACTCCATATTGAAGAATCCTCAAAATACCAGTATGTTGCTAAAAATAGCTATGCTTATTGGATTCCTTGTCAGATTTTTTGTTCTGTGACAGAGGTCTGGATTGGTAACATGTATGTTTGGCAATGATACATCAGCTAAAAGAGTTATCTATCAATCTCACATGTGCAGAATTAGATTTTAGCTGACTGAAAATCCTCTCATACGACTCAGTGGGATTTAGTGGTTTAATTCAAATTGCTATGACCACGGACTAGATTAAATGTTTTGTGATGTTTTTGCGACATTTGAGTCATCGGTCAGTGAGAATTGAAAGATAATTGCAGGTCCCGAAAAGAAATTCGGCTGGTGTGGAATTTTTTTCATCTTCCTTGCATTAAATAACAGGGCATCCAATTTGACAATGAAATGTATTTATTTCTTGTCCTTTTGCTATGTTTTTTGGGCTGTGGAAAGCAGATTGGAAATGCAGAGGAGAAAAGAACAGTGGGAGGAACACCACCATAGCAGGTAAGTGAACCAAAGACAAACAAAGGTGATATGAGAACCTGGGTGAAGAATAATAAGAGTGTTCTCTAATAATTTTATTTGTTTTTAGTACCTTTATAGATTCTGATCATACAGGTGATATGCTCTATTAATTATTTTTATTTTGTGTGCATAAATGTTTCAGGCTCTTAAAATTACCAGATATCATCTGTTCATAAGATATCTGAGATATATATTTTATGGTTTTATAGTAACTATGTCTATAAATGTGCAGTATGTTATGTGGTACAGTATTAAAATGAATTTAGCATAGAAACATACCCTCAAGTGGCCACTTTACCTCTTGTACCTAATAAAGTGGCCCTTAACTGTATCTTTGTGATCTTTTGCTGCTGTAGCCCAACTAATTCAGAGTTTGACCTGTTGTGCATTTGGAGATGTTCTTTTGCACAATAATGTTGTAACGTGTTTATTTGAGTTACTGATACTTTCCTGTCAGTTTATACCGGTCTGGACATTTACCTCTGACCTCTGTCATTAACAGGACATTTTCACCCACAAAACTGCCCCTCACTGGATGTTGTTTTTTTTTTGTTTCACACCATTCTCTGTAAACTCCTGAGATTGTTCTGTGTGAAAATCCCAATTGATCCGTTGTTTCTGAGATACTCAAATCACCTTGCCTGGTAGCAACAATTATTCAACGTCGAAGTCTCTTAGGTCACATTTCTTCCCCCATTCTAATGTTTGGTCTGAACAACAACTAAACCTCTTCACCACATCTGCATGCTGTTATGTGTTGGGTTGCAGCCACATGATTGGCTGATTGGATGTTTGCATTAATGAGCAGATGTAGTTAAAGTGGCCACTGAGTGTAATTGATCCAATGAATAATTGATCAGTGATGGTTCTCCCACCTCTGAATAATAAATTGACATCTAGTGGATTACTTGTTGAGATGAGATTTGCAACCCACTCTCCTCTGTCATACATTCCTTCTGGGCCTTTGATATTAAGGTACCCATACTCAATAGAATTGGTGACACCCGTCTAATACCCATTCCATCGAGCTGCTCGCCACAGTCAGGTGAATGAGCACCAGGTAAACAACAGCATTTATGCGAATTCCATAAGCATGATCTGCTGTATGTAAAGTTTGAGAAATGGGCTGCCTCATAAACCATGAGCCATGAAATAAGATATCGGTTTTCCATGCTCGTAATATTTTTATTATGTTCAAGCACATATTGAAGTTACTAAAGTGAGTAGAACCACAAATATTTACAGAAAGTAGCAGCAATTGAATCGATTTAAAAAGAAAGGTAAGTGAATAATTATGTTTACTTAGTGTTTCATTATGTCTCTTATTGTTATGTTCATGTACTCAGTTCTTAGTAAATATTACTTAGATTATGAATAAAAGAATGAAACTAGAAGTTTGCAGAAATCTAGATTAATGTTATCTGGTTTCTGGAAAGAATTATTATCTCTGTAAAGGGAAATTATGTATAGAAAAAAAACAAAGGAATAAATAACATTAATTTTCAAAGAAAGGGTGTATGGAATGAAACTGTGTTTGATAATGTACTAACAAGCAAATTTTCTTATTCAATTAAAATTTCATTTGTATTTTAATGAATTTACACCATACTTGAAAAATATTCACAGGGAAATTTAATATGTATGCTAAAAAAATCAGACCCTTCCATAATATTCATCCAGCACTTATCAAAGTCACCAATGGTGCCCTGGTCTAATTGTGACAGTCATGAATCCTTTCTCATCTTTCTTAAACTGTCTCATCCACTAACACACTTGACCTCACCGTGTAGTTCAAATGCCTCTTCCTCTGCGTTCAGCTGAGAGGAAATGCATCATCTATACCATTCTATCAAAAAGAATACCAGTGGTTGCTATGTGGCCCCTCGGTCTGCTCCATCATTCAATAAGATTGTAGTATTAATCCCACTTTCCTGCCTATTCCCCATAGCCCTTGATTTTGCTGTAGTTCAGTTATCTACAGTCAGAGTTCTCCTTGAAAATGTTCAATGACTGAGGCATCATAGAACACTCTCAAGGAGGACACTGACCATAAATTTCTCAACACCACACTGAAGTTGAGAATTCCAAAGATTCATGACTGCCAGAGAGAATAAATCCCTCCTTGTCCCTGCCTTAAATGGGAAATCTTATTTTTTCTGAACTCTGTCCCGTAGTTCTAGATTATCCCTTAAGGAGGAATGTTTTCAGCAATTCTCTGACCAAGCTTTTTCAGAAACCAATAAGACTGTCTCTGGTTCTTCGTAACACCAATAAAGTGTAGGCCTTAAATTCTCAATCATAAGACAACCTCTTAATCCCTTTCATCCACCAATCTTCTACTATTTTGGGACACTTATAGTGCTTTCTACCACAGAAGCAAATATAAAGTATTTGTCTGCCACTCCTTATTTTCCATCATTAATTCTCTAGCTTCAAACTCAAAGGGACCATTATTACACCTATAAAATCTTCCTTTTTATATATTTGTAGAAGTCCTCTTTATTTCTGCAAATTTACTCCCATTCTGTGCCTGAGCTTCCTGTTAGTTGCATTCATTTGGACTTTCATTGCCCATCCCACTCCCACACTATCCTGTTGCCTCCTCAGTTGTTCCAAAGAAGCCTAACTCAAGCTAAGGAACTTTGCTTTAGTTATTATCCAGGCATTTGGGAGCCTGCAGTAGTGACTGTCAAATTCTCAAACTTTAGATAATTTGCTTTTATATTCTGTTTTGTATCAGGACTGGTCATTTATGCCTACCATTCCTTTTTCCTTTCATTTCTATATTCTGGGCCTTTTGGGCTTGTCCCCACATTATTTCCTCCATCATAGAAATTCTCTTTGTTCCACCCATCGCTCCCTCCTACCTTTTCTGCTGTCTAGAATAACTTGTTTAAACCTTTTTTTTAGCTCAACTTCAGCTGACTATTTCTCTTTCCACATATGCTATCTGATCTATTGTTTCTGATTCTATTTTGTTTTTTGAACTGCCTAGCCTCAATCCTTCAATCATCCCTTATGCTAACCTTTCTTAGCTCTGTTGGAGCATACTCCAACTTGCAGACTTCACTTTAGCTCCCAGTTAAGTAGAAGTACAATTTAAGACTTCTCATCCTTTTTCAAATCCTTCTGTGCCCTCTTCCCTCTTGATCTCTGTAATCTCCTCCAGGCCTAAATTTCTGACTTTCCAATTCTGGTCTCTTATTGTCCTTTAAGTTAACTTCTCTCTCACTGACAGCCATGTCTTCACGTGGCTGAGTCTAAACTCTGAATTCTCTTTATTTTTAAAAATTATTAAAATAATCCTTTTACTAGTGTTTTGTCACCTGTTCTAATGAGATGACAATAGTTATTGATAAAGTATCTGTGAAGCAGCTTAGAATGCTTACTTCTGGTCGTTCTGCTGTTGCTATTGTTTAACTTTCCCACTGCACTAACCAATAGTTTTTTCAAAGGGTAGCCCCAGCTCTGGTTCCTGGAAGATCATTACCCATAAAGCATATACGTATCACTGAGAGGGGGCAGCAAGTATTTACTGGACTGATTCCAGGTATGGTGTATTTGTCATATGAGGATAGAGTGAGTAGGCTATGCCTGGATTCTCAGTTGAGAAGAAAGAAATTGATCCTGAAATTTACAAAATTGTTATTGATTGGATGCACGGAGGATACTTCCTCTGAAAATTGAAAATAAAGCTGCAGGTACTGGAAATCTAAAGCAAATACAGCAAATGCTGGGAAACGTCAGCAGGCGAGACAGCATCTTTGGAAAGAGAAACAGGCAACATTTCGGGTCTGCGACCCTTCAGCAGAGCTGGAATATTTCAATTGACTGATGAATCAAGAACTTGGAGTCAAAATCTCAAAATACCATTTTGAAAAGTACTGAGGAGAAACTTCCTCACACAAAAAGGTGGTGAACGTTTGGATCTCCCAATGCTGGAGGGAGTTGGAAATTCTGTTATTGAATTCATTCCTAACAGGGATTATTTGAGATCTAGATATTGGTATTGGTTTGGTTTATTATTGTCACATATACTGAGAAAGACACTGTCCAGAAGAAAGCAATGGCAAACCACTTTTGCAGAAAAATTTGCCAGGAATGATCATGGTCATGGAAAGATCATGATTGCCCATGTCATACAACATGGCACAAAATGAATGAATGAACTGAGAAACAGTGAAAAGCTTGTTTTGCGTTGTTCCTGCATACCAAATCATTATACAGTGCAGTGCATTGAGAAACATAGAAACATAGAAAATAGGTGCAGGAGTAGGCCATTCGGCCCTTCGAGCCTGCACCGCCACTTATTATGATCATGGCTGATCATCCAACTCAGAACCCTGTACCAGCCTTCCCTCCATACCCCCTGATCCCCATAGCCACAAGGGCCATATCTAACTCCCTCTTAAATATAGCCAATGAACTGGCCTCAACTGTTTCCTGTGGCAGAGAATTCCACAGATTCACCACTCTCTGTGTGAAGAAGTTTTTCCTAATCTCAGTCCTAAAAGGCTTCCCCCTTATCCTCAAACTGTGACCCCTCGTTCTGGACTTCCCCAACATCGGGGACAATCTTTCTGCATCTAGCCTGTCCAATCCCTTTAGGATTTTATACGTTTCAATCAGATCCCCCCTCAATCTTCTAAATTCCAACGAGTACAAGCCTAGTTCATCCAGTCTTTCTTCATATGAAAGTCCTGCCATCCCAGGAATCAATCTGGTGAACCTTCTTTGTACTCCCTCTATGGCAAGGATGTCTTTCCTCAGAACCAAGAGAAGAACCAAGTTAAAACATGACAATGAAGATTAAAGTCTAACAGCTACAAAGATGATACCATGCAGGTGAACAATAAGTGCAAGATCATAACAAGGTAGATTATGAGGTCAAGGGTCCATCTTATCATACTAGAGAACCATTCAGTGGTCTTAAAACAACAGAGTTGAAGCTGTCCTTTAGCCTGGTGATACCCAATGGAGGAGGAGAGAAGAGAGAATGTGTGAGGTGTGTGAAGTCTTTAATTATGCTGGTTGCTTTACTGAGGCAGTGAGAGGTATAGACAGAATACATAGAGGGGAGACTAGTCCTGTGATGTGCGGGGTTGTGTCTACAGTTCTCTAGTTTATTGCAGTTACCATATAGTTATGAGAGCTTTTATAGCTCCTGATAGGATGCTTTCTATGGTATGTTGATAGAAATTGGTAAGGGACGATGGGATGGGCACATGCCAAGTTTCGTTAGCATCCTGAGGAAGTAAGGCTGTTGAGAAAGTCAAGGTATTATACAGGAAATGGTGGTGAGAGAGAATATTATCCATAATGTTGATAAGTGACAGGGCAGCCTCAAGAGCTGATCCTGTTTCCTATGGTTCTTTGCAAGTGTTGATCACCTTTTGTGAAAGTGAACTTAATTGTACCTATTTTCCTTAATGGTTACAAACAATGGATAAGAGCTTATTTAGAAAGGAAGCAAAACTACTGAACTTTTGAAACTAAATTTGCATTTTTGAAAGTGTGTTTGCTCGCATAGGACAACTGAAACCCATAGCTAAGGGTTAGACAAAGCCAGAACACAAAATATTCCTTTAATCAGTAAAACCATGCAACTACAAGCCTCAAAACTCAACTGTACACCCCAAAGCATGACTATTTAAATAGTTTACCCCAAGAAGATTCAAGTCATTGATTGGAACAATGATCAATTAGTGACAGTCATCCTGGAGTTGGCTGTCAGCAAACCAATAGGCATTGGTTGTTTCAGTTAACTATGATAGCTCTGTCTTGAAGATGATTACATGTAGGATTTGATCCGAGAGTTGATTTGAGTTGGAACAACCAGCCTATGCTAGTGATAGGTTTTTCTTGGTTTCAGGCTGTCATTTTGTTGTCGTGATGCTGCTTGTGGCTGTGCTGGTGCTGGTGGTTGGTTTGGTCGGGGTAAATCAAACCCTCCCAGAAGGAGATGAAGAACCAGCTCTGTGTTTGATAATCTGCCTAACGAACTTGAACTTGTTGTGCTTTTCAGAGCACATAGCCAAAACTGGTTGATGTGGTGATGTCAGTGATGTCCGTCTTCGTAGAGCACTTTCCCCATTCATTTTCCAGTCTGATCTGGTACTCGAAAGGTCTTGCCGATTGTGATTCTGTATGATCTATACTGCAGCTCTGGGCTTGAATGACTTCAGCAGTCAACCAAGGTCTGTGTGGCTGCCTTGTGCACTGACAATCTGCTGTTCTGAATGTTGGATGCTGTGGCAGCATTGCATCCAACAGCGTGTGCAGCTTTCTTTCCAAACGTGTTGCAGCTGGCGTCCTTCCCCTCAGGGCCTGGATGTGCTGTAATTTGATGTGTCAGCTGAAATGTAGTGAGAGCCTCAGCTGATGCTCCTTCCACTCTTGATTTTAGAAGTGACTGCTTGAAGGTATCCACAAACCTCTCTGCTTGGCTGTTGGACCGTGGATGATATGGGTGTAAGTGTAAGTGGATGATTCCACTGTTCTAACAGAATACAGCAAACTGCTGTGAACTTATTAGGAATGAGCATTTCTGGCATCCCAAAGTGACTGAAGATCTACAGTGGCTGTTGAATGGTAACCTCTGTCGTTGTTGACTTCATTGGTAACACTTCTGGCCATTTGGAATGGGAGTCAATCAGGACAAGATAGGTACACCCAAAGTCAATAAGAATAGTACAGCACAGTACAGGCCCTTCGGCCCACAATAAGAACTCAACTCCAAGGTCTGGTAGTCTGAAGCCATGGTTATGGTCCATATCTACCTGAATTCTTTGCTCTCTTTGAGCACTGAGTACACTGCTTGCATATAAAAGTGATACCTTTGTCTATGTCTGACCAGTACACAAAGCTTCTTGCCAGGACTTTCATTCATTTGGTACTTGGGTAACCATGGTGAAATTGTTCAGTACTTTTGGTCGAAGTGTACATGGAATCAGTATTCTGTCTCCAAACATTGAGCAGGAGTTCATAGTTGAGAATGATGTATAACGTTGGTAGAAGGGTACAACACTTCTCTCAATCTTGGCCAGCCATAACTGGAGATATGTTGAAGAACAAGATCTACAGCCATTTCTGCTCTGATCTTGGTGATCGTACCCAGAAGACCTTCAGCAGCATCATATACAACCCGGTGGTCTGAGTATCTCAGGAACTGCTGATCTCTGGGATTTCCATGCACAACAATCTCTATAGTTTACAGAGAATGGTGCGAAAAGCAGAACAACCAATGAGCGGCAGTTCTGTGGTTGAAAATGCCTCGTCAATGAGAGAGGTCATAACTGAATGTCCAGATTGGTTCCAGCTGATAGGAAGGTGACAGTAACTCAAGTAGCCATGCATTACAACAGTGGGTGCAGAAGAGCATTTATGAATGTACATCATGTCAAACTTTAAAGTGGATGGCCTACAGCAGCAGATGACTACAAACATACGCTCAGTGGCAACTTCATTAGTTAGGGGAAGTTTCTAATTAAGTGGCCACTGAGTGTATGTACTCTGAAAAGGAAAGATTCATGTTTAGTTGATTTCAGTCTGGGGCACATCTTTTATGAAATCCTTTAATGACAGAAAGCATAAGCACCCTTGGTCTATTGAAGAACCTTGCACCTTTTTATGTCTAATGTATTAAAAATCATTTTGTGCCAACTCTAAAAATATTTTGATTCCAAAATAATCTTCTGAGGGTGCCTGTCGGGTTTCGGTGGGAGTCAAGTGCAGACCAATGAATACTTTTTCACCAGGATTTATTAGGGAGCACAAAGGCAACAGTCTTTCAAAAACAGAAGGCAGACACAAATCCAAAATGGCAGGCAGAGGTCTTAACCAGGAAAGGCAGCAGTCAGGCGAGGGCAGACAATCCAGAGCACACAGGCGAAAATCAGGTCCAAGAACAGGCAAAATCCAAAACACAGAATCAGGCAAAATCAGTTGGCAGAAGTCACAATGACAGGCTAGAACAACACAGGTCAGAACTGGGACAAATTGGCAGAGAATGCTAGTCAAAGCAGGGTTTAAATGGACAGGGTAATGAGTGAAAATTAGAAACAGGTGGGTGCAAATGAGGAGACAAGCAGGTAATTGGAGGAGGTCCAAAAAGGAAAGGGGCTGGGCCAGAGCCCACATGGCCGGGTGAAAGAAAACAGAAATTAAAGACTGTCGTGATCCAGAGCTACCAGCGGAGGCCCTACGACCCAGTATTCACACCGGATCCTTAACAGTGCCACAAATTCTTCCATACCTATTCTGAAAAGATCTAGAGAGTGGTCTCAAGACAGATTAAAACCCTCACTGATCTGTTAAACAAACTCTGGGAAATATGCTGTTACGAAATGTGACGTTTTAGAAACAAACCAGAAGCAAGAGATTTTACACTGATCGAGATTTTGATGTTAAAACCACTATCTTTATTAGTATCTACTTATAACATAGTAACTCAACCAAGATAAACAAAAGTTAACAGTATTATGTGTATATATGTGTGTAAATATAACTCCCAAACTATTGTGCTTGAGGGAACAAGGCTTAGAGACTTGAGATGGTAAAGTAGGAAAGTTCAGTAATCCACGAGATAAATGATGGGAGAGAAATATTTGTAAATCCAAGGTGAAATGTAGAGAAAAGGTAAGTACAAAATATTCCACAGATTCCACGCTGGTAAAACGAGATAACTGTCGCTGTAGGTCTTGTCCGACGTGATGTTCCAAATCCACATACGAATTATCACCGAAAGTGATCAGTCACGGGAATATCGCCTTCCAGAGATTACCACACAACATACCCAAGCAAGGGCTACAAAAGTGGTCCCACCAGATACCCCAAAATCCACTCCTATGGATTGTACGAAGTGACAGTCACACATCCGTTGTGCACCGTGTGCCGATGTTTAACCCACCCTTGTGGGCATAGGAGAGTTCCAAGCCCCAGCTGCGACAAGCTGAAGCTACCGGCTTCCCCAGTCTCTCTCTCTCTCTCTCTTTCGACTGAAGCTCGCTCTCTGTATATGAGTTTAATTTCGCAGCAGCCTGTGATTGACGTCATAGTCCTGCCTCACTCAGGTGCATAAAGTGACAGTCCACAGTAAACGAAGCTTGTGGGTTCGTTAACAATGCACTGTTCAGCCTTGAGATGACTCAAATAAGGAGAGATCTTAGAAATGAATAGAGCAATAATGAAACTAATTAGTGGTACTCCCAGGAATTACTTTGACATAAATGGGCACACTAGGAACTCAATCCTTCTGGATCCACCTGTTCTTGCCTACCCCACGTTGGTACGATGCCTTCTACACCACCCACCCTTCACCCTCCACCATGACTCTCAGAGGTTCCAATTACACTTTCTTATGTGCTGGATTTAGAAGTTCTCAGTGCAGATTAAATGTGTACAAAAGTACTACAGTATTTGAGGAGTAGGAATACCGGATGCCTCTGCTGGCTAGTAAGATTACAATTTTCAGTATAACATAGTAACAGTAATCAGAATTGTATATGATATGTTATACATGATGATTTCAGGAATATTTGCATTTGATCCTGAAGAAGATTCCATTTCTGTAGTCCTTTCATTCACATAATTCTTCAGATACGTTATTGTGAATTGCAGCAAGCCAATGGTAATTCCAATCCACCCTGAGGTCTAAGACTTATTCCAGGAACAAGTAAACACACCCTGGCTGAAAGAGGAGTGAATGAAGAGGGAGATGCTGAAGGGAGTGGAAGAATGTGTGATGCAGTTAGCAAAGCAGAGTACAGATAGAGGGAGGGAGACTGACAGAGAGGTTCAGGATGGGGCAATAATATGGTGAACCAGAGAATGTGAGCAAAATTGTATGCATATACTGATTGCGCGCGCGCGCGTGTGTGTGTGCACGCACTTCATGTGTGTGAGTTTGAGTGTGAGTGCGTGTGTGTGCGCTCATGTGAGTTTGAGTGTGAGTGTGTGAGCACGCTCACATGTGCATATGCGCGATGGCCTCAGTCAAGTAAGATCTCCTTACTATCGGACCTAGTCCTTCAACTTCAAGTCTGTGTGGTAACCAGCGGTCTGCAGACTTCCACCAAAAAAGAAACCACACACAGGTTCTGATGCAGAATTTCAACCTGAAGCATCAATAGTTCCTTTTCTAGAACATAGAACATAGAACATGGAAAACCTACAGCACAATACAGGCCCATCAGCCCATAAAGCTGTGCCGAGCATGTCCTTACCTTAGAAATTACCTAGGGTTACCCATAGCCCTCTATTTTTCTAAGTTCCATGTACCTACCCAAGAGTCTCTTAAAAGACCCTATTTTATCTGCCTCCACCACTGTCGCCAGCAGCCCATTCCACGCACTCACCACTCTCTGCTTTTAAAAAAAAATTTACCCCTGACATCTCCTTTGTACCTACTTCCAAGCACCTTAAAACTGTGCCATCTCGTGCTAGCAATTTCAGCCCTGGAGAGAAAACCTCTGACTATCCACACAATCGATGCTTCTCATCATCTTATACAACTCTATCGGGTCACTTCTCATCCTCTACCGCTCCAAGGAATAAAGGCTGAGTTTACTCAACCTATTCTCATAAAGCATCCAGGCAACATCCTTGTAAATCTCCTCTGCACCCTTTCTATAGTTTCCACATCCTTTCTGTAGTGAGGCAACTAGAACTGAACACAGTACTCCAAGTAGGGTCCGACCAGGGTCCTATATAGCTGCAACATTACCTTTCGGCTCCTAAACTCAATCCCACGATTGTTGAAGGGCAATGTACTGTATGCTTTCTTAACCACAGAGTCAACCTGTGCACCAGCTTTGAGTGTCCTATGGACTTGGACCCCAAGATCCCTCTGATCCTCCACACTGCCGAGAGTCTTGCCATTAATATTGTATTACTGGAAGTTTGAGAAGTCGATGTTCACGCCATCAGGTTGGAGGCTATCCAAATGGAATATAAGGTGTTGTTCCTCCAACCTAAGTGTAGCCTTATCCCAACAGTGGAGGAGACCATGGATGGACATATCGGAATGGGAATGGGAAGTGGAATTAAATTGGGTGGCCACTGAGAAATCCCGCTTGTTCTGCTGAACGAAGCATAGATGCCCGGTGAAGTGGTCTCCCAGTCTACATCAGGTCTCACCAATATACAAGAGGCTACAGTCTGCTTGGCAGGTGAAACTTACAGCTGCTGACGTTGCTTGCGGTGCATACTTTATACTCTGGATGAACCTTTCTGTCAAGCCGTTTATAGCTAGGTCATACAGTGCAGATGTAATATATCTTATTCGATTCATTTTCAGAAATGACTGAAGTTGTTCCCCCACAAACTGTGGTCTGTAGTCAATGACTAAATGTTTGGAAGATTGGTCCTTGCGAAGAACCTTTCAATACATCAACAGTGTGTAAGGCTGTAGTGAAGGCTATTAGGAACGCTTCTGGCCACTTTGTAGCTGCGTCAACTGCTACAAATAATTGTGTGCCCATGAACGTTTCTATAAAACTCACATAAATCCTCTGCTAGGGCATTGCAGGCCATTCCCAGGGGAAGAGAGGTGTTGGTCTTGGCATCTTCTGGACATGTTGGCATTCGTTCAGTGCATGGCAAGCTGATTGATCTGATAATCTATCTCAGGACACCAGACAAAGCTTTGAGCAAATGCTTTCATTTTAACCATGTCCAGTTGACCAGCATGCATCTTCTCCAACACTTTAGCTCTCAGCTTGAATGGTACAACAACTCTCAATCCCTACAAAGGCAACCTCTGTCAAGGGCAAGCTTATCTTGGCACTGGTAAAAATGGGGGAACTGGAGTTTTCTGCTGCAAATTCCAGTCATTTTAGGTGGCCATGTAGACCTGGGACAGCTTGGGGTCTTTTCTGGGTTCCTTTTGGATCATCTCTGCTATAATAGGCATACTTTCGATTTGTATTAGAGAGAATATGTTGAGCAGTGTCTTTTTTGTAAATTTTTCCAGTATTTTCTTTTCCAAGAGTAAGCAGGACAACCCATCAGCATTTCCATGATTAATCGTCCTCTTGAATTTGATCCTGTAGTTGTGTCCTTTCAGACACAAAGCCTGCATTCATGCTGCTGCTATTAGTGGAATATTCTTCTATGGATTGAAAATGGACACCAGTAGTTGATGATCAATGACAAGGGTAAACCCTCTCCCACAAAAGTACTGGTTAAAATGTTCTACATGCCTATCCAGACTCAAGGTCTCTCTAAATTTGTACATAATTTTTCTCCGCAGCAGAAGGGTCTGTTCAAAATTCAAAGTATATTTATTATCAAAGTATGTACAAATTGTACAACCTTGAGATTTGTCTGCTTACAGGCAGCCACAGAATTGAGTTACAAAATACATGTGAACTAAGATGTTAACTGTCCTGTGCTATCACCAGTGGGATCATCAGTTGATCTGCCACCTGTCTTCAGGAGTTTCGGCCCGCTTATGATCAAGACTCCCTCGAGGTGGTGGGCCAGCAGTGCTAAAGCACCACCTCCCACTGGTGAGCTTAAAAACTTGGCATCTGCCTCTATCAGAGTTGTTGGTCACTTCCATCCAACAGATAGTCTGCTCTTCAGGTGTCTATGCAACTATTGAAGGTTTTGCAAGATATGTATACACTGTCTGACTATCTGCCCCTCTGGACATCCTTGGTCCACACCCATGCTGATCCTTTCTCTGCTGCCTCAGCTACAGCCCTGCTGGTTGACTTGATCTCTCTTCTAGTGAAGCCAAGGTCGCGCAGCCACTTCTGGAGAGTGAACGCAATAAACCCACGGCAGCCTACCTCAAATGGATAGCATGAGAACTTCCCCCCTCTGTCTCTACACTATCTTAATTCTGCATACTTGGTTAACTTGCACTCATGTGCTTCATCGATGTTGTCTTCCCAGGGGACTGTGAGTTCACCAATAACCACTTCTCTACTGGTGTCAGACCATATGATTATATCTGGACGCAATGTTGTGAAAGCTATTTGCTCCAGGAAACTGCCTTTCCCATCCAGGTCAGCCTTGACACACCAATCATTGGCTGAAGAAAGTATGCTTGATCGTGAGCCTGCGCTGTACACCCTTGACTTGGAGCCTTCTTTCACAAATGATATGCGATGTTCTGTGCAACATGGGGCATGAGATAAGTTGTGCTGCAGTACTCTCTGCTCAACTGCTTCTGTTACAACTTTGAGAACGTTGTTATGTCTCCAAATGTACATGCTGCTGGAAAGATTGACTCTGCATGCACTCAAAATATGTTGAAGTGTTCCCTCCTCGCCACAAGCAGCACACCCGAATAAGAAACCCGAAAGAACTCAATTTAAAAAAAGACCAACACCCAATGTGCAGAGGGAAGAAGAAAACACACATCATGCAAACAATAAAAACAAGCAACAACACTCAGAATGAAAATGAGTCCATGAACACGATGCCCAGAGGAGCCAGAGAAGGCCCGTAGACTCAGCCTCACTTCATCACACACTGGGGCAAATCATCAGAGTCAGTGCTGCAGAGAGCGGAAGAAACGTCACAAAGCAGTGAGCAGAACCAGCCTGACCCTTGCCTCTGGTCCCCACACCCTGCCTTTTTAGTCCATCTGTCTCAGCATTTAAATCCTCCAGCCACCGGCTCATCCCCCACATTAGGAGCTGGGCCCCGCTGCATTGATACGCATTGGGCCTGTTCATGACCTTTCCAAATCGGCCTGGTGCTTAGATTGATCCAACCTCTCTCTCGGTTTAGGTGGCTGGCCTCCGATACTCCTCCGCTCTGAACTTTCTCTGTTCTGCCTACTCCAACTCTGTGTCTGATTCTGACTCTGTTTCAAACATGCCTTGACCTCGCTCTGACTTTGCATTGCACCCACACCCTCAACTCTCGAGTCAGCCTCTCCTTCGCTTGCCTCTTCATTGTTTGCTGTGATAGTTTACCACAGGGAAAGTGTTAATAATAAAGTATTTAGTTGTATTTCAGAATCAGAATCAGGTTTATTATCACCGGCATGTGACGTGAAATTTAGATAGATAGACAGATAGACATACTTTATTGATCCCGAGGGAAATTGGGTTTCGTTACAGCTGCACCAACCAAGAATAGAGCATAAATATAGCAATACAAAAACCACAAACAATCAAACAACAATATGCAAACTATACCAGAGGGAAATAAGTCCAGGACCAGCTTATTGGCTCAGGGTGTCTGACCCTCCACGGGAGGAGCTGCAAAGTTCGATGGCCACAGGAAGGAGCAACCTCCCGTGACGCCCAGTGTTGTATCTCGGTGGAATGTGGTCATTCCAACTGCAAAAAGTTCAATATCCAGGCTACAAACACGTTCCTCGATCGTAATATGACCAGGATTGCACCATCCATTGTTAACCAGAACAGCAAGCCCCCAACTCCTTTACGCTTACTGCTCTCAGTGCACTTCCCATCAGCCTGAACGGTCTGGAAGCCCTCCATGGAAAAGTTTTGGTCGGGTATCTTAACTTGTTAACTTATCAGCAGCAGTTCAATGCAATATATAATCTAGTAGAGAGAGAGAGGAAAATAAAATAAAATAAAACATAATAATAAATAAACAGGTAAATCAATTACATATATTAAATAGATTTTTTTAAATGTGCAAAATCAGAAATACTGTATATTTTTTAAAAAGTGAGGTAGTGTAGAAAGGTTCAAGGTCCATTCAGGTATCGGATGGCAGAGGGGAAGAAGCTGTTCCTGAATCAGTGAGTGTGTGCCTTCAGGCTTCTGTATCTCCTACCTGATGGTAACAGTGAGAAAAGGGCATGCACTGGGTACTGGTGGTCCTTAATAATGGACGCTGCCTTTCTGAGACAGCACTCCCTAAAGATGTCCTGAGATGTCCTAGTGCCCAAAATGGTGCTGATTAGATTTACAACCTTCTGCAGCTTCTTTCAGTCCTGTGCAGTGGCCCCTCCAGACAATGATGCAGCCTGTCAGAATGCTCTCCATGGTACAACTATAGAAGTTTTGAGTGTATTTGTTGACATGCCAAATCACTTCAATCTCCTAATAAAGTATAGCTGCTGTCTTGCCTTCATTATGGTTACATCGATATGTTGGGAACAGGTTAGATCCTCAGAGATCTTGACACCCAGGAATTTGAAGCTGCTCACTCTCTCCACTTCTGATCCCTCTATGAGGATTGGTATGTGTTCCCTCGTTTTACCCTTCCTGAAGTCCACAATTAGTTCTTTCGTCTTACTGACATTGAGTGCCAGGTTGTTGCTGCGGTACCATTCCACTAGTTGGGATATCTCACTCCTGTATGCCCACTTGTCACCACCTGAGATTCTACCAACAATGGTTGTATCATCAGCAAATTTGTAGATGGTATTTAAGCTATGCCTAGCCACACAGTCATGTGTATACAGATAGTAGAGCAGTGGGCTAAGCACACTCCCCTGAGGTGCGCCAGTGTTGATCGTCAGTGAGGAGGATTATAGCTGTTGACAATCCCAAAAACAACTGCAAATGTGACATATACTTTGGCCTTGGGGCATCCAACACTGCTTGAATTTTCTCAGCATACTTGTGTAATTCTTGTGCATCAATAGTGTGACCACAGTAAGTGATGCTTAGTTTAAATAATTCACACTTCTCATGTTGTGCTCTGAGCCCATAATCTTCTAATCTTTTCAACACTGCCTTGAGATTTTGGAGATGTTCCTTGTCATCGTCACCAGTAACAATAATGTCATCCAGGTAACACTGAGGGCCTGGACAGCACCTGATCCATAGCTTTCTGCCAGGGTGCAGGTGCAGATGTTACTCCAAAAATAAGTCTATTATAGCGATAAAGCCCTTTCTGAGTGTTTATGGTGGGAAACCCTTTGGACTCTTCTTCCATCTCCATCTGCAAGTAGGCCTCAGCTAAGTCTACTTTGCAGAAGTGTTTTCCTCCAGAAAAGTTTGCAAAGACATTCTCTATCCTGGGCAGAGGGTATTGATCTACTTTTAGTACTGGGTTGATGGTGACCTTAAAATCACCACAGATCCTGACAGACCCATTCTTCTGGGCTACTGGGACCACTAGCATTGCCCATGGGCTCCACTCAGCCTTGGAAAGAATTTCTTCTGCTTCCATGCAATCTAACACTGGCTACTTTATCACTGTTGATATAGAGATCTGGGTGGGTTTTGCAAAACCTGGGTGCAGCATTTTCATTTAACACTATTTTATCCTTGTTATGTCTGAGTTTTCCAATGTTATCCTTGAACACTGCTGTGGCACCATCCAGTACCTTCCTTAATTTGCTTTCAGTTGGCTTCATTGCAGGGGATGTGGCATGCAATTGGTGGCTGAATCTCCAATGAACACAAACACGAGGAATCCTGCAGATGCTGGAAATTCAGGCAACACACATCACAGTTACTGGTGAACGCAGCAGGCCAGGCAGCATCTCTAGGAAGAGGTACAGTCGACGTTTCAGGCCGAGACCCTTCGTCAGGACTAACTGAAGGAAGAGCTAGTAAGAGATTTGAAAGTGGGAGGGGGAGGGGGAGATCCAAAATGATAGGAGAAGACAGGAGAGGGAAGGATGGAGCCAAGAGCTGGACAGTTGATTGGCAAAAGGGATATGAGAGGATCATGGGGCAGGAGGCCCAGGGAGAAGGAAAAGGGGGAGGAAGAGAAAAACCCAGAGGATGGGCAAGGGGTATAGTCAGAGGGACAGAGGGAGAAAAAGGAGAGAGAGAGAAAGAATGTGTGTATATAAATAAATAATGGATGGGGTACGAGGGGGAGGTGGGGATTCCCATTCCCATTCTGATATGTCTATCTACGGCCTCCTCTACTGTAAAGATGAGGCCACATTCAGGTTGGAGGAACAACACCTTATATTCCGTCTGGATAGCCTCCAACCCGATGGCATGAACATTGACTTCTCAAACTTTCGTTAGTGCCCCACCTCCCCCTCGTACCCCATCCATTATTTATTTATATACACACATTCTTTCTCTCTCTCTCCTTTTTCTCCCTCTGTTCCTCTAACTATACCCCTTGCCCATCCTCTGGGTTTCCCCCCCCTCCCCCTTTTCCTTCTCCTTGGGCCTCCTATCCCATGATCCTCTCATATCCCTTTTGCCAATCACCTGTCCAGCTCTTGGCTCCATCCCTCCCCCTCCTGTCTTCTCCTATCATTTTGGATCTCCCCCTCCCCCTCCCACTTTCAAATCTCTTACTAGCTCTTCCTTCAGTTAGTCCTGACGAAGGGTCTTGGCCCGAAACGTCGACTGTACCTCTTCCTAGAGATGCTGCCTGGCCTGCTGCGTTCACCAGCAACTTTGATGTGTGTTGCTTGAATCTCCAATCAAGTTGTTGTTGTCTCAGCCAATCACACCCGCAATGCTGATCCTTCTCTTTTTACTATATCCATGCCCAATGCGACTTGTTGGTTGTTATATTTCGCAGTTACAAATGTGATTTCCCCATGAGTTATCTTTTCTACAGTGTAAGTTCTTAGTTGTATATCTGCAGGCTTCAGTTCAGTATCTTTGAAATGCCATTCAAACTCACTTTGTAGAATGACTGAAACAGCTGAACCAGTGTTTAATTCCATTTTAATTAATTTGCTGTTCACTTCTGGCGTAAGTTTTTTTCTATTGTTAATTTTTAGACTATGAATCTCAAGGCTATACAGTCCTGTGTCATCATTGTAATTATCAAATTTTTCATCAACAGCATGCAGATTTGGGCTCTTTTTGAAACTGCAACTTGATTTTTAGCTTATTCTCTTCTCTGAGTAACATAGAAACATAGAAACATAGAAAATAGGTGCAGGAGTAGGCCATTCGGCCCTTCGAGCCTGCACCGCCATTTATTATGATCATGGCTGATCATCCAACTCAGAACCCAGCCTTCCCTCCATACCCCCTGACCCCTGTAGCCACAAGGGCCATATCTAACTTCCTTTTAAACATAGCTAATGAACTGGCCTCAACAGTTTGCTGTGGCAGAGAATTCCACAGATTCACCACTCTCTGTGTGAAGAAGTTTTTCCTAACCTTGGTCCTAAAAGGCTTCCCCTCTATCCTCAAACTGTGACCCCTCGTTCTAGACCTCCCCAACATCGGGAACAATCTTCCCGCATCTAGCCTGTCCAATCCCTTTAGGATCTTATACGTTTCAATCAGATCCCCCCTCAATCTTCTAAATTCCAACGAGTACAAGCCCAGTTCATCCAGTCTTTCTTCATATGAAAGACCTGCCATCCCAGGAATCAATCTGGTGAACCTTCTTTGTACTCCCTCTATGGCGAAGATGTCTTTCCTCAGATTAGGGGACCAAAACTGCACACAATACTCCAGGTGTGGTCTCACCAAGGCCTTGTACAACTGCAGTAGTACCTCCCTGCTCCTGTACTCGAATCCTCTCGCTATAAATGCCAGCATACCGTTCGCCTTTTTCACCGCCTGCTGTACCTGCATGCCCACTTTCAATGACTGGTGTATAATGACACCCAGGTCTCGTTGCACCTCCCCTTTTCCTAATCGGCCACCATTCAGATAATAATCTGTTTTCCTATTTTTGCCACCAAAGTGGATAACTTCACATTTATCCACATTAAATTGCATCTGCCATGAGTTTGCCCACTCACCCAACCTATCCAAGTCACCCTGCATCCTCTTAGCATCCTCCTCACTGCTAACACTGCCACCCAGCTTCGTGTCATCCGCAAACTTGGAGATGCTGCATTTAATTCCCTCATCCAAGTCATTAATATATATTGTAAACAACTGGGGTCCCAGCACTGAGCCTTGCGGTACCCCACTAGTCACTGCCTGCCATTCTGAAAAGGTCCCGTTTATTCCCACTCTTTGCTTCCTGTCTGCTAACCAATTCTCCACCCACACCAATACCTTACCCCCAATACCGTGTGCTTTAAGTTTGCACACTAATCTCCTATGTGGGACCTTGTCAAAAGCCTTTTGAAAATCCAAATATACCACATCCACTGGTTCTCCCCTATCCACTCTACTAGTTACATCCTCAAAAAATTCTATGAGATTCGTCAGACATGATTTTCCTTTCACAAATCCATGCTGACTTTGTCCGATCATTTCACCGCTTTCCAAATGTGCTGTTATCACATCCTTGATAACTGACTCCAGCAGTTTCCCCACCACCGACGTTAGGCTAACCGGCCTATAATTCCCCGGTTTCTCTCTCCCTCCTTTTTTAAAAAGTGGGGTTACATTAGCCACCCTCCAATCCTCAGGAACTAGTCCAGAATCTAACGAGTTTTGAAAAATTATCACTAATGCATCCACTATTTCTTGGGCCACTTCCTTAAGCACTCTGGGATGCAGACCATCTGGCCCTGGGGATTTATCTGCCTTCAATCCCTTCAATTTACCTAACACCACTTCCCTACTAACATGTATTTCGCTCAGTTCCTCCATCTCACTGGACCCTCTGTCCCTTACTATTTCTGGAAGATTATTTATGTCCTCCTTAGTGAAGACAGAACCAAAGTAATTATTCAATTGGTCTGCCATGTCCTTGCTCCCCATAATCAATTCACCTGTTTCTGTTTGCAGGGGACCTACATTTGTCTTTATCAGTCTTTTCCTTTTTACATATCTATAAAAGCTTTTACAGTCCGTTTTTATGTTCTCTGCCAGTTTTCTCTCATAATCTTTTTTCCCCTTCCTAATTAAGCCCTTTGTCCTCCTCTGCTGAACTCTGAATTTCTCCCAGTCCTCAGGTGAGCCACTTTCTCTGGCTAATTTAATAGTCCATTTAATTCTGTCTGCCCGACATGCTCTTTGTATGTGTTCTACTTTGTTGCATTTTCTGCAAGGTTCACCTTTAAACCTGCATTTATTTGCTGAATGTGAGCCTCTGCAACAAAGATAACACAATTTGTTTGTCTGGGTTGGTTTTCTGATTAGACATTTGCATTTAGTTCACACTCATTTTCACTTTTGAATCCAACTCTATTATGTCTTTTCTGCTGATTCCATTAATATATCTAATTCAAATGCTTATTTAAATGTAAGTCGTGCGTCCGTTAGGAACTGCTTTTGAATGATTTCTTGTAAAATTTCACAAACTAAACAATCTCTTAGTGTATCATTAAGACCATTACCAGACTGACAATGCTCAGACAACCTCTTCAATTCAGCCATTTAATCTGAAATGATCTCTCCTTCTTTCAGATTCCACGTATGAAATCTAAAGCATTTTGCAGCCAAAAATGGTTTTGGATCTCAATGTTTTTCCATTACTTTGCCAATATTAGCAAAGCTCATCTCTGTTGATTTGCTTGGAGCAGTCAACATGCCTTTAAACCTAATACACTGAGCAAAATTGATACATGTTTTTCATTGGCTATTTAATTTGCTTCAAAATATTGTTCAATTTGCTCAGTATACATGAGCCTGTTATCTTTTGTGTAATCAAATGCACCAATCTTTTTGATATAGTCAGCCATTTCTGCTCTCTTTTTTATGATTATTATCACCCCATACTTGCTGTTTATGAACCCATGAATTCTTCCATTTTCTGAATTTTTAAAAAACTCGATCGTGTTTTCCCTTCTGAAGAACATATCCTGCCCTGTGTTTTTTAAACTTTACTGTCTCTGCATGTGCTGTGCTGCGATTTTATTTGCTACATTTTTTTTAGTTTGAACGCCTCGCTGTGCTTCAATAGGCCGATAACTGACTTGGGTTCATTTTAAAAATATCTCATCACCATTGTTATGTTTTGTAACTTCAAATCATTAAACTAATTCAAAGGAAGGCATGGGAGTTCAAAACGTGAGTCTACTTCATGTTTACTTTAAGCGAGGCACAAGCATATCACATGGTAGATTGATGATGTATGCAATCCATGTATTTATGCAAATAAGCTATAAGGAATTAGTTAAACAATCAAAAATGCTCAATCAACCTCTATAAGTATAGTGTACAAGATTACTCAAATATTACTGAAGTATTAAATATGCAAGAAAGAGTTTCCTTTGGTGGGGGAGTCTAGTACCAGAGGGCATAAACTCAAAATAGAGGGATGTCCATTTAGAGCAGAGATGAGGAGGAATTTATTTAGCCTGAGTGTGGAATTCATTGCCACAGGCAGCTGTGGAAGCCAGATCACTGGATGTATTTAAGGCGGAGGTTGATATGTTCTTGATTAGTCAGGATGTGAAACGTTATGGGGAGAAGGCAGGAAATTGCGGCTGAGGGGGAATGGAACAGCCATAATGAAATGGTAGGACAGACACAATGGACCAAATGGCCTTATTCTGTTCCTCTGACATCATCTGACACGTCTTTTTCTCTCAGGGTTTTGTGAGCCTCTGGAATTCTGTTCCTAAAGACTCCAGTATAAGCAGAGTCTCTGAACAGTTTCAAGGCAGAGATGGGAAGACATGTGATAAATAAGGGGATGAAAATTACCTCAGGAGTCTGGCATATGGATGTCAGGTTCCACTCAGAACAGCCATGACCACTGGGCCTGAGCCATCTGGTGGCTGACTCTTTGGTTCTATTTCATATAGGGATCCTATTCTGGCTGGCTACCGGTTATCAGTGGAGTTCCACAGGGGTCGGTGTGGGATTGTTGTTTTTTACGATGTATGTCAATGATTTGGACTACGGTATTAATGGATTTGTGGCTAAATTTGCTGATGATACAAAGATAGGTGGAGGAGCGGGTAGAGTTGAGGAAACAGAGAGCCTGCAGAGGGACTTAGATAGTTTAGGGGAATGAGCAAAGAAGTGGCAAATGAAATACAATGTTGGAAAGTGTATGGTCATGCACTTTGGAGGAAGAAATAAATGGACAGACTATTATTTAGGTGGGGAGAGAATTCAAAATGCAGAGATGCAACGGAACTGTTGCGTCCTTGTGCAGGCAAGTCATTGGAAGGTATTCTAAAGGCCCGGATATTTGGATATTTGGGTAGACAATGACTGATTAGGAATAGTCAACATGACTGTCTACATGGTAGGTCATGTCTAGCTAATCTTATAGAGTTTTTCAAGGAAGTCACCAGGAAAGTTAATGAAGGCAAGGCAGTGGGCATTGTCTACATGAACTTTAGCAAGACTTTTGATGTAGGTCAAGAAGCTGGTCAGGAAGTTGCAGTCACTTGGCATTCAAGATGAGGTAGTAAATTGAATTCGACATTGGCTTTGCGGGAGAAGCCAGAAAGTGGTAGTGGATGGCTGCTTCTTTGACTGGAGGCCTGTGACTAGTGGTGTGCCTCAGGGACTGAGGCTGGGTCCGTTGTTGTTTGTCATCTGTATCAACAATCTGGATGATAATGTGGTGAACCAGATCAGCAAATTTGCGGATGACACCAAGATTGGGGGTGTAGTGGACAGCGCAGAAAACAGTCAAAGCTTGCAGTGGGATCTGGACCAGCTGGAAAAATGGGCTGGAAAATGGCAGATTGAACTTAATGCAGACAAGTGTGAGGTGTTGTACTTTGGGAGAACCAACAGGGCTAGGTCATACACAATGAGCAGTAGAGCACTGAGGAGTGCAGTAGAAACAGAGGGATCTGGGAACACAGATCCAAAGTTCCTTGAAGGTGGTGTCACAAGGTAGATAGAGTCATAAAGAAAGCTTTTGGCACACTTGTCTTCATAAATCAAAGTATTGAGTACAGGAGATGGGATGTTATGCTGAAATTGTATAAGACATTGGTGAGGCCTAATTTGGAGTATTGTGTGCAGTTTTGGTCACCTACCCACAGGAAAGATTTGAGAAAGAGGGCAGAGAAAATCTACAAGGACTTGAGGACCTGAGTTGTAGGGAAAAGTTGAACAGGTTAAGACTTCATTCCCTGGAGTGTAAATTGAGGGGAGATTTAATCGAGGTATACAAAATTATGAGGGGTATAGATAGGGTAAGTGCAAGCAGGCTTTTTTCATTGAGGTTGGTTGACACTAGAACTAGAGGTCATAGGTTAAGGGTGAAAGGCTTAAGCGGTATATGAGGGAGATCTTCTTCACTCAAAGGCTGCAAAGAGTGTAGAATGAGCTGCCAGTACAAGTGGTGGATGCGGGTTTGATTTCAACATTTAAGAAATTTGGATAGGTGCATAGATGGGATGGATATGGAGGGTTATAGTCTGGTGGAGGGTGATGGAGCTAGGCAGATTAATGGTTTGTCACAGGTTAGATGGGCTGAATGGCCTGTTTCTGTGCTGTAGCATTCTATGTCTCTATGACTCTGTGACTCTAATGTTATTTTTAACTAATTCTCTCTGGTTTATGGTCAGCAGATTCCAGAGGCTTGGAAGGGATACTGAGGAACCAAAGAAACAAGGCAGGTAAGAGATACATATCTTGGATGCCCTACAGCAGTGGTCCCCAACCTCTGGGCTGCCAACTGATACAATGCCGCAAAGAGTGCAGTGGTAGCCGGAACATACCCAGCACATCTTTAAGAAAAAAGTCGAAATAAACAAGCTAATTCATTAGGTGCCGCCCGGCATGTAAATATCGGCCTAGATCAGAGGCGACGCAATCGGCAATCGCCGGAGGCCGGGGACCACTGCCCTAGAGAATTTAATTGCTAATCTGATAATCTGTCTTGATGACCACAGTTTAATGCACCAATTTTGCTTTTTGTTGAATATATTGAAAAACAAAATCAGAAAACGTATAGAACAAGCAAATAGACAAATTTCATTGTGTTCCTACTGGGTAGGTTGCTCTCAGCTGGATATAGTGCAACCGTATTTTTTAATACTGAATCCAAAGGCAAAGAAAACAATCAAATCAAATTGCATATCTTGAATGGTGTTGATCTTCTTGAGCACAGGTGAGAAATCCTTCGCTTGATAGAACGGTTTTGAAAGGACACAGAATTGAACCACTGACCAAGGTGAAAAGCAACTAAATGAATGTGTATTGCTTAATGATGAAGATCAAGCCCTGTATGAATGACCTGCCATTATTCTTGCATTCAATCTCTCATAATTAGTGTTTAGATTATGAAGACACGTAGTCCTCTTTTATTGTCATTTAGTAATGCATGCATTAAGAAATGATACATTATTTCCTCCGGTGTGATATCACAAAACACAGGACGGACCAAGACTGAAAAACTGACAAAACCACATAATTACAACATATAGTTACAAACAGTGCAACAATGCCATGATTTGATGAAGAAGTTCATGAGCACAGTAAAGTTAAAAGTTTCTCAAATGTCCCACATCTCATGCAGACGGGAGAAGGAAGAAAAATTCTTCCTGCTATGCTGACCACAATCCAACTCTGAGTCATCCGAAAACTTCGAGCTCTGATCAGCTTTCTGACACGGAGTACTGAGCGCCATCTCTGTCCGAACGATTTGACTTCCTCAGTCGCCAAAAGCAGGCAAGGCCGGGGATTTTGAGGCCTACCCTCCGAAAGATTCCCGACCACACAGTAATGACAGCAGTGAATGGGCGTTTCAGAGATTTCTCCAGATGTTCCTCTGTGCTTTCATGTCCATTCTCCATCAAATCAGAATTGTCCACGGCCCCTATTTAACAGATACGATATCATTTTTCACCGGAGGGCTGCGCACACGCGGTGCGCTGCCATCTTCTCCTCCCGCATCAAATCTAGCAAAAAAAGGAAAAAATCATAGTGATGGAATAATTGTTCAGTCTTATGATTTTCTAGTATGCTCCACTTCCCATGTTTTAGCTCACATTTTATAGATATATTGTACTTCAAAATAGCACCTTTTGAACAAAATACATCTAATTCTCATTTAAATGACTAGATGCTGCCAGCTTCCATCATCACCCTTTGGAAAATTCAAGTCTTCCTTTTCACTTTTTCATGGGTTCTAAGTCCTGGAACTGCCTACCGAATATTTTGGAAGTGGCTTTACCATATAAATTGCAATGATTTGTGATTGTTCAAAGTAAATTTATTATCAAAGTACATATATGTCACCATATACTACCCTAAGATTCATTCTCTTGCGAGCATTCAGAATACGTACAAAGAAACACGATAGAGTCAATGAAAAAGCACTCACAACAAAGACAAACAATTAATGTACAAAAGAAAACAAACTGTGCAAATAAATAAATAAATGAAACCAACAAACAAGCAAGCGATAAATACTGGAAACACGAGTTGTAGACTCCTTTAAAGTGGGTCCATAGGATGTGGAATCAGCTCAGTGTCAGGGTGAATGAAGTGAAAAGATGATCCATCAAAATCCAGTTCCCATAAAAAGGATGAGTTACAAGGCTGGAATACTTGGAATGAGCAGGTGATTATCCTTAACTAGATCCAAATATATTCATGCAGAACAGAGGAGTTTTTTTTTACACTGTAATTTACTCTGACTCTCAGAGACGTGGAGAGAGAACTGAAGCAGCCTTAGAACAATATGATAGAGTGACCCAGAGAAATGAGAAAAAAAGTTAAATTATTTTATCCAGTGCAGACTTATTCAGCATAGGAGAGCTTGTTCATCCCATCATACATGTGCCAGCCCTTTGAAAGAGATATCTGATTATTTCTATTCCTTCATACATCTACCATGCCCTACAAATTCCTGCTATTAGTTATCTTCTGTATCTAATAAGACCATAAGATATAGGAGCAGAATTAGGACATTTGGCCCATCAAGTCTGCACCACCATTTCATCATGGCTGATCCAATTTTTCTCTCAGCCCCAATCTCCTGCCTTCTACCCATATCCCATCATGCCCTGACCAATCAAGAATCTATCAAACTCTGCCTTAAATATACATAAAGACAGCCTCCACAGGTGCCTGGGGCAAAGAATTCCACAGATTCACTAAAGAAATTCCTCCTCACCTCTGTTCTAAAAGGATTACCCTCTCTTCTATAGCTGTGTCCTGTAGTCTTAGACTCTCCCAATATAGGAATCATCCTCTCCATATCCACTCAATCTAGGCCTTTTACCATTTGTTAGGTTTCAAAGAGGTCATCCTTCATTCTGCTGAAGTCTAGTGAATACAGACCCAAAACCATCAATTGCTCTTCATATGACAAGCCATTCAATCTTGGAATTATTTTTGAGAATCTCCTTTGAACCCTCTCCAATTTCGGCACATTCTTTCCAAGATAAGAAGTTCAAACCTGCTCACAATACTCCAAGTGAAGCCTCACCAGTGCTTTATAAACTTTCAACATTATATCCTTGCTTTTATATTTCAGTCCTCTTGAAATGAATGCTAACATCGCATTTGCCTTCCTTACCACAGAGTCAACCTGCAAGTTAACCTTTAGGGAATCCTGTACAAGGACTCCCAAGTCCCTACACCTCAGCTTTTTGTCTTTTCTCTCCATTTAGAAAACAGTCAGCCCTTTCATTTCTTCTACCAAAGTGCATGACCATACACTTCCTAACACTGTATTCCATCTGCCATTTATTTGCCCACTCTGCTAATTTGTCTAAGTCCTTCTGTAGTCTCCCTACTTCCTCAAAACCACCTGCCCCTCCACCCGTCTTCATATTGTCTGCAAGTTTTGCAAAAAAGCCATCAATTCCATCATCCAAATCATTGACATACAACATAAATAGAATCAGTCCAAACACAGACCCTTGTGGAACACCACTAGTCACCAGCAGTGAACCAGAAAAGGCTCCCTTTATTCCCATTCTTTGCCTCCTGCCAATCAGCCATTCCTTTATCCATGCTAGAATCTTCCCTGTAATAGCATAGGTTCATAGCTTGTTAATCCAAGTACACAACATCAATCGATTTTCCATTGTCTGTCCTGCTTGTTATTTCTTCAAAGAGTTCCAATTGATTTGTCAGGCAAGATTTTCCATTGAGGAAACTCTGCTGACTATGGCCTATTATATACTGCGCCTCCCAGTACCCATAGACCTCATCCTTAATAATCGACTCCAACATCTTCACAACCACGGAGGTCAGACTAATTGGCCTATAGTTTGCAAACATGAGGAAATCTGCAGATGCTGGAATTTCAAGCAACCCACATCAAAGTTGCTGGTGAATGCAGCAGGCCAGGCAGCATCTCTAGGAAGAGGTACAGTCAACGTTTCGGGCTGAGACCCTTCGTCAGGACTAACTGAAAGAAGAGCTAGTAAGAGATTTGAAAATTGGACGGGGGAGATCCAAAATGATAGGAGAAGACAGGAGGGGGAGGGATGGAGCCAAGAGCTGGACAGTTGATTGGCAAAAGGGATATAAGAGGATCATGGGACAGGAGGCCTAGGGAGAAAGAAAGGGGGAGGGATGAAGCCCAGATGATGGACAAGGAGTATAGTGAGAGGGACAGAGGGAGAAAAAGGAGAGAGAGAGAATGAATGTGTGTATATAAATAACGGATGAGTTACGAGGGGGAGGAGGGGCATTAACAGAAGTTAGAGAAGTCAATGTTCATGCCATCAGGTTGGAGGCTACCCAGACGGAATATAAGGTGTTGTTCCTCCAATTTGAGTGTGGCTTCATCTTTACAGTAGAGAAGGCCGTGGATAGACATATCAGAATGGGAATAGGACGTGGAATTAAAATGTGTGGCCACTGGGAGATCCTGCTTTCTCTGGCGGACAGAACGTAGGTGTTCAGCAAAATGGTCTCCCAGTCTTTGCCGGGTCTCGCCAATATATAGAAGGCCGCATCAGGAGCATCAGACGCAGTATGTCACCCCAGCCGACTCACAGGTGAAGTGTCGCCTCACCTGGAAGGACTGTCTGGGGCTCTGATTGGTAGTGAGGCCCCTATAGTTTCCTTTCTTCTGCCTCTCTCCCTTCTTGAAGAGTGGAGTGACATTTGCAATTTTCCTGTCTTCTGGAACCATTCCAGAATCTAGTGACTCTTGAAAGATCATTACTAAAGCCTCCATGAACTCTTCAGACACCTCCTTCAGAACTCTGGGGTATACACCATCTGGTCCAGGTGACTTATCTATAAGGTGACCACTGAGTGCACTTACAATGTAAATTGCAATGTTAATGGCATTATAAAAAGCCTACCGTATATGCACAAACCTGTGCTTGAGATGCCTTCTTGAAATTGCCTTAGTTTGGCATTGTTCTATGTCTGAGAATGGGCATGCTACAAGAGTGAGATAAGACTCTGTATGAATCTAACTTTTCTCCTTTCTCCTTAGAGTGGATATTGAGAGGCTGTTTCCTATATGAGAGAGTCTAAGACCAGAGGACACAGCTTCAAATTATAAGGACATCTTTTTAGAACAGAGTTGAGGAGGAACTTCTTTAGCCAGAGGCATCTGTGGAGGCCAAGTCTTTGGGTATATCTAAAGTGGAGGTTGATAGGATCTTGACTAGTAAAGGCATCAAAGGTTGCAGGGAGAAAGCAAGAGAATGGTGTAAAGAGGGATAATAAATCAGCCATGATAGAATAGCAGAGCAGACCCAATGGGCTGAATAGCCTAATTCTGCTCCTATGTCTTATAGTATCATGGAAAGCATTCTAACTGGTTGCATCACCGTTTGGAATGGAGGGGCCACTGCAGAAGGTTCTAAACTCACTATTGGGGTAGCAACTTACTATCAACTTCAGCCATCTTCACAAGCGCAATTAGGGATAGACAATATTCTTGCCAGTGACATAATCGGTAAAGGAATTAAAATAAAGAAACCATTATAAAGATCTATTAATCTCTTCAGAAAAGCCCCAATTCTAATTGCTGAAAAGGGGATAGGTCAAGAATTATTTGAGTTATTTATGGGTCATAAAATGGTTACAGTGTAGAAGGAGACTATTTAGCCATCATGTCTGTGCAGGTTTTGTACCAGAGCAGCTCATTAGTTCCGCACACTTCTTAGTTAAATAAAATTAGAATTAAATTCCTTGGTGTCACATAGAATACATAGCTGTGCTCAGGGGTTCCCAACCTTTTTTATGCCATGGACCCACTGCCATTAACTGAGGGGTCTGTAGACCACAGGTTGGGAACCCCTGCTTTAGCTCGAACCAAACAGATGATGCCTTTGACTCCCTTCTGCACCACCCTTTCTCTCAACATTGTAATATTCTCTTTAATCAGCACTGCTGTTGTTCCGCCTTTTTTTTCCTTCCTTGTACATGCTGCACACTCTATATCCAGGAACGTTTAATGGCCAGTCCTGTCTGTTTTTGAGTCAAGCTCCTCATACCTCGTATTTCCAAATCTATTGTCCATAGCAATCCAATAGAAATGTGATCTAATATTTGTGAGTAGCTGGCTCAATGGGGATAGTTGTACAATCATAGGCCCATACAGCGCGAATGCAAACGCTTTGGCTGAACCCACTAATGCTGACCAAGTTGCCTAAATGAGCTGGAGAGGAAGAGACATGGATAGGCTGTCAGAATTTTCTTCATTGCTGAATTTCTTCATTGAATTATATCTTGTCTTACAGCCCTATTCTAAAGAGGAGTGCTGATGTAACAAAATCTTATTTAACAAAATCTGAGCAACTTCTCAGAGTGGATGATCATGACTTCACAATGAGACCTGGATTTGGAGGTTGGTATCAATTATCATCTTTGTCTAAGATTGTAGCTCATCATATTGGAAGCCCTGCACAAGCACTGGAAAGTTCATTTCATATAACAGTACCTCAATTTTAGGCTGGATTGTCACAGCAAATGTTTTCCAACGATTAAGCCTTTTTCACCAGTCGAATTATGTAAAAGTGATTTGTGTTTTTTAGCACCATTTTTGCATGTTGCACTAATGCTTTTCTGTTCCTTTATGTTAGGAATCCTTGAGTAAGGAGAAAAGTGTTCCAGAGAAAATTATATTTCAAATAAATAAAAACCTTCTTTTTATTAAACAATTGATTAGTGTAATTCCAGAGAATGCATGTTAACAGCCTTATTATGGTTTGGAATATTAAAATCTTCAATTTGATCTGAAAGATAGAAATTTAATTTGATTTTAGAACAAACACAGAATTATAAAATTCAGCTAGAAAATAAAAAAGTAATTTTTTTCACTTTTTATCACCCACAGGTCCATCAATACCTGTTGGTGTTGATGTGCAGGTAGAAAGCCTGGATAGCATATCTGAAGTGGATATGGTAATTTCTTAAATTTACAAAACATTTCACTATCCATTGACTATGTATTTACATTTTGTGCTAAAATGATTCATTTCCAAAATATAAATAGGCTTTTGAGTCAATATGTTGACCTAATTCTCATGGTACTGCTTCAGAGAATGGAAAATAATAAAATGAGGTTGCCAGAAGCTCAGCCTGATCAGGATTTGTTTTTGTGTGATGCTTTCTCACAGGACTTTACAATGACCTTGTATCTAAGGCATTACTGGAAAGATGAACGCCTTTCATTCCCAAGTACTAACAACTTGAGCATGACCTTTGATGGGAGACTGGTCAAAAAGATCTGGGTCCCTGATATGTTCTTTGTTCATTCAAAAAGGTCCTTCATACATGATACAACCACTGATAATATCATGCTGCGTGTCTACCCGGATGGGAAGGTTCTGTACAGTCTGAGGTAAATGAACAAGAAGATGGTGCATGATGAATGCAGTAGCAACATACATAGTAAGGGAAATAATTACCCATGTTATTCATGTCTGTCTTTATTGGTACGGGTAACTATGAGCTGTTGTATTCTGAGGGATTAAATGAAAGGAGAAAGTCTACAGTTAATGGTAGAGCCTATGAAGTAGCAGAGGGTCCTGATCTATGCACCTGTCTTCTGAGGAGAAGCTAATTTAATTTAATTTTAACTTTAATTAAGAAAGTAGATGGAATGCTACAGTAACATCAGCTTGTAAAATATTTTAAAAAAACAATTAAGTTACCAATTCATGTTCTCCCTGATGCACTTGTTCCTTGCAATTAGCAAAGAAGAGACTATAAAAATCAGGAAAATGTACTTTATATGCACATTAGACAATACTTAAGTTCTGTATGTGCTGCACATAATTGCAACATTCAACAATCAATAGCATGACTAGAAATGAGAACAATTCTTTGAATGTTTTTTAACAGGAAAATTTGCCGCTTCATGCTGCATCAAATCACTAACTGAAGCTCAGCAGATCACCTGTTTATGCATGGAACTAGTGGAGCCACTTTCCGCTAATTTCCCAAATAAGACACATCAGTTAATGGGTGACTTCAGTGGCTCCTTGCCAGGGAAGGCCACCATGACTGATGCCATGGTTGCCTGTTGAATATATGTGTGGAGTGTGCAGTGATCGATCGTGTAGATGGTGTGAACGGACAAAGTCAGATAGTTAGAGAACATCTGCCAAGGTCAGAAGAAGACTCCAGGAGACAGCTTGTGAAGAGCTATGGGGAAGTGATTGGTAATTTATAAGATGGCTCACCTGCAAGTTTTATCCTCAGCCCAAAGCAAGAGTATAATCCTTACATATAGGTGCTTATGGAGTGCAAAGAGGAGATGTTCTATTTTAATTGCTTCCTTGCTCCCTTCTGGTTGATTAAAATACATTAAAGTCTTACCCTGCCTCAATTCTAACCCTTCCTCCATCTGCAGTTTGCAAATTTAAAACTTTTCAGCCTCCTGCCAGGTGAGGATGCGCTTCAGTTTCCTTCATTTTCTACCATTTCAACCTTGAAATATTGAAAAGTAGTGTCAGGGTTAAACATCTGCTTGATCAGCATTACTCTGTTTGTGACTTGAAGTTTCTCCCTTCATTATTTTTCACTTTAAAAATATACTAACTGAAAGGTTATCAACCCAACTGTTAGCTCCCTCTCCATTCAGAGATGCTACCTGATCTGTAGTGTGTTGCTAGCATTTTGTGCTTATGAGCAACCCACACAGATATAGTTAAGATTTATAGTTATTTTTGGAATTAATGGGGCCTCTTTCCCCTAATCTCCTTAATAGGACACACAAAGGATTGGTTGACTTAAACATATAGTTTATAGTTCAGATTTTCAGTATCTGCATTTTTTTAACCTGCTTGTAGCTGTTTGATTTCCCACGAACATTTTTTAAGAGTTCCTTTTCCACATCATCTGCTACTCTCCTGAAATTTTTTTTGCAAACTTATATTTAAGTACGTGGATTACTCCTCTACAGTGTTTTATATGCTGACAGCTTTTAAGGATATTCATGACACAATCTCAGACATGTGCATAACTGCTAAATGTATAAACTATCTGATTTCTTACTGTTTCTATATTTGTGTTTAACCTAAAGCAATAATCGCAGCTTTTGATTATGTTGTCTGCAGGGTTACAGTAACGTCAATGTGCTACATGGACTTCAGCCGCTTTCCTCTTGATACTCAGAGCTGTTCGCTAGAAATTGAGAGTTGTAAGTCAGGCATTGTGTCACATCGAGGTCTAGTCACTTGATGCAAATGTGTTCCACTCTCTCAACACATTAACGTGATGTTCCCCAGTGTAGTTTGCTATTCTCTTCTAATTATGAAATAGTTCTCTATGATTTGAGCTCTGTGTAATATTAAATTAATAGGATTAGAATTAGACAGTTCATAATCATTAGCTGTTGAATTTCCATATGGTTTCTGCTGATCACACTGTAACACTGTGCCTTACTGAGAAAGTAAGGAGGCATGGGATCCAGAACTGGCTTGCCCATAGAAGGCAAAGAGTGGTTGTAGACGAGTCATATTCTGCAAGGAGGCCGGTGACCAGTGGTGTGCCTCAGGGATCTGTTCTGGGACCCCTACTATTTAGGATGTTTATAAATGACCTGGATGAGGAAGTGGAGGGATGGGTTAGTAAATTTGCTGATGACGCAAAGGTTGGGGGTGTTGTGGATAGTGTGGAGGGCTGTCAAAAGTTGCAAAGGGACTTTGATAGGATGTAAAACTGGGCTGAGAAGTGGCAGATAGAGTTCAACCCAGATAAGTGTGAGGTGGTTCATTTTGGTAGGTCAAATATGATGGCAGAATATAGCATTAATGGTAAGACTCTTGGCAGTGTGGAGGATTAAAGGGATCTTGGGGACAGAGTCTAAGGACACTCAAAGCTGCTACGCAGGTTGATTCTGTGGTTAAGAAGGCATACGGTGCATTGGCCTTCATCAATTGTGGGATTGAGTTTAAGAGCCGAGAGGTAATGTTGCAGCTATATAGGACCCTGGTCAGACCCCACTTGGAGTATGTGCTCAGTTCTGATCGCCTCACTACAGGAAGGATGTGGAAACCATAGAAAGGGTGCAGAGGAGACTTACAAGGATGTTGCCTGGATTGGGGAGCATGCCTTATGAGAATAGGTTGGGTGGACTCGGCCTTTTCTCCTCAGAGCGACGGAGGATGAGAGGTGACCTGATAGAGGTATACAAGATAATGAGAGGCATTGATCGTGTAAATAGTCAGAGGCTTTTCCCCAGGGCTGAAATGGCTAGCACAAGAGGGCATTGTTTTAAGGTGCTTGGAAGTAGGTGCAGAGGAGATGTCAGGGGTAAGTTTTTTACGCAGAGAGTGGTGAGTGCATGGAATGGGCTGCCAGTGGTGGAGGCGGAAACAATAGGGTCTTTTAAGAGACTCCTGGATGGCTACATGGAGCTTAGAAAAATAGAGGGCTATGGGTAAAGCCTAGGTAGTTCTAAGGTAGGGACATGTTCGGCACAGCTTTGTCGACTGAAGGGCCTGTATTGTGCTGTAGGTTTTCTATGTTTCTATATTATACAAACACATCCTGGAGAGATAATGTGAGGGTCCTGTTGTATTCTCAAAGGGCAGACAAGTTAAGCAATACAAATCAATGCTCCATAATGTACAAATGATCCTAATGGCTCTTGAAACAAATGCTGATAAAGTGCCTACAGTGGATGTAACCAACTGGGCCACAGATGGCAAGTGAAAGAACTTGCAATGGTGGGGCTGGGAGAAGCAGATATGTGCTCATCCAAACCCCATGAACAATTTCCAGGCTGCCACTGCACTGGACAAATTTCCACAGACTCACCATATTTGTGGTACAAACAAACGGGCTCCGTACCACTTGGCCTTCATCAGCCAAGGCATTCCCATCAACTTCAATTGGCTACCGTAGAACCAATCAGTTCTCTTGGATGTCAAGACTCAAGTTTCTGCATTTCCCTTTAAAAGACCGATGACACATTCCAATCTATATTGAGCAATTTAAAGATTGTGTTTTCATATGTTTTAGATTAAAATGTTGCTATTTTGCAGTATATTGCCATAGATTCATTTATTGTGACAAAAGAGAAAGTTTAGGGGAAGCATTAACCATTATTTTAAAACACGCTGTACAAATACAGATTTCATTCTTGTTGCACCGAAATTCTGCCATTCTACCAGCTAAATAAACTGTGAAGTGCAACACCAAGTACAGGCAACACCCACCTTACGTAATGGACTATGGGTTCACTTTCAAGGACTCTACACGTCATGTTCTCAATATTATTTATTTATTTATTTTTGTACTTGCAGTTTGTCTTCTTTTGCATATTGATTATTTGTCTATCATTGCGTGTAGTATTTCATTGATTCTGTTGAGTTTCTTTGTATCTGCTGTGAATGCCTGTAAGAAAATGAACCTCAGGGTAGTCTATGATAATACTGTATTATCAAGTTTTGGTAATACGTTTCTCAAAATATGGAATTATATCAGAAGTTGCAAAGATGACTGAATTGTGCTCCACATTAATTGCTCCATTACTGAAGACATTGTATTTGATCCATGCTGTCTCCAGATGCTTACACTGATGATGACCTCATGTTGTACTGGAAGAGTGGCAATGGCTCACTAACAATAGATGAAAAGATTTCTCTCTCTCAGTTCATGATAAAAGAATTCCACACATCCACAAAGCTGGCGTTTTACAGCAGCACAGGTTGGATACATTTACCTTTCTTTTTAAAACAAGAATATTTTCCTTTTCAGATTTGATTTTGTTAGTCTTAATTAAATCAATGTAATAATTACTTTGTACTCTTTCTGGGTTATCATTGTGGTGCTTTCTGACTATTTTGACTACCGATGGTAGGGATAGGAGGGAGGGCTGGTGTGTGGGAGCGTAAGGAAAATCCAAGCTGCAGTGATAAGGTGACTGACTGACTGTAACTGAATGAGGTTATGGTCATCTGCCTACAGGAAAGATATCAATGAGCTTGGAAGAGTGCAGAAAAAAAAATTACAAGGATGTTGCTGAGATTTGAGGACCTGAGTCACAGGGAAAGGTTGACTAGGTTAGGAATTTTTTCCCTGGACTACAGGAGAATGAGGGGAGATCTTCTCGATTCAATGGACCCCTTGCTTAATGCTATTGGTCCATGGCATAATAAAGGTTGGGAACCCCTGTTAAAGAGGTGTGCAAAACTAAGAGGGGTATGGATAGAGTGGAAGCATGCAGGCCTTTCCCCCGCAGATTAGTGAGACTAGTATTCAGAGTCATAGCTTTAGGGTAAAAGTGAACTATTTAAGGGGAATCTGAGGGTAGAACTTCTTCACTCACAGTGTAGTGTGAATGTGGAACAAGTTGCCTAGGAAAATGATAGATCCAGATTCAATTGTAACATTTAAGAGAAGTTTGGTCAGGTACATGGGCTAGAGGCATATGGAGTGCTACGGTTAAGGTGCCAGTAGATGTGACTAGGCAGAATAACAGTTTGGTACAGCCCAGATGGGTTGAAGAGCCTGTTTCTGTGCTGTAGTACTCTGTGCAAAATGTATCTGAAAGTGAGGGATAATCACAATTTTCATTGGCAGATTGTACACAAAAGTTTTGTAGCCTCCTCTACCAAGATCCAACATTTCTCACCAATATGCCTATTAGTTATATCGCTAAACTTCGTGCTGGAAGCAACAATTTATAAAGCCCCAACTATAAACTTAGGTGTCATTTTAATGCATATCTACTGCACACTTCCCTTGCTAATGTCCTGAATAGAAAGCAAAATAGTAACTGGGGCATCCGAATGGAATAATGCTGACTTCTACTGGACCATTTCTCACCTTGCATTAGTGAGGCCTTTACCTCACTCAGGGTGTCTAGGAAGCAGTCAAAAATCAGCTCGAAACGCAAGCCTCACTTCTGACCACCATGCATGTCATCTTCTTAGGCATTCCCTCTGGACTGAGGATGACACTGCTAACTTAGTTTAGTAGGTTATGATGTGAGGGATCAAGGGTCTTCAACAGATGGGGCAGATTCATTATCAAGGAGGGCTGGTGGGCAGTTTGAGAAGTGGTGATCTCCTTCCTCTGTAATACAAAGTCTGTCAGTGCTCTTATTGCATGACATGGATATTATTATGATCCTGAATGCTTCTTCTCCACTCCGGCGATTCTCAAAAGTCAGTGGGAATATTGCATTTCTTTTAATGAGCTTCAAATAGATCCTTAAATCTTTTCCCCTGTTCTCCCAGTCACATTGTCTCATGGTAAATCCCAGAGTAGAATGTATATCTGTTTCAGGAGTCTCACGAAAGCAAATAGAGCTAACTGGGTGCAATTACAGCCTCGACACTGAGGATGTTAGCCTAGGAAAGTATACGAACGTTGATGGTGATACTTTTCCAATGCCTTAAGGTGCATGCTGTAAGTTGTCCAGATCTCAGAAGCATACAGGAGGGTGAGGAACATGCACGAAGTGGATGAAAAGCAGTGTCCAACAGAAAGAGGGGAAATTCCACTCCGGCTGCAAAAAGGGCCATTGTCCAACATTTCTCTTTTCTCTACCGTCATTCTAATTTTAAGGTGGATATATGGAAGAACTCAAACCCCTAATATCTTTACATGAACCATCTAATAGCCTCTGAATGTCTGTATGTAAATAGTCATCACATTGCCTTTGTCTCTGCTCACAATGCAACCTGACAGTGACATTCCCTGCATCAATCTCATGTTAATATTTATGATTTGGTGGACATGGACTTTCCCCTGTTCCCTACTTTCTCTGGAACTATTATGCCCTTCAAAAGATACCATCATCATCATCAAAAGCCTGTTACACTGCTGGGTGTTTAGGGCAGCGATGAAGGTCGTCCGTTGCTGTCTGTCCTTAGCCATCTTCTCTATTGTGCCCCAGGTGTGGTTCAGGGTCCTCATTTCTGCCTCTGCAGTATAGCCCAAGTTGTCTTTGGTCTCCCGTGATTTTTCCACCCTTCAGGGGTCCAATGAAGTGCTGCTTTGACACTTGAAAGACAGGAGGCACCAAAATTATACTTTAGGAAAAAAGTGTGCTTTTAAAAAAAAATTGTGATGTCTATGGATGACATTTTCCCTCACTTAAACTGAAAATAATCTGTTCGTGCATTTTCTCTTCATTATCTTTCCGCACTCTTTGGATGTAATAATAACCAGTTATTTTGAACATCAATCCACAGGTTGGTACAATCGCCTGTATATCAACTTTACTCTGCATCGTCACATATTCTTCTTTCTGCTGCAAACCTACTTCCCAGCGACTCTGATGGTCATGTTGTCCTGGGTGTCGTTCTGGATCGACCGGCGAGCTGTGCCAGCCAGAGTTCCATTAGGTGAGAAATGTAAAACCATAGCAGCTGGCCGTTTCTGAGGAGCAACATCCAGCCCAGACCGGCTAAGGTCTTGTCAAAGTTAACTGCGACTGTGGGAGAAACTCAAACTTTACTACTGCTTATTTCACATTATACCAAGTTTGTAAGTTCCAACATGTTTGTAGATCAAATCATTTCCCTTTTCACCCACAGATGCAGATTTTGTCTTGGGCACTATGAGGGGACTGCAAAGTCATGGATGGAATTTATAGGATATGCATCATTCTCATAAAGGAATGAAAAAATCTTTTCCTGTCTTTCATCTCATCTATGCATTAATGCTTAATTAGGCAAGGGATGGTGGGCATTTATGAATGATGTAGGGGTGAAAAGGAAAGAAATACCAGTCAAAATCATGTGAAAAGGAGGTAAAGATGCAGACATCATGTAAGGTTCGAGGTTAAGTGACAAAGTAGCATTAAACTTGAAACTTACATATAACTGCTCATCATGAGTTTGAGAAAGAGTAGCCTTTTCCAGCATGACTGTAGGCAAATCCTGCAGTTTTAGTGGCAGTGTTCAGAAGGGATAGGTACATTGTCTGCCTGTGTAGAGTTTTCTTTTTCAAGACTACATGTTGTTAATTTGGTCCATGCGTTCCATTTGTGATCCATTAGAACCAGAGATGAAAAAGTTAGTCTGAGAGCTGTGCAAGTGTACTAGTAAACACAATCGACAGAAAGGGAACTGCACTTAACCGGCAATTTTGGCAACCTCAGGATGTCTTATAGACCTTGCATGCAGAAAGATTCATTTCAGATGGAGTCACAGTTGCGAGGCAGAAAGTAGAGCAACCATATTGCATGTAACCAAGTCCTATGAACAACAACAATCTGATTCAGTTGCTGACTGATGAAAAAAAATGTTGGCCGACACATCAGACATGACTCACTGCTCTTCTCAACATAATGCACTTAGTGTGCCCTTGACTGTATATTTCTTTAAGTCTCATCCAGACTGCATTACTTTTGACAGTAGTACATTCTCTCAGCGGCATGTTGCTTTGGAATATTAATGTAGATTTTAGATTTGATCATCGTGGATGCAAACAAAGGTCCAACACTCATGATTATTATTAAGAAAATGTGTTGCATGAACAAGCTCTTGGAAAGCCCTTTACTACTGTTATAGATCAAGGTTTATCAATGATGGCAAAAAAAAAATGATTGTTTTGCTTACCTGGGTAATTTTCTTTCCCAAGAGGCAAACACTGACAACGCTATTGCACACTGGATCAAATGTGCCAGTTCTATCTGTTGGAAGGTAGAACATACACATAATTCAGACTTCCAGACCATAATCAACACCTCTTTACAGTTATTAAATCTGGAAAACCTATCCAGAACACTGAAGGACTTTAGAATGGTAGATTCCCAGCACCACAATTGCGTAGTGGTTAGCGTGATGTTATTACAGCTGGGGGTGTTGGAGTTTAGAGTTCAATCCCGGCATCCTCTGTGAGGCGTTTGTACGTCCTTCCCATGGAATGTGTGGGTTTCCTCCAGGTGCTCCGGTTTCGTCCCACAGTACAAAGACGTACAGGTTAGTAGGTTAATTGGTTGTGGTATATTGTCCTGTGATTAGGCCTGGGTTAAACTGGGGGTTGCAGGGCAGCAATTAAAAAACAAAGATAAATAAAAAGTTACCATTTTCTTCAATAAATTCTCTGAATCATATGGGGAGATTAATGCACAAGTGTCTTGTCCAAAAGGAAATCTATCATCACTGAGATCATGGTGACAGATGATGAAATCCAGGGAGAAAAAGAACTGCTGGAGGAGCTCAGAGGGTCATGTAACGTCTGTCAGGGCAAAGGCTGGTCAATGTTTTGGGTCAAAACCTTGAATCAAGACTTAGAGTTGAGGTGAGATGTCCAGTAAGACAAGGTGATAGGGAGGGGATGAAGCATGGGCTGGAAGGTGGTAGGTGGTGGGACTAGATGAGGTGGAGATGATGGGCAGTTGGCCTCACTGTCTGTGGAGAAGGTTGGTGTGGGAATTGGAAGAGTGGTTGAAGTGACGTACTCAGGAGCACTGAGACCAATGACTATTAAATATTAGCTGTGCGGTGCTGGCTACTGTGTGCTGATGACAGATAAGCTTGCTCCCAAAATGTTCTATCGCTAGCTCAACAGAGGATGAGGAACTGGCAGAGTTCAAAAAAACTTTATAAGGACATCATCAGAATACTTCAGTAGAAATTTGAGATTGAAAATGAAAGTTGAGAAACTCAAGCAGTTTCCTGAAACATAGGAGAGGGGAATCCTTCCACCTTGAAGAACTTCACCCCTCTCTAGCACCAAAAATAAACGAGAAAGCAAAGGGAAGGTGGGGAACAATGGACATTATTGTTTTCCCTTGCTCAAAGTGTTCAATATATTTCTATGGGTCTGCACCATAAGATTATGCTCAGTAACTACTGTAGAGCCTTGTTCCTGAATAAAGGTAACACTGACATCCTTCTTTTAGAAAAGTTTTTCCAAAATAATTCTTTCATTTTCTAACATTTTAAATCCAGACATTATTCTTAAATTTCTCCATCAGCTTCTTTCAAAGTAGGCCTGGGAATTAAATAAAAACAGGTTTCATTTGAACCCACTCATTTAGCTTTAAGTTCAAGTTCAGGCTTAATTATCATTCAACATGAATACAGCCAAATTAAACAGCGTTACTCTGTGGCCAAGGTGCAAAGAAACATTACCAACAGTCATACACAGCACAAAGCACACATAACACATATGAAAGAGCAAGCACGTAACAGATAGCAGTAAAATACAGACACACAAAAAAAATATTCTATCCCCGAGTGCATGAATGTTGCAGCAGTCTGCAAATGAATACAATACAGCTTGTCTTTTGCCGAGCAAACACTGGGGGCAGCACTGACGGTGCCATAGACTCCTGGGCGGCTGCAAACAGGTGACACCAAGGCTTAAGACCAAGCCTTCAATATGAATGAGGCTCCCCTCCTCCCCCCATCTACTAATAAACCAGTGAATCAGACTTGCAGCATTCCACATTAACAATCTCCAGCAGGGATCACAGGAAAAGTGACTAAGGTGATCACTCACTGTTAGTCTGAATACTATGCAGGCAGTACCAAGTCCAGCTCCTTCAGTTTCTGCACTGACAAGCAACTCACTGATGGGATAGACTTACAGTATTTTAAGGTCTTAATGTCCATCAGGGTCTTACAATTGTAAAAAAAAATGTTTAAAAAAGACAATAACATCTTTGGTTGGTCCTGTAGATGCTGCTGTGTCTGAGCACACTGCCATCTTGCTGGAAGTGATGTGGCTGGTTTAATACTTTATTAAGTGCACTTCTCACTGTAGGTTTTTCATGTTAAGTTTATTATGAAGTTGGGTGACATATATAAAACATATCCTCGCCCTGCAATTCCAGGTATAACGACAGTTCTGACCATGTCAACCATTATCACGGGTGTGAATGCTTCCATGCCGAGAGTGTCGTATATTAAAGCTGTGGACATCTACCTGTGGGTTAGTTTTGTGTTCGTCTTTCTCTCAGTGCTGGAGTACGCGGCTGTGAATTACTTGACCACAATACAGGAGAGGAAGGAAAGAAAACTTCGAGAAAAGGTGAGAACATGTGCTATCTCATCTTTAAGGGCTTACTTTGAAGAAGATAATAAAAAACAGGTTGTTCATATTCTTTTGGGAAAGCCTTAAAATTATTCACAAGAATTTCTAACATATAATAATAATTTATAATAGTTACAATGTATACTTTTATAACGTAAACATATGCAGAAAACTTTGGAATACAGTGTGATCCCAAAAATGGTAATGAGATAAATAATCATAGTGGAATTGACTCAATATTGTACAGTGCACAAGAATTACGTGTAATTCTTCTGCTTCATGCCAAAGACTTGAATAATGGTATCACTGACAATGATCAGCAAAACAAGATCTCAGAAAATGTAAACTAAATACAGAAAGTGAAGGAAGTGCTCAGAAGGCCAGGCAGCATCAGCAGAGTGATAATCAGAATTAATGATTTCTCATGCAACCTAAAATATTAACTCTTCTAACAATTTTTGAACAAGATTTAAACGAAGGCTGAAGCCAAGAGGTTTTGATAAAATGAAGTTCAACAGCTACCTGGGGTGTAAGTGCTCCTTAATAGCACTGACAGCAATGCTTTCTCCCATAACATTGTTGACTAAGAATAGACTGATGGTGCGGTTGATCAGAATGAATCATCCTGTTTTTTTTTGTCAACAGAGATACTGCTTTACTCTGCTTGCAATTCTTTCTTTTTGTTGGCACTCTGGACTCTCAACTTAACTAAAATCAATAGCTGGTCAGGCAACAACAGTTGAGAGTAAAACAAAATTAAGGTTTCAGTCAATGGCACTCCAATTGATCTCCTCTTCATATTTTATGCAGAAAAGTTATTTTTTCTGAGTCAGAATCATATAATCATTTCCCCTCCCCCACCCACCCGCCTTCTCCCTTGTACTCCTCCACCTCCCCTCACTCTTTTATTCTGGCTTCTGCTCCCTTATTTTCCAGTCATGAAGAAGGGTTTTGGCGCTAAACATCACTGTTTATTTGCGTCCGTAGATGCTGCCTGACTTGCAACATTTAATGTATGCTGCAGGAGAGAAAGCATCCTTCAGTCTACCTACATTATCCACACTAATCATAAATTAAACATCTCTATACATCCCATTCCAACCATCAATCACCCATCTATACCCATCCCATTCAACAGAACTGGTCCACATACTTTGCCAATTCAAATGATCATCGAGACTCCTATTAATTTTTGTGGGTATCTGTCTCCACCACATATCTAAGCAGTGTGTTCCAGATTCCAAATGCTAATACTGTGTCATATCCCCTCTGAACTTCTTACCCCTTACCTTAAGCTTGTCTCTGAGTATTAGATGCCTCTGGGGAAAAGTTCCCAGCTATCCTATCTATGCACCTTATTTTGTACACACCAATCATATTTCCCCTCAGCCTCCTCCACTCCAAGGAAAACCAACATAATCTATTTGTCTCTCCTTATAACTGAAATGCTCCATCCTGAACCACGTTCTGCTACATTTTTTCTGGTGCAACTATATACTTCCGATAGAGTGGAGACCAGAACTGCATTCATGACTCCAGCTGAGAATAAAGCAAAGTTTTATCAAGTTGTGCCACCTCCCTGCCCTTACTTTCTATGTCTTGGGTAATGAAAGCAAGTATTATCTACTGGCACTTGCTCCTCATTTACCTATTCACCAGTTCTCAGGCTGGATTTTGCTATGAACATTTAGTACCAGCTTTAATTTAAAACTTAGCCAACATACGGTCAGAAGAACTGAGTAAAAAAATGGTGAAAGTGATTGCCAGACCTCAACTATGGCTTGAAAAAAAAAACTACAGTCATAGCAGAGGCCATAGAATCAAGGGGAATATCTGGAGACATACTTTGAACAAAGAAAGATGGTCATAGCTGTTGAACCATCTGAAGAACATCTGCAGAGATATCCCAGGTCAGTAACATGTTGAAGATCAACCAGCTCAGGCCTGGGATATCATTGCAGAAGATCGCTCAGAGGAGTGTCTCAAGCCAAATATTTTCGGCTACTTTATCAATGAGGTTCCTTGTATCATGTGGTCAGAAATGAGGATGCTTGCTGTAACATTCAATACCACTTGCAGCTTGCCAGAAAATGATGAGACCCATGCTCACATGCAGAATGACTAGCTCCAGTCTGTTATGGGCTGACAGGAGGAAGATAATATTCATGTCATAGAAATGCCAGGAAATAGCTCTAATGGGGGCGGGGGGGGGGAGTGAGTTTAATGATATTCGGAGGCATTGCCCCCAAAGCCCTTGTGGGTTGGGGGTATGTGGTTTCCCCATTGAACAGAATCTTAACTGAACCTGGCCATATAAATATTGTGGATACAGAACAGGTCAGAGGCGGTGTATCCTGCAGAAGATAATACCCTCCAAGGCCTTTGAACCACTATTATGGGTAAATCTTTACCACCTACAAAATGCTTTCAGCTTGGCTACTCCACAGCATTTCTTCAATCTCTGCCCCAAGGTGAATAAGGACTATAGGTGCATGGTACACAATCACTTGCAGATTCCCTTCCATGACCGATTCTAATGTAGCATTCTTTTGTCATATACTGTATAGCTTCAAGATGGCGCTAGTGAGCAACATGACCAACGATGACGTCCTACAAGACAGTTCACGGAACTACTTTTTTCACTTCTTCTTCTTTCAAATGTGATTCCACTACTAAGCTATGTGCAAATCGAACCTGTGATTTAAATTTTGACAGAGTTTTTTTTTGGGCTGATTGAGTAATCTGGTGCTCTGATGTCTCCGAGGGAGTTTGGTGAAGTTTGGAGCGAAGTATGCAGCCTGGAGACAGGGCACGAGCCCATGATCGACTCCATTGCTTCGCTCCGAATGAGGCGTCAAGCAAGACTGAAGTCAGCGAGGACGAGAGTAGTGGACAAGCAGGTGTTCAGTGCCGTCTGCCTGCATTTGGCCAGTTTTGCTCTCCCTCTCACGAGCTGCTGTTGGAGAAAACTGCAGGAACCTTGGGATCCACATTGCTAGGAAGACTGTGGGCTTGTTCTGCAAAACTTTGAGGTTCATGTTGCATGTGTTCCTGGATACTAGTTACTCTTTTCTTTTGCTGTTTTCGAGTGATTTGATTAGGAAGAATGGCCTTGCAGCCTACAGCGGACTAGCAGCACAGCATGGCGCGGAACTGATCGAATCTGAACTTAATTCTACTGGACTCACATTTGATGTTTGATAATCTACATGTTGTTCGCTTGCTTTTTTCCATTTGCGCGATTTGTTCTTTTTTTGCACGTTGGGTGTTTGATGATCCCTTTGGGGTTCCATGGTGTTCCTTTGTTTTGTGGGTGCCTGCAGGAGAACGAATCGCAGAGTTGTATTCTATATACATACTTTGATAATAAATTTACTTTGAATCATTCCTGGGTCTAAGTTGTGTAATTTCGCTACACATCAGCATAATGATACTGTAATACTTTGAATGAGTGTATGTGGACTTCCAGAAAGTTTTTGGTATAATGCCACATAACAGGCTTCTCAGCAGAATAGAAATATATATAATAAAAGGGAGGTTGAAGGTATTGATACAAGGTTAACTAAGTCACAGACAACAGAGGGAAATGGCAAAAGATGTATTCCACATGGACTGGAGTTAAGCGCCATCATTTTCTTTTCATCTTTACTAATGACCGAGACTTGGGGTGCTAGCCACAATTTCTAAATTTGCATATAGCAAAAAATGTGGCAATATATGTGGTGGGGAAACTGCTGGAGTCAGTTATCAAGGATGTGATAACAGCACATTTGGAAAGCGGTGAAATGATCGGACAAAGTCAGCATGGATTTGTGAAAGGAAAATCATGTCTGACGAATCTCATAGAATTTTTTGAGGATGTAACTAGTAGAGTGGATAGGGGAGAACCAGTGGATGTGGTATATTTGGATTTTCAAAAGGCTTTTGACAAGGTCCCACACAGGAGATTAGTGTGCAAACTTAAAGCACACGGTATTGGGGGTAAGGTATTGGTGTGGGTGGAGAATTGGTTAGCAGACAGGAAGCAAAGAGTGGGAATAAACGGGACCTTTTCAGAATGGCAGGCGGTGACTAGTGGGGTACTGCAAGGCTCAGTGCTGGGACCCCAGTTGTTTACAATATATATTAATGACTTGGATGAGGGAATTAAATGCAGCATCTCCAAGTTTGCGGATGACACGAAGCTGGGTGGCAGTGTTAGCAGTGAGGAGGATGCTAAGAGGATGCAGGGTGACTTGGATAGGTTGGGTGAGTGGGCAAACTCATGGCAGATGCAATTTAATGTGGATAAATGTGAAGTTATCCACTTTGGTGGCAAAAATAGGAAAACAGATTATTATCTGAATGGTGGCCGATTAGGAAAAGGGGAGGTGCAACGAGACCTGGGTGTCATTATACACCAGTCATTGAAAGTGGGCATGCAGGTACAGCAGGCGGTGAAAAAGGCGAACAGTATGCTGGCATTTATAGCGAGAGGATTCGAGTACAGGAGCAGGGAGGTACTACTGCAGTTGTACAAGGCCTTGGTGAGACCACACCTGGAGTATTGTGTGCAGTTTTGGTCCCCTAATCTGAGGAAAGACATCTTTGCCATAGAGGGAGTACAAAGAAGGTTCACCAGATTGATTCCTGGGATGGCAGGTCTTTCATATGAAGAAAGACTGGATGAACTGGGCTTGTACTCGTTGGAATTTAGAAGATTGAGGAGGGATCTGATTGAAACGTATAAGATCCTCATATTACTCAACTTTCATCTAAATGGTTTCCCTTATATTTAACTTTGATTGGTCGTATTAATGCAGTTAAGATGTTTTTTTTGCCAAAATTTTTATATGTGTTTCAGGCATTACCAATTTTCGTTCCTAAATCTTTTTTTGATAAAGTCGACTCTAAAATTTCTTCATTTATTTGGCAGAATAAGAATCCGAGACTGGGTAAAATACATTTACAGAAAGCTAAGAGAGATGGAGGTTTAGCATTACCTAACTTTAGATTTTATTATTGGGCTATTACTATTCGACATATGAAATTTTGGTTACTTGACCGGGATATACTATCTATTCCTAAATGGGTAGCATTGGAATTACAATCTGTTCAGGGTTATACACTTGGTTCTATTTTAGGTTCATCTCTTCCTTTTGATTCGAAACGCCTTAAGCAGGTCTCTAACCCGATCGTTAAATATGCTTTGCGTATTTGGTTTCAATTCAGAAAATTTTTTGATCTTAATCAATTCTGGTTAGCGATTCCTATTTTAGGTAACATATTTTTTCCTCCCTCTTTTACGGATCGCGCTTTTCAAACTTGGAAGACTAAGGGTATTTTACGGTTTTTGGATTTATTTTTAGATGGTTCCCTTATGTCTTTTGAACAATTATCTAATAAATATAACCTATCAAGAATACATTTTTTTAGATATTTACAAGTTAGAAATTTCCTAAGTACTATACTTTCTTCCTTTCCAATGCTTCCTCCTATATATATTTTAGATTCGATAATTAACCTTAATCCATGTCAGAAAGGTGCATCGGCTATGATTTATAATATTATTATGAAACTCAGGAAAGCTCCATTTGATAAGATTAGGGTAGATTGGGAACAGGAATTGGGGCTTACCATTTCTGTGGATGATTGGGGGCAGATTTTACAATTAGTTAATACTTCCTCTATTTGTGCTAAACATTCCCTAATTCAATTTAAAGTGGTGCATAGAGCACATATGTCCAAAGATAAGTTAGCGCGTTTTTACTTGCATATTAATCCTTTCTGTGATAGATGTTCGGGGCAGATAGCCTCTTTAACTCATATGTTTTGGTCTTGCCCTACTTTGGAAACTTTTTGGAGAGATATTTTCAATATTATTTCTAAGGTATTAAATATAGATATCTCTCCTCACCCTATTACTGCTATCTTTGGACTACCTAAAATTTCTAGTAATCTTTCCCCTTCAGCCCGTAGAATGATTGCATTTCTTACTTTAATGGCGAAAAGATGTATTTTACAACATTGGAAAGAGCTTAATGCTCCAACTACCTTTTTTTGGTTTTCTCAGACGATATTATGTTTGAATCTGGAGAAAATTAGAAGTAACCTTTATGATTCTTCATTTAAATTTGAACAGATTTGGGGACCTTTTATTCGATATTTTCATTTAATGTAATATTTACCCTTCTTGTTTTTTTTCACTGTTTTAATGGAGGTCGGGATTGAGGACGTGATTTTAAGTTTAACTCTGTTTGGTTTCAAGTTAGCCCATTGCTTTGCTTTGCTTTTAGTTAGTTGCACGGTGGGTTTTTTTTGGGGTTTTTTTTTTCTTTTTTTCCATTGATATATATAAAATCTAGTATACTATTATGTTATCTTGGTTTCTTATGCTTAAATTACATTGTTTGTAGTATTTTCTTTTTGGTATTGTTATCTTTTGGAATTTTATTATACTTTAACATTGTATTAATGTTTATATGGCTTACCTTTTTTGTATACTTACTCAATAAAAAGATTTAAAAAGAAAGAAAGAAACGTATAAGATCCTAAAGGGATTGGACAGGCTAGATGCGGGAAGATTGTTCCCGATGTTGGGGAGGTCCAGAACGAGGGGTCACAGTTTGAGGATAGAGGGGAAGCCTTTTAGGACCGAGATTAGGAAAAACTTCTTCACACAGAGAGTGGTGAATCTGTGGAATTCTCTGCCACAGCAAACTGTTGAGGCCAGTTCATTAGCTATGTTTAAAAGGAAGTTAGATATGGCCCTTGTGGCTACAGGGGTCAGGGGGTATGGAGGGAAGGCTGGGTTCTGAGTTGGATGATCAGCCATGATCATAATAAATGGCGGTGCAGGCTCGAAGGGCCGAATGGCCTACTCCTGCACCTATTTTCTATGTTTCTATGTTTCTATAATGAACTGTGAAGAGTCCTGTGATAAATTGATGAAGGATATAAACTAGTTGATGGATTGATAGATTGGGCAGACAGGTGGCAAATTAAGTTTAAAGTGAAAATTTTTATTTGAAAGTTTGAGGAGAGGTAATAATAGAATAAATATTGTACAAGAACAAAAGGGATTGGAGGTATGTGTGCACTAATCATTGCTAAGTGACAGAATAGGTTCAAGATTCAAGATTCTTTAATGTCATTTCCAGTACACAAGTGCAAAAGGGAACAACATAATTGTTACTCTGAATCCAATGCAACACAGAAAATCAATAAAATAAAGAACACAATAATAATTAAAAGCACAATAAATATAAATACATAATATAGCTTATGTACATAGATGGATTGTATGTCTATAAAGTGATGCTAGAGACAGGAGTGTCTATACATAAGGTGACTGACAGGAAATGATGAAGTAGTGGTTGTTGGGGGGTGTGGGGGGCTGGGTTAGTGGTTGGAGGTGTAGATTAGTGTTACTAGAGGAAAGTAACTGTTTTTAAGTCTGGTTGAAAAAGCAAATAATAGGAAATGTACAATTTTGAGCATTATCTGGAGGGAGGAAGTATAGGCATCCGTTAGTCTCATGAGACCATGGATTTGCACCTTGGAAGGCTTCCAGGGCGCAGGTTTGGGCAAGGTTGTATGGAAGACCGGCAGTTGCCCATGCTGCAAGTCTCCCCTCTCCATGCCACCGATGTTGTCCAAGGGAAGGGCATTAGGGCTCATACAGCTTGGCACTGGTGTCGTCGCAGAGCAATGTGTGGTTAAATGCCTTGCTCAAGGACACAACATGCTGCCTCAGCTGAGGCTCGAACTAGCGACCTTCAGATCACTAGACCGATGCCTTAACCACTTGGCCACACCAAGATGGGAATTCATTCAGAACCTTAATGAAACACTGGTCTGTCCTCAACTGGAGTCTTATATTCACTTCTCGTCTCCACAAAATGTGGAGTTAGAGGCATGAGAAAGAGTCTATCTAAGGTAGAAGGAGATGAGTTATTAACTTCAAACTTCCTACATAATCACTCAAAGGGTTGAACTGCACGTGCATGTAACAAGAGCTGTATAACTCAACTCCTTCTACCTTAGGCCACAAACTTATCAATCACTGTGTGTGTGTGTGTGTTTGTCTGTGTGTGTGTGTGTGTATGAGTAGGGGAGTGAGATAAGGATGACAGTTATACAGTTATAAAGAAAGAAGCTGGGGCTGAAATTCTTGACACAGGAAATTCTACAGATGCTGGAAAGCCAAAACACACACAAAATGCAGGTCAGGCAGTATCTATGGAAATGGATAAACAGTTGATGTTTCAGACCGAGACTTTTCTTCAGGATTGGAAAGGAAGGGGGAAGACACCAGAATAAAAGGGTGGGCTGAGGGAAAAGAGGATGGCTAGGTGGCAATAGCTGAAGCCAGGTGGGTGGGAAAGGTCAAGGGCTGCACAGGAAGGTATCTGATTGGAGAGGAGACTGGACCATAGGAGAAGAAGAAGGAGGAGAGTACTCAGGAAAAGGTGATAGGCAGTTGAAGAAGAGATAGGAGGCCAGCGTGGGAAATAGGAGAGGAAGGGGAGAGAATTTTTTTTTACTGGAAGGAGAAATCGACATTCATGCCATCAGCTTGGAGGCTACGCAGACAGAATATGAGATGTTGTTTCTCCACCCTGAAAGTGGCCTCATCATGGCACAAGAGGAGACCGTGGACCAACATGTCAGAATGGGAATGGGAATTGGAATTAAAACGGTTGGCCACTGGGAAGTTCTGCTTTTGGCAGATGGGGCAGAAGTGTTCAACGAAGTGGTCCCTCAATTTACCATAGGTCTCACCGATATAGGGGAAGCTGCATTGGGAGCACTGGATACAATAAACGACCCCGGCAGATTCCAAGGTGAAATGTTGCCTCACTTGGAAAGATTGTTTGGGGCCCTGAATGGAGGCAAGGGAGGAGGTGTATGGGCAGGTGTAGCACTTAGGCAGGGATAAATGCCAGGAGGCAAATTATTATGGAGGGACAAATGGACAAGGGCTGTTCCCTTTGTAGGGAGATATGATAAAAGTATAGAAAATGATGAGGTGTGTCGGCAAAGTGGGTAGTGTGAAGCTGTTCCCAGATATAAAATGAGGAGGAAGAGATTAGTGATATATGAGAAAACCTTTTCATGCAGTGTATGGCTGGAATATTGGATGCCTTGTGAGGAGGCAGGTGCCACTGTGGTCTTCAAGAGGAAATTGTATAACTGTCTAGTGAAAAAAGATTTGCAAAGCTATGGAGAAGTGGGCATGGAAGTAGAACCACTAAGTTGCAGTAGCAGATCCAGCACAAATATAATATCTATCTATGTGTGTGTGTGTGTGTGTGTGTGTGTGTGTGTGTGTATATATATATATATACACACATAGATAGATATTATATTTGTGTGTATATATATGTGTGTGTGTGTGTGTGTGTGTGTGTGTGTGTGAATGTTCACCTTCTGAACTGTAGTAACTCTTTGACTCTATGATTAACAGAAAGGCTGCTTATCTTATCATTGCCTTATCAGGGTTAGTTATCAATGAGTAATAATTTGTGCCCTATCAGCTACATCCAATAAATCAATGCCATAAAAAAAAACACTTTCCTCACTTCCAGTTCGCTTCCTGCTCAGTGGATAAATGCTTATGTTATTGTACTCCTGCAGGGTCAAAATTAAATAGATTGCAGATGTCTTACAACTGCTAAACACAATTCACTATTAAATGAATCAATATAAAACCTATGAATAAGGATGTTAAATAAATATGTGGAAAATTCTCAAGTGGCTTGTGGCTTACAGCCATTCCTTCCCCAGTCCTACAAGGTTCACTCCTTCCCCAGTCCTATAAAGTTCCCTCTTTCCCCAGTCCTATGAAGTTCCCTCCTTCCCCAGTCCTATAAAATTCCCTCCTTCCCCAGTCCTATAAAGTTCTCCCCTTCAAGTGTTCTTCTACTTTGATCTTGAAGTAGGCCTCTTCTCTTGCAGTTACCTTGCACATGTGGAATACCTGAGCCAAGACCATTAATGGTAGAACGAACATACAGTGATGAGGAAGTCAGCAACTTGGCAGAATTTGCTGGACCAGGTTATGTGCCACCAAATGGAGAAAAGCAGGATCGAGGCCTGGTACATCCACCAATTGAAAATGAGACAACTACAACCAAGGACAAAAACTTGCGGGGATACATCTGGATTGATACACACATTATTGATAAATATTCCAGACTGGTATTTCCAGCTGCTTACGCTCTTTTTAACATGATATATTGGTCTATTTACTCATAAAAATTTGTACATGTAGAAGGTGCAAAGGCCTTATCTTCTCTCATCAGACAGGAAAAGCAATGATTTCCATTATGGAACTGAGCCAGTCTCAATGAATAGTGAAACTCTGGTTTGAAATACAGTAAGCTGCTCTGGCTGACGGGTAGTGACAATAAATAGCTTATAATCTACTATTGAGAGTGAACTGATTGATTATGAGAAATTGGTACATTGTTTGATGGCAACTGTTTTAGATGCACTTTGAGTAAATTATTCTGCTTTTTCCATTGGTACGTAGAAATTTTCAATGCGTTCTTAGTAAAATTATAGTTCACAAAAGTTTTCTGTTATAGATAAGAAAAAGGCTTTGTTCTTGTCATATTGATCTTCTAATTCTCAAAATCCATATTTGTATTAAAAACTTGTTTCTTTAAAATTAACTTATTCTTTGGAGGTGGGTCAAATACTGGCTAAAGGATATTCAATAGGAGCTCATAGTGTAAACCTTGGAGATGGCTTTAATAAATTAAATGCAGCTAATTATATGTCATGCATCCACAAAACTGGGTAATTACACTGGACAACAAAGATTTTGCTTCCTGAATACTTTTGGGTATATCTTATGGATTTTGGGCTGCTGATCATAAAAATCACCGTGAAATTTCCCTATCAAGCACTAGTTTTTGAAATCACCTATACTTGTTATTTCAATTTATAATCCATCAGAATAACTGATGCCAAGAGTAAGGAAGGCACTTTTGTTCATCCACAAATCAAACAGATCATCAATGACAGGACTTCTAGTGGACTAGGGAAAATCACATGGAAGGCATTCATGGATGTTGTTGAAAATTGTTTGCAACAACGGAGCAACAAACTAAGTGCAGCTGGTTGACAACATGCTTCAAGCATACAAAATCATGAAGTGTAACATGTCACTAAAGATTCATTTTCTGCATTACAATTTAGACTTCTTCCCTGCAAAACCTGGCGCTGTCGAAGTGACGAGAATGGTGAAAGGTTTCACCAGTACATTGCGGTCATGGAGAAACAGTATCTGGGCGAGTGGAATCCATTGACGCTGGTTGATTATTGTTGGACACTAACATGAGAAGCCTCACACAATGAATTCTAAGTAAAATCATCAATTTTAGCTTAGTTGAACTATTGCACAGTGTCAGCACAGTTATACAATTACATAGAACATAAAACAGTACGGCACTGGAACAAGCTATTCGGCCCACAACGTTGTGCTGAACTAGCTAAAAAACAAATTAAAAACAGCCACAAATACTAATCCCTCCTACCTACACCAAATCCATATCCCTTCATCTTCCTTACCTCTATGTGCCTATCCAAACTTCTCTTGAAAGCCTCCAATGTATTTACTTCAACCACCATACCAGGCAGCGTGTTCCAGGCATCCATGACTCTCTGAGTAAAAACTTAATGCTCACATCCCCCTTGAACCTACCCCCTCTCACCTTCAATGCATGTCGTCTGGAATTAGACATTTCAACCCTGGGAAGCAGATACTCTCTTGTCCACTCTATCTGTGCCTCTCATAGTCTTGTAAATCTCTATCAGATCTCCCCTGATACTCCAGAAAAAAACAACCCAAATGTATCCAGCCTCTCATGATAGCACATGCCCTCTAAACCAGGCAGCATCCTGGTAAACCTCTTCTGCACCCTCTCCAAAGCCTCAACACCCTTCCTATAGTGGGGCAACCAGAACTGTATGCACTACTCCAGATGTGACCTAACCAGAGTTTTATGAAGTTGCAACATAACCTCCTGACTTTTGAGCCCAATGCATTGACTAATAAAAGCAAGCATTCCATAAGCCTTCTTAACCACCTTATTGACCTCTGTAGCCACTTTCAAGGAGCTATGAACTTGAATCCCAAAATCTCTCTGCTCGGCAGCACTGTTAAGGATCTTGCCCTTAACAATTTTCATCCAGATCACTTACATACATCACAAACAGCAGAGGTCTCAGCAGGGATCCCTGTGGAACTCCACTAATTACAGACCTCCAGCTCATATAAGTCCCTTCAACCACTACTCTATGTGCATGCCAGTTCTGAATCCAAACAGACGATTTGCCATATACCCCAGGCATCTTAATCTTCTGTATTAGCCTCCCATGAAGGACTTTGTCAAACGCCTTACTAAAGTCCATGTAGGCAACATCCACTGCCCTATCCTCATCAATCTCTCTCATCACCTTGTCAAAAAACTCAGTCAAGTTGGTAAGGAACGGGCTGCCCTGCACAAAGCCATGCTGACCTCGGGTTTCCAAATGCTCATGTATCCTATCCCTAAGAATCTTCTCCAGCTTCCAAGAATAGTTCCCAGGATTTTCTTCTTAAATAGAGGCACAATATTAGCCACTCACCAGTCCTCTGGGACCTTGCTTGTGCATAGAGAGGACACGAAGATACTGGCTCAGCAATCTCGTCTCTTGCCACCATCAATAACCTGGGGTCAAACCATCAGACCCTGGAAACTTATCCACCTTAACACTTCCTTCTCCTTGACCTTTAAATTCCCTAACATATTTATACACTCTTCACTGATCTCCTGTCCTCTATATCCTTTTCCTTGGTAAATACTGAAGCAAGGTACTCATTAAGTACCTCAATTACACTCTCTGCATCCAAGCAAATGTTCCCCTCTTTATCGTTGAGTGGTCTCACCCTCTTCCTAGTTATCCTCTTGCTCTTGATGTATGTATAGAATGCCTTGGGATTCACCTTAATCCTACTTGCCAAGGGCTTTTCATGACCCCTCCTGGCTTTCCTAATTCCTTTCTCTAGTTCTTTTCTGGCTTCTTTATGCTCTTCAGTTGCTTCATTTGATCCCGACTTCCGAAGCTTTTCACACTTTTCTTTTTTCTTGACTATATTCATCACCTCTCTGGATATCCAAGGTTCTTTTACCTTTCCATCCCCGTCCTTCCTTCTAACAGGTACATACCTTTCCAGTACTCTGCAATTGATCTTTAAACACCATTCACATGTCTGATGCGGACTTGCCAGAGAAAAAGTGTTCCCAATTAACTTTCCTTAGCCCCTGCTGCATGCCCTCGTAACTTGCCCTACTACAATTTAAAACTTTCCCAGAAAGACCATACCTATCCTTATCTATAGCTATCCTGAATGTTAAGGAGTTGTGGTCACTGGTCCCTAACTGTTCACCCACTGAATGGTCAGTCACCTGCCCAGGATCATTACTCAATACCAGGTCCATTATGGCTCTCCTCTTGGTGGACTGCCAACTTACTGATTTAAGAAACCTTCCAGGATACACTTAACAAATTCTGCCCCCTCTAATCCCTTTCACTAAGAAAGTCCCAGTTTATATTTGGGAAGTTGAGCTGCTCCATGACAACGACCTCATTATTTTTACACATTTCCTTAATCTGATTACATATCTGTTCCTCGATGTCCCAGTGGTTATTTGGGGTCTGTAATCCAATCCTATCCGTGTGATTGCACCCTTCCTATTCCTGAGTTTCACTCAATTGGACTCAGTTTCTGACCCTTCCCTTATGTCTCCCCTGAGTAAAGGAAAGGTACGTCGCATCCGGAGTTTCTCCAGTTAGTGGACGATTTCCCTCCACGCCTCTCTGACGTAGTGGGGAACCACGTATGAGGCAAGTTACAGCAGTGGTTTGCCATTGCCTTCTGCTGGGTGAGTTTCCAAAGAGATCACCAGCTTGTAACCCAGCACAGATGGAAAGCGTGCAGGGGAGCCAGCTGGCTGGATTCGAACTTGGGACCTTTCGTCCCGAAGTCCAGCGCTGATGCCACTACGCCACCAGCCAGGTCCTCCCCTGAGAACAGCTGTAATATTGTCCCTGATTAGTAATGCAACTCCATCCCCTCTTTTACCTCCTCTATCTTTTCTAACACTTTGAAAACCTGGTACAATAATCGCCCATTCCTGCCCCTCTCTCAACCAAGATTCAGTAATGGCTACAACATATAGTTCCATGCACTGCTCCTTGCTCTAAGTTCATCATCTTTACCCATAACACTCCTAGCATTAAAATATACACACTCCAAACTATCCAACCCATCATACCTGTTATTTCGATTTTGCCTTTCATTACTTTCCCTTACATCTTCCTTCTGATCCGATCCTTCTCTTAATGACCTGGGGCTCTGGTTTCCTGCGCCCTACAAAACTAGTTTAAACTCTCCCAAACAGCATCAGCAACAACCCCCCCTCCCCTGGTCAGGATATTGGTTCTCCTCCAGTTTATGGGCAATCTTCCTTCCTAACTCTATATACTCACTGCATAGGACCACTTCCCCTTTTCTGCCTACGTCATTGGTGTCAATACGCACCATGACCTCTGGCCGTTCCTCCTCCCCCTGCAGCCGCTACAATGCATCATGGACCCTAGCACCCAGGAAGCAACACACCATCCTGATGTCTCTTTTGCAGCCACAGCGTCTCCTTTCCGTCCCCCTAATTATCGAGTCCCCTATCACTTTTGCATTGCCTGACATTACCCTTCTCTGTCGAGCCTCAGAGCCGGCCACAGCACCACCAGCCTGACTGCTGCTGCCGTGATCTGAAGGGTCATCCTCCCGCCCACCCCCAGCAGCAGGGGAATACTGCGCCGACTTCTTAATCCCCTTACCTCTCCTTTTTATATTCAATAAAAGTTAATATTTTGTATTTTCAAATTCTTAAGTGATACAAGTAGTCTGAAATTATACTTGCATTCAGCTTCAACAGTCTATTATAAACAAAAAAAATTCCGAGGAAACAACACTTTCAAAAAAAATTGTTGTCCAATGTTATTTAAACCACAGCATCCCAAGAAACATATTTCTGTTTAATATTGAAAAGGATTATAGATTAGTCATGTTACTTAAGTTTATAAACAAAGTGTGGTACAATATGTTTTATAGAAGCTTCAGACCATCATACATTCTGATTTTACCTAATAAAGCTGCAATTGCGAACTTTTGAAGGCTCTATTACGGACCACTAAATGCAAGGGGCACTGAAAATACAGCGTGCTGCATTTTATAACAAAGTAACTTGGTCCTTTCCAGTCACTTAGTTGCCAGCAAGTACAAGCCTTGCTCTGAGTTAAAAATATTGCTGGTCAGGTGTGATCCCTATATCTAATAAGGCCTATATGTTATCGGCCTTCACAGACAATTGTTTTAGGTTGCTGAAGTTTGATTGTAGGAAATTGATCATTGTTACATATTTTGATGTTGCAACATTAGTAACTTCTTGCATTTGACTTTTCAATTATGCAATTCTTTTCCTTTGCCATTTGCTGTTTGCTTCAGCATCTTAACTTCTTAACAAAGTGACCAGGATTTAATTGCTTCAGGTATGATAGAATTGGAGGGACAAGAGGGGGAGGTGTTGCATTGCTTGTCAGAGAAAATATTACAGCGGTACTCTGGCAGGATAGATTAGAGGGCTCGTCTAGGGAGGCTATTTGGGTGGAATTGAGGAATGGGAAAGGTGTAGTAACTCTTTTGGGGGTGTATTATAGACCACCAAATGGGGAACGAGAATTGGAGGAGCACATTTGTAAGGAGATAGCAGATATTTGTAGTAATCACAAGGTTGTGATTGTGGGAGATTTTAATTTTCCACACATAGACTGGGAAGCCCATACTGTAAAACGGCTGGATGGCTTGGAGTTTGTAAAATGTGTGCAGGATAGTTTTTTGCAGCAATACATAGAGGTACCAACTAGAGAAGGGGCAGTGTTGGATCTCCTGTTAGGGAATGAGATAGGTCAGGTGACAGAGGTTTGTGTTGGGGAGCAGTTCAGGTCCAGTGATCACAATGCTATTAGTTTCAATATAATTATGGAGAAGGATAGGTCTGGACCCAGGGTTGAGATTTTTGATTGGAGAAGGGCTAACTTTGAGGAGATGTGAAAGGATTTAGGAGGAGTGGATTGGAACAATTTGTTTTATGGGAAGAATGTAATAGAGAAATGGAGGTCATTTAAAAGTGAAATTTTGAGAGTACAGTACCTTTATGTTCCTGATAGGTTGAAAGGAAAGGTTAAAAGTTTGAGAGAGCCATGATTTTCAAGGGATATTGGAAACTTGGTTCGGAAAAAGAGAGATATCTACAATAAATATAGGCAGAATGGAGTAAATAAGGTGATGGAGGAATATAAAGAATGTAAAAAGAATCTTAAGAAAGAAATTAGAAAAGCTAAAAGAAGATTTGAGGTTGCTTTGGCAAGTAAGGTGAAAATTAATCCAAAGGGTTTCTACAGTTATATTAATAGCAAAAGGATAGTGAGGGATAAAATTGGTCCCTTAGAGAATCAAAGTGGACAGCTATGTGTGGAGCCAAAAGAGGTGGGGGAAATTCTGAACAATTTCTTTTCTTCGGTATTCACTAAGGAGAAGAATATTGAATTGTGTAAGATAAGGGAAACAGGTAGGGAAGTTATGGAAACTATGATGATTAAAGAAGAGGAAGTACTGGAGCTTTTAAGGAATATAAAAGTGGATGAGTCTCTGGGTCCTGACAGGATATTCCCTAGGACCTTGAGGGAAGTTAGTATGGAAAAAGTAGGGGCTCTGACAGAAATATTTCAAATGTCATTAGAAACGGGGATGGTGCCGGAGGATTGGCGTATTGCTCGTGTTGTTCCACTGTTTAGAAAGGGTTCTAAGAGTAAACCTAGCAATTATTGGCCTGTGAGTTTGACGTCAGTAGTGGGTAAATGGATGGAAAGTATTCTTAGAGATAGTATATATAATTATCTGATTATCTGGATAGACAGGGTCTGATTAGGAACAGTCAACATGGATTTGTGCGTGGAAGGTCATGTTTGACAAATCTTATTGAATTTTTTGAAGAGGTTACTAGGAAAGTTGACGAGGGTAAAGAGGTGGATGTTGTCTATATGGCCTTTGACAAGGTCCCACACGGAAGGTTGGTCAGCAAGGTTCAATTGTTGACTATTAATATTGAAGTAGTAAAGTGGATTCAGCAGTGGCTGGATGGGAGATGCCAGAGAGTGGTGGTGGATAACTGTTTGTCAGATTGGAGGATGGTGACTAGTGGTATGCCTCAGGGATCTGTACTGGGTCAAATGTTATTTGTCATATACATTAATGATCTGGATGATGGGGTGGTAAATTGGATGAGTAAGTATGCAGATGATACTAAGATAGGTGGAGTTGTGGATAATAAAGTAGGTTTTCAAAGCTTGCAGAGAGATTTAGGCCAGTTAGAAGAGTGGGCTGATAGATGGCAGATGGAGTTTAATGCTGATAAATGTGAGGTGCTACATTTTGGTAGGACTAATCAAAATAGGACATACACAGTAAATGGTAGGGCATTGAAGAATGTGGTAGAACAGAGGGATCTCAGAATAATGGTGCATAGTTCCCTGAAGGTGGAATCTCATGTGGATAGGGTGGTGAAGAAATCTTTTGGTATGCTGGCCTTTATAAATCAGAGCATTGAGTATAGGAGATGGGATGTAACGTTGAAATTGTATAAGGCATTGGTGAGGCCAAAATTGGAGTATTGTGTACAGATTTGGTCACCAAATTATAGGAAAGATGTCAAAAAAATAGAGAGAGTACAGAGAAGATTTACTAGAATGTTACCTGGGTTTCATCACCTAAGTTACAGAGAAAGGTTGAACAAGTTGGGCCTTTATTCTTTGGAACGTAGAAGGTTGAGGGGGGACTTGATAGAGGTATTTAAAATTATGAGGAGGATAGATGACATGGATAGGCTTTTTCCATTGAGAGTGGGGGAGATTCAAACAAGAGCACATGAATTGAGAGTTAAAGGGCAAAAGTTTAGCGGTAACATGAAGGGGAACTTCTTTACTCAGGGAGTGGTAGCTGTGTGGAACGAGCTTCCAGCAGAAGTGGTTGAGGCAGGTTTGAGGTTGTCGTTTAAAGTTAAATTGGACAGCTATATGGACAGGAAAGGAATGGAGGGTTATGGGCTAAGTGCAGGTCGGTGGGACTAGGTGAGTGTAAGAGCTCGGCATGGACTAGAAGGGCTGAGATGGCCTGTTTCCGTGCTGTAATTGTTATATGGTTATATATGGTTATATGATTAAAATTCTTTCTGAATTTTTATGCACTCAGCTGAGGAAGGCTCATTCATAAGAAGCAAATAAATGTGGACTGAATTTGAGGAACTTGGACAATATGTCTATATTCCAGAAATCTCACTTAATTGCCCAGTTCCTGCATATCATAGCTTTTGTCACAATTTCCACAGATTATGAGATATAACAGTATCATTTATTTAAGGATTAATTGCAAGCAATTTGTATTTCATGAAAAGATTCACAATATACCAGGGTGATGGACCCCTTTGAGAATGTGTCCAAGTTAGTGATAACCTCCTAAGACTTTTCTCACATGCACGGTAATTTTTAACAAAGATTATCATTGCTTAATGAATTATGTCTTAGATTATGGATGTTTTTAAGGAAAAATGATGACTCCAGTTGATTATCTACTTGTATATATTATTTTACTATTAATAAAAGAATAACAGACGGATTGAAATAAATGAAGCATTTTAGAAAAACTGTTCAAAAATTAATATTAGTCTTTTAAAACAATTGTAAAATAAGTATTCATGAAGTTGCTAAATCACATACACAATTTACTGTTATTATCACTGAATATCCAGTGTTCACTCACAAATGACAGAAGAAAAAATATAAGAAAGTGAAGCCAATGCTAATTGGCACATTTAGCATCCAAATATTGATGTGTTTACCAGGTCTGTGAAGATATGGAAACATATCATCCAATGCCAGGTGTTCTCGCAACCACCCAGCTGGCATCAAGTTGCCATGAGACATTTTCTGTGAAAACATCTCACCGTTCTTGGGTTGTAAAAAATTATTTGCTGCTTCACCTAGCAGAAAAGATCATTATGTATCTTTTATCATGGGTGGGGTTTAAAGAATCGAAGGGATTTGCCAACAAAATGTTTTCATGCGTCATCTTTGGTACAAATACCATGGGTTTGCCACCCGTCACTATAGATATCTATTAAATGGTTATGCAAATAGATCCTTCCAAACAACCACATTTGCAAAATTTTTACCATGACTATATAGCATTGAGTGACAGAAATTTATGTTCATGCAGCAATATCAGTATCAGCTTCATCAATATCATGGGTTCCAGTAGATTACATCTAGTCCCTTCCTTGAACAGAGCTGAACCACAGAGCTCTCAAAATGTGCTCTCTCTTCATCATTTCTACAATTTTTTTTCTCTTTCAAATAGTTCTAAGTCTCTTCAGAAGCCTGCTAATGAACCATTTGCACTACTCTAACAAACAATGTGCTCTGGATTCTAACCATTTGCTCAGGTCATTGCTAGCTATTATATGATTCACCTCTAATACTGCTCAGCAAAGCTTCGACAGACTGACTCCTATTTGTCAAAGCAGCAATCAAATAGACTTGTACTATAATCTCTTGACTGTTAAAGAATGAGAGGTGACGTCAATTTTTCAAGGACTTGATAGGATAGACACAGAGCTCATGTTTCCAATGACTGAGGTATCAGTTCTAAACAAAAGCCTCATTCAGAACTGAGATAAGAAGAACTTTTCATGTGGTAGGTTGTAGACAGGGGAGTAGATTCAGTGGACATCACCCATGTAGTAGTTCATACAATACACGTAACCCTCTCACCGTGCTTGTATACAAACTTGAGTCCTGCTGAAGGGTTTCAGCCAGAAATGTTGACTGTACTTTTTTCCATAGGTGCTGCCTGGCCTGCTGAGTTCCTCTAGTATTTTGTGTGTGTTTCTTGGATTTCCAGCATCTGCAGATTTTCTTTTGTTTGTATACAAACATGGCTCGTTACCCAGCTCTGCTAACAGTCATGTGACTCAGAGGTGAGAAGGCCATCTTTCATAAACAATATACGTCTAGGGTTGGTATGGTCTGGGGTTCAACCAAACAGGAACGTCATGAATTCTGATTATGGAAACCTCAATCTGAGCAAATACTGCGTAAATACTACTCATACTCAATTGCCGGTCGGCAAGAAATAACAAATTCTACACTGCATAAAATTATAAAGAAGGTTTATTTACTAATTTCAGCTTTATCTAACAGTTATTAACAGAAGTGAAGAAGAAAAAATAAAAGGGCCCATTACAGTTAGACCAGTCTAAATGTGCAGATGACTTTTGGAGCTCATACTGGAGTATTCAGGGGATGTATCTCTTACTCACATGCTGGACCCATGATCCGGTTGAAAACACCTGCCACATTTTCAAACTCCCCTTGAAAGCCATCTCAAGCACACTGGCCCTCGGCCTCTCTCTCTCTCACTCTCTCTCTCTCTCTCTCTAAGTATTAGCCATTCCTCCTTGAAGCCATTCATCTGCACAAAGCATTCCTGCAACGTCGAATCTCTTTCCAAAGGCATTCTGCGGCATCTTCCCTAGTGCCCCGCTCCACAGCTCCTGCTAAAAACCAAACCGGACTACTGTCCATCAGAAAACTCTTCCTCATAGCTCTCTAGAATCTTCTCTCACAGCCTTGTGCCCCGCTCTGCAACTCCTACTAAAAACCAAACCGGACTACTGTCCATCAGAAAACTCTTCCCCATAGCTCTCTGGAACCTCCTCTCACATCCCACAATCCTGTTTGGCTGACACACATTCCTAAGCTGGACAACATGAGTTCTTATCTTAGCCGAAGCTAAAACACACTTTCCAGAATGGCACACTGTTTTTACAGAAAAATATTTTACAGCATAGCAGAGGAAATCTTAACCAGGACATCACATATAAAATACTTTAACAAGTCAAAGATATTTGGGGGAAACAATTAAATGAATGCAGAATTTGGCCCTTTTTCTTTCTAATTTTTCCAATTCTTAATTTTTTTACATTTCTGCTTCCTCCATGGAATCCCCAGTGATGTTTCTCAGTTCTGTCATTTCTGGAGATAAAGTTTGGATTTGAAGCCATCTCCCACACTGAAAAGGATACAGCCAAAAGCAATGTCAACCCTACTTGCATGTCAGTTACTTCTAAAATGAAGAAGGCAATACACTGAACATCAAACACCTGCAGATTTTGGAAATACAAAATAAGAACAGAATGTGCAAGAAACACTCAGCAGGTCAGACAGCAGTGAAGTGAAACATAATTCTTGGTTCTAGTGAAAGACATCACATCATCGTCACATGCAGAGACTGGTCACGGTCCTTCCTTGTGCACCAATAAAGGCCAAGTAGCATGAAGGCTGCTGCAGGGTTGGTCCACCAAAGCAGGGCAGGTGTTTGTGGGCTTGAAGAACATGAGCTGTGCACTATTGAACCAACTTTGCCTCTTTGGCAATTAGTATACGCTTAACTTACTAATGCTGCCCTCTGCTGGATTCTAATGAGTTTCTGATACCATTCAGCACAGTATTGCAAACAAGTTTAAGGAACAACTAGTTGATCTTGAAGCTTATTCAAAACAAACCGATTACAGATTTCCTATTTTAATCTGAATGTTACAGTACCTATGAATTATCTCCAACTTGCAAATTCCGGGAAACTCACCAATGCCTCTACTTTATGAAGAGGCTGAAGAGAGCTGAAGTATGCACATCTGCACTTCCATCATTCTGCAGATGTGCAGTGTAGAGCATCCTAATGTGCTGCATCACTGCATGATGCATAAACTGCACTACAGCAGGCAGGAAATTCTCTACAACAGGTAGTCAAAACTGCCTATCCTCCATCAAGCATATACTGTAGGTGCCGGAATAAGGCCAGTAATATCATGAAGGATCCTCCCCACCCTGCCCATGGACTGTGCTGTCTCACTCCCATCAGGGAGAAGACTACATAGCATCCACACCAGGACCACCAGACTCAAAGACAGTTACTTTCCCAAAGCAGTAAGGCTGATCAACACCTCCATCCACAAACCCACCCCTTCACACCCCTACCCTTTCTACCCTACCATTGCCTGTCAGCCACCTTATGTACAGGCACTCCTGAACCTGGTGTCACTTTATGGGCATATAATCAATCTATGTATATAAACTATCTTATGTATTTGTATTTATTTTTTATTATTATTGTGCTTTGTAAAATAAGTAATACCATGCTTCTTTAGATCCTGCAAGAATAACATATCACAAATAAAGTACTTAAGTATATATTCTGGGTATTAAACATTAGGCTCTAATGAATTTAATGAATAAATTGATTGTTCCCCCTGGTATAGACATATGAAGGAAGTCAACAGAAGTCAAAAACAGAATACTACATTAATCCAAAGCACAGAATCCATCAGAGAATCTGTTTTTATTTGTGTGTTTGCGGGATCTATGAAATTTTAACATTTATCGATCAGTCAGGGATATAATATAATAGTGATAGGCCTCCCTGAATTAACCACAGATCTTCTTAGGATGATCACAACAGACCAATGTTGGAGAAGTTGAATTTCAGAGGTATCGTGCCCAACTTGAAGGATGATGATAGTTACAAGTCATCTCGTTCATCACATGGACTCATGTCGCCAATTTACATTGAGACCTATTGCAAGTTCATCAACTTTTCAGCTGATATCAAGAGGAATACGAAGAGTTTATATTATTGAATCTATTTTAACTATACTAAAAGAGATACAAAAAATTGAACAATTGGCAAGTGTAAAAAAAATTGGAAGAAAAGTATTCAACACAAGTCCAAAGTTAACAGAAGGAGTGCAACGTGCCATAGAAGGGAACCAGAATTATTTTCATGCATCAATCTGGATGAAGTTTCTACAATATTACAGTAATGTATTAACTGTTCTTGGAGGTAGCCGAGCAAGCAAATAAATTGTCTTTTCATTTTCCAAGAAATGATAATTCCCAATAATCCCTTTTTAGCAAACTCTTATCTATTCTAGACTGTTCTTCTGTGCATGTGATATCTGGGTAGCCTTGCTAATGGTCTTATTAACAAATCACATATCAATTTTGGCAAGAACATGGAAACAATAAAATTGCATGCCTTGACGGAGAGGGAGGAGCCACGGAAGTTATTGGCTTGGACCAGGTAATTAAAACCTCTATAATAGTCTTGAACAGGAAAACTATTAACATTGTTCTTTTGATACTGAACTTATGTGTTCAGCAAGTAATTACAGAAAATGTCTGCACATCTTTATCTTATTTCAAAACACTTACTGGTTGCCTTGGTATATTTCTTTGTATGATGCAAGGCCAAAGATCTAATGAAAATGCAAGGTCAAATTCCAAGAATAATAGAAGAATTATTGCCAAAATCTGCGGCGCCTACAAGAAGCCAAAAAGAAAAAAGAAAAATTAAAAGAAAATTCTTTAGCCAGCTCATAACAGCATCTATCTTTTCTCATGGATGATAGATTATTTAAGTTTAAGGCAGTTGTTTTGGACTTAAATATGTCACCAACAAATTGTATTTGAAATTCTTTCAAGTTTAATTATAGAATCATAGAGCTATATACCACAGTAACGGTCTATCACACCTAAGGTTCATGCTAATCAATATTTTCATAAACATCCTTGACTAACTTATCCTATCCTATTGCACATAACAGATCTATAATAAACACAAGAGATTCTGCTGATGCTGAAAATCTTGAGAAACTCACGCATCTTGAGAAGGGGCAAGAGGGTAACCAGAATGAGGAATGGAAAAAGAGAGAAGGAAAGAGGGCAGAGAAATTACAGAAAGTTTGAGAAATTGAAGTTCATACTATCAGGTTGGTTGCTACCCAGACAGAATATGAGGTGTTGCTCCTCCAGTCTCAGTTTGACCTCATCATGGCAGTAGAGGCAGCCATGGACGGGCATGTCAGAATGAGAATGGAAGTCAAATTGAAATGGGTAGTGACTGGGAGCTCCTGCGTATTGCGGTGGACTGAGCGAAGGTACTCGATAAAATGGTCTCCTAGTCAGTTTTGGGTCAATCAGATCTATAATACCCTATAGTTGGGTCCACAAGGTATTGTTCTGGGAAAATGTGATGGCATAGTTTTTATTCTTGTTTTTATATTCGAGTTCCAGTCTTCTTATCATTAATCATACACAAACTCCAAACGAACACTTTGTTCCTTCTTAACTTTCTTTCTAAATTTAGTCTTAACTGAAGCCTACATTTCCTGCCTCTACTATATTTTTCAATAAACTATTTACAGTATTGGATCATTTGCTATATCATCGATACAGTATTTATGAAACTGAGAAAAAACCATAGAACCATAGAACCATAGAAACTACAGCACAGAAACAGGCCCTTTGGCCCTTCTTGGCTGTGCCGAACCATTTTCTGCCTAGTCCCACTGACCCGCACACGGACCATATCCCTCCATACACCTTCCATCTATGTATCTGTCCAATTTATTCTTAAATGTTAAAAAAGAACCTGCATTTACCACCTCGTCTGGCAGCTCATTCCATACTCCCACCACTCTCTGTGTGAAGAAGCCCCCCCCTAATGTTCCCTTTAAACTTTTCCCCCCTCACCCTTAACCCATGTCCTCTGGTTTTTTTCTCCCCTTGCCTCAGTGGAAAAAGCCTGCTTGCATTCACTCTATCTATACCCATCATAATTTTATACACCTCTATCAAATCTCCCCTCATTCTTCTACGCTCCAGGGAATAAAGTCCTAACCTATTCAACCTTTCTCTGTAACTGAGTTTCTCAAGTCCCGGCAACATCCTTGTAAACCTTCTCTGCACCCTTTCAACCTTATTTATATCCTTCCTGTAATTTGGTGACCAAAACTGAACACAATACTCCAGATTCGGCCTCACCAATGCCTTATACAACCTCATCATAACATTCCAGCTCTTATACTCAATACTACGATTAATAAAGGCCAATGTACCAAAAGCTCTCTTTACGACTCTATCTACCTGTGACGACACTTTTAGGGAATTTTGTATCTGTATTCCCAGATCCCTCTGTTCCACTGCACTCCTCAGTGCCTTACCATTAACCCTGTATGTTCTACGTAGGTTTGTCCTTCCAACGTGAGATACCTCACACTTGTCAGTATTAAACTCCATCTGCCATTTTTCAGCCCATTTTTCCAGCTGGTCTAAGTCCCTCTGAAGGCTCTGAAAACCTTCCTCACTGTCGACTACACCTCCAATCTTTGTATCATCAGCAAACTTGCTGATCCAATTTACCACATTATCATCCAGATCATTGATATAGATGACAAATAACAATGGACCCAGCACTGATCCCTGTGGCACACCGATAGTCACAGGCCTCCACTCAGAGAAGCAATTTTCTACCACCACTCTCTGGCTTCTTCCATCGAGCCAATGTCCAATCCAATTTACCATCTCTCCATGTATACCTAGCGATTGAATTTTCCTAAGTAACCTCCCATTCGGGACCTTGTCAAAGGCCTTACTGAAGTCCATGTAGACAATATCCACCGCCTTCCCTTCATCCACTTTCCTGGTAACCTCCTCGAAAAACTCCAACAGATTGGTCAAACATGACCTACCACGCACAAAGCCACGTTGACTCTCCCTAATAAGCCCCTGTCTATCCAAATGCTTGTAGATTCTGTCTCTTAGTACTCCCTCCAATAACTTACCTACTACTGATGTTAAACTCACCAGCCTATAATTTCCCGGATTACTTTTCGATCCTTTTTTAAACAACGGAACAACATGAGCCACTCTCCAATCCTCCGGCACTTCACCCATAGACAGCGACATTTTAAATATTTCTGCCAGGGCCCCTGCAATTTCAACACTAGTCTCCTTCAAGGTCCAAGGGAACACCCTGTCAGGTCCCGGGGATTTATCCACTTTAATTTTCCTCAAGACAGCAAGCACCTTCTCCTTTTCAATCTGTACAGTTTCCATGGTCTCACTACTTGATTCCCTCAATTCCATAGATTTCATGCCAGCTTCCTTAGTAAATACAGACACAAAAAACCTATTTAAGATCTCCCCCATTTCCTTTGGTTCCGCACAAAGCCGACCACTCTGATCTTCAAGAGGACCAATTTTATCCCTTACAATCCTTTTGCTCTTAATATACTTGTAAAAGCTCTTTGGATTATCCTTCACTTTGACTGCCAAGGCAACCTCATGTCTTCTTTTTGCCCTCCTGATTTCTTTCTTAAGTATTTTCTTGCACTTCTTATACTCCTCAAGCACCTGATTTACCCCCTGTTTCCTATACATATCATACAACTCCCTCTTCTTCTTTATCAGAGTTGCAATATCCCTTGAGAACCAAGGTTCCTTATTCCTATTCAAAATATTATGAAAATAATATTATTATGAAAATAATAATATTATAACATTATCAAAATAAATGTAGTCTCAGTCAGCTCCATCACAGGGACATCTCCAAAAGGTGATGCCTCAGGAAATGAGCAACCATCATTAAGGACCATCCTCATCGGGACGTACTGTCCCCTCTTCTCATTAACTTCCATCAGAGAAGTGGCTGAATTGAATTCACTTTATTTCTTACATCCTTCACATACACGAGGAGTAAAAATCTTTATGTTACATCTCCATCTAAATGTGCAATGTGCAATCATAGTAATCTATAATAAATAGAACAGTCAATGTAACATAGAAATACATTCAAATCAGCGTGAGTTAATCAGTCTGGTGGCCTAGTGGAAGAGCTGTCCTGGAGCCTGTTGGTCCTGGCTTTTATGCTGCGGTTCCGTTTTCCGGATGGTAGTGGCTGGAATAGATTGTGGTTGGGGTGGTTGGGGTGACTAGGGTCCCCAATGAAACTTCGGGCCCTTTTTTTCACAGCTGTCTTTGTAAATGTCCTGAATCATGGGGAAGTTCACAACTGCAGATGTGCTGGGCTGTCTATACCACCCTCTGCAGAGTCCTGCGATTAAGGGAGGTACAGTTCCCATACCAGGCAGTGATGCAGCCAGTCAAGATGCTCTCAATTGGGCCCCCGTAGAAAGTTCTTCGGATCTGGGGGCCCATACCAAACTTCCTCAACTGTCTGATGTGAAAGAGGTGCTGTTGTGCCTTTTTCACCACACACCTGGTGCGTACAGACCACATGAGGTCCTCAGTGATATGGATGCTGAGAAACCTAAAACCGTTTACCCTCTCAACCCAAGATCCATTAATGTGAATAGGGGTTAGTCCATCTCCATTCCTCCTGTAATCCACAACCAGCTCCTTTGTTTTTGCCACATTGAGGGAGAGGTTTTCTCTTGACATCAGGAGGCTGAAGATACATGCACACTCAACATTTTAGGAACAGTTTCTTCCCCTCTGCCATCAGCTTTTTGAACAGTCCATGAACCCATTAAATCTACCTCACTATTCCTTTTTTGCCCTAAGTAGTTATTTTATTTTTTTATTGTAACTTATAGTAAATTTTATGCCTCACTGCCACAAAAATAGCCAATTTCACGACGTATGTTGTGATAATAAACCTGATTCTGATAAGCATTTTATTTTCTGACACCTTTCCAAATGACTTAAAATACCAGGAAAAAAGCATAAGAAAAAATGCTTTCAATCAGAACAGAAATCTTTTATCACTCTTATATGGAAGAAAATAGAGACCAGATCTTTCTACACCAGCATGTTAAAGCAACATTGGATGCAATCAAAGAAACTCTGATTTCTGATGTCTCAGTTTAGCAACCAGGGACAGAAAAAAAATCTGGTTTTCTATCTCTTAATCCATCATGGATTAACCTAATGCTTTTTCTTTCTACTGAATTTACAAGTCGTGATTACTTCTTATGTCAAAACCAGGACATGCCAGTCACGATAGCTGATCTAAAACTTTCAAAATTTATCATGAAAACAATATACTTTAGCAAACTTCTAAACTGTTTCCAATCAAGACCACAATTCTAATTTGAACTATATAGACATAATCACCACTTGCATTTCAAACTATAATCTAATTAAAACAAAATGTGTTGAAAAGCCATGTTACAAATTACACCTCATAAAGGCTGAAACAGTTCTCGTTATACAAATAAGAATCAAAAACATTTACACCATGAGTAATCATCATTTACCCGTCCTAGCCAAAACTATTTAAATTATTCCTACGTCCTAGCTCTCAGTCTGTAACCTTGCAGCAAACATGATTTATTTATCTTAATTGCTGGGTTATTATTGCACACAGGTTTCACCATAGAAGGAAGCTGGTATATTTATTGAAGAAATGTAACCTTGATGTTTAATCGTGTATGTGAGAAGGCCTCAGTGGTGCAGTAAATGTGTCCCATTTACACATTCTAATACACCTAGATCCTTAGATCATATTCACAGCGGTTCCTCTATTTCATATAATAGTTTTACTAATCTAGATAATTTTCAAAGCCCTTCAGTTCAAAGTAACATTTATTATCAGAGTACATATATGTCACCACATAGAATTGATTCTTTTTCCTGTGAATGTACTCAGCAAATCTATAGAATACTGACTGTAACATGATCAATGAAAGAGCAGGAGCATAGAAGACAAATGGTGCAAGTGTGAATAGAATTAAATAGCAATAGCATGGAATAACAAGAGCAGAGCCCTTAAAGTGAGATCATTGGTTGTGGGAACATCTCAGTAGAAGAGTGTAATTATCCTCTTGTGTTCAAAAGCTTTACGGTTGAGGGGCAGTAACCGTTTTTGAACCATGTGCTGTGAGTCCTCAGGCACTTGTACTTTCTATTTGATGGCAGCAGCAAGAAAAGAGCATGACCTGGGTGGTGAGGATCTTTGATGATGGATGCTGCTTTCCTACGACAGTGTTTCATGTCGGTGTGCTCAATGGTTAGGAGGGCTTTACCTATGATGTACGGGGCTAAATCCATTATGTTTTGTAGGATTTTCTGTTCAAAGGCATTGGTGGTCCCATTCCAAGCCGTTAATGCAGCCGTCAATAACCCTTCCACTACACATCTATAGTACAGCAAATATTTGCATAGGCTAATAGTTTCTGATATTATGAAGTTTAGCAAGGCATGGAGATGTTATCACTGCTGCTAAGGTGTATGCTTTTACCTTTCTAATTAAGCATCCTGATGCACATTACCAATAGAAAGATCAGAACACAGAATACTGTACTGAAAATTTTTAGGAATTGAATTGATTTTCCCGTGTTCTGGCACAATGAAAAAGTATAAATAGCAAAGCATTTTTTAAATATCATGAAAGATTGGAGGTTTTATTAAGAAAGTAGTCATTGTAGGGACTTCGGTGTCTAGCCCCGCCCCTTCACCCAGCAGCAGTAACACTTTGTTTCCAGATTCTTAAGACCTTCTTTCTGAATTCCGAAAGGCTTAGTTTAAGATTTTTTTTTGCTCCTTATAATCGCTTAATTATTATCAACAATAAGGAAGAGTTTTATGGAGTACTTTTTACTTGTAATTGTGTAAGTAACACACAGAAAATGCAGGAGGAACTCAGCAGGCCAGACAGCATATATGGGAAAGAGTAAACAGTTGACATTTCGAGCCGAGACCTTTCATCAGGACTGGAGAAGAAAAGATAAGAAGTTTGAGCAAGCAGGTGGGGGAGGATGAAGTACAAGGTGGTATATGATAGGTGAAATAGGGATGGGGAGGGGGTGAAGTAAAGAGCTAGGAGGCTGGAGAAGGGGGGATCTGATAGGAGAGGGTGGAAGAGAGGGAAGGGGAGGAGCAGGAAATGAGAGAAGGTGGGAAAGAGAAATGGGGAATGGTGAAAGAGAGGAGGGGTGAGGGCAATTGTCCCCCGCCCTTCAGCTATCACCTACCACCTTGTACTTCTTCCTTCCTTCCATCCCCCCCCCCGCCACCTTCTTCCTCTAACTTCTCATCTTTTCTCCTAGTCCTGATCTTGGCCTGAAACGTTGACTGTTTATTCTTTTCCATAGATGCTGACTTCCTTGCTGAATTCCTCCAGCGTTTTGTGTGCGCTGCTTTGATTTCCAGCATCTGTAGATTTTCTCATCATCGTATGTTAACTATGTTTGTAGCCATAAGTCATGGTCAGTTTATTAAAACATACCAAAAGAAAGTCTTTTTTGGTTTGCTTTGTATCGCAAGTACTACTTTGACCATTGTTTAATTCAAACTTCAAATGCAACTGTTTCTATGTTTTTTAGGTCTTTTGTTTTTCATCAAAGGTATTTCAATGCAGGTGTTGGTTTTCATCATAAAATGCATCTGGACTGGCACCTGAATGAGCAAAGCAAAGAGAGGTGTGGAATTGAGTGTAAGCAGGTGGGACTGGTATAGACAAGCATATTGGTCAGCATAGACGTGATGGGCCAAAAAACCTGCTTCTTTGCTTTACTGCTCTTATGATTCAAAAAACTCTGAAAGAATAACTGATCTGTCTCATTCATTTAGGATGTCATTAAATCTTATCGTATTTTCCTTCTACATCTCCTTGCATCTATCTTCCATTTATAAAAGCAAAAGAAATTCAAGGTGAAAAATTGCTATCAAAGGCATCTGAAAAACCAGTTAGACATTTCAGTAAGCTGCTGGCACACAACTCATCTGTTAAATTGTGAGCTCCAGTGTTTTTTGTGTAAACTAGGTACATTTTCCCTGTGATTGTACGGGTTTCTTCTGAATGCTCCAGTTTAACCCAGCATCCCAAAGTCATGTGGTTTGGTAGTTTAATTGCCTAAATTGGCTTTCCTGTGAGAGTGAATGATAGAATTATGGGAATTAATTGGGATAAGGGGAGAATAAAATAGCATTAGAACATAAGAACTGAAGGATACAGAAGCAAGAATATGCTGCCCTTCTTCTCAGTTCTCATGAGGAATGACCTGCACCTCACAAAGCCATGCTGACCACCCTTAATACAACTACGATTGTAAATCCTGCCTCTCAGAATCCTCCATAATAGTTTGCCCACCGCCATCTTTAATACCTTGCCTTGGCAGCATGAAGTGCCCATCTGCTTCAAGAAAACTTCAATTATACTGGTGCCTAAGAAGAACGTAGCAACCTGCATTGTCCAGTAACACTTACATCCACTGTGACAAAGTGCTTTGAGAGGTTGTTCACGAAGCATATCAACCTCTGCCTGAGGAGTGACTTGGATCCGCTTCAATTTGCCTACCGTCACAACTGCTCAACAGCAAATGCACTCAACTCTGTATGCATACACCTGGATGCTCTTCACTGACTACATAGCATTCAACTCGGTCAACTTTTGAAACTAATCACTAAGCTCCAATACTAAGCTTGATACTCCCTTGCGTAACTGGATCTTTGATTTTCCCAGTATGATTAGTAACGATATCTCCTCTACAATCATCATCAGCACAGGTGCACCACAAAGCTGTGTGCTTAGCCCCCTGATCTACTCACTTTACACTTATGATTGCTTGACTAAGTAGAGATCCAATGCTATATATAAGTTTGCTGACAACACCTCTGTTGCTGAGTGAATCATAGGTGGTGCCAAATTGGCATACCTGTATAGGAAATCTGGTTGAAAGGTTCCACAACAACAACCTCTCACTCAGCGTCAGCAAAATCAAAGCTGATTATTAACTAAAGGAGGAAGAAACCTGAGATTTCTCAATAGTGAATCTGATGTGCAATGTAACTTTAAATCCCTTTGCATTATCATATAAGAGTATCTGTCCTGGGACCAGTGCATATGTGCCGTGACAAAGAATTAATGACAGCACCTCTGCTTACTTAGAAGTTTACACAAATTTGCCATGTCATCTAAAACGTTGACAGACTTCTATAGATGCACACAGTGGACAGTATCCTGATTGATTGCATCACAGCCTGGTATGGAAACATGAATTCCCGAGAACAAAAAAGCCTCCAAAATGTAGTGGACGCAGCCAGGTCCATCACAGGCAGTGCCCTTCCAACCACTGAACACATCTACAAGGAGCATTGCCACAAGAAAGAAGCGTCAATCATCGAGGACCCTCACCATTCAGGCCATGCTCCTTTCTTGCTGTTGCTTTCAGGAAGCAGCTACAGGAGCCTTAGGTCCCAGACCAGCAGGTTCGGAAATAGTTATCCAACAGGTTCCTGAACCAGCATGGATAACTTCACTCATCACAACACTGAACTGAGTCCACTCTACAGACTCACTTTCAAGGACCGTACAACTCATGTTCTCAGTATTATTTACTGCGTTTATTTGCACAGTTCACCTTCTTTTGCACGTTAGTTGTTTGTCAGTCTTTGTGTGCAGTTTTTTACTGATTCTATTGTATTACTCTGCTCTATTGTGAATGAGTGTGAGAAAGTGAAGTGAAATATCTTAGGTAATAAATTTAATTTGAACTTTTTGAACTTTGAATTGTGTTGCAGTATCATAAACAATTTATCTAATGATTATCAACTCTTGTCCTTCTACAGACATCCAGCCACATTCCAGAAGGAAGAAGCAGTGGCAGTATACATGGGCATGGGCAACTACAGCATAACCTTGTTTGAATGTCTTTTTTGTACATCAGAAACTAAATAGACATTGATTGTCTTTCCTATTAAGTAAGTTAATCACTCCCCCTGTGGCGGTGATTAACTTAACTACACCTTAGCTGTGGGGAAATAATAAGATCCTTTTGTAAGAATAAGAGGATCCTTTTCTGGATGGCTGCCAGTGACAGTTGACTGTGGGGTTCCACAGGGGATGGTCTTGGGACCGCTTGTTTTTATGTTGTATATCAATGATATGGATGATGGAATAGATGGCTTTGTTGTCAAGTTTGCAGATGATACAAAGGTTGGTGGAAGGGCAGGTAGTGTTGAGGAAACAGGTAGGCTGCAGAAGGACCTAGACAGATTAGGAGAGTGGGCAAGAGTGGCAAATGAAATACAATATTGGACAATGCATGGTCATGCACTTTGGTAGTAGAAATAAATGTGCAGACTATTTTCTAAACAGGGAGAAAATCCAAAAATCTGAGATGCAAAGGGACTTGAGTGTGCCTGTGCAGAACACCCTAAAATTTAACTTGCAGGTTGAGTCTATGGTAAGGAAGGCAAATGCAATGTTAGCATTCATTTCAAGAGGTCTAAAATACAAGAGCAGGGATGTGATGCTGACGCTTTGTAAGGCACTGGTGAGGCCCCACCTCTGAGTATTGTGAACAGATTTAGGCTCCTCATCTAGGAAAGGAAGTGCTGAAATTGGAGAGGGTTCAGAGGAGGTTCACAAGTATGAGTCTGGGAATGAAAGGGTTATCATACGAGGAATATTTGATGGCTCTGGGTCTGTACTGGCTGGAGTTTAGAAGGATGAGAAGGGATCTCATTGAAACCTTTTGAATGTTAAAAGGCCTAGATACAGTAAATGTGGAAAGGATGTTTCCCATGGTGGGGGAGTCTAGGACAAGAGGGCACAACCTCAGGATAAAGGGGTGTCCATTTAAAACAGAGATGCAGAGACATTTCTTCAGCCAGAAGGTGGTGAATCTATGGAATTTGTTACCACAGGCAGCTGTGGAGGCCAGGTCATTGGGTGTATTTAAAGCAGATTGATAGGTTCTTGATTGGACACAGCATCAAAGGTTACAGGGAGAAGGCCGGGGAGTGGGGTTGAGGAGGGTTAAAAAGGATCAGCCATTATTGAATGGTGGAGCAGACTTGATGGGTCAATGGCCTAATTTTGCTCCTATGTCTTATAGTCTTATGGATAGGTTGAGCTCTCTTCTTTAGATTGTTGACATCAATGGGACAGTGAAGAAATAGTTTTCTCCAGTTGTCATAAGCTATTATTTCCAGAAATAGTTAAATGCCTGTAATTGTATCCGATTTCCCATCTGCATTAATCAACAATAATCTTCAATGTCTTCCAATATAATTGCCATACCTTTTAAATCTGCATAGTTTCTATAAAAAGGAATCCAATGGAATTGTATATGTGATATCCAGTTCCAACTATATAAGGGAAAATCCCAAGTGACAATATTCAATATTATAAGATTGCAATAAATTTCACTAAGTTTGCAGACAAGTATTCATACTTTGATGACTACTATTTGCACTGTTTGTTTTAGAAGAAAATTCTACATACACCTTAGGAATCAATGTATCCACAGTGCAATCTCTCACATGTTATTTCCTGGCTACATTAACAATTTGCATATTGTACCTTCAAATGTAATCAGATTGCTGCGAAACTGATGTTGATTGATGGGGTTCACACAATCTGTGTGAAGTAAAAGGTTTCTGAAGAAATGGAAGCTTTTGGCTGTATCGTGAAGAGCAAAAGAATAAGATGTGAGAGAACAGGACCAATCAAGTGTGACAGTTTAAAAGCAGGTATGGAACCAGAGGAGATAGCAGAGGTACTTAATGAGTACTTCACTTCAGTATTAACTACGGAAAAGGATCTTGGCAATTGTAGAGATGACTTACAGTGGACTGAAAAGCTTGAGCATATTAAGAAAGAGGTTGTGCTGGAGCTTTTCGAAAGCATCAAATTGGATACGTCACTGGGACCAGACGAGATGTACCCCAGGCTACTGTGGGACGTGAGGGAGGAGATTGCTGAGCCTCCAGCAATGATCTTTGCATTGATGGGGACGGGAGAGGTTCCAGAGGATTGGAGGGTTATGGATGTTGTTCCCTTATTCAAGAAGGGGAGTAGAGATAGCCCAGGAAATTATAGACCAGTGAGTCTTACTTCAGTGGTTGGTAAGTTGATGGAGAAGATCCTGAGAGGCAGGATTTATGAACATTTGGAGAGTCATAATATGATTAGGAATAGACAGCATGGCTTTGTCAAAGGCAGATCGTGTCTTACGAGCCTGATTGTATTTTTTGAGGATGTGACTAAACACACTGATGAAGGTAGAGCTGTAGATGTATACAGATTTCAGTAAGTATATGGATTTCAGCAAGGCATTTGACAAGGTACCCCATGCAAGGCTTATTGAGAAAGTAAGGAGGCATGGGATCCATGGGGGCCGGGGCCTTTCTTTGTGGATCCAGAACTGGCTTGCCCACAGAAGAGTGGTTGTAGATGGGTCATATTCTGCATGGAAGTCGGTGACTCAGGGATCAGTTCTGGGACCCTTACTCTTCATGATTTTTATAAATGACCTGGATGAGGAAGTGGAGGGATGGGTTAGTAAATTTGCTGATGACACAAAGGTGGAGAGTGTTGTGGATAGTGTGGAGGGCTGTCAGAGGTTACAGTGGGACATTGATAGAATGCAAAACTGGGCTGAGAAGTGGTAGATGGAGTTCAACCCAGATGTGTAAGGTGGTTCATTTTGGTAAGTCAAATATGATGGAGGAATATAGTATTAACAGCAAGACTCTTGGCAGTGTGGAGGATCAGAGGGATCTTGGGATCTGAGTTCAAAGCAGCTGCGCAGGTTGACTCTGTGATTAAGAAGGCATATAGTGCATTGGCCTTCATCAATCGTGGGACTGAGTTTAGGAGCCGAGAGGTAATGTTGCAGCTATATAGAACCCTGATCAGACCCCACGGAGTACTGTGCTCAGTTCTGGTCGCCTCACTACAGGAAGAATGTGGAAACCAGAGAAAGGGTGCAGAGGATATTTACAAGGATGTTGCCTGGATTGGGGAGCATGCCTTATGAGAATAGGTTGAGTGAACTTGGCCTTTTTTCCTTGGAGTGATGGGGGATGAGAGGTGACCTGATAGAGGTGTATAAAATGATGAGAGATATTGATCATGTGGATAGTCAGAGGCTTTTCCCCAGGGCTGAAATGCCTACCACGAGAGGGCACAGCTTGGAAGTAGGTACAGAGGAGAAGTCAGGGGTAAGTTTTTTTACGCAGTGAGTGGGGAGTGTGTGGAATGAGCTGCTGGTGACGCTGGTGGAGGCGGATAAGAGACTCCTGGACAGGTACATGGAGCTCAGAAAAATAAAGGGTTATGGGTAACCCCAGGTAACTCTAAGGTAACCCTAGGTAACTCTAAGGTAAGGACATGTTTGGCACATCTTTGTGGGCCGAAGGGCCTGATTTGTGTGTTTCTGTTGCCTTTGGTAGAATACTAAAATGAAGAATGCTGTGCTAGGAACTTAAGACCTTTTGAGAGTGAAATGCCTATTTTCTGTCAGAACATCTACTGTTCAGGAATGCTTCTCCAGCTATCTTCTGTTTTGCACCTTTAAAATTTACAAGGCTTAAGTAGAAAATCAATCCATATACTAACCACCCTCTAGGTGAAAACATTGTCCTTCAGGTTCCTATTAAATCTCTCTTCCCTCACCATATCCCTAGTTCTTGATTCCCCAAACCCAGGAGAGACAGTGGGCATTAAACCTGTATACTCCCCTTATAATTTTAGGTTTATAGAAATATGGGACAAACATGGGAAAATGGGACTAGGTTAGATGGGAATCTTGGTTGGCAAGAACCAATCACAAACAAGAGAAAATCTGCAGATGCTGGAACTCCGAGGAACACACACAAAATGCAGGAGGAACTCAACAGGCCAGGCAGCATCAATGCAAAAGGGTATAGCCGATGTTTTGGGCCGAGACCCTCATTAGGACTGGAGAACAAAAGATGAGGGGCCAGAGTTAGAAGGTGGGGGGAAGGGGAGGAAGAAACACAAGGAGATAACTAAAACAGAGAGGGGGAGGGGTGAAGCAAAGAGTTGGGAAGTTGATTGGTGAAAGAGATACAGGGGCTGGAGAAGACAGAATCTGATAGGGGAGGAGGTAAGGAAATAAGGTGAGAGGGAAGAGGGAAGGGGAATGGTGAAGGGTTTGAGAGTAAGAGCTCAGCACAGACTAAAAGGGTCGAGATGGCCTGTTTCCGTGCTGTGATTGTTATATGGTTATATATAAAATGCATTGACATTAAAAAAAAGTATACATTTCAATTTTTTTATATGGATTGGGACATTACCAGAAGTTCAAGAAATTGATGTTCATGCTATCAGGTTGGAGGCTACCCAAACGGAATATAAGGCATGTACCAGTTGGGCTTTTCTGTGTTCTGTTACAGTTGATAACTTACGTAAACAACCTTTGATCAGTTGATATTTATGTTCTGCAGTAGACTGAAACAATGTGGCAAATACCACTGCGCTTTATCTACTCCAGCAAACTAAATGCTGATTACAGCAGTCAGTATGGAAGAGGGCCAAGAATGTAATTCTGGGTCAGTACATGTTGCGGATAGCCTGCTGTGTGACTACCTCAGCCTCTTCTAATAGGTTGTTTGTGGCTGCTGACCCAATGCTTTTTGATGTTCATTATATATGGGAACCAGCAATTTCAACATCAAAGGTAATAAGCATAAACAAACAGAAAGCTGCTAGCTAGAAATTATCTTAAAAATTCCATCATACACCAGAGTACACAGATTCAATAATCTACATAATGGGGATAATAAATCAGCCATGATGGACTGGTGGAGCAGACTTAATGAGCTGAATGGCCTAATTCTGCTTCCATGTTTCATATGCATGTGAATGGATGTGAATGACCCCCGATTTCAGTGGCTGTAATAGTACAAGCTTGCTGGATTTTAAGATGGAATCTGCACTGAGCTATTTCATATTACAAGCTGCAACACTTTGCCATTACAATAGTAGCACATGTTCATCCTACAAATTATGCTCACAGGTGATCAGAACCTAGGTCTTTAAATGATAAGAGATTATGGTCTAGAAGAAAAGAAAGTAGGAGCAGATGTAGACCACTTATCCTCTCAAGCCTGCCCTGCCTTTCAGTATGATCTACCACAGACGCTCTCCCAGGCCTGTTTCTTTGATCCCCACAGGTATCCCCCAGTCTTTCAAAAAGTTAATTCCACCTTAAATAGTACTATAGAGCTAGCTTCCACAGCTCTCTGTGGCAGAGACACTCAGAGATATTCTAGCCATTGAAGTTGCACTAGCAGAGACTCTGCAAAAACTCATTTCAGTATCTCGGTCGGAAGTCTCAACCTCATAGCAGTCTGTGTCAATTAATTTGTTAAATTTGCAAGACATCAGATTCATAAGTGTTTTGTGAGACAGCTGACTTCTGAATTCTGTCTTAATGTGCCATGTTCACAATACCTGCTGTCTTGGTTGATGAGCAGGCATAGTTTTTTGCTATTTCTGAATCAGGAAACATTTTCCTGAATAGCTTGCCCTGTGTGCTAACACACACGGAATGGCAGATTATGCTCAATGCTGGAAGATGTAAAGTACACCTCAGCTCCAGTGACCTTCTCTGTCAGACTTTGGTTTTCTGCTGAAAAGAACTGTGAAATACTTGAGCAGCCTTCCCTGCGCTTAGCCTCCCTAATATGTTGTGGTTCCTAAAAGAAATAAAAGCATAAGGTGTATGCTTATTACAGGTGTGTGCCACTTAATGTCCATTCGGACAACGTCCGATGGCATATACGTCTGTAGTCTCTCTCTCTCTCACTCACTCACACACACACACACACACACACACACACACATACACACACGCACACACGCACACACACACAAACACACACAGAGCCTGTGATAGTTGGGATCAGAACTTACTTTTTTACATCGAAATGGGGGATTTTAAATGAGTGATTTAGAAGTTCTGTACTTTCAAGTTCAAGTTTATTGTCATCTGGCTGATTGTCCACAAACAAAACAACCTCTGTCCGGATACGGTGTAGCCTCAATACATGTATCACACACACCACATAAAACAATATATTACCATGTTATTTAATAAAGTGTAATTCAAAATGCATATAAAGTGCGCAGCATAGGTAGACAGTTCACTGTCCTAATGATGAGATCTCAGCGGGGGCCGGGTATTTATTAAAATCGTTTTTCCTTCTGAAAATGGCTGTGCTTAAACCCAGCCCATCGCGGGCTTCGATGTACCTGTAAGTGGAAGTGTTTCAGGGAAAAAACCCCACTGTGAGTGCGTATTTAAAGATGTCTTAGTGGATGATTTTGGAATTTCGCTCCAATTTAAACCCCGCTCTAATCCCCTTTAAGGCGTCAACACGTCCCGCCCATGTAGGACAGCCTCGCGTAGTCAGGTTGTCACCGCCAGCCTTGGGAACTTCTCCTCCAGGCTTTTGTACTTCATCACCAACAGTTGTCCAGATCATTTCAGTGTCATTACAGACGGCAGTAACTGAACTGATGGAATATGGAAGCAAGAGAGAGGTCGACTGTAAAGCTTGCCCACAGAGAAAACTGATAGGTCTGCTTAGCACAAAGAGAGATCAAGCAGGATTCATTCATTTTCTTTTTCTTTTTTTTTCCTCTCCCCCCCACTCTCTAAAAAATCGATTTCCGGGATATTGTATATAAATTGCGGGCATCAGGGAGCCGCTATCGATATGCGGGAGACTCCCGGAACTCCCAGGAGAGGTGGGATGTCTGCACTAGGCTAGTCTAACCTCATGATGACTTGCTGAATTCAACTTCTTACCCTATGTCATATTCTACACAGGATCCCACTAGAATTTAGTTACATTAGTAGACTTTCATGTTCATTTTTGTCTAAGTTATTTCTTCTTCTATTGTCTGTTCATTACTATTACACAGATCAAGTCATCCTCAATTTCAAGGGACTTTGAACATACACTCATGCATTCTACTTCTTGATTTATTTTCTATTACATTTTCTGCTAATGATGTAAAGCTAAAAGGCCAGCTGACAATTTAATATTTTGCTTACAAACGTTCAAACATTATAAATCCATCTAGAACAGCACTCATGAAATTCTGTCATTAGACGCAAGGGATCTTCTGTAATGAGGAGTGTGGGCACGTGGCCAAGTGGTTAAGGCGTTGGACTAGCGACCTGAAGGTTGTGAGTTCGAGCCCCTGCCAAGGGAACGTGTCCTTGAGCAAGTCACTTAATCACACATTGCTCTGCGATGACACTGGTGCCAAGCTATATGGGTTCTAATGCCCTTTCCTTGGACAACATTGGTGTCGTGGAGAGGGGAGACTTGCAGCATGGGCAACTGCTGGTCTTCCATACAACCTTGCCCAGGAGAGTGAAGACTTTCCAGACACAGATCAATGGTCTCGCAAGACTAACGGATACTTCATAATACAGACTATAGTAAAATTTCAATTATCAGACAAGATTGAGGCTTTTGTGGTGAAAAATGGTAAATTTTCTGGACAATTTGATGTTATTTTATGTTATAATACTTCAACATACTTTTATAAATATTTTTAATGTTAGAGAGAATTATCATAAATATTACAGTAAACTTTTGTATTGGAGTATTGCCAACAGTTTTGGCCCCTTATCTCAGAAAGGATGTTTTATCATTGGGGTCCAGAGGAGGTTCACACAAATGATTCTGGGAATGAAGGGGTTAACATATGATGAGTGTTTGGCAGCTTTGGGCCTGTACTCACTGGAATTTAGAAGAATGTGTGGGGACCTCACTAAAACCTACTGAATGTTGAAATGACTAAATAAGGTGGATGTGGAGAGGATGTTTCCTCTGGTGGGGGTATCCAGAAATAGAGGGCACAGCTTCAAAATTGAGGGGCGACCTTTTAGAACTGAAGAAAGAAAGAATTTTTGTTCGCGAAAGAGTGATGAATCTGTGGAATGCTCTGCCACAGACTGCGGTGGAGATCAAGTCCATTGCTATGTTTAAAGTGGAAGTTGTTAGATTCCTGATTGGTCGGGGCATCAAGGGATATGCTGAGAGGCAGGTGTATGGAGTTGAATGGGATCTGGGATCAACCATGATGAACTGGCAGAGTGGATTCAATGGGCTGAATGGCCTAATTCTGCTTCTATGTCTCATTGACCCAGCATGGTCTGTAGGAATGGAGGAGAAGGGAGACTTCCTCCCTCCCCTGAAGCTTCTCTATGGGTAATTGAACTAGGTAAATTGAGACGGAACATGGGAATATGGGAATTGGACTATGTTAAGTTGAATGGTGAACAACACCTGATTATTTGCTGAGAAGTCTGAATCATTTTCCAATAATTTAAAATTATTCCATACTTGTCTGACAAATCTGTTGGAATTCGTTAAGGAAATAACAGACAGGATAGACAAAGGAGAGTCAGTGGATGTTTTATATTTGGATTTTCAGAGGAACTTTGACAAGGTGCCGCACAAGATGCTGCTTAACAAGAGCCCATGGTATCACAGGAATGATATTTGTTTGGACAGAAGATTGGCTGACTGGCAGGAGGGTAATAGTGGGAATAAAGGGGGCCTTTCCTGGTTAGCCACTGGTGACTGTTGGTGTTCCCCAAGGGTCAGTGTTGGGACTGCTGCTTTTCACGTTATATATTAATGATTTGGATGATGGAACTGATAACTTTGAGGCGAAGCTTGCGGCCAATAGGAGGAGGAGCAAGTAGTGTTGAGGAAGCAGGGAGGCTTCAGAAGGACTTAGACAAAAGTGGCAGATAGAATATAGGGTGCGGAGGTGTATGGTCATGCACGGTGGTAGAAGGAATAAAAGCATAGACTATTTTGTACAAGAAGAGAAAATTAGAAAATTAGAGGTGCAAAGGACTTAGAAGTCCTCATGCAGAATCCCTAAAAGTTAACTTCCAGCTTGAGCTAGTAGTAACGAAGGCAAATGCAGTGTTATCATTCATTTCAAGAGGATAACAATATAAAAGCAAAGATCTAATGCTGAGGCTTTGTAAGGTGTTGGTCAGACCGCACCTGGGGTATTGAGAGCAGTTTTTGGCCCCTTATGTCAGAAAAGATGTGCTGATATTGGAGAGGGTTCAAAGGGTTTCACAAGAATTATTCCAGGACTAGAAGAGGTTAATGTATGAGGAATGTTTGATAGCTCTGGGCCCGTACTCGCTAGAGTCTGGAAGAATGAGAGGGGGATATCATTGAAACTTATCGATTATTGAAAGGCCTAGACAGAGTGGATGTAGAGAGGATGTTCCCTATAAGGAGTAAGTTGAGAACCAGAGGACACAGCCTAAAAACTGGGGGGGCATCCATTTAAAACAGAAATGTAGAGGAATTACTTTAGCGAGAGGTTGAAATCTGTGAAATTCAGTGCCGCAAGTTACTGTGGTGGCCAAGTCATTCGGTATATTTAAAGTGGAAGTTGAGTGGTTTTTGATTAGGATGTCAAATGTTACAGGGAAAAGGCAGGAGAATGGGGTTTAGCGGAATAATAAATCAGCCATGATGGAATGGTGGCGCAGTCTCAATGGGTTGAATGGCCTATTTCTGCTTCCTTGTCTTGGGGTCTTATACATCCATTAGTCTTTGGTCATATTATAGGACATATATAATTAAGCTAAAGTTTTGATAGCAGTTTCCTTGCAAGAATTAAATCAAGATGGGTGATCTTCTGACAAAATGCCTGACCATATTATAAACGACAACAAAATTCTACTACAAATTACCCTTGTGTGAATAATGTGAATCAGTAACATCAGCTTCAAGTTAATGAACTTGAGTTGTGAACTGAAAAACCAAGTTGTATCAATTTCTTTGATACTTAAGTTGACAAACAATTATTGTTATCCTTCTGATATTCATTTTTGTCTTAAACAAGGTATTACGTACATAATGAGGCCTCCTCTATCAATTGTGGTAACCATACTTCCATAACCATAGAAAAACTACAGCACAGAAACAGGCCTTTTGGCCCTTCTTGGCTGTGCCGTACCATTGTCTAGTCCCACTGACCTGCACACGGACCATATCCCTCCATATACCTCCCATCCATGTATCTGTCCAATTTATTCTTAAATGTTAAAAAAGAACCTGCATTTATCACCTCATCTGGCAGCTCATTCCACATTCCCACCACTCTCTGTGTGAAGAAGCCCCCACTAATGTTCCCTTTAAACTTTTCCCCCTTCACCCTTAACCCATGTCCTCTGGTTTTTTTCTCCCCTTGCCTCAGTGGAAAAAACCTGCTTGCATTCACTCTATCTATACCCATCATAATTTTATATACCTCTATCAAATCTCCCCTCATTCTTCTACACTCCAGGGAATAAAGTCCTAACCTTTTCAACCTTTCTCTGTAACTGAGTTTCTCAAGACCCGGCAACATCCTTGTAAACCTTCTCTGCACTCTTTCAACCTTATTAATATCCTTCCTGTAATTTGGGGACCAAAACTGAACACAATACTCCAGATTCGGCCTCACCAATGCCTTATACAACCTCATCATAACATTGCAGCTCTTATACTCAATACTTTGATTAATAAAGGCAATGTACCAAAAGCTCTCTTTACGACCCTATCTACCTGTGATGCCATTTTTAGGGAATTTTGTATCTGTATTCCCAGATCCCTCTGTTCCACTGCACTCCTCAGTGCCTTACCATTAACCCTGTATGTTCTACCTTGGTTTGTCCTTCCAAAATGCAATACCTCACACTTCTCTGTATTAAACTCCATCTGCCATTTTTCAGCCCATTTTTCCAGCTGGTCCAAATCCCTCTGCAAGCTTTGAAAACCTTCCTCACTGTCCACTACACCTCCAATCTTTGTATCATCAGCAAATTTGCTGATCCAATTTACCACATTATCATCCACATCATTGATATAGATAACAAATAACAATGGACCCAGCACTGATCCCTGTGGCACACCACTAGTCACAGGCCTCCACTCTGAGAAGCAATCCTCTACTACCACTCTTTGGCTTCTTCCATTGAGCCAATGTCTAATCCAATTTACCACCTCTCCATGTATACCTAGCGACGGAATTTTCCTAACTAATCTCCCATGCGGGACCTTGTCAAAGGCCTTACTTAAGTCCATGTAGACAACATCCACTGCCCTCCCTTCATCCACTTTCCTGGTAACCTCCTCGAAAAACTCCAACATGACCTACCACGCACAAAGCCATGGTGACTCTCCCTAATAAGTCCCTGTCTATCCAAATGCTTGTAGATTCAGTCTCTTAGTACTCCCTCTAATAACTTACCCACTACCGACGTCAAATTTACCGGCCTATAATTTCCCGGATTACTTTTCGATCCTTTTTTAAACAACGGAATGACATGAGCCATTCTCCAATCCTCCGGCACCTCACCCATAGACACCAACATTTTAAATATATCTGCCAAGGCCCCTGCAATTTCAACACTAGTCTCCTTCAAGGTCCCAGGGAATACCCTGTCAGCTCCTGGGGACTTATCCACTTTAATTTGCCTCAAGATAGCAAGCACCTCCTCCTTTTCAATCTGTACAGTTTCCATGATCTCACTACTTGTTTCCCTTAATTCCATAGACTTCATGCCAGTTTCCTTAGTAAATACAGACGCAAAAAACCCATTTAAGATCTCCCCCATTTCTTTTGGTTCCGCACATAGCCGACCACTCTGATCTTCAAGGGGACCAACTTTATCCCTTACAATCCCTTTACTCTTAATATACCTGTAAAAGCTCTTTGGATTATCCTTCACTTTGACTGCCAAGGCAACCTCGTGTCTTCTTTTAGCCCTCCTGATTTCCTTCTTAAGTATTTACTTGCACTTTTTATACTCCTCAAGCACCTTATTTACTCCCTGTTTCCTATACATATCATACAACTCTCTCTTCTTCTTTATCAGAGTTGCAATATCCCTTGAGAACCAAGGTTCCTTATTCCTATTCACTTTGCCTTTAATCCTGACAGGAACATACAAGCTCTGCACTCTCAAAATTTCTCATTTGAAGGCTTCCCACTTACCGATCACATCTTTGCCAGAGAACAATCTGTCCCAATCCACACTTTTTAGATCCTTTCTCATTTCTTCAAATCTGGTGTTCTTCCAGTTTAGAACCTCAACCCTAGGACCAGATCTATCTTTATCCATGATAAAGTTGAAACTAATGGTGTTATGATCACTGGAACCAAAGTTTTCCCCTACACACACTTCCGTCACTTGTCCTAACTCGTTTCCTAATAGGAGATCTAATATTGCATCCTCTCTAGTTGGTACCTCTATATATTGATTTAGAAAACTTTCCTGAACACATTTTACAAACTCTAACGCATCTAGACCCCTAACAGTATGGGAGTCCCAATCAATATGTGGAAAATTAAAATCCCCTACCACCACAAATTTATGTTTCCTGCCGTTGCCTGCTATCTCTCTGCAGATTTGCTCTTCCAATTCTCGCTGACTATTGGGTGGTCTATAATACAACCCCACTAATGTGGCCATACCTTTCTTGTTTCTCAGCTCCACCCATAAGGACTAAGTAGACAAGCCCTCTAATCTGTCCTGCCTGAGCACTGCTGTAACATTTTCCCTGACAAGCAATGCTACTCCCCCACCTTTCATTCCTCTGCCTCGATCACATCTGAAACAACGGAACCCTGGAATATTAAGCTGCCAATCCTGCCCCTCCTGTAGCCAAGTTTCACTAATTGCTATAACGTCATAATTCCATGTGTCAATCCACGCCCTCAACTCGTCTGCCTTCCCCGTAATACTCCTAGCATTGAAATATATACATCTCAGAAGATTTTTACCACCACTCATAACCTTTCTATTTGCGGCTTTGCTTGAACTTTTAACATTTATTTTCACCCCAGCCCCACTGTCAGCTCTGGCACTCTGGTTCCCATCCCCCTGCAAATCTAGTTTAAAGCCTCCCCAACAGCACTAACAATCCTCCCTGAAAGGATATTGGTCCCCTTGTAGTTCAAGTGTAACCTGTCTCTCTTGTACAGGTCCCACCTGCCCCAGAAGAGGTCCCAATGATCCTGAAATCTGAAACCCTGCCCCCTACACCACTTCCTCAGCCACTTGTTCATCCTCCAGAGCATCCTATTCTTACCCTCACTGGTATGTGGCACAGGTAGCAATCCTGAGATTACCATTCTCGAGGTCCTGCTTTTCAACTTCCTACCAAGCTCTCTATACTCACTGTCCAGGACCTCCTCACTCTTCCTTGCTATGTTATTGGTACCAATGTGCACCACGACATCTGGCAGATCACCCTCCCACTTCAGAATGTCATGCAAGCGATCAGAGACATCCTTGACCCTGGCACCCGGGAGGCAACAAACCATCCTGGAATCTCTGTCACGACCACAGTTCTGGTTTTTCCCAGTTCTAAAACAGGCTAAGTACCAAATGGTTAATACAAAGAATTGTTATATATTACTCATTTTTTAGCCCGGAAACCTGAATGGTGTACCACTCCAAGAACTATTGTTTAGATAAATGTCTGTATCTAGTTGTTATTTCTCTCTGCACCTTGTGGCACATCCGGCAGCAACCCTGCTGCTTCTTTTCTTTTGTTTTTTTACGAGGCTGAGCTGCCAACTCGAGGCTCAACCCAACACAGGTGGAAAGCATGCAAAGAGCCAGCCGGATTCGAACTGGGACCACTCGCGTTGAAGTCCGGTGAAGATGCCACTACACCACTGACTGTCTATCAGTATCTAGCGGACATGCATAATTAAAGATAAACTCAAAAGATTTTTTTTTCAGTACTTTAATTACTTCTCGTGAACATTATGTTTCTATGTACAGTGGATTCCAGCTAATTGGACCATCAGTTAATTGGACTACTGCTTATTTGGGACAACTCTTAGATTACAAAAACAGATCGTGAGATTGTTTTCGTTTATATGGGACACAATGCGACTTAATTGGGACAGGAGACTGTTGCTGAACAGTTTTTAAACAGTGTCAGTTGCATATACTTATGTTATATTATTCATTTGGGCTGACCAATGCTGATTTCAAAAGCAGTGATCTTTGACACTACTTTATCCAGGAAGGCAATGAAAGCAGTCCATTACCTGCACTAGGCATCTGCGCTGACTTGTTCATTTACAATCAATCAAAAGAACATGGCAGCCTACACTGTATGAATTCCTCCATCATATAACTATTAGGAACTAAAACACAGTTTTATAGTAGTGTAGTGTTGGTAGTGTTCTAATGTGTTCCGAATTTCTTTTAAATACATAGTTTGCCTTTTTAAAGCTAGTTCCAAGAAACTAGCTAATTGAGGCAGCCCCTTAATTGGGCCAAAATTTACTGGACTCGATGTGCCCCAATTAGCCAGATCCACTGCACTTTGTCTCAATCACCCTTTCCACTCATCATTCAACCTTTTGTTGAGTAATTTATTCAATTTATATCAGATTCAGACTGTATGCTTTCTACATAAACCCTGAGTTACAAGTTGTATCAAACTTATTACAATTATTCATGCCTTTGGATAAAACTTTATTTTCATTTCCCAACACTGGGCAAAAAAAAATGAATATAGTTGAATTTCCTTGGAGTTTCTACCCATTCCTGGAAAATCTAAAATCTCTTACCTTTGATAAGCTTGTTCTTCATCTTTCTTTATCTGTTGATATTCATAGCTTTATTATGACCTTCAAATTTCTAATGAAACTTCCACCATTCTTAAAGCTGTAACCAAGATGCTCCATTTCCTTGTTAGTGTCAAACACTTTTAGTTTCCTTCCATTTAACTCTCCATGATGCTGTAATCAATTTGCATAGTGCTGTAATTTCAGGAGACCTTTCCTACACGCCTTAACAAGATAGAAGAAAATGCTTGTTAGCCATTTTACAATAGTTTGCCTGCAACTACTCACACTTCAAACTAGATTACCAATGTATAGAACTTTATTTTTTGAATTACAACATAAAAACCCAAGCTACTTTCATAAACATGAAGCAGTGAATCTGTATGATCAGATGTAACTCAAATGGGAAAAAGAATGGTCTATTCATTGTAATCAAATTCTGGTGAGTATCTGTAAAATGCCTAATTTTCATAGGTATTGATATAATTAATTAATGGCAAGCAGATGTCTAATATTACTATAGCTTAATAGATTTGCTTTGGTAGCTGAAATATTAACTTGTTCCTGAGAAGTAAATAAAATACAAAAGAACCTGTGTAACTAATGGTCATTTTACTGTGCCTCTCAGTGGTCCAATGAGCCTATAACCATGGGTCATAAATAAAAACTAAAGCATTATATTTAAATCAAATGTGGTAGCCTGTACAATAAAAAACTACCAGCTGATTCTCATTGGCATTACAGAGGGAATAATTTGACCCATTCTGTTGAATACCTGTGCAAGATAGTGATGCTAGAAGTTTGTGAAGCCTTTAGAATTTTCTATTTCTGTATAAATAGGACCTAAAATGTGATCAGATCGTCACGCAAGTCCTAAAACTAAATAAAGAGAACTCAATTAAATGAGTAACATAAAAACATTATACATGTTCATTTAATTATTGAGAAAAATTATCTAATATTACATGTATTTGTTGGGAAAAGTATGTGAACCTCTGGGCTAATCCCTTCTCCAAAAGCTATCTGGAGTCAGATGTTCCAATCAATGAGATGAGATTGGAGGTGTGGGTTGTAGAGATGTCCTGCCTTTTAAAATAGACATGTCAAGTTAGGACTGGCAGAGCTTGCTCTTCTCAAGAAAGATCTGTTTATGTGCACCATGCTGCCATCAAAACGACTTTCATGGGACCTTAGAATTGTAGAGATGCATCAAGCTGGAAAAGGCTACAAAAGCAATTCTAAAGACCTGAGTGTTCATCAGTCCTAGGAGTGGATGTCCTGCAAAGATCACACCAAGAGAACAACATACAATGCTAAAGGAGGTCATGAAGAATGCAATAGTAATCTCTAGAACTTGCTAAAATCTTTGTTCATGTTGTCTACTATAAGAAAAACACTGAACTAGAATGGTGTTCACGGAAGGAAACCACTGCTCTCCAAAAAAAATTACTGCACATCTCAAGTTTGCAAAAGACCCCCTGGATGTTCTACAATGTTTCTGAGATGATGTTCTGTTTACAAATGAGAGAAAAGTTTAACTTTTTGGCAGAAATGCACATTGCTATCTTTAGAGGGAAAATGGCATGCACATCTAGATAAATCATCCTAACCATGAAGCTTGGTGGAAGGAGCATCATGGTTTAGGCGGCTTTGCTGCCCCAGGGCCTGGACTGCTTGTAATCATTGAGGAAACAAATTCAAAATTGTATGAAGACAATTTACAAGAGAATGTCAGGGTAGCAGTCCATCACCTGAAGCTTAATAGAAGTTGAATAATGCAACAAGACAATGATCCAAAAGACAAGAGTAGATCAGCAACAGGATGGTTTAAAAAGATTTGTGTTTTGGAATAGCTGAGTCAAAGTCCTGAGCTTAATCCTATAGAAATGTTGTGGAAGAACCTGAAACAGGCAGTTCATGCAAGGAAGCCCACCAACAACAGAGTTGAAATAGTTTTGTAAGGAGTAGTGGCTTAAATTTCCTCTAAGACAATGTGTAGGACTGATCAACAGTTACTGGAAAAGTTTGGTTGAAGTTATTGCTGGTCAAGGGGACAGGGTTTCCTCACCACTTACTGAAAGCAAAGGTTCACATACTTTTTTCAACAAATACATGTAATATTGGATAATTTTTCCTCAATAAATGAACAAGTATAATGTTTCTTGTGTTATTTATTTAATTGGGTTCTCTTTATCTAGTCTTAGGACCTGCATGATGATCTGATCACATTTTATGTCATATTTCTGGAGAAGTAGAGAAAATTCTACAGGGCTCACAAACTTTGTACCACCACTGTATTTGCCCTGTCTTATCCATAGTCTCATGTCCACATAATAGTGCTAAATGCCCATGTAACTTTGTCAAGGTATGATTATACAATTCTATCTTAGTCACATTAAGTGGGTACTTTTTTGACTGATTTAACTTTGATCAATTTTTGACATTTTCTTCTGAAATATTCTTTGATATTATGCTTCCCATATTATTATTTCTTAGCTAAAAATCAAATATTTTGATGAATTACAATTCTTACACCCAAAATGCTTCAAATAATTTCAGCGACATAATGACAGACCTCTTCAATTATAACTGAGGCAGAGTAAGTTCAGAATTTCTAGAAGTTCCATTATATCAAAAGCAATTAACCACAAAATGAGAAATTCCCATTAACCAAAATACAGCGGCTTCAGAAAATCATCTATTTAAAATCGATTGAAGCTAGGGACAATCGAACCTATTCCAGTTGTTTCCTGTTGGAAAATTATTTGTGACCCAATGCATGAATCTCCCAATGTACCAAATATTGGTTTATATAAAAGCTTTTACAAATAGACTCATGTCAATATACTTGCTATTATTGCCCCAATTCCTTGGGCCATATTCTGCATAATAGAATGCAAGTCCTGCCTTGCATGAATTATTACCTGACGTTTAGTCTACTTTATTTGACTTGAATGGAGTTGAAACCTTAATATTATCATTTCAGCAAAATAAACCAGCAACAAATTCAATCCAAATAGAATTAAAGGCATTGGCACCAGAATATCCTTCAAAACGTAGACCTAGAAAGTGTATTCAATGGTTTGGTGTTCAGGCTACATTGGACAGCAAGCATAGGAAACTTTTATTGGAAGATCATTACCATCAGAGATTCTGTAAACGCTGCTTGTCCTTATTAAAGGCCTGCTTGGGTATTGGATAGTGCCAATTAAAAGTACAATCATTGAGTGATCAACTATAGCTGTGATAGTTGGAAGAGTTAGGTAGTTAGATTGTGTGGATTCTCATGGAACTCTGGAAATCTACTGCAATGGTATAGGGCCTTCGTTTCTACTGAGGAGCCAGCCAGCCATTCATTCATTTTTGCTTATTCGAGACACTAGAAGCATTCCCCTATCACTCTTAGCTTTAGACAACATAAAAATAAGACCTTTGGCCCACCGAGTCCGTTCAAGGACCTGTTTATACTAATATTGCATTTAATTCTCTCCACAATCCCAAAAACTACACCCATGGTTTCTACCACTAACCTACATACTAGGGATGATTTATAATGGCTAATTAGTCTACCAATCCATTTGTCTTCAAAATATGGGAGCAAAGCAGACCATCTGGAGGAAGTCTATGCAGAAACAGGGGAAACGTACAGACAGCACTGAAAATCAGAATTCAACCCAGGTTGCAAGGAAGCAACAGTTAAATATGCCATTAATGTTCCACCTTTGTAATGGAAGCAGTCCTATATCTAGTGTAAACAGTAATTAAATGTTGTGGTAATTAAAAAATGCAGATACTTGGCAAGTCAGACAGCACCTGCAGTGAAGGTAATTAATAGGCCAGAAAACTGGAGCTCCAGACAGAATTCATGTGGTCAGTGACTGCACAATCCACAGAAACAAAAATGGTGAAAATTTAATCCAGATTGCTGGGGTTGTGAGGTAGTCACACGATCAACTACACTATTATGCCATGTAAACCTTTAGAACTTCAAATACCAAAAAAACAACCAGCACCCTATGGCAATTATCCCCAGCCCTCACTCACCACATTAATATGCCATTGCTGATCTAAACAAGTACCACTGCAGTTTCTGACATCAGATATAGTTCAAACATTGGGCAACAGAACAAGTCATCACACTGCAAGGGATAGATTTTAATGAAATATAGTAATGTATTCAAAGCTCAATTCAAAAAAAGTGGATGGTTTGGTTTCTTCTTAGAAGGAAGCAGATTAGTCAGGAGGTAATTGAATTTGTAGCAAGAACCGAAGGCGGCCTTTGAGCTACCCGATTATTTGAAGAAAAATTCTCTCCAGTACAATGAGTCTTATGGACTTTGGAAAAGCTTGCTATACAAAGATTTTTTTTGTTTTGTGCTTGAATTTGGTTCATCAGGCCGATGAAGGTATTTGCACCTGTGATCAGAAGAGATATATATTGAACTAGAAAATGCTAGTTGCAAGCAAAATGCAAGGTCTAAAACACGTGTTTTACTTCTGCTTGAGGCTTTGCAAACTACATTCCTTTCCCTGCTTTAAAATGTCACCACGGAAGTATTGCCATGATAGGCAAAACAGTTTAGCCCTCAACAACTACAAGGACAATGGTTTCTTGATATCAAGTCTTAAACCCAGATCATGCCAGTTCTCACCTTTGAATTAGAAATTTATTGCAATTCTGTCACCATTGCTGGAATCAAAAACCTTAACTACAAATCTTTTCACCTGTTATTCAATAGACTACTTATCATCACTATATACATTATAAAGGACCAACAGTGATGGGTATTAAACATGCTTCTATACCTCTTAAATGCCAAATCAGGAATAGCTATCTTCATCTATCTTATGAAATTTAGTTTCATGTGTTTTTCTACCACTGAATGACATCGTACATTTAATTATTTTGTAATTTTATAAACTTGATACCCAAATGTGACAACAGGCAGGGAGGCACAATGACTGTACACAATGTTATTACATGACTAATAAATGAATATGGTGAAAATAAACATGACAATCATTAGGGAGACAAATTGAATTTTATTTGTTTTTGAAATTTGCCAATTTGTAGGAATAGTACAATTAAAAACTTGTAGCAATAAGCATGTCAGCTTTCTTTGGAAAATACCAATTTTAAATGGCAACATACATCTTAATCCTATTGCATTATCCTTTAAAATGGTAAATAAATGACTTGAATAGGAATAAAACATTAATCAACTATTCCATCTTTTGGACTTATACATCTATGTACTAATTCAAGTCTTACCATAAAATTGGACTCAAATTGGCATCAAATTACACAGAACACTTTCCAGTGCTTTATTCCCCCCTCCCAATCCCAATATAGCATAAGATAACAAGATTCCAATTCAGTTTTGGTGCAGACCACATGATGTGATCCAAAATGAATAAACAAATATTTCCAGCATGAAGAGTTTGTTTTAAGCCAGAATTTTAATAAACAATGTGGCTGCAGGGAATCCATTGGAAACTATATCAGTAACTGTACTTCAGATAGTTACCAAATTTGTGCTCAGCAAAAATATTGTTGAAACAACTTGTTCTCATTCGGATGAACTAATGTCTGCCAATAGAGCATTTAATCATGTAGCAGACTTACTGATGTTATGTAGGTTAAACTTTTTTTAAAGAACGTTTGAAAGAGCTCTTAATATGCAGATATTGTTGTTTAATTCAAGTTCATTTTAAATGTGAACCAAAAATTCAAGATTTAAATCCTCAATAAAGACCAGAATGTTACTTGTCTGAAATTTTTTTCTTAAAAGATAAGCAAATATTTCTTTTTTTTTAAAAAAAGCAGGATACTGGTACAATGTATATCTTGGCTCATGACATGGTAAGTCAGGACTGAAGTGTCTGACAAACTTGAAATAATAGACATTTCCATAAGGACCACAATACTATCAAAAAGAATGTCTCAGACTTTGTTCCCAGAAACTGGAAATGCAGGAAACAGAGCAGATATATCATTGTTCCTGTTACTAGTTACTTCGTAGGCACAGGTTTGGGGCAAATTGGTGAAGGGAATTTTCAAAGAAAATTTATCAACACCATTCAAGATTACATATTTTACATGCCCAACAAAATGTGCACAGGGTTCTGTTTACCAACAGACCAACGGTGGAAAATGAACCCTTTTCCTTGAGCAAGAGCTTTAATTTGGTGATAAGATTAAAATTCACATCATATACTTAACACCCGTTAAGATGAAAGTGCATCTTGTTCATGGTAATAGTCAGTAGTGCAGATAAAAGCAGTGCTTGAATCAATTACTTCTTAAACCATAGGTTTTCTCAAAAACATTTCAGATTGTCAAATATTTTACATCACCACTTCTTGCATTTGCAGAGGATAAAATTTCGCTCTAGCTTTCAACTAGAGCTTTCCTCTCATGTATAAAATATAAAATATAACTCGGCTCACCAACAAGACAACTTCTCATATGAAACTATAATTCCTTTGAAATTGAGTATATGAAAATATACAAATAATTACATGGTTTACATTAATATACACAATCCCACTTTATCACTAGCACCACTTGTATGTATATGCTTATCCCAAAAACAATCAAATTTACAATAGTTTAAAATGCTGGACCTACTGCTGCCACAACGTTGAATCTCCAATGACAGCCTTTACCTCAATTACATAAACTTTAAATGTTCTTGAATTATGCATTAACTTTCAGTAAAGTTTTTAAATGGACAGTCATTATTTCCTTATTCCCATCTTCAGAATAATCAGTATGTACCCCTACCCAATGGCTTGGTGGTTTAGGTAGAACACTGGGAGATGGCGGCTCACTAAACTTTGGCCCAGCATAGTTCTGATCTCCTTGAAGAGTTGTTATCGACCTCAGACCAACTTTCTGTATTTTTAGACTTCTGAAGTTGTTTCCAGGAGTAATAGACTTTCCCCCTTCTTTTTTGAGAATGTTGCAGCCTTCAGGCACATTCTGGCTATGGCTGTTTTCATTTCTTTTTACAGATGCTTTTTTCGGCAGTAGGTTACGTTTATTTCTTTTCTTAGTTGCATTTAAGGCTTGAAAGCATTCTTCTGTTTTATTTACAGAATATACAAACTGTGAATGAGGAGATATTGTTTCTTTGTATCTTTCCATGTTTGATTTAATTACCTGAAAGAAAAACAAATCATTAGGCTACAATGTATATTGTACCTCAACATGGTTACAAGTGTGCTAAATCTTACATAGTTCAAACTGAAGTATTTGCAATTATTGTGTAATGCTTCTTATATTGGAGGAAGTCCTTTTGTTCTCACTGTCAGGTATTATTCCCTCCAAGAATGTGCTAGATATTGCTGTATACAAGATTAACGGCAAGGCAAATCTAAACCGATTTTGACATGCAAGGCTATTCAACTTATTAGCACAATGCCAGCATGAAAATGAGGACTTGTGCTAAATTCTCTTAAAAGTATCACAAAATAGAATACATAAAAAAGGGCAAGTGACAAACAAGATCTGCTTCTAGTCTTCAAGGGACAAGATCCAGCCACTGGTCACGTTTATTCTTTGAGTAACTTGCCTAATTCTATTAATAGAATCAATACAACCCCTCTGAGGACTTGTAGAGATATCAGGAAATATCAACATAAAATTCTCAAATTTTAAACATTGGTGCAGGAAACATTTACTCAATGTGCAAGTAGCTGTGGTGGATATTTCAGTCAACTTGGAAAAGTTGGGCTGAAATGCCTTTTCTTGTGCTGCATTACTCCATGACCATCTGTTCTAAAGTGAACTAATGTCTCCTCATAACGCCATCTCCAAGAAAATCCAAAAAAAACCTTAGCATCGTCACATTGTAAGTAGTGTATTCACCATATACTGCACTTCAGCTGTGGATCAACTAAACTTTAGATAGAAAAAGCACAAACAAGTACATACAGGAATACAGTACTAGGGTCAAACAGTGTGTTGAAAGACAAACCGCTAATGTTTTCAGGAAAATGAGCCTAGCTCTGATGAAACACCCAAAATGCTAACTCCAGTTACCCTACAGATGCATTTTAACTTACGATGTCTCTCCCAGTCCCATGATGTTTTCCCTTACAGCAAAACAACTTTCCTGCTAATTCTATGCCATTAACCTACCACTGCATTTGTTCTGCTACACGAAAGGATCAATGAAAGTGCAATCCCAAAAAATGCCCCCTGAACTTCAGCACCAATTTTTAATCTGCTCTCCCACAGGCATTCCTTACTCTGCTAGACTGAAGTATATTTGCAACTTATCCTTTGAGATCTTCCTATGGCATATAATTAGTATCAACTACACCGCCAACTGGAAAACTTAAAATCCAAGCTTCTTCTTAAATAGGTAACAAACCAAGAAAACTATCACCAAGTCCTTTGGAAGTCCACTGAAAACAACCTTCCAATTTTGCCTTTTGCTACAGAAGAAATTTTAGCTCTACCATGTCACCTTCCCCTTGGTTCCTAGATTTGTGATACCCAATCATTTGGGGGTAGTCAAATGTCAAACCCTATATAAAAGATGGCAAGGTCGTTCAATCTATCAACTCCAGAACGAAAAGAAAAACTACTTTTCCTAACCCCTTACAGCCATATATGCGAGAATATACAAGTTAATTTAAACATCAAATGCTAAGGTCCAGTTAACAGCGAACTACCAAAGTTTCGGTCAAGCTGCCGAGCAACGGTTCGTCCTCACTCGGGTAGCCTTCGAGGCGAAGCGCGGGTCGGGTCGGGTCCCAGCACCGGACACCGAACGCCCCCGGAGTCATAAAGGGCGCGAAGCCGATCGGCGAGGGTTCCAAATTCAAACTCCCCAACCTTCCAGCTCCCGCCGGCACGCATTGCGGGCCAGCTCCGGACCCCGGGAGGAGGGGAGAGGGAATTCACAGCGCTAAACAGGTCTCGTACCTTATCTTCTTTCATGCGCTCGTCCACCGATACGGACGAAGCGGCGGCGACCAGGGGGGTCCTCGGGCCCGTCGACGTGGCGCCGGTTGCGCTCCGGCAGCCCTGCTGTTGCGTCCTCAGGTACTGCTGATGCGTGTGTTTCTGGAGCAGCGTAATGGTGGACGTAGCCGACCGTAACTTCCGACTCCGGCTGGCCGCCGACTTGTTTTGCTGCTGCGGACGGTAGCAGTGACCGGCGGCGGTCTTGGCGCTATTGTAGGCACTGACGGGGAAGGGGACTGACGGCGGACAGGGCAAAGGCAGCGGGTGCATCGCGGCCCCACACCACCTCCACCGCTTGCGACGTCGGGCTAAAACCCCGAGAAAAGGACGTGAGGAGCGACGGACATCCGCAGTCACCATGCAACGTTCGGCCCCCTTGCTGAACTCAACGAAGGCTCCGTGGGAAGATGGCGAGCTGGCGTCGACGCCTTTCTCGGTGGCGAAAGGAAAAGTTCCTTACGCGGCTTACTCAGGCAACAAATGGCGGCCGCACTGAAGCGACCTACTTCCTGCGATTGTTCGCTCACCGCTGACTCTCCCCACTCCGGGTCGCTTCTAAACCCACCAAAACACAGTCTACTTGAACCCAACCCGCCCGAGTGAAGACTCCTAGTGGTATTTACAAATACCGCTGAACGGCGACTAGTTTCTCACTATACACACAGCACCAACAAAAACAACTTCCACTTTCCTTCGTCTTCAACAACAGCTGAAGGGCGTCCGCAGTACCTTTATAACCCACGCTCCGCTCTCACCGCCTCGGCCAATAGCGGCCCTCCATCCGGACCCACGTGTCTTCAGGCAGTCCTATGACATCATTAGCCTGCAGGGCTGAGTCCTGATGTAGTTGGGGAATGGGGCAAGAGAGTGAAACCGAACCCGGGACAACAGTATCACTGGCTGAAGTTTGCTCATTTTTCTCATGCTACGTGGCATGAGTTTATCAAATCACGGCAATGGTCCTTGAGTTACTGAGTAGTCTCTCTTAATGTTCATTTGTCTACACCTTTAAAGCTGACAATTGTAAGGCCCGAATTGCGGCGACGGGACTTTCCGAACAACAGCCGTAGTGATGTCAATGGGCGAACTTCCTGAAAGTTTGAATTCAGTAATCTTAAAACCCGGCCAAATTCATTCCCTGCCCGTTTATTTTTAAATAAGGAATATCCCAGAATATTCGTGATCATTTCCTGTATTGATTTCGAAATACTCTATAGTCACTGGAATTTGAAAATAACTTTTCAGTTTTGCTTTTAGCCACCAAAACCAAGACTGAAATCCCAGGCAATTCTAATTTTTTCCCCTTACATTGTTATTTAGAAATTTGCTTATCATTTTAGAGAAGAAATAGTCACTTCAACATATGCCTGTTCGAGATTCAGCAGATTTAAAATCCAATGTTTTGTTTTGATTTAACGTAATAAACTGCGGAACGCTTAGCGCTGATTTTATACTTGCTATTATTTTATACATATTATTTTACAGAAACACACTGCATAGAAGCGAGCTTGTCCATGCCGATGTGAGACCTATCTGGGTTACTCCAAGTACCTATTCAACCACCTTTTAAACATTGTTTCTTTTTATTTATTGGCATAAATCCCCCAAAAACCAAGAACTTTCTACAGCGGCACAATTGAGAGCATTCTGACTGGCTGCAACACTGCCTGCTATGGGAATTGTGATTTCCTCAATCGCAGGACCCTGCAAAGAGTGGTGCGGACAACCCAGCGCATCTGTAGATGTGAACTTTCCAGTATTCAGGACATTTACAAAGACAGGTGAGTAAAAAGGGGCCAAAGGATCATTTGGGACTCGAGTCGTCCCAACCACAAACTGTTCCAGCTGCTACCATCCGGGAAATGGTACTGCAGCATAAAAGCCAGGACCAACAGGCTCCGGGACAGCTACTTCCACCAGGCCATCAGACTGCTTATTTCATGCTGACACAACTGTATTTCTATGTTATATTGACTGTCCTGTTGTACAGACTATTTATTATAAATTGCACAATGCACATAAAGATTTTTACTCATGTATATGAGGGATGTAAGTACTAAAGCCAAGTCAAATCAATTCAATTCAATAAGCCCTTCTGGTCCTTCAAGCCATGCCACCCAGCAATACCCCAATTTAATACTAGCCCAATAATGGGACAATTTACAATGATCAATTAACCTAGCACCCAGTACATCTTTGGAATGTGGGAGGAATCTGAAATACCCAGAGGAAATGCACATGGTCACTGGGAGAACATACAAACTCCTTACAGGCAGTGGTGGGAAATGAACCCACAAACAAGAGAACATCTGCAGATGCTGGAAATCCCAGCAACACACACAGGAAGAGCTTCTTCCCTGAGGCTGTGACACTGCTGAACCTCTAATCACAGCGCTAAGCAGTATTGCATCTGTATTGTACTGTCTCAGTACTTTTATATTTGTGTGCTGTAGCACTTTTTTATTCGCAGTTATTTTGTAAATAACATTATTCTTTGCATTTCTGGTCAGATGCTAAATGCATTTCATTAGCTTTGTATCTGTACTCGGCACAATGACAATAAAGTTGAATCTAATCTAAAAATGCTGGAGGAACTCAGCGGGCCAGGCAGCATCTATGAAAAAAAGTACAGTCGACTTTTTGGGCTGAAACAATTTGGCAAGACGTTGGAAGTGAACCCGGGTCGCATTGTGCTAACGACTACATTACCATGCTCCTCCCCAATTGTAATTGCATCTCCCTCTACAACTTCCTCTGATAATTCACTCTAGATACTCAGCACTCTCTCGGAAAACACCTAACTCTCAGATCTGCTTAAATGTCTCCGCTCTCATCTTAAACCAGTGCCCTCTAAATTCTAGAGTTCCCTGCCTATAAAAAATGATCCCATCTACACCTCTCATTATTTTATAAACATTTTAAAGTCAATTTAAACTAAAGTTAGAACTTCTTTCTGTTTCTAAGTTTTACTTGTTTTCCTGTCATGGGATGGTTGTGTAAATATGCTGCACTCTATCAGCTCTATGACACGCTGTGCTGCTTTGTAAAATAAGAATAAATAATAATAAAAATTTGGAAAAAAAGTCAAACAAAATAAACCCAGACTATCCAATGTATCATTTTTCTTCCAGCCCTCCATTCCAGGCAATAGTCTGGTGAATTTCTTATGCACTCTTTTGTACCCCATCTTTCTGCAGAGTGTTGATCAGAACCATACACAATAAATACTCTTAAGTGCAGTCTAGCCAGTCGTCTGTACAACTGCAATATGACCTCCCAACTCTCATTCCCAAAGCCTCAGCTTATGAAGGCGAACATAGCAAATGCCTTTTCACTACCTTATCCACCAGTTTTGTGGTAAATTTATATTTGAGATACTTTTTTTTTCTCTCCACATGCAATGCCTTACTTATTTAAGCCCTTTACTTCTACCGGGGCATAGGCCACCAACAGTATCTCGCCAGAGTCCTCTGTCCTAGCCAGTCTTTCACATCGTCTCCAGGGTGTAGCCCATCTTCTTGGTGATGAGGGATGAGGCTTTGGAGCTTCAGTGGAACTGGATTTTTATGGGATAGGGTCACTAAGCCCCATGCCCAACCCTCCCCCTTTTGGGACTGTCATGAATTTTGTGAATGAAACTAATATTTTTATATTTGCTTTGCAAATATCTTGTATTCTAGAGAGAGAGATAATGCAGATACAGAATGCTTTTTTATGTGTTCGTAAACCTTCGGTATTCCTTATGTTACAAAGAAACCAGATGTTATTATTCTGTCTGGAACCTTGGATGTCAGTCACCCAATTCAGATCCTGCTTTACTTCAACCCAAATGACAGACTCTGGGAATCCATGAGCAATATAGAGCCATACATTTATATAGCATGGAAACAGACCCTACAGCCTAGCTTTTCCATGTTGACCAAGTTGCCTACCAGTCAGTCCCATTTTCCTAGATTCATTGTTATACAGCAATGAAAATGGCCCTTCAGCCCAACGAGTCCATACCAACCCAGATTGACAGTGATTGGTCCATGTACTCGTCCAAAGGTCTTTTAAATGCAATTGTATGTGCATCTATAAGCATCACTCCCCACTAACATTTTAACTACATTCTACAGAGGCGTGGTTGAGAGTGTGTTGACCTTTTGCATCACAACCTGGTACTCCAGCGGCAGTGCTGTGGACAAAAAAGCCTTGCAGAGGGTGGTTAGGGGAGCAGAGAAGGTTATTGGGGTCTCCCTACCTTCTGTCCAAGACCTCTTTCAGAGTCGATGCCTCCAGAAGACACGGTACATCATTAAAAACCCCTCACACCCTCTCCATGAACTGTTTGTTCTTCTGCCATCAGGCAAACGTTACAGGAGCATCAAAGCTAAAACCACAAGGCTACTAAACAGCTTCCTCCCACAGGCAGTCAGACTGCTAAATAGCTGCTCCACCTGACTCTGCTTTGGACACTTTTAACTTGCACTGGACACTTATAACTGATTTAACTAATATGTGGCTGTTGTGTTTTACTATTAATTGTTATGTTTATTATTTAGTGTTGTGTTTGTTATGTTATGATTGCACTGCCCCTGAGGAACGCTGTCTCATTCTGCCCTGCAGAACTGATGTATGGTTAGAATGACAATAAAGTTTTTTGAATCTTTGAATCTACCACTTGCTCTGGCAACTCATTTCAACAGAACACCCTCTGTGTGGAAAGGTTATCCCAGGTGCCTTTTAAATCTCACTCCTCTCACCTTAAATCTATGCTTTCTAAATTTAGACTTCCTTAAGCTGAGGAAAAGATGGTGACTATTCAGAGAACCAGGAAAAAACGAAGACCCAGCCTAACCAGTCACTCCTGATATCACAATCCCTTCAGTCTGGTAACATCCTTATGATTTTTTTATGCATCGTTTCTAGCTTAATGGCATTATAAGACCATAAGACATAGGAACAGAATTAGACCATCTGGCCTATCAAGTCTGCTCCGCCATTCAATCATGGCTGATCCTTTTTTTCCTATCTCCTCCTCAACCTCAGTTCCCGGCCTTCTCCCCGTAATCTTTGATGCCATGTCCAATCAAGAACCTATCAATCTCGGCTTTAAATACACCCAACGACCTGGCCTCCACAGCTGCATGTGGCAACAAATTCCACAAATTCATCACCCTTTGGCTAAAGAAATTTCTCTGCATCTCTGTTTTAAATGGACACCCCTCTATCTTGAGGCTATGCCCTCGTGTCCTGGACTCTCCCACTATGCAAAACATCCTTTCCAAATCTACTCTGTCTATACCTTTAAACATTCAAAAGGTTTCAAAGAGATCTCCCCTCATCCTTCTGAATTCCAGCCAGTACAGACCCAGAGCCATCAAAAGTTCCCCGTTATTCTGTTATTGGCAACCAGAACTGCACACAATACTCCAGGTGTGATCTCATGAACATCTTGTGCAGTTGTAACATGACATCTGAACGGTGTGCGTGTGCACTCATCTTTTGCCACTAGCACACAAAGGAATTTAAACTGTGCACAAAAGGTTGTTACCCTCTACCTCGTGGGCATGTTAAGTATATTTCATGATTGTACACAATCACATTTCCCCTTCTGGTTTCTGATGTGGAGGGTATTGACAATGTGGAGTTTGCAATGATTTGTCTGCAGATTTTAGAACTGGTTTATTTATATTGTTTTTATTGAAGAAATTACTGATTCATTATGTCAAATTCCTAAGAAGCAAAGGACATGTAGCACAAAATAACTGCTAGTTTATTTAAAGTGGAATGGCTCAATGAAACAGTAGAAACTGCTACACTGAAAGCTCATGAGGTCAGGAACGTGCAGTTACAAGAAATATAGGAACTGGTGTTTAATACAGAAATTGGTGTTAGCTGCATATATTGTCATGATGCAAAAGTTGCTGGAAGATTTGCAAGTGGGAAGAAGTGGAGTGATATTTGGAAACTTGATTTTTTTTAAAGCATCATTTAGCAAGCAAATCATATATGGACAATGTGCAAAAGCTTCAGCAAGAAAATCCTTCATTACCTGCTACAGGGCTGTTAGTGCAGATGAACGTGAATGAAAACGATCAAATCCAGTTGAGATCAAAAGTTGTTATTGACAGTGTTTTGCTAGCTGTTAAAATGAATACCTCTATATATAAAATTCAGTGCCCACATGTTGTCATTGGGCAAAAAATTGCACAGCACAAGATTTTTGCGCACACTGATCATTAGAAATTAGAGGGAACATTGATCTCAACTCTTACGTTCAACATCGTAATTAATGATGACAAGCACGCCAAATGCCCTCTTGAGCATGGATCTACTTGTATCACGACTTTCACGGAACTATGTACTTGTACCCTTAGGTCTCTGCAATACTTTCCCAGGGCCTCCTGTTCACTCTATATGCCCTGGTTTAACTTCTTAAGATGCAAAACTTCACAATTGTCCAAGTTAAATGCAATCTACCATTCCTTGGCCTAATTTCCCAGTTGATCTTTAGATCCTGTTATAATCTTAACTAACATTCTTCACTGTTCACTACACTACCAGTTTTGGCATTGTCTCCAAACTAACTAACTATATTCTCAACGAAATTGCAACTATAGAGGACTAACAACATTGGACCCAGCACCACCCTTATGGCAGCCTCCAAAATACTCTCTGAAGAGGTTTCTTTCATTTTGGGAGCACACAGGGCATTCAAAGAAGTATCTTTGGGACAGTACTTCTGGGAAACCAGAGATCTGATATGAAATAGTCCTCAGATGCAACAAAACCGTTTGGGCTTCTCCAATCTTATCGCCAGCATCAGCATCTTTTTACAGTGTTAAGTAGTGTATTTCACATAAAATTTAACACACAGTTTTTGTGTGCAGCCAACATTTCATATGTTACAGTCAATACATGGTTGTATATTGCAACTTTTAAATCATATCACACGTCTGTGGGTTTGGATCAGGTTGGGTGTAAATTCTGTATCAAGTGTGTTCAATATAATTGAAATATGAAGGAAATATCACTCGATTGCATTATTATATGGGCTCGTGTTTAAAATGGGGGTACAATCGAGCAGGTCTCCACACCTGGTGTGCAAAGGAATTTAGGCGGAGGTAGCTTGAAAAGGAAATTACATGCAAGTCTTTTGTGTCTATTATATGCAGTGTTTTGTGTAACAGCGTGTATGGGCATCTAGTGAAATACAAAAATAAAAAGTTTAGCCTCCTTTCCTCCAAAACTTCTATTTTTAAAAAAAATTCAATTACTTTGCAGTTTTACCGTTTTCTATATAGAGATTGCCCAACCGCATTGTACAGAAATTTGTGTATGAAAATAGCATTGATGTTAAAACGCAAACTGCAAGCGCCAACGTTCTTTGGCCTACTTTACCTCCATTTTTGAACTATAGTTGTTTTGTGCGTTTATTTCTTTCTTTTGTTTGTTTTTAGTTTCTCAGAGATAGTTGAAACTTCAGAATCAGGACTCTTTCTCACAGGAACGCGGCCTGCAGCCGGCGGCTGGCGGGAGCCCGCATTGGCGGCGAGCACACGTGATGCATGCGCAATGTCGGGGCGTGCGCGATCCCTGGCTGCAGGCCGCTGGAGAGATTGCCAGGATCCCACGGTGACTCTGATCTGCTGAAAAGCAGCTTTTCCGCGCTCGCACGGAACCGCCGGAGTTGCCAACTCGGCTTCATATACTTTTCTTCAGCTGGTTGATATTAAAGAAAATAAAAAGTGTAACTGCGAGAGCCGGGAAGTGGCCGGGTGGAGGCCGCAAAGCCTGGGCCTCAGGTCTGATGTCAGGGGAGAGGCAAACCGGTTCCTTGCATCACTGGTGGCTGAGGGCCGCCGGTCACAAGTAAACATTTTGTTCTTGCGGTGCGGGCCAGTTCTTGAAGACTGAAGATCTTTTGGAGTCGGTGCTTTATTAGTATAGGTGTGCAACATCAACATGTACAACAGTGCGGTGCCACCCCGGTGGCTGCACTGCCCAAGGAGAGGGCAACCCGTTGCAGGTGAGTTTCTGGAACGTAAAGTTTCCATGCTTGCATTTCCAAGTAATCCACGCAGTTGCGATGCGCACACTTGTGGATTTCTTGAGATACAAAACTTGTGGATGTCTGCTCGGTCCCCAATAAAGCGAGGAATCGAAATTACCTTGGTAGTTTAGCATCAATAGGAAACTTTATTGGGAAGGTATCAAAGGCAGAAAGTTTTCTAAATACTGCGGATGTGATCCTAATTCTGAGTGGAACTAGTGTATCATTTCTCTCCTCTTCGCTGTTAGCAAGATGCCCACATTGTCTTTGTATGGTAATTAAACGTCATTGTAATCCATTTATTTTAAGTGAGATCGATAACAGAATATTTATGCATTTATTGACACATGAGTATCAAGCGATTTGTGACGCCTTCTAGTGCTTGAAATTTTTGGGGTCAGACAGTTGCATTGCTTCAGCAGAGAACTGTAAGCGTGAATGGATGCCAGGTAAAATGAAGATGAACAGTTTTTTTTACTATATTGTGTGATTCATATGTATTCCTGTCACTCCTGTGATCCTTAAAGACTTGGAAGAAATTTACCGAAACAGTTGAATTGGAGAGGGAAGTGTTGTCACGTTAAGTAATACAGAAAACAACAATCACATTCCCATGATACCATTCACCGGACTGTTGAGGTGCTGATTTATGAATGTGGTTGTTAGCTGGTGACCTAGAATGCGTGGGGTAATAGACACTTGGACTTTAAATTGAAATTAGGGAAGGGACAAGGCAATATTGCAGGGCAGCAAAATGGATAATGAGAGTGTTGAGAAGAAATGTTAAAATAAGATATCTTCATATAGAATGGAGTGGGGAGGAAATGATAAAAAGGGTATAGTTGAAGATATCACAGTTGAGTGCATGAAGCATTAGTAACAAGATAGGCAAATTAATGGCCCAAATAAAAGTCTGGATATGGAACACATTAACTCCATTTGCCCTGACATCCTTGACCCACTGCAATTCACCTGTCAAAACAGGAAGTGAAGGTGCCACTTCCTTGCCCCTACACTCATCTCTGAACCATTGGACAGTAAAGACACCTATGTTGGACTATTGCTTATTGACTACAGCTCTGGCTTCACTACTGTAATTCCAAGTAAATTCATCTCCAAAGTGCTAGACCAGGGACTCAACACCTCCCTTTGCAATTAGATCCTTGACTTCCTGCTGTGCAGAGTCCTTACTTCCTGAGATTAGTAAGGATAGACAGCGGCACTTTCACAGTGATTATCAACACAGGTGCCCCATGAAGCTGCATCTTCAGCCTCAGCCTCTACTCTACATGCTGTATAGTCACAACAACATGGGCAGATTTGAGAAATTTGCAGGTGATATCTCAAATGAGTCAGAGTACAGAAAGGAGAAAGAGGGCCTAGTGACATGGTGTCAGCAAAACAAAAGATCTGGCCATAGACTTCAGGAAGGGGGCAGTGCACATGCTCCTGTCTATATCAACAGTGCTGAGGTTGAGAAAGTTGGGAACTTCAGGTTCCTAGGAGTGGACATCACAACAGCCTATACTGCTCCAACCAGCTTGACAACATGATCAAGAAAGCCCACCATCTCCTACTTAGAGGACAAAGGAAATTTGGCTTGTCTCCTTTAACCCTCACCAGCTTTTACTGATGCACGGTAGAAAGCATCCTATCCACATGCATCGTGACTTGGTATGGCAACTGCTCTGCTTGTGACCGCAAGAAACTGTAGAGAGTTTTGGATATGACTCAGCACATCACAGAAACCAGTCTCTCCCCTCCATGTACTCCATCTACACTTCTCACTGCCTCAGTAAAGCAGTCAACATAATCAAAAACTCCGCCTACTCCCCCCACCCCTTTGGGCTGAACATACGAAAGGGTGAAAGCACATCTAAGGACAACTGTTATAAGACCATTAAATGGTCTTAAGATAGACTTTTGACGTGGTCTACTCATTGTGACCTTGTTAAACTGTGCTGCACTTCTCTAACTGTAGCACTTTATTCTGTACTATTATCACTTTACCATCTACTACCTAAATGCACCTTTGTGATGAAATGATCTGTATGAATGGCATACAAGATGTGTTTTTCACTGTACCTTGGGACATCTGACAATAATGTGAGATGTGGCAGCCTTGGGAGAACGCCCCTCTCCCGCAGAGTCACATCTGCCAGAAGTGCATACGGCTGGGTGATCTGGAAGACCGTGTAAGGAATCGAGCAGCACCTGGATGACCTTCGACTCATAAGGGAGAATGAGGCAGTCATAGATGAGAGCTACAGGGAGGTAGTCACACCGAGGCTGTCGGAAGCAGGTCGTTGGGTGACAGTCAGAGGGGGGAAGCGAAGGTGAGCAGACAGGAAGTGCAGAGCACCCCTGTAGCCATTCCCCTGAATAATAAGTTTACTGTCCTGGATACTGTTGGCGGGGACGACCGACCAGGTGTGAGCCATGGTGGCAGGGCATCCAGCACTGGGTCTGACCCGGTGGTGCAGAAGCGTGGGACGGAGAAGAGGAGAGCTGTTGTCATTGGAGACTCTATAGTCAGGGGAGCAGACAGGAGATTTTGTGGATGTGAGAAGGACACCCGCATGGTTTGTTGCCTCCCGGGTGCCAGGGTCCAGGATGTCTCTGACCGGGTGCACGACATCCTGGTACGAGAGGGAAAGCAACCAGAAGTCATGATACATGTTGGGACCAACGACATAGGCAGGAAGAGGGATGAGGTCCTGAAGTGTGAGTTTCGGGAACTAGGCGAGAGGCTGAAGAACAGGACCTCAAGGGTGGTGTTCTCAGGATTGCTGCCAGTACTACGTGACAGTGATGGTAAGAATTGGAGGAGATGGCAGTTGAATACGTGGCTGAAGAGTTGGTGCAGGGAGCAGGGTTTTAGATTTTTGGATCATTGGGATCTCTTCTGGGGAAGGTGGGACCTGTACAGATTGGATGGGTTGCACCTGAACTCGAGGGGGAGCAATATCCTTGCAGGTAGGTTTGCTAGCATGGTTCGGGAGGGTTTAAACTAATTTGCAAGGGGGATGGGACCCAGAGCGATAGAGCAGAGAAAGAAGTGCATGGAGTAAAGCCAGATCTAACATATAGAGAGGCTTTGAGGAAAGAGAAGGAGAATAAATGGTGTAAAGACAGTAAGGTAGAAGGGCTGAAATGTGTGTACCTCAATGCAAGAAGCATCAGGAACAAAGGTGATGAACTGAGAGCTTGGATACATACATGGAATTATGATGTAGTGGACATTACAGAGACTTGGCTGGCACCAGGGCAGGAACGGATTCTCAACATTCCTGGATTTCAGTGCTTTAAAAGGGATAGAGAGGGCGGAAAAAGGGGAGGAGGGGTGGCATTACTGGTCAGGGATACTATTACAGCTACAGAAAGGGTGGGTAATGTAGCAGGATCCGCTTTTGAGTCAGTATGGGTGGAAGTCAGGAACAGGAAGGGAGCAGTTGCTCTACTGGGGGTATTCTGTAGGCCCCTTGGTAGCAGCAGAGATACAGATTGGGAGGCAGATTTTGGAAAGGTGCAAAAATAACAGGGTTGTTATCATGGGTGACTTTAACTTCCCTAATATTGATTGGCACCTGATTTGTTCCAAGGGTTTAGATGAGGCAGAGTTTGTAAGTGTGTCCAGGATGGATTCCTGTCACAATATATGGACAGGCCGACTAGGGGGGATGCCAACAATATATGGACAGGCCGACTAGGGGGGATGCCATACTAGATCTAGTACTAGGTAATGAACCGGGTCAGGTCACAGATCTCTCAGTGGGTGAGCATCTGGGGGACAGTGACCACCGCTCCCTGGCCTTTAGCGTTATCATGGAAAAGGACAGAATCAGAGAGGACAGGAAAATTTTTAATTGGGGAAGGGCAGATTATGAGGCTATAAGGCTAGAACTTGCGGGTGTGAATTGGGATGATGTTTTTGCAGGGAAATGTACTATGGACATGTGGTCGATGTTTAGAGATCTCTTGCAGGATGTTGGGGATAAATTTGTCCCGGTGAGGAAGATAAAGAATGGTAGGGTGAAGGAACCATGGGTGACAAGTGAGGTGGAAAATCTAGTCAGGTGGAAGAAGGCAGCATACATGAGGTTTAGGAAGCAGGGATCAGATGGGTCTATTGAGGAATATAGGGAAGCAAGAAAGGAGCTTAAGAAGGGGCTGAGAAGAGCAAGAAGGGGGCATGAGAAGGCCTTGGCGAGTAGGGTAAAGGAAAACCCCAAGGCATTCTTCAATTATGTGAAGAAAAAAAGTATGACAGCAGTGAAGGTAGGACCGATTAGAGATAAAGGTGGGAAGATGTGCCTGGAGGCTGTGGAAGTGAGCGCGGCCCTCAATGAATACTTCTCTTCAGTATTCACCAATGAGAGGGAACTTGATGATGGTGAGGACAATATGAGTGAGGTTGATGTTCTGGAGCATGTTGATATTAAGGGAGAGGAGGTGTTGGAGTTGTTAAAATACATTAGGACGGCTAAGTCCCCGGGGCTTGATGGAATATTCCCCAGGCTGCTCCACGAGGCGAGGGAAGAGATTGCTGAGCCTCTGGCTAGGATCTTTATGTCCTCGTTGTCCACTGGAATGGTACTGGAGGATTGGAGGGAGGCAAATGTTGTCCCCTTGTTCAAAAAAGGTAGTAGGGATAGTCCGGGTAATTATAGACCAGTGAGCCTTACGTCCGTGGTGGGAAAGCTGTTGGAAAAGATTCTTAGAGATAGGCATTTAGAGAATCATGGTCTGATCGGGGACAGTCAGCATGGCTTTGTGAAGGGCCTATCATGTCTAACAAGCCTGATGGAGTTCTTTGAGGAGGTGACCAGGCATATAGATGAGGGTAGTGCAGTGGATGTGATCTATATGGATTTTAGTAAGGCACTTGACAAGGTTCCACACGGTAGGCTTATTCAGAAAGTTAGAAGGCATGGGATCCAGGGAAGTTTGGCCAGGTGGGTTCAGAATTGGCTTGCCTGCAGAAGGCAGAGGGTGGTGGTGGAGGGACTACATTCAGATTGGAGGATTGTGACTAGTGGTGTCCCACAAGGATCTGTTCTGGGACCTCTACTTTTCGTGATTTTTATTAATGACCTGGATGTGGGGGTAGAAGGGTGGGTTGGCAAGTTTGCAGACGACACAAAGGTTGGTGGTGTTGTAGATAGTGTTGAGGATTGTCAAAGATTGCAGACAGACATTGATCGGATGCAGAAGTGGGCTGAGAAGTGGCAGATGATGTTCAACCCGGAGGTGGTACACTTTGGAAGGACAAACTCCAAGGCAGAGTACAAAGTAAATGGCAGGATACTTGGTAGTGTGGAGAAGCAGAGGGATCTGGGGTACATGTCCACAGATCCCTGAAAATTGCCTCTCAGGTGGATAGGGTGGTTAAGAAAGCTTATGGGGTGTTAGGTTTCATAAGTCGAGGGATAGAGTTTAAGAGTCGTGATGTAATGATACAGCTCTGTAAAACTCTGGTTAGGCCACACTTGGAGTACTGTGTCTATTTCTGGTCGCCTCACTATAGGAAGGATGTGGAAGCACTGGAAAGGGTACAGAGGAGACTTACCAGGATGCTGCCTGGTTTAGAGAGTATGCATTATGATCAGAGATTAAGGGAGCTAGGGCTTTACTCTTTGGAGAGAAGAAGGATGAGAGGAGACATGGTAGAGGTGTACAAGGTAATAAGAGGAATAGATAGAGTGGATAGCCAGCGCCTCTTCCCCAGGGCACCACTGCTCAATACAAGAGGACATGGCTTTAAGGTAAGGGGTGGGAAGTTCAAGGGGGATATTAGAGGAAGGTTTTTTACTCAGATAGTTGGTGCCCTGGAATGCGCTGCCTGAGTCAGTGGCGGAGGCAGATACACTAGTGAAGTTTAAGAGACTACTAGACAGGTATATGGAGGAGTTTAAGGTGGGGGCTTATATGGGAGGCAGGGTTTGAGGGTCGGCACAACATTGTGGGCCAAAGGGCCTGTACTGTGCTGTACTATTCTATGTTCTATAATAAACCAATTTACCTATTAAAGTTGGTTCCATCCAAAAACTGTTATAGAGACACGGTTTCAAGTGACCAAGTTTGGGAATTAAATACTTTTAGAAGTGGGAAGCAAAATTGTAAAGGAGAGCTACCCTTATAATAAAAGATGGGATAAAATGCAGTAGGGAGAAAGAATCTGAATTTGGAAAACTAAGTAGAATCAATTTGGGTGAAGCTAAGAAAGCAGGGGATAAATAATACTGGTGTGAGTTCACTGTTTACTCTCAGACAAAAAGTACTGTAGTAATGTAGAACAAAGAATCATTCAGGAAAATGTGAGATGTATGTACTTGACACAGACTGGGTAAACCAAATTAGCAGCAATATTATGGAGGGTAATTTCACAGCATTTTTGATGAGGAATCAACCACAGTATGGACTTTTTTGGTTTAGAATTGTGCAATGAAAAAGGAAGTAGTTAATAATTTTGTGCTTATAGCATTTTTTTTGTTTCAATTTGAGTTGTACAGAGAATATGGAAAGGTTTCTGATGATATAGATAGATTAAGGCACTACAGTGCTGCTACTTAACATCCACGCATCCAAGCTTGATCTTGACTTTGGATGCTCTGTCAGAGTTTGCACATTCTTGTGATTGCAGAGTCTCTGCTAGATTGATTCCCTTCAAAAGATGTGTTTGTAGATTAACTAGCTATTGTAAATTGCCTGTTGATGTAAATAATGAAGGAATCAAAAATTAATTGATCGGGATAGGAGAGAATTAATTGCAGGGAACTAAAGGGAATGGGACTGATGGATTGTTTTGCTAGGGGCTGGCATGGGCTCTCTCTGTAAGAAAGTGGGTGAGAGCATAGCAGTTGGAACATAACATGAGATTATGGTTGGGGTCAGGGTTTGAGAATTTGATCATAAAATTTAAAAATGGAATTTTTTAACATGGTGAGAGCTGGAAATTAATTCATTGGTCCCTCGTAGCTGGTTACTGGAAGTTAATGTGCAGATACACCAGGTAATGAGGAAGGCAAAGTACATGCTGGTCATTATACTTGTACTCAAGTTCTCTTGCAATAAAAAATCTCTCTGCATCAACATTGGGCCCTCAATGAGAATGCATTTGAGAAAATGCACTGGCCTTGTTTCCCTGGCTAAAGGTGAATAGAGTACAGTGAGTGTCAGATTAATTTCTGGGATGGGAGAATTGTTATTGGGAGTGATTAATCAGAGCAAACAGGTGTTTTCTTCTAAATAAATGAATGTTGATCTCATTGCTACATGTAAAATTATTATAGAAGTTGACAGGATAGCTTCAAGTATCACACACAAAATGCTGGTGGGACGCAGCAGGCCAGACAGCATCCATAGGAAGAAGCACAGTCGATGTTTCAGACCGAGACCCTTCGTCAGGAAGGGTTTCAGTTGTTCTGCACCCTAAATCCGGCTATTGGTGCATTCTGCATCCCCATCACTGCTGTTTCACCATGCTTAAAATCTAGGGACCCCGCTCACATCCAAGCCTAGAATTAGCCAGACGCCAAATCATCAGGATTTCCGAATAATTGGATGATGGATTATTGGAGATTTTACTATATTGTAGGGAATTGTGTAGTATGGAGTAAATGTAGAAAATTGGCATTTATGTAAAAGATTGGACATGATCCAGGCATGCTCTTAGCAGCAGAGCAGTGGCAATGGGTTGAATGTAAAAGTTAATTTTGGTCCCTTCCAGAGTGGGACTTCTGTATAGTTGCCAAGGAAATGAACTGCAAGGATAAAGAAGTATTTCATACAATTTCAATCTCCTTATATACTTGTATAGGCATTTTAAGTGAAAGTTCACAATATTGATCTCCAGCTTGACTGGTTTGACCTGTAAGGCAAGGTTGAGCAGAGTGGTCTCTGGAGTTTAAAAGAAAGAGAGGTAGTTTTCATTGAAATGTTAAGAATTCTTAATACAACAGAATGTCTGAGCATGATGCTCATATTAATGAGGAAGAAGGCAATTCTGGAAGCGGCAGAAAAAGGCTTTGGCCACTGCCTGAGATGAGGAGAAATTTCTTCTGATAAATGTCAGTCTTTGAGATTCTGTCCCCGGAGGGTTATGGATGCTGAATTTTGCAAGAGAGATTAGACTATAGGGAAACTGAAAGTCATTAATAGTAATCAGGTAGAAGGCGGTGGATGGGTCAGGTTATTAAAAGATCATGTTTGAGTGGTCCTAACTCTCACCCTTATTCCTGCTTATTATTTTGTATGTTCACAATCATTGGCTGTCTGTAGTTGAAAAATCTCAGTCTTGGATGTACTTAATGATTCAGTATCTACTGCTTTCTGCAGTGGAAAATTCCATAGATTGACAATCTTCTGATCTCATTTTAATATATGGATGAAGATGAAAAAAGCCAGGATAAGCTTAGCAATAATTGGTTGAAATGTAGACATGGGTTGACCTGATCCTTGCAGTAATCCAGCTTGACATTTCCAACTCCTCCTGGAATCTATATAGTCTTCAGTGAGGGTTGAAATGGGATTCTTCCTTCCTTCTCTTATTTGTATATCTGTGCACTTGTAATGCTACTGTGACACTGTAATTTCTTTGTGATCAATAAAGTATCTACCTATCTATCTCTAGGGGTGAGGTGGTATAGTCTAAAAGCCAAGGCAAGTAATGCAAAGATTGGGAATATTCTTCTTCAATCCCTCCAGATTATTTCTGGACATTTAAGTTCACTTTGTGTCTAAATTACCAAATGCATAAATTAATGAGCTATGACTTAAAAATTGTAATGAACAGTATTTCGTAATCACTTGTAAGGAACTGATGTCAGCATCAGGATTGTATGCCATAATATGCTAACTATTGACTATGTTATCCTTTGATACACTAATGAACAGTGAGATACAATCATCTTTATGAACTGCCTAAAAATGTGTTTCTATTTTTAAAGGTGTTTTATGATTATGGCATATTATTGAATGATCTTCAATAGATCAAGAATATAATACCTGCCCTGCAAACCTTGCAAAATCTGCTTTTGGAGTATCTGGAGACTGGTGTTTAAAATTAGGAGATGTGTCCAACAAACATATTTGAGATCAATTTGACATAATCTAAGAGAAAGGTTTGATTGATCTTGGAGCAGGTTAAGAGGTCGGCGCAACATCATGGGCTTAAGGACCTGTACTGTGCTATAATGTTCTATGACTAAATGAACAGAATTATACCTTGTATAGCTAATGTGCCAGACCTCATTATTATAATTCCAGGATATTTCCCATTGCATGAGGAAAGATAGACAAGGCATGGTTGTTAAATGGTATTTAGGTGCGTAGTTGTGGCTCTGGGTCTCACACACACCCACTCCAAGTTGTCTGGCAGCGGGTAATACATGAAGAAGGAAATTTCCTGATTGCCATCTAGTGTCCTCCCTTGGGTGGTGAATCTATTGAACAGCATTTGGAAGAAATACTGGGAGTAGCAAACCACAATATGTATTTGATGGGGACTTTAATCCCTTCTCCAAGAGTGGTTCATCAGTACTGGCAATGACTCAGTCCTGAAGGACATAACTGCCAGACTTGGTCTGAAAACACCCTTAGCTGTTATTTGTTGATTATGCATCTGTTCATGTTGACATTAAGTGTGACCACAGTTTATGAGAGACACTCCTTTTTTTTCATATGAAGGATACCTTTTTTCATGTGTGGTATATTAATTAGTGTTAAAGAAATTGTCACAGAACAGATCTGGGCATCAATGAGGCACTGTGGCCATTAGCAGAGGTCGAATGGCATTCAATCACAATCAATAACTTAATGTTTGGCAGCTTCTGTTCCTCTAATTCATTGCCATCAAGCCAGGAGATCAATGTCAGTTCAATGAGGAGTGCAGAAGAACACACTGGAACAGTACCATCCATACCTAAAAGAGAGTTGCCATATGATAAAGCTACAGCACTGGACAGTATGCAAGCTAAACAACATGAGTAAGCCTGATGTTGTCATACTCTCAGAGCTATTCTTTGTGCAGCTATTTTCTGTATTTATGGTGAAGGTTTTCCAGTCGCTTAAGAGCTGCTCCATGAAGTATAGATTTTTCTGCAAGGTTCCATGATAGATAGCTCTTCACAGGCCATACCTCATTATTACTGTTAACCCTTAGACAATAGGGATGACAGAATTTCTTAACTGCCTTGACGTCGTAAACTTCTTTCGATCTACCCGATGCAAGGACACCACGTCCTACGGTGAATGTAACTTTAACTCCTTATTAGCAAGTTACCAGAGAGACCCCCCCCCCTTAAGCACTCTCTTGGGCTGCTCCGGGGGTCTCTGGTTTCTGAAGCAAATACAGTGCTTTTTATACGTATGCAGTCATGTACATAGATACTGGTGGGTGCACTCCCTTAGTTTCTGTACAGATGAGTATTGTTCAACTTATCAGCCATAAATTATTTGAGTAACAGCTCAACTTCCCTTATGTCTGGGAACAGCCAGACATAGTCTTACCCCTCAGAGTTTCCCACCCTTGAAACAAGCATTCGTTAGCTTATCTAGCAAGCGGTATGTTTCTTACAGCAGTTAATCAAACAAGGACTGAAGTTACAGGCAACACACATAAAAGTTGCTGGTGAATGCAGCAGGTCAGGCAGCATCTCTATGAAGAGGTACAGTTGACGTTTCGGGCCAAGACCCTTCATCAGGACTAACTGAAGGAAGAGCTAGTAAGAGATTTGAAAGTGGGAGGGAGAGGGGGAGATCCAAAACAATAGGAGAAGACAGGAGGGGGAGGGATGGAGCCAAGAGCTGGACAGTTGATTGCAAAAGGGATATGAGAGGATCATGGACAGGAGGCCTAGGGAGTAAGAAAGGGGGAGGGGGGAAGCCCAGAGGATGGCCGAGGAGTATAGTGAGAGGGACAGAGGGAGAAAAAGGAGAGAGAGAAAAAGAATGTGTGTATATAAATAAAAAATGGATGGGGTACGAAGGGGAGGTGGGGCATTAACGGAAGTTGGAGAAGTCAGTGTTCATGCCATCAGGTTAGAGGCTACCCAGACGGAATATAAGTTGTTGTTCCTCCAACCTGAGTGTGACTTCATCTTTACAGTAGAGGAGGCCGTGGATAGACATGTCAGAATGGGAATAGGACGTGGAATTAAAATGTATGGCCACTGGGAGATGCTGCTTTCTCTGGCGGACAGAGCGTAGGTGTTCAGCAAAACGGTCTCCCAGTCTGTGTCGGGTCTCGCCTATATATAGAAGGCCGCATTGGGAGCACCGGACGCAGTATATCACCCCAGCCGACTCACAGGTGAAGTATCGCCTCACCTGGAAGGACTGTCTGGGGCCCTGAATGGTAGTGAGGGAGGAAGTGTAAGGGCATGTGTAGCACTTATTCCGCTTATGAGAATAAGTGCCGGGATGGAGACCGATGGGGGGGGGTGGGTGGGAACGAATGGACAAGGGAGTCGCGTAGGGAGCGTCGCATACCAAGAATAATATCACCCGCTCAGCTTATCTTGTGAGAAACACTTGAATTTCTATGCTTTTTTCAAAGTCTTAGCCACTATGACCCTTACAAAATAGCCAGGGTCACAAGAGGCCTGCGAGATGCTAACTTCTTAACGTTATATTACATTCCCTCCTTTTATCATTTCATGATAATACATTCAGATTGGGGCCAAAAATGGATTTCTTAGCTCATGCAGACACATCTTGCAACATGTATTAATAAAAACTAATAACACACACATAGCATTAAGAGCGATTATAATTGTAATAAGCCCATGTAGCAAATAGGAACCCCAGGAACCTCCTAATAACCAACTTAACCACCCATTACCTGGTTTGGGACCTTGCCTGAAATCATCTAATTGTTTCTTAATAGACTGAATAGCATGTGTTATATGATTCGTTTGTGACGTGGGTGATATTCTTGTCCCCTACTAAGGCACATACTCCTCCTTGCTGAGCCAACTGGTAGTCTACAGCATACCGGATCTGTTGGGCATACAGTCGCAACTCTGCCAGCTTTTTATTTATGGCCTCCAGTCCTTCCATGGTATTGTTTCCCAGCACAGTCAGCCCATAAATAAGGTAGTTCCGATTTTTTGAGGCTATGGTCCCTGCTGAACCCCCTGCAGAGAGAGAACTCAGAAGCCCATGACCAAAAGAGGAGCCCAGCGGGACCAGATCCTTCCAGTCGGCACAGAGCTCCTTACTTACTGACCGTGCCACGAGTCTTCGTCGGACATGAGCCTTCTGGGGGCAGGGGACCGTGACTGGCCCAATCGTTCCCACTGCAAACAAGGCTGGTAGGTGGATGTGGCAGTGGTAAAAGTTCTGTTAAGAAGGAAAACGAATCTGTCCTTAGCCCGGTAGCATTTTATGGTAGACTTCCCTGCTCCCGTCATTTGTTTCTTCTGCCAGTCACCGGTTCCTGCATATGGATTAAAATCTGAAGAGTTATATGGGTATATCAGGGAACCTCTAGTAACATGTGTCCCGTTACACTTCCCACAGACCCTCTGTGGTCCCATGGTCCCATTAAAACACTGTTGTTCTGTACATGCACAACTAAACCATCCTCCTTGTATTCTGCATCTCCGGCGTATGCAATGAGTCATTGTGCAAGGGATATTGTTAGGAACCAGACCTACTACACAGCCCCAGCCTTCTCCTCCAAAACAGTAGGGGTAACTCTGTGTGTCAGAACAGTTGGCCTTTGTTCCTTTAGCGGGACGAGACCCAGTGCAGTTCGGTCTTGGGGATTTCCTTCTATTGTTGTATATAAGTTCTACACATTGCCCTATTGTCCCCTGCCGGAACCTGCCTGTCCTTCCTATGCAGGGGGTGTCCGAGGTATCAGTGGTGTACAGACTCTTAGGGTTCCATCCCAGGGTGGCTACAAACAAGGCTGATTTGGCAAGTGGATAACACACAGCACAATTACCATGCAGCTGCATATGGGTTTTATAAAACAGATTTTCCTCTAGAGCAGTCACCATAAAGGTGACGGCAATGATAAAGAGTCCAAGTCCAACCATCATCATTTTTCTTCCGGCGGCCATCGCTTGCAATCACTCAGATGAATCCAATGGCCGTGACCTTGTACATTTACCGCCGTGGGTGTCTGGAGAAGTATCTGGAGGGGTCCCTTCCACTGGGATCCAAGCTTGGGGCGCTCCCAATCCCTTCTCAGTACAGCATCTCCAGTTTTTAAGTCAGGCCACTCTGCCTCCGGTACTCTTTGTGGCTTGAATGCCTCCTGCACCTGCGAATGAAGAAACTTTAAAGAGGATGTTAACTGTCTGAAATACCTTTGTAACTCGCCCCCCCCCCATGATGTTGAGATCAGCTTGAGTCGGGGGTTGGGTATTGGCATCCCATGGGGTTCTTCCTGGGCGCCCATAAATGACCTCAGCGGCCGACACCCCAGTAGTTGAATGGAGTGTGATCCTCGTGGTACAGTGCCAACGGAAGAACTTTTAGTCAATTTAGGCCAGTTTCAGACATCAGTTTGGCCAATTTGTTTTTCAAGGTGTCATTAGCTCTTTCCAGTATGCCCGCTGCCCTAGGGTGGTAAGTACAGTGGAACTGTTGCTCGATATGCAGTACCTCACACAACTCCTTATTTATCCTTCCTACAAAGTGAGGACCATTATCTGAGCTTATCTGTCGGGATACCCCAAGTCTTGGTATGATCTCTGTGAGTACTGTTGAGGCTTTGTTCTTGGTGGTTGGATAGGCTTCAATCCATCTACTGAACACATCTACAACTATTAAACAATACTTGTAACATTGTACTCGCGGCAATTCAATAAAATCAAGCTGGATGCATTCAAAAGGACCACCTGGCAAGGGGGTTTTTCCTGAGGTACACTTTACTCCTTTTCCCGCATTCATTTTTTGACATATTAAACACGACCGTATTTTTTTTGTGTGCCGCCTCATTCAACCTAGGGTGCAACCAGGTGCGTAGCAAAATATTGCTCATTCCCTCCTTACCAAGGTGCGTATCAGTATGTAAGCCGTCAATAAGCATCGGTAATAAAGCGTCAGGTATACACACTTGGCCGACTGGAGTAAGCCAGAGGCCTGTTGACACAGAGTGCGAGTACCTATGCGTCTTCCATAATTGTTTTCCTGAGTCAGGGGTGTCCCCCTGGAATCGTTGCACAGCGCTCATGTCTGGAATACCCTATGTTGTTGTGTTCCGCTCGCAGGCCAAGGCCAGTTTCTCTGCTGTGGAGACAATGTGAATGGCTGTTCGCGCCACTAATTTGGCTTCCCCGAGTGATAGCGGAGGAATTGGAGAGGTGCGCTGAGCACTTAATAATAGCTAATTGTTTTGCGAGGATGGCCTTGAGGAGGTTCTTCACAAATGAGGCATTCTGAATAGGGGTTCCCATGGAAGTGAGAAGTCCCCGGTGTGCCCACAGTTGGCTGAAGTCATGGGCGACACCAAATGCATAGCGGGAGTCAGTAAAAATGTTGGCCACTCTATCTTCAGCCAAAATACAAGCTCTGGTCAGGGTAAAAAGTTCCGCTTTTTGGGCTGATACAGGGTCTGCAAGGATGCGGATTCAACTACAGCTAAGTTGTTTACAACCGCATAGCCGCTGAGGCGGGTGCCCTGCTCAGGAACAGAGGAACTACTGTCAATGTAAAGGATTAAACCTGCAGACGGGAAAGCTTTGTCCGAGAGATCCAGGCGGGGAGCAGTCAAAAAGTGGTTCCTCATTAAGCAGTCATGGGGTGGTTCTGTGAGGTCCTCAGGTGGGCTTTCTAAAAAGGTGGTGGGGTTGATGGTAGTGCAGTAGGCAAAGGTGAGAAGTGGGTTATTAAGGAGTGCTACCTCATATCTGTTCAATCTAACCTGGGTGAGGTGTTGGGTTTGATGGGAGGTCAAAAGTGCAGTTATAGTGTATGAGGAATAAACAACTACGGGCTGCTGCAGAGTTACGTTGGAGGCTGCTGTTACAAGAGAGTAAATGGCTGGGAGCATCTGTGAACATGGTGGGAGACCCCTTGCCACTGGGTCTAAGCAGGTGGAGAAATATGCCATTGGTCTTTTCCTATCTCCATGAGTCTGAGCAAGGACTGCTGTAGCGCAATCTTCCAGGACATTAACAAATAACTGGAAGGGGCGGTCATAGAGGGGACGTCCAAGAGCCGGAGCACTGGCCAACGCCTGTTTGAGTTAGTCGAAAGCGGCCCTTTGTTCTTGTGTGAGTTTGAAAAGTCCTGCCATCTGGCTGGATGCCAGGGGCAAGAGGTGCTTAGTTAGGAGGGCAACGTTGGGTAGCCACTGTCTGCAAAAGACCCAGGAAGGCCCTCATACTCTTTGGTATGGTTGGCGGTGGGGAAGGGCTGGCGAGCAACAGGTCATCCACATATTGGATAATGGATGACCCCCCTGGCAGCTGCAAGTCCTTAAGTTGGTTATGTAGAATTTGAGAGAAGATGGTCGGGGAGTGGACAAATCCTTGTGGAAGGCGTGTCCAAGTGTATTGCTGGCCTTGGAAAGTAAAGGCAAACAAATACTGGGAGTCGGGGGACAGTGGAATCGCAAAAAATGCATGCTGCAGGTCAATAATGGTGAAAATACATGAGTCCGCAGGGACATTACTGAGAATGGTGGCATGGTTGGGGACAACAGGGTGTAAAGGTTCAACTATCTCCCGTAAGTCTTGTAGCACATGCGACTCTGTCCATCCAGGTTTGGGGGCGGGTAGAATAGGGGTGTTACAAGGTGATTGGCAAGGGACCAAGATGCCCTGTTTGCAAAAAGCGTCCACCAGGGAAGTGATACTGTCAACAGCGTCCTTCCGGAGGGGGTATTGTGGAATGGAGAGCAGCTATGCTCCCTGTTTCACCCGAATTTGCACTGGGGTCACCCAGGTTAATCCTACCTCAACCTTTGATGCGGCCCATAAGTTAGGGGCTGGCTCATCCGAGGGGAGGCAGTGAGGCTAGTGATGATGGACACAGCCTGTTACCGAAAAAGGGGTAGGCTAATAAGTCAAAGTTTTATCTGGGAACATCTGGGGAGTTCCGAGGAGGCTCGGGTCTGCCTGTTCCGGCAGTCGGCAGGCTAGAAATCCTAACTACCTTGGTTTGTGTCCTGCAGCCACTGACAGGGTAATGTGGGGGGACACAAGACCCAACTGGCTCCATATCTCAGTAAGCACCTGAACTAATAATGCTGCTCCCTCCTTACCCTTTACGTCTCCCAGGACAGTAATGCTGACCATGTTGCCCACAAAGGGGGCATAATGGGTTTCTAATTCCTTTGAGACCCCTGAGGGGTCATATGCCAGTGTTACGTGTGGGTCGGGCACCTGCAAAGGTGGGTTGAAGTTTCCGGGACGAAGGTCCACAGCCCACCACTGAGGAGGATGGTGGACCCAAAAAGTCCTCTGGAGTCGGGACCACTAATAGTAATTCCAGCATCAAGACATTTCATTTTAAGTGGGACGGAGCACAGCAGGTCCCTCCCTGCTAGGTTAACTCTGAGGTCCAGAGTTTGGGCAAACTGAATTGTACTCTGTTGGTCCCCAGATTGGACTCGTAGGGGTTCTGTCAGTGGGTAGGATTTTTCTTGTCCCATTAAACTGCTCAGGATCACTGAGGTGTCTGACATTCTGAAACCATGTTGATTGATACAGGAAGATTCAAGTGTTGACGTAGTTGTCCCAGTATCTAGCATAAACGGAACATTGTTGCCTCCCACTAATAGGTTAAATATGAGCTCTTCTTCAGGGTTATCAGTGAGAACGGGGAGCATCAAGCCAGTATCTGGCTGATCAACTAGTCAGGCAGAAAACGGGTTATTGGCGATGAATGGTTGCCACCGACCCGGAAGTCTGGACTGTCGTTGGCGATCGGGACATTCCCTTTGCCGGTGATCAGAGGTGCCACAGAGGTAGCATCCTGTAACCCTAACGCCTGCTAAGGGTGGTTGCTGGGGCCCGCACGACAGAGGTCCATAGTTAGGGTTTCCCTCAGGCATAGGTCGGCCGCGGAAATTGGGCAGTGGTGCATACAGGGGTCCATGTGTTGGGGTTCTGGGACCGTTGGGATATGTAAGGTACCCGCTTCCCGATTGATCATCCCATCCAGGGACTCAAAACTGAGGTTCCATCTGATACCCTACATTATCAGGACCGGGATGTTGGGGCTAGGGAGGCCTCTGGACCATCTCGTGTTTTACTTTAGTAGGCTTGGATTCCTTAACGGTATCCCAATAATAAGTGAGTGCCCATCTCATCTGGGGACGAGTGTTATCAGGCCGATCCATATTATTTGTTCTCATAGCTGTAGCAACACCTTCAGGGATACATTGCGAAAGGAGAGCATTAAACTGGGGCGAGGAGCCTCCAGTGTTATAGACAGCATCTCCTGCATATGTGGCATAAGCCGAACAGAAGCGGTTCCAGAAATCAGGGCCGTCCTCCTCCCTCGGCCTGCATTCTAATACTTGGATGACATCTACCGGCTGCTGTAGGGTTTTCTTAAGGGCCTGCTTGATCCTGTCAGTCTGGTCAGCTGATTCTGGGACTGCTGCTTTAAATTCCTGCCAGTTAGAGTGCTTCAGGTACTCTTTCTACTTAGTCCGCTCCTCTGGGGTAAGGGTCATACAGCAACAGCTAAAGAGATCTTGGGGGGGTGGCCTGATACATCTTAATAGTTCCGGTTATGTGTTCTATTAAACCTTTGGGATTAGTCTTGCGGTTAGGCATGTGGCTCATAATTAGACACATCTCCTAAGGTTTCCAAGGAGTATACACCTGAATGGTAGGGTCCTGCCCTTGCCCTGCATTGAGGTTGGGAACTGTCCTGTTGGGAAATTGTGTCCTTACCCCATTTCCTTGGGGACCTATCGGGCCCTCTGGGTCATCATCATCAGTGTCAGGGTCAACCAAGGGTCCGTCACCCCCCAGAAAGTTCCGTCGCCTTCTCAAACTCTTGGTGGTATGTTTACGGGGGGGGGGTGCTTTTTCTGTTTTGATTGATTCCTGGTCCGTGCTGCAACAGGGTCGCAGAACTGTTCCTGGGATGGGGTTGAATGCGCAACGGAAGTGACCGAAGGGGATACTGTTGCATCCTTTTGAGAGGCATCGGGCAAATTATGCGGAGGTGGTGGCGAGATCGGGGGTATATGGGAGCGGTAGGGCGAATCATCCAATCCTCCTCAGCTTCATCCGTATCATTATTTTGGAACAACAGGGGCAAACCAGACATGTCAGGAGGTACCTCCGTTTTACCTTTGTGATCACCATTTTTATTTCCCAGTTTCTCTTTCCTTTCATGTCTTTCTCCTGCGCTCTCTCTCTCTCTCTCTTTACTCTGGTCAACATCGTAATCCTCACATTGATACTTCAAAACCTCCCAAGATTTAGGATTTAGGCTTGACACATACACTAATCCCTCTTCTATGCGCATTATATTCCTAGCTACTCTGTCTAGACTTGTTTAATTCCTCAGCCGTCTTTCTCCATGTTGACATTAATATTTTCCACCTTTCTGCGGAACCCCTTTTCCACAGCGCCTCCTCTGCTTTGACATTTATCCACACCCCACAAGTGCCCCCTAATGGCCATGTCTTATTCCCTAGTTTTTTATTTAATGACGTTGACAGTCTGCGAAAATCATTTTCATCCCTCGGGTTGTCTTTACAAAGTTTAAATAAAGATGTATCAGGTCCCTCCCGATTTATCAAGGCTCTGTCCCATTTTAGGATTCAAATTATTCACCCTTATTAACCTAGTGCCATGTCTCTCTGCACCCACTTCAGGGTCCTGATCTTCACTGGGGGATTTCCCTCTTAACAACTGGTCTAAGGCAGGGTGTCCGAGACAGGCACTTTCAAACAATATTATCCACTATACTTAAAGTTTTGAGGACTCTAACCCCAGATACCTTAATTTTGAGGACCTGAACCTGACCTTTTGATACCTTAATTCTGAGGACTCGAACCTCACCTTCTTGGTTACCATAGTACTCAGGTACTTTAACTGTGGTTCTTCAGGAGCTCGTTAGAGGGTCACCTATCAGACGAAAGGATCACCAAAGTGGTCAACTAATGAGAGGGATCGAGGTAAATCTTACCTCATGGGCCCATCTGTCTCAGGTCGTTGCCGCAGAGTTGATCACTGAACCTGCCTTCACGGAGATACCTCGTCTTGAGCTCCTGGCTGGCTCGCCAAGTTGTCGTAAACTTCTTTCGATCTACCCGATACAAAGACACCACGTACTACGGCAAATGTAACTTTAATTCTTTATTAGCAAGTTACCAGAGAGACCCCTCCTTAAGCACTCTCTTGGGCTGTTCCGGGGGTTTCTGGTTTCTGAAGCAAATACAGTGCTTTTTATACATATGCAGTCACGTACATAGATACAGGTGGGTTCACCCCCTTAGTTTCTGTACAGATGAGTATTGATTAACTTATCAGCCTTAAATTATTCGTGTAACAGCTCAACTACTCTTATGTCTGGGAACAGCCAGACATAGCCTTACCCCTCAGAGTTTCCCACCCTTGAAACAAGCATTCGTTAGCTTATCTAGCAAGTGCTATGTTTCTTACAGCAGTTAATCCAACAATGGTACAAATTATTCTATAAACAAGGACTGAAGTTACAGCGTTGCATACCAAGAATAATCACCCGCTCAGCTTATCTTGTGAGAAACACTTGTACCTCCATGCTTTTTCAAAGTCTTAGCCACTATGACACTTACAAAATAGCCAGGGTCACAAGAGGCCTGCGAGATGCTAACTTCTTTAACATTACATTACAAGAGGTCTGCGAGATGCTAACTTCTTAACATTATATTACATTGAGGTCCACAGTGATCAGCACATGTGAGGGGAAAATCGCTGCTTAACTACTAGAAAATGCCAATATTACTTTAAGAATAACCAGGAAATACAATCCTTGCCTTTGGGAAAATAAACATCTCTTGAAGACAGTGAAAAGTTGTGACTTGAAGAAGAGAGAGTGGGTGGGAAAAACATAGGAGATTGTACAAGTTGCCGGTGACTCTGATGTTTGATATCTTCAGTGCTGTCAAGATTACCCATTCTATCCCTCCGAAGTTCCATACTACCCAAGGCCAGAAGAGTTCAGAAAGGATAGTGAAGTACTTTTCAAACTTCTCAGCAATGTCTCTTATGTTTCCTTATAGCTATCTGGATAAGCCTCAGCAGCACTTCAGACTGACAAGATGTCAATGAGGCCATATGTCAACTGAAAGTCAGGAGTCTTGGGAGTAGTCCTTACTCCTGCTGCAGTTCTAAATATGGCGGTGACGAGTTTCTGTCTTGTACCCAGCCTTATCTTCCGTAACTGAGAAGAGGTGAACACTCTGTAGACCTCAGATACCCTCGATTGTGATAATCTGCAAGAAAGGAGATAAATCCAGTTGTGGTAACCTTTGGGGTTTCTGGATGTTTGCTCTGGGGAAAGTGATCCAACTGTTTCTCTCTACTGAAGAACTGCTTTCCTGAATCGTAGTGTGGCTTCTGTCCTTACAGAGACATGCTGGATGTACTGTCATGTGTCACCTCCCAAAAGAAATGCAAGGAGTTGCTCAAACTGTTGTACGTGGTGTTTATTTTTGTCCTGACAAAAGGCTTTTGTTTCTGTCAGTTAAGAACATCCTACTTACATTTGCCAACCTTCAGAAATTAACAGTTTCCCAACAGATCCATTCTCAGTGTAGTTTGATATCAAGCAAAGCTATTATCATTGTCCCAACACTTCTCAATCTTGGGGAGATGTACTCATGCAATGCTCCTTAAATGATTTTTGCTGGAGTGAAGCTAATTTACAGGGCAAATAGGAAACTGTTTAACTTCGCTTCTGCTTAAGAAGAGGTCTCTCTAATATTAGTTGTCAAGGTACAATACGCAAGCAGTGTTTGAGTATGTGCATGTTTGGTGGCTGAACTCCAGTTTATTGCCAGCTTGTTTAATGAGAGAATAGATCTTGCTCTAAATATCTATGAAGCCCCTGTACAGGTTTCCCCCGCCATCTGAAGATAGAGCGTTCCTATGAAATGGTTCGTAAGCCGGAATGTCGTAAAGCAAAGAAGCAATTACCATTTATTTATATGGGAAAATTTTGTGAGCGTTCACAGACCCAAAAATAACCTACCAAATCATGCCAAATAACACATAAAACCTAAAATAACAGTAACATATAGTGAAAGCAGGATTGATATGATAAATACACAGCCTATATAGAGTAGAAATACTTCTCCACAATCATTGCCTGAACTGTTCTCTGTAGTGAAAATCTCACGCATGCGCTCTCCAGTAACCTTTAAGCTATGAAGCTGCCAAATCATACCAAATAACACGTAAAAATACACAGCCTATATAAAGTAGAAATAATGTATGTACGGTGTAGTATCACAGGAATCGGGAAGACAGTGAGCACACTGATGATGGTGTGTTAGGCTGAGTCATCGGAGTTTGGGTGGTGCAGTGGCCCCCACCCTCCAGGCCGCGAACCGATACCGATCCGCAAAGCATGCAGAGGTACAGCGGTAGCCGGGAGGCACACAACACATCTTTAAGAAAAAAGCCGAAATAAACATGCTAATTAATTAGGTGCCGCCCAGCACGTAAATGTCGGCCCAGATCAGAGGCGATTGCCGATTGCGCCGCCTGTGATCTGGGCCGACAATTACGTGCCGGACGGCACCTAATTAATTAGCATGTTTATTTCGGCTTTTTTCTTAAAGATGTGCTGTGTGCCTCACGGCTACTGCTGCATTCTCTGCGAATCGGTATCTGTCCATGGCTTGGGGGTTGGGGTGGTGGGACACTGGGGTGTCATCTCATCGTCGTCTGTTTCCATTAGGGCAGGCAGGTCATCTTCTTCTATGTCTGCCTGCCTTGATATTGAAGGTCGAGGTTCGTCGTCTGCTGTGGCTGATGTGGAAGTCTTGAAAAACAACAGTATGCTTGACTGCTGAGCCTCGTGCATTTTTCTATCATACAGTTCTTTGTAAGGACTCAAACCATCTTGCAAATATGCCCTAAACCGACGTACCCTTTCAAAATTAAAGTCGTACTTTATCATTACTCATTTGGTTTTTATTGTTATCCTTTCCTCTTCCAATTGCATCAACTCTTCATCTATCAGTTCTTGGTCATGGGATGCCAAAACCTCTTCAACATCATCTTCGTCAACTTTCACAAGCCAAACTCACTTTGTCCTTACTTCGTTCACCACGATCGAAACGCTTAATTATGTCTAGTTTTACAATAGATGTAACACCCTTACGAGCTCTTTCAGGCTTTTCCGATGCCTTAGAACTCATCTTGCTAACGGCTGCTCACAGGCACGTGTTTAAGCAATGCCGGCTAGAATGCAGTTCCGAATCTGGGGGAGAGCGGCTGCTCGGGGCGCACGCTGCTTTTTCGTAACAGTGAAAACACCTTCTGTTAGTGAAAACAGGGAACTAATGTAGGTCTTTCGTAACAGTGAGGTTTTGTAAAGCGAACGTTCGAAAAGCGGAGGACACCTGTACTATTTTGGCCTCTGTGCTGCACTGGAAAGGATTTGGATGTTTCTATGTCTGCAGCCATGTCCCAATGAAGATAGACATCACATGAAACTTGTGTATTCAGTGGTATAGCATAGCCTTCGGCCATCTGAAGGTGGAGCAATGCATGTATGAAGATCAAGATCGCAAACAGGTCATGATTTACTAAGGCACCATTTATACCTGCCTCACCTCCTGAAGGATCAGTACAACCAATGTTTTTGCCACAGAATTCTCCAAATCTGCTGGCAGGATAAGTGTCAATGTCATCTCTCAGGTCATTTTTCCAGCATTGGGGCTCAGATGGGTAGGCTACATTGTCTGCAATGGCCATCATGAGAAGAGGTTGAGGTGGATAAAGGAAATGATTAGAAGATATTCCTAAAATCTTGTTGGGGGAGGATGGGTTAGGGTCATTACATCCCTGATGACTGGAATGGGTGTTGTACCTATTACATATTAGGAACATACTATTGTCATTTGTTGAAAGTGATATTTAGTGTTATTTAAACAATTATTTTCAGAGACCAAAGAACAAACTTTCATAACCTGCACCATATACTACCTGTCAAGACGTAAGCTCATCAGTTTCAAATTTGTGATTTCCCTTTGGTTTCAAGTCCTAGACTCTGGCTTCCTACTTTGAGTTGACAGTAGTTTTTCATTGTTCTTCCAGGTTCTCATGATATTCCTGGGAATTCTTCTGATGATTCAAACAAGAACCTCACATCTCCCATGGGGTTTCAATTTGAATTTGCATTTATTTAAATCTTACATCCATCCCACAATGTGAGGGAGTAAGAATCGTTGCATTATGACTCTGTCGCAATGTACAGACGTGAATTTATAAGTCTAATGGCTAGTAGAAAGGAGCAGTACCGTAGCCTGTTGGTCCTAGCTTTAATGCTGCGGTACCATTTGCCAAACAGAAGCAGTTGAAAAAGTTTATGGTTGGGGTGACTGGTGTCCCTGATGATCTTCCAGGCCGCCTTTCTGCTCCTGCTGCTGTAATTGTCCTCCATTGAAGGAAGTTCATGTCCACAGATGCGCTGGGCTGTCGTGAACCACTCTCTACAGTGCCCAGTGATCAAGGTTGGTGCATTTCCCATACCAGGCGATGATACAGCCAGTTAGGATGCTCTCAATGGTGCCCCTGTAGAAGGTCTTGAGGATTTGGGAGCTCAGTTGCCTGAGGTGGAAGAGATGCTGTTGTGCTTTTTTTGCCGGTGTGTACAGTCCAGGTGAGATCTTCGGTGATGTGTATACCAAGGAATTTGAAACTACTCACTCTCGACTGCAGACCGTTGATGTTGATTGGGCCGAGCCTGTCTTCGTTCCTCCTGTAATCCACCATCAGTTCTTTTGATTTTTGGACATTGAGAGAGAGGTTGTTATCTTGGCACCACTGTGTCAGGGTGTCAACCTCTCCTCTGTAGGCTGTCTCATCACTGCTAGAAATAAGGCCGATCAATGTTGTGTCATCTGTGAATTTGATCAGCGGATTAGAGCTGTGTGGCAGCACAGTTGTGGTGTAAAGGAAGTAGAGGAGGGGACCCTGGATGCAATCTCATCTCAAGATTGTCTTAATCTAGGCTTTCTGTTTATCGTTTATTACCATGATAACAACTGGCTGTTGAAACCTTGGATTCCCTCAGAAACATTTTAGATTGGGTCCATTGTTCCTTATCTCACTACAACCAGATAGCTTCTTACAACCTCCTAGTTTCTTATACCCCCCGCCTCCTCCACCCACCTTACCCCTCACTTGATTTTACCTATCACCTGCCAGTTTATACTGCTTTCCCTCCTCCCCATCTTATTCTGGTTTCTACCACCACCAGTTCCACCTTGACTGTTTATTCCTCTCCATGGATGGTGGCGGAGTTCCTCCAGCATTATGTGTGTGTTGAACCAGATAGCCAGTGTATTTATTGTTGTTTATCTCTTGTGGTTTAGTTTATTCTGTAATTAACTAATACTGAAGGTTCACACCTTTTGAAGTCATTGTAAGTCTTGCTGATATTTTCTTAGAATTCTTAGTAAACCTGAATTGCTAACCAAACTTTTGTAGCTGGTAACCCCCAAATATTGTTTTAAGCGGTTTTATTCTTCTGTTCTGTAACGGGTATTTTACCCCTTTGATTACTGCATGGCACAGTTGTACTGCTAGTAGAGTGGCTGCCTCGCAAGTTTCGGTAATTCAAATTTAGTCCTGTGCCTGTTCCCCTTGTGACCAGGTGGGTTTCATCCCTTCAGGTACTTCCATTTCAAAATTCAAGACTGTCTAGTGTCATTTCCAGTGCACAAGTGTAAAGGGGAACGGAATAATTGTAATTCCAGATCCAATGCAACATAAAAAAACAGTAAGGTAAAGAAAACAATAATAAAAAAATATAAATACATAAGATAGCTTGTACACTTACTGTATGTACATAACTTGATGCTAAGTACTTCCTGAGAAAGCTGAAGAAATTTGGCCTGTCCCCTAAAACCCTCACTAATTTTTATAGATGCACCGTAGAAAGCATTCTTCTAGGGTGCATCACAACCTGGTACGGAAGTTGTCTTGTCCAAGACCGGAAGAAGCTGCAGAAGATCGTGAACACAGCCCAGCACATCACACAAATCTTCCGTCCTTGGTCTCACTTTACACCGCACGCTGTCGGAGCAGTGCTGCCAGGATAATCAAGGACACGACCCATCCAGCCAACACACTTTTCGTCCTCCTTCCCTCTGGGAGAAGGCTCAGGAGCTTGAAGACTTGTATGGCCAGATTTGGGAAGAGCTTCTTTCCAACTGTGATAAGACTGCTGAACGGATCCTGACCCAGAACTGGGCCGTACCCTCCAAATATCCGGACCTGCCTCTCGGTTTTTTTGCACTACCTTACTTTCCATTTTCTATTTTCTATTTATGATTTATAATTTAAATTTTTAATATCTACTATCAATTTGTACTCCAGGGAGCGGGAAGTGCAGAATCAAATATCACTGTGATGATTGTACGTTCTAGTATCAATTGTTTGGCGACAATAAAATATAAAGTACATGAGTATCTGTACATAGCTGACTCTGAAAGGAAATGATAAAGTAGTGGTGGTGGGGTGTGTGGAAAGGTGGGTTAGTTGTTGGAGGTGCTGATTAGCGTTAGTGCTTGGGAAAGTAACTGTTTTTGAATCAGATGGTCCTGGTGTGGATGCTACATTGCTTCCTCAGTCCTTGAGCGGGTTGGGTGAGATACTTCATGATGTTGCTGGCCTTTTTTCTGTATCTGTGTCCTTGATGGTAGGTAGGCTGATGCTTGTGTTGCGTTGGGCAGTTTTGACTACCTATTGTTGAGCCTTCCTGTCCACAGCAGTGCAGTTTCTGTACCATGCAGAGATGCAGCATGTTAGGACACTGTCTAATGTGCATCTACAGAAGGTTGTTAATATTGATGTACATAGTCCAGCTTTCTTCAGCCTCCTCAGAAAGTAGAGGTGTTGGTGGGTTTTCTTAATTGTGTGGGAATCTATTCTATGACCATGGGAGGTTATAGGAGATGTGTACTCCAGGAGTTTGAAACTTTGCAGTTTCCATTACTGTGCCGCCGATGTAAAGGGGTGTGAGTGCGAGTTCTGAAGTCGATAACCATATCCTTTGTCTTGCTGACATTGAGAAAGAAGTTATTTATCTGGCACCAGGTCTTAAGCTCTTCTACCTCCTCTCTGTAGGTCACCTCATTGTTGGTGATGAGCCCCACCTACCAAAAATATGCAAATTATAGGTTAGTTGAACACTATAAATTATTCTTGCAATTTAGGGAGAGGTTTTGGGAACATGAGAAGTAAAAATGGTTTTGGTGTAGAATTAATGTAAATGGGTGTTTGATATTGGTGTGGACCTGATGGCGAAAAGGCGTATTTCCATACAGACTCTAATGCAAAATGGAGAAAGATCATGAAGCAACTCATCTGTGGGGACATGCAGAGTACTAACATTAATGGTAGAAGCAGCACAAAATCTCCAATGTACCTAACTCCTTCAAGTACTTCCTTCCCCATCTGCAGCCCAGTCTCAATCCTGCATTCGCCTCAACAACCAGTTCAGAATTTGTAGAGAATCAAATAATCCTCAACTTAGAGGAACTGCCCAAGACATAAAGAAAATGGATCAGATTGAAGATTTGTGAATGTTAGTGGATAATTAGACAGTTAATTTAGGCCCTTGCTATTTTGTTACATACAGTAATAATGATCTTGATGTGCACATAGAAGGTTCCCAAAATATGTACACGTGGATTGGTGGTACTGTTGAGAGTAAGGATTGTCACTTTTTTTTATGGAACAATATTGATGAACTCATAAGATGAGCAGAGAAATAAAAGAGGTATTTTGGGAAAACCACCAGAAGTACTGAGGAACAGAGAGGCCTTTGTCCAAGCATCTGTGGTGGCAGCAGGACAGGCAGACAAGATGGTTATGAAAGATACTTGGCTTCATTAGCCAAGACATAGAGTATGAAAGCAAGGTGGCTGTAGTAAGCAAGGTAACTTTTGTTAGGCTATAGCTGGAATAGTAGTTGCTGTCATAGAGTTGTAGAACACTACAGATGGTCTTGGGCCATTGATTCGGTGCTGAACCATTCATGTGCCTCGTCCCATCATAGCACCCGGGCTATGCACCCGAACCATCGCCCGCCAAACCTCTTCTTATCCATGTACCTGTCCAAATTTCTTGTAAGTGTTGAAATCTGCTCCTTCATCCTCCACTTGTGCTAGCAGCTCGTTCCACACTCTTGTCACCCTCTGAGTTCCCCTTATGTAGTTCCCTCTGTAGTTCCCCCTTATGTTCCCCTTAAGCATTTCACCTTTCACCTTTAGCCCATGACCTCTAGTTGTAGTTTCACCCAACCTCAATGGAAAAAGCTTGCTTGTATTTACCCTATCTATACCCCTCATAATTTTTGTATACCTCGCGTTCATATCTCCCATTAATCTTCTACATTTTAAGGAATAAAGTCCTAACTTAGTCAACCTTTCCCTATAACTTTGATTCTCAAGTCCTGGCAACATTCTTGTAAATGTTCTCTGCACTCTTTCAACCTTGTTTACATTTTTCCTCTTGGTAGATGACCAGAATTGCACACAATTCTCCAAATCAAGCCTCATCAGTGTCTTGTACAATTTCAACATAACATCCCAACTCTGTCCCTCAACACATTGACTTATGAAGGCCAATGTGCCAAAAGCTTTCTTTATGACCCTATCTACCTGTGATGCCATTTTCAATGAGTTATGGATCTGTATTCCGGGATCCCTCTGTTCTATTGTACTGTTCACTGCCCTACTGCTCACTGTGTAAGACCTACCCTGTTTGTTCTACCCAAAGTGCAACACCTCACATTTGTCTGCATTAAATTCCATTTGCCACTTTTCAGCTCAATTTTCCAGATCCCGCTACAAGCTTTGGTCTTGCTCACTATTCAGTACACCCCAATATTGGTGTCATCCCCAAATTTACTGATCCAGATTATCACATTATCATGCAGATAACAAACAACAGATCTAGCACTGATCCCTACAGCACACTACTAGTCACAGGTCTCCAGTCAGAGAGGCACCATCTACAGCCACTCTCTGGCTTCTTCTGTGAAGCCAGTGCCTAAACCAATTTACTACCACATCTTGAATACCAAACAACTGAATCTTGTTGACCAACCTTCCACATGGGACCCTATCAAAAACCTTGCTAAAGTCCATGTAGATAACACCCACTGCCTTCCCTTCATCAACTTTCCTGGTATCTTCCATGAAAAACTGTAAGATTGTTTAGACACGACTTGCCACGCACAAAGTCATATTGACTATCTCTGATCTGTCCCTTTCCATCCAAATACCTTTCAGTAACTTTCTCACTACTGATGTAAGGCTCACTGTCAATAAATCCCTGGCTTATTTTTAGAGCCTTTCTTAAACAATGGAACATAAGCTATTGTTTAATCCTCCGGCTCCTCACCTATGGCTAACGATGTTTTAAATATCTCTGCTAGTACCCCCGCAATTCCTGCACCAGCCTCCCACAAAGTCTGAGGGAACACTTTGTCAGACCCTTGTGATTTATCCACCCTAATTTGCGTCAAGACAGAAAACAGCACCAAATAACCTTGTGTCTTCTTTTCGCCCTCCTGATTTCCTTCTTAAGTGTTCTCTTGCATTTTTTATACTCTTCAGGTATCTCATTTGTTCCTGCCTGCCTATGCATCTCCTTTTTCTTAAACTAGGACTTTGAAAACCAAGGTTCCATTAACTCAGGGGTTCCCAACCTGGGATCCACAAACCCCTAGGTTAATGGTAGGGGTCAATGGCATAAAAAACGTTGGGAATCCCTGCATTAATCTGTAATCCTTGTCTTTTATTCTGGCAGGAACATTACAAACTCTGTACTCTCAAAATTTCACTTCTGAAGGCCTCTAATTTACCAAATACACCTTTGCCAGAGAACAACCTATCCCAATCCACAGTTGCCAGATCCTTTCTGATATCATCCAAATTGACCTTTCTCCAATTCAGAATCTCAACCTGTGGACCAAACCTATCTTTTTCCATAATTATCTTGAAGTTAATGGCATTAGGATCACTCAATACAATGTGTCGCCCTACACAAACTTCTGTCACCTGCCCTGTCTCACTCCCTGATAGGAAATCTAGTATTGTATTCTCTCTAGTTGGGACTTTATATATACTGATTAAGGAAACTTTCCAGAACACATCTGACAAATTCTTTTCCATCTAGCCCTTTTACAGTATGGGAATCTCAGTCAATATGTGGAAAGTTAAAATGATCAATTATCACTACTCTTGTTTCTTGCAACAGCCTGCAATCTCTCTGTAAATTTGCTGCTCTAAATCCCGTGGACTATTGGATGGTCTATAATACCATTAACATGGTTATAGCTTTCTTATTCCTCAGTTGTGCCCATAAAGCCTCGTTTTGGTCATCAATCTATTGGAAGGATTTGACTGCACTTTAGAGGGTGCAGAGGAGATTGTATAGAATGGGTTTGTTTTTCTTCATGTCGAGAAGTTTAAGATGAATCTGATTGAGGAATATGGTGATTAAGGATGCTGGGGAATTAATAGGCTGGATACTGAGACTGACTTTACCCCTTAAGTGTCTTTGACCGGGAGGCTCTGGCTTTAAGGTAAGGGATAGGAGAGTTGGGAAGGATTTGAGGATGGATTTTCTCCAATTGGGGGTGTATGAAATCTGGAATGCTCTGCTGAGCGATGGTGGAAATAACTTTTTAGCTGAGTATTTAAAGCACCAAGCATAAAAAGCTGTCTCAATTCTGCAAAATGAAAATATTGAAAGGTAATTGATGGCACATTGGGTCAAAGCACCTGTTTCTGTGATGTATGAACGGATGACATTTGTAACAAGTTCACTAGACCTGTGGAGTAGATGATCTGGGCATACGCAATAAATCCATACTAGGATAATAACCATAATAGAATCATTGAAAGACAGCACCAATTTGGGTGCTCAGTCAATGTGCAAAAGACAACAAACTGCAAATACAAAAAGAAAGAAATAATAAATATAAAAGCAATAAGTATTGAGAACATGAGATGAAAAGTCCTTGAAAGTGAGTCCATAGGTTGTGGGAACATTTCAATGCTGGGGCAAGTGAAGTTATCCCGTTTGGTTCAAGAGACTGATGGTTAAGGTTTAATAACTGTTCCTGATCCTAGTGGTGTGAGTGCTGAGGCTCTTGTATCTTCTTCTTGGTGGCAGCGGTGAGAAGGGAGCATTTCCTGGGTGGTGAGGTTACCTGATCATGGATGCTGCTTTCTTGTGACAACATTTACTGAAGTAAGAAACCTGAAGAACTTAAAGTTGCTGACCTTCTCCACCTCTGATCCTCCAATAAGGACTGACTTATGGACCTCTGGTTTCCTTCTGGAGTCAACAATCAGCTCCTTGGTCTTGCTGACATTGAGTTGTCACCACTGACATTGGGTTATTGTGGCACCACTCAGCCAGATTTTCAGTCTCCCTCCCATATGCTGATTCATCACCACCTTTGATTTTTTTGCCAGTTGTTTCACTGATGTTTTAATGTACACGTGACAAATACAACTAATCTTTTTTACTAAAGCATCTGAGAAAAGGAGGACCAGATGCAGGACTAGAAGATGGTGTGTGTTTTGTTGGAATAATAATTGAGAGCTTTGGTTGGTAGAGGTTGTGTGATCAGAGACCAGTGAAGGTCATTGACAATTGGTAGAAGAAAATAATAGTAGGTTGGATGTAGCTAAAATGTTAGTAATCTGAGGTTTCCAACCACAAACAAAATTTTAGGGGAAAAGAAATGGCCATTAAATAATTTGTCCTCTTTCTGATCAAGTATGTGATTCAGTGTGTCAACTTCATAGACCAAATGACTTTGGTTTTCTATAATTGTTTTTCAGGAAAATTTTTACCTTTGAAAACTATGTTGGGATCAAGATATGATGATTATGTTCCTGAAGAGAATCGATTCCATCCGAGTATGCTTTCAAATTATCTAAAGAGTTTGAAGGTAAGTAACTAAATATACAGTATGTCATCAAGTTTATCGTGTACATGGTAAGATACAGGTTGAGAGCATTTTGACTGACTGCTTCACTATTTGGAATGGGGAGGCTACTGCATACGATTGTAGCAAGCTGCAGAGAGTTGTAAAATTACTTAGCTTCATCTTGGGTGTCAGCCTCCATAGTATCCAAGGTATCTTCAAGGAGCTATGACTCTATATTCGTGGTCAGATTATCTCGTATTCTGCTGCTTTGAGGAAGAAGCAGAAGCAGGAGGAGATGGTAATTGTGGACAAGATTAAAGAAATTGATAAGAAATATGTTATGGCTCCTTCTGAGGAGTTATACAAACAAAGAACTGAACTTCAAATGGAACACAGTTTACTACTCTCGTCCTCGATTGTAAACCAATTAAAGAAAACAAGAAGTGAATTTTATGTTCACAGTGACAAAATTGGCAAGCTGCTGGCTAATCAATTGAAATCTAATTATGTTAAATCTCAAATCAATCAGATTTATAACCAAAATGATCGATTGATACTGGATCATGTGGGGATTAATCAAACCTTTTGTGATTTTTATTCTTCTTTATATCAATCAGAGTCTCCTCGAGATTCTAAATATATGAATGATTTTTTAGATAATTTAGACTTCCCTCAGATTTCACAGGATATGTCTTCTATATTAGATACTTCCATTACTATGGATGAGATTAAGAATGTTATTCTTTCTATGAATTTGGGGAAAGCTCCTGGCCCGGATGGGTTTACCGTTGAATTTTATAAATGTTTTGCTTCTTTATTGATCCCTTGGCTCTGTAGGGTTTTTGAGGCTTCTCTGAAACTTGGTAAACTTCCTGAATCTTTTAATAGAGCGTCAATTTCTTTAATACTAAAGAAGGATAAAGACCCTGCTCAATGTGCATCTTATAGACCAATATCTCTATTAAATGTTGATTCTAAAGTTTTTTCTAAGTTATTAGCAAATAGACTAGAAAAAATACTTCCTTCTATTATTTCGGAAGACCAAACGGGTTTTATTAAAGGTCGTTACTCTTTTTATAATATTCGTACATTGTTAAATATCGTTTATACTCCCTCACAAAATGTTCCTGAGTGTGTTATTTCTTTAGACGCCGAGAAAGCTTTTGATAGAGTAGAATGGCCTTATTTATTTAAGGTGCTTGAAATGTTTAATTTTAGCTTGAAATTTATATCCTGGATTAAACTGTTATATCATTCCCCTGTAGCCTCGGTCCGTACTAACTCTTTAAACTCACCTTTTTTTCCTCTTTTTCGAGGTACTCGACAAGGCTGTCCTCTTAGTCCCCTATTATTTGATATTGCATTAGAACCTCTTGCAATTGCCATTCGAGAATCTTCAAATATTACTGGGATAACTCGGGGATTAAAGTCCCATAAATTATCACTCTATGCTGATGATTTACTTTTATATATTTCTAATCCTGAGAAATCCATTCCTGCTGTTTTAGAGTTATTAGCACAATTTGGTTTTTTTTCAAGTTATAAATTAAATCTTAGTAAGAGTGAACTCTTTCCGATTAATAAACATCTTCCCTTATATTATAAATTTCCATTTAAATTGATTGATAACTATTTTTCTTATCTTGGGATTAAAATTACTTGTAAATATAAAGATTTATTTAAGATTAACTTTTTACCATTAATAGACCATATTACTCAACTTTCATCTAAATGGTTTCCTTTATATTTAACTTTGATTGGTCGTATTAATGCAGTTAAGATGTTTTTTTTGCCAAAATTTTTATATGTGTTTCAGGCATTACCAATTTTTGTTCCAAAATCTTTCTTTGATAAAGTTGACTCTAAAATTTCTTCATTTATTTGGCAGAATAAAAATCCGAGACTGGGTAAAATACATTTACAGAAAGCTAAGAGAGATGGAGGTTTAGCATTACCTAACTTTAGATTCTATTATTGGGCAATTAATATTCGACATATGAAATTTTGGTTACTTGACCAGGATATACTATCTATTCCTAAATGGGTAGCATTGGAACTACAATCTGTTCAGGGCTATACACTTGGCTCTATTTTAGGTTCCTCTCTCCCTTTTGATTCGAAACGCCTTAAGCAGGTGTCTAACCCGATAGTTAAATATGCTTTGCGTATTTGGTTTCAATTCAGAACATTTTTTGATCTTAATCAATTCGGGTTAGCGATTCCTATTTTAGGTAACATATTTTTTCCTCCCTCTTTTACGGATCGCGCTTTTCAAATTTGGAAGACTAAGGGTATTTTACGGTTTTTGGATTTATTTTTAGATGGTTCCCTTATGTCTTTTGAACAATTATCTAATAAATATAACTTATCAAGAATACATTTTTTTAGATATTTACAAGTTAGAAATTTCCTAAGTACTATACTTTCTTCCTTTCCAATGCTTCCTCCTACATATATTTTAGATTCGATAATTAACCTTAATCCATGTCAGAAAGGTGCATCGGCTATGATTTATAATATTATTATGAAACTTAGGAAAGCTCCATTCGATAAGATTAGGGTAGATTGGGAACAGGAATTGGGGCTTACCATTTCTGTGGATGATTGGGGGCAGATTTTACAATTAGTTAATACTTCCTCTATTTGTGCTAAACATTCCCTAATTCAATTTAAAGTTGTTCATAGAGCCCATATGTCCAAAGATAAGTTAGCGCGTTTTTACTTGCATATTAATCCTTTTTGTGATAGATGTTCGGGGCAGATAGCCTCTTTAACTCATTTGTTTTGGTCTTGCCCTACTTTGGAAACTTTTTGGAGAGATATTTTTAATATTATTTCTAAGGTATTAAATATAGATATCTCTCCTCACCCTATTACTGCTATCTTTGGACTACCTAAAATTTCTAGTAATCTTTCCCCTTCAGCCCGTAGAATGATTGCATTTCTTACTTTAATGGCGAAAAGATGTATTTTACAACATTGGAAAGAGCTTAATGCTCCAACTACCTTTTTTTGGTTTTCTCAGACGATATTATGTTTGAATCTGGAGAAAATTAGAAGTAACCTTTATGATTCTTCATGTAAATTTGAACAGATTTGGGGATCTTTTATTCGATATTTTCATTTAATGTAATATATACCCTTCTTGTTTTTTTTCACTGTTTTTAATGGAGGTCGGGATTGAGGACGTGATTTTAAGTTTAACTCTGTTTGGTTTCAAGTTAGCCCATTGCTTTGCTTTGCTTTTAGTTAGTTGCACGGTGGGTTTTTTTTTTGGGTTTTTTTTTTTCTTTTTTTCTATTGATATATATAAAATTTAGTATACTATTATGTTATCTTGGTTTCTTATGTTTAAATTACATTGTTTGTAGTATTTTTTTTGGTATTGATACCTTCTGTAATTTTATTATATTTTAACATTGTATTAATGTTTATATGGCTTACCTTTTTGTATACTTATTCAATAAAAAGATTTAAAAAGAAAGGAGCTATGACTCAGGAAAGTAGCTTCCATCATCAAGGACCCCCAGCACCCAGGACATGCCCTCATCTCGTTGTTACCATCAGGAAGGAGGTACGGAAGCCTGAAGGCACACACACAGCGATTCAGGAGGGTGTCTTCCCCTCAATAGTTCCATCTAATATCAGAGAAATATGTGCGACATACATCCAGACATTCTTGTTCTTCACAGACATCCATGAAAACAGAAGTGTCTCAAAATGTTAGAATGCCAAAGCCCCCCTACTCACCCCTCCCACGCACAAGCAGTAGCAAAGCAATGACTCTCCCTGACCCCCACCCACATCCGCAAAAAAAAGCATCAGCATCCTGCAGCCACAAAGTCAGCAATAGCAAAGCTGCTAAGAGAGACCATGATCTGCAGTACAACCAAAACTAATTCTTCATCTCACAATTAGAAAAACCACAGAATAAAGGGAGAGAGAAGTGTCCCCCTTTCACAGTGAGAGGGGAGACATAACGAAACAACTTACTGATTTGTGATGATAAAGTCTGTCGTGCTGCTTTTTTCTGAGTTCTCCAACTCGAGAATCGGTAACAAGCTCTATTGCACCAGTGAGAGGGGAAGAGAGAGAGAGAGACAGCAAGTTGCTGAGTGCAGAGCCTTTGACAGCTGATCCGCTGCTCCTGATGTTCTGTTTCCTCTCATGACACTTCAGTTGGCAGCACTGGCTTTGACTTGGAACACCGTAGGTGCGCTTGTCTTCTGGGCCGTGTCCTTGAGATTTCAAAAAGCAGCTGGTCATGAGCCCTCGGGAGCGGGTCCCACCACTGCAAAGAACTGAAATCTAAGTGTAACTCCAGGTCAAGGTCTCCAACAGAACCCCATCCACCCTGAAAAGGACAAAGAGAGACATCAAAGAGAGAAATTAAGCTGTGTCTGCAGCTGAGCTTGAAGGAGTTATTGAACGCCGTTGTAGCTCCACCCTGCAAATGGACATTGAACCCATGAGTGCTACCTCACTACTTCTTGATTTCAATTTTTTTTGCACTATTTATTTTATTTAACTACTAAATATATGACGTACTTACTGTATTTTAGTTTTTGTCTCTATTATTACATATTGCATTGTACTGCTGCAAAGTTAACAAATTTCACGATATATGCCAGTGATATTATACCTGATTCTGATTCAGTGTTCTTTATTACAAGGCTCGGGAGCCATGTCTGAGGAAGCAGTGTGGTGGGAGTGTGACCAAATATGTGGATGGTGTGCCTTGGGGGAAATGGATTAATGTGTGTTGTGGTTGGAAATCATCTGGGAGTGTGGGCAGATATTCAATGTGGCTGGAGGCCAGCTGACAGGGAATATGAGAAGGTGTGTATGTGGTGAAGGGAGGGATTTGTGGGAGGGTCAATTTGTTTGAAGCTTTTTTGTGCCTTACATTTAAACAATTTTCTCCCAGAGTACAGTGATGCACACTTAATCATTCTTTTTATTAATATTGGGTAGAAGTTTAGTTATTTCTATAGAATGTTTACAATTTACAAGTAATTGTGGAATGCCTAATTAACCTAATTACACTTTTTCTGTTTCTGATGTTCTTTTTAGGTGAAAATGGGACTCCTGGTTGATTTAACAAACACAAGCAGGTTTTATGATAGGGCTGAAATAGAGAAAGAAGGAATTAAATATGTTAAACTACAGTGCAAAGGGTGAGTAGGAACCTATCTGGAGAAGTTACATTATCTTGGACTTTGAAATTTCACCAATGGTAGAAAAAATGGTTTTTGTGTGCGTGTATACAAGTACATTTATATGTATTCAGGGTCAGAATACTTCCAAATGCAAAGAAAAAATTACTTTCCAAGGACAGAAAAATCCAAGGGAGAACAGGCCATTTGTATTTCATTGAAAAACATTCAAGATGGTATCAAGCACATAAGATTTGTGCAAATACAGATAGCAGGTCAAAAGAATGGACAAAGCGTAATCAAACTTTCCACGGCTTTACAGGAAAAATACTAGCATGGACAAGAAGGTTGGCTAAGTGGTAGAAGGCAAAGAGTGGGAATAAATGGGTTCTTTCCTTGTTGGCTACTGGTGACTAGTGGTGTTCCGCAGGGGCTGTTGTTGAGTCCACTATCTTTCATGTATTATGTCAGTTATCTGGATGATGGAATTAATGGCTTTGTGATCAAGTTTGTGGATGATACAAAGATGGAGGGGCAGGTAGTGCTGAGGAAGCAGGGAGTCTGTAAAAGGATTTGAGCAGATTAGTGGAATGGGCGAAGAAGTGGCAGATAAATACAGTAAGAAAGTGTATAGTTGTGCACTTTGATGAAAAGAATAAAGGCTTAGATTGTTTTCTGAACAAGGAACAGATTCAGACATTGGTGTTGTAAAGGGTCTTGGGAGTCCTAGTGCATAAAGTTAGTAGTAAGGAAGGCTATTGCAACGTTAGCATTCGTGTCTGGAAGTGTAGAGTATAAAAACAAGGACGTAATGCTAAGGCTTTAAGACGTTGGTAAGACAGCATTTGGAGTATTCAGAGCTTCATATCTAAGAAAGGACGTGCTGTCATTGGAAAGTGCCCAGAGGAAATTTATGAGAATGAGCCCTGGAATGAAAGGGTTAATGTACAAGGAGTGTTTGATGGCTCTGTGTCTGTACTCATTGGAGTTTGAAAGAATGAGGGAATCTCATTGAAACCTACCAAATATTGAAAGGCCTAGAATTCATTGGCACAGATGGCTCTGGAGGCCATGTCGTTGGGTATATTTAACACAGATGCTGATAGGCTCTTGTTCAGCAAGGACATCAAAGGTTACAAGGAGAAGGCAGGGTAATGAGGTTGAGATGGAAAATAAAAAAGCCACGATTGAATGATGGAGCAAACTTGATGAGCTGAATGGTCTAATTCTGCTCCTCTGTTTTATGTTTAAGTTCTGCAAAAAAAAAGACAAATATAATTATGAAAAATTAGAGCACAAAGATATCCAGAAACATATACTAAGTTTCTGAAAAGACATAAGTTAACAAGGTGAATGTTGGTCCTATGGAGAGTTATAGTGTTGTACAGCAGAGAAATAGGCCACAATGTTTTACTAACCCCACTTGCTTCCATTAATTCCAACGCTCTTTGCCTGGCTTAATAATTTTTCCAGATGCCTCTTAAATGTTGTTAATGTTTTTGCCACTACCATCATCTGTGACAACTCATTTCAGATAGCAACTTCTCTTTGCTTGGGAAAAAAATCCTCTTGAACCCCCTTTTAAACCTCCTTCCTCTTGCTTGCCTTAAACTTACACCCTCTAGTTTTAGACACACTTACCATTGTAAAAAGACTTTGGGTATCCACCTTATCTCTGCTTCCTGTAATGTTATACAGTACTGTGCAAAAGTCCGAGGCACATGTAAAAAAAAATCTGTAAAGATGCTTTCAAAAATAATGAAATGAATAGTTTCTAAATATCAAAATGTTTACCATAAAGAGCAGTGAACAGTAAAAAAAAAACAAAATCAAATCAATTTTTGGTGTGACTACCCTATACCTTTAACATTGCATCAATTCTCTTAGGTACACTGTCATGCAGTTTTAAGAAAATTGGCTGGTAGTTTGTTCCGAGCATCTTGGAAAACATGCACAATTCTTTTGTAGACCTGGATGTCCTGCTTGCTTTTGTTTCTTCAGGTAATCCCAGCCAGCCTCAGTGATGTTGAGATCAGGGCTCTGTGGAGACCATACACCTGTTGCAGAACTTCTTGTTCTTCATTTTTCTGAAGAGAGTTCTTTATGATCTTGGCTGTGTGTTTGGAGTCATTGTCCTGTCGCAGAATGAAGTTGAGACCGATCGGACACCTCTCTGATGGTATTGTGTGAAGGTTGGGAATCTGCTCGTTCTTCTCAGCATTGAGGATTCCTTTAATTCTGACCAGATCACCAACTCCATTTGCAGAAATGCAGCCCCAAACCTGCAGGGAACCTCCACTGTACTTCACTACTGGCTGCAAGCACTCATCCATCTAACACTGTCCAGCTCTTCTATGAACAAACTGCCTCCTGTTTGAGCCAAAAATTTCAAATGTTGACTAGTCAGTCCCAAGCAATTCCTGCCATTGTTCAGCACCCCACTTTTTGTGGGTAGGTGGCTTTGTTTCCACTTCAGAGGAATGGCTTTTTGCCAGGAACTCTTCCATGAAGATCACTTCTGACAAGGCTTCTCTGGACTGTGAAGGGATGTACTTGGGTTCCAGTGGTTTCTGTGAGTTCAGAGCTAATAGCAGTGCTGGATAACTTCTGATTTAGGAGGGACATGTTTAATGTTTCTCTCGCCTGTTTCTGTGGACGAGCACTGTATTTCTGGTCCTTATCCTTGATTGTTTCTTTGTGCTACTTTAAAAGAGCTTGGACAGCACATCTTGAAACTTTGGTCTGCTGTGAAATTTCTGCTTGGGAGAGACCTTGCTGATGCAGGGCGACCACCTTGTGTCTTGCTGCAATGTTTAGTCTTGTCATGGTGTAAGAATTGATGATTTGAGGAGTAAACTGTCACATCTACCACACACTTACCTTTTATTTTGTATGTCTTTCACCCAATTTGATTCCTTTTATACTTGTTTCTGTTTCAGTTAATCAGTTTTATTAATTCAACTCATGATACCATTGATCATTAACACCTTTTTGTAGGTACTTAGCCCAGTGCGTGATTAAACAAAAGTAACAAAGTAATTTTTATTTGCAATGTCTATTGCTTAATATGTTACTTTCTTTAACAGAATACAAAAAATACTCTAACATATGATTTTTTTGGAAATTGAATGTTTAGAAATCTAAAATTTACTCTTGTACTGACACAGCAAAGCAGAAGACAAAAAAAACTAAAACAAAATGTATATTAAAAGAAAACTCTAGAATGCCTAAGACTTTTGCCTATCTTTTGCACCTCTTGGCCATCTTTGCTCCGGAGAACACAGACCCAGCCTCTCCAATCTCTCCTTATTCAAGCCAGGCAACAACATTGTCAATATTTTCTGCACCCTCTGCGGCTTTATTATATCCTTCTTGTAGTATGGAGACTAGAATGGCGGACAGCTGTCAGAGTGAGGACTAACCAATGTCATGTACAGAAGCAAAATGATCTCTGAGCTCCTGTACTCAGTGCCTCAGCTGATGGAGTACTCTATCACTTTGTCTACCCGTGTTGCCACTTCCAGAGAACTTGAACCTCTAGATTTCTCTATTCAACAATATTCCCTAGGGCCCTGTCATTCATTGTATGTCCTCCTTAGGTTACCTTCTCAAAATGCATGATTTCTTGTGTGATTTAAATTCCATCAGCCATTCTTTCCCCCACTTTCCCATTTGATCATTATCCTGTTGTAACTTTAGGGAATTTGGTTCTGGGGACTGCCAGGTATCATATCTTTTGTTGACTGCTTAATTTCACTTAACTATTCTGAAGTATGCATAATTATGCCACCTAATTGCTAAGAAAGGATTGAATGCAGTTCTTTGTCTTTTTGAAACATTATTATTGGATTGATTGGAGGGTGTGTCATACAAGGATAAAAGCCTATGACAGGTTGCCAGTAGTGGTAATTGGTTTGTTAGAATTGGCCATTACACGTATTCCTAATCTCGTTAGCTCATGACAAAGGTAGTAATTTTGTGGTAACAACCCTGGAAGCCCTGCTCTTTAATCTTCTGCAAACCCTCTGCATTTGCTTTGAAGTGTTTTATCTTACAGGTTGCATGAATCATTGGTACCAGTGTAGACCATGACCTCTGGCTGCTCACCCTTCCCTTTAAGTAAGTCCTGTGTCTATTTAGAGACATCCTTGACTCTGGCACTAAGGAGGCAACACTTCAAATTGGAGCCTTGCTCGTGGTCACAGAAACACCTCTCTGAGCTCTTGACTAATGTGTCGTCCATCATTACTGCTTGCCTAGACTTTGACCTATTCTGCTGTACAACAGTCACTGCTCTGGTTGCTGGTGTTCTGCTGTTGCTTGCCTTGGAAGCCAACCGCCCTTCCCCAGCAAAAAAGTATCCAAAACAGTATACCTGTTAGAGAAGGAAATAACCTCAAGGGATTTCGGCGTTCATGGTGGTCACCTGTCTTTCTGGGTGAGCCTGAGGTCTGACCATATTCCTGAAATTTCAATCAGTAACATGCTCTGCCTCTTGCATGCTCGTCAGTGAATCCAGCTTCTGCTTCAAATGATCCATGTGGTCTGAGAGCAGCTGTAGTTGAACACACTTCCTGAAAATGTAGTCATCAACGTCACCTGACTTTCCTCTGATCTTCCACAGCTCATAGGAGGAGCATATCCCTCTGCTGACTGTTATTTCTACCTCTGAAGTTAGTATTGAGTAAGAGAAAGGTAAAGGAAAAAAAAAAGACCTTTCAAGAAAAAGGAAAAACCTTTCTTTGACTTGTCATACCTTGTCACTGCTCAGCCTCTTTGCCAAAGCTTCTGCACTTAGACCTAAAACAGCCCTTCTCAAAATGGCTACTCCAATATGGCCACCCCATTAAATACTGGCTCTGTCCCTTTTGTATGCTAGAGCTTAATCAATTGACCTTTCTTTAGGAAAAATCAATTAGGCTTATCTTGAGCTGATCACTTTTGGTAGGAACAAAAAAAGCCTTGGAAATTAGTAATGGAAAACAAGGACAAGGTAGATGAATTAAGTGGATACTTTGCTTTAGTCATAACCGGAGAGGCTACTTTTAGTATTCCAGGGATTGCATAAATTGGGAATTGAAAGGGAGAGAGGAAATCCAGGAAAATTCCAGTTACAGGGGTGTTGGTATTTTGAATCTATGGAACGTCAAGTCTCGTGTCCTGATATATACTCCATCCTAGGTTCTAAAAAGAGTGGCTAGTGAGATAGTTGGATGTGCTGGCTTTAATTTATTAAAATTCCCTAGATTCAGGAAAGGCTTTATTAAATTAGAAAATTACAGATATAAATATTACTCATAGAGAGGGAGAAAATCGGTAGATGCTGGAAATGAAAGTAATACACACAAAATGTTGGAGGAACTCCACAGGCCAGGCAGATAAAGGGTCTCAGCTCAAAACACCGACTATTTACTCTTTTCCATAGATGCTGCCTGGCCTGCTGCGTTCCTCCAGCATTTTGTGTGTATCACTTAATATATTGTTTTGGGGAAAATATTAGAGGCCATTGTTAAAATGTTTTAAGTGTTAAAATACTTAAAATATGAGATAGAGGAAAAATAACATGTCTTTTTGAAGGGGAAATCATGTTTGATCAATAATTTGGAGCTGTAGAGGAGTAGCATATGCTGTGAATAAAGGAGTCAATATACGATGTAAGAATTCCAAGGTTGCGTTTGATAAGGTACCAGATCAAAAGTTATTGTGAAGAATCTCATGCTGGTGGAGATGAGATGAATAGAAGCTGGCGAATAGGAACTACTCAGTAGTCATAAAGGGAAGCAGTGTCTCTGAAGTTTTCAAAGCTTCATGATAAGTTAGTAGTGAAGGACTACTGTGGGTTGATTAGAATGGAGAATTGAGGTTACAATCAGATCAGTCATAATCTTGTTAAATGGTTGAGCACGTTGAATTAGTCGATTCTTGCTTCTATTACATATGTTTGTGTGAAACACTTTAGGCTAGTCAGAGCCATTTTAGGCTAGTCAGGCAACACACATCAAACTTGCTGGTGAACGCAGCAGGCCAGGCAGCATCTCTAGGAAGAGGTACAGTCGATGTTTCAGGCCGAGACCCTTCGTCAGGACTAACTGAAGGAAGAGATTTGAAAGTGGGAGGGGGAGGGGGAGATCCAAAATGATAGGAGAAGACAGGAGGGGGAGGGATGGAGCCAAGAGCTGGACAGGTGATAGGCAAAAGGGGATATGAGAGGATCATGGGACAGGAGGTCCGGGGAGAAAGACAAGGGGGGGGGAACCCAGAGGATGGGCAAGGGGTATAGTCAGAGGGACAGAGGGAGAAAAAGGAGAGTGAGAGAAAGAATGTGTGTATAAAAATAAATAACGGATGGGGTACGAGGGGGAGGTGGGGCATTAGCGGAAGTTAGAGAAGTCGATGTTCATGCCATCAGGTTGGAGGCTATGCAGACGGAATATAAGGTGGTGTTCCTCCAACCTGAGTGTGGCTTCATCTTTACAGTAGAGGAGGCTGTGGATAGACATGTCAGAATGGGAATGGGATGTGGAATTAAAATGTGTGGCCACTGGGAGATCCTGCTTTCTCTGGCGGACAGAGCGTAGGTGTTCAGCAAAGCGGTCTCCCAGTCTGCGTCGGGTCTCGCCAATATATAGAAGGCCACATCGGGAGCACCGGACGCAGTATATCACCCCAGCCAACTCACAGGTGAAGTGTTGCCTCACCTGGAAGGACTGTCTGGGGCCCTGAATGGTGGTGAGGGAGGAAGTGTAAGGGCAGGTGTAGCACTTGTTCCACTTACAAGGATAAGTGCCAGGAGGGAGATCAGTGGGGACGGATGGGGGGGACGAATGGACAAGGGAGTTGCATAGGGAGCGATCCCTGCGGAAAGCGGGGGGGGGGGGAGGGAAAGATGTGCCAGGAGGGAGATCAGTGGGGAGGGATGGGGGGGACGAATGGACAAGGGAGTGGCCACACATTTTAATTCCACATTCCATTCCCATTCTGACATGTCTATCCACGGCCTCCTCTACTGTAAAGATGAAGCCATACTCAGGTTGGAGGAACAACACCTTATATTCCGTTTGGGTAGCCTCCAACCTGATGGCATGAACATCGACTTCTCTAACTTCCGCTAAGGCCTCACCTCCCCCTCGTACCCCATCCATTATTTATTTATATACTCACATTCTTTTTCTCTCTCTCCTTTTTCTCCCTCTCACTATACCCCTTGCCCATCCTCTGGGCTTACCACCCCTCCACCTTTTCTTTCTCCCCGGACCTCCTGTCCTATGATCCTCTCGTATCCCTTTTGCCAATCACCTGTCCAGCTCTTGGCTCCATCCCTCCCCCTCCTGTTTTCTCCTATCATTTCGGATCTCCCCCTCCCCCTCCCACTTTCAAATCCCTTACTAACTCTTCCTTCAGTTAGTCCTGACGAAGGGTCTCGGCCTGAAACGTCGACTGTACCTCTTCCTAGAGATGCTGCCTGGCCTGCTGCGTTCACCAGCAACTTTGATGTGTGTTGCTTGAATTTCCAGCATCTGCAGAATTCCTGTTGTTTGCGTTAGGCTAGTCAGAGCCATTTTTGAGTGTGGAAGGGGCCTGTACATCAAAGATGGAACCTTGGCAGATAAAAAGGATGATGCAAAATTGCAAATATGAGGAGTTTTAAAGGCAATTTTTTTTTCCTCTAATAATATTCCTTCTCATTTTCCAAAGCAATTATTTAGGTCAGCAGTTCGCAACCACCGGCTTGCGGACCGGTACCGGGCCACGAGGAAACGATACGAGTCAGCTGCACCTTTCCTCATTCCCTGTCACGCACTGTTGAACTTGAACATAGGGTTGCCAACTGTCCCGTATTTGCCGGGACATCCCGTATATTGGGCTAAATTGGTTTGTCCCGTATTTTCCCCGCTAAGGTAGACATTCCTATGAAACCTTTCGTGCCAAAATGGAGTAAAGCGAAGAAGCAATTACCCTTAATTTATATGGGAAAAATTTTTGAGCGTTCCCAGACCCAAAAAATAAGCTAACAAATCATACCAAATAATACATAAAACCGGAAATAAATAACACTAACATATAGTAAAAGCAGGAATGATATGATAAATACACAGCCTATATAAAGTCGAAATGATGTATGTATAGTCGGGAAAATAAAGGCAAAACTGATTAGTGGGGAAAAAATTGGCACATACGCGCATGCGCACATCTCACGCATGCACACACAGATGCCTGGGTAAGGCTTCATGGTCATGGTAGTCTTTCCTGGGGTAAGGTGCCCAGGATTTGACTGCTACTTTTGTCCCTTATTTGGGAGTAAGAAAGTTGGTGACCCTAACTATAAAAGACATGTTGAGGTGAGTTTAACCCTACTTGAACCTCCCCCCCCGGTCAGTGGTCCGCAAGAATATTGTCAATATTAAACCAGTCAGCAGTGCAAAAAAGGTTGGGGACCCCTGATTTAGGTTGTCTGGGAATGTTGAGAGGGTATTGTCTCTCGCGCTGCATTGGAGCCAACGACGTTGATGGGGGTGAGCTAGGGTGCAGGGTTCTCCTATTTGGTGGCTGCATTGTCTGCAGAAACATTGCATCTAGGTGAAGAAGGTAGGGAATTCCCCATTTGTTTCTTTGGAAAGGAGCCCCATCAGTTTAAAAAAAAGTCTAACTTGTTCTTTTAAACTTGCAAGTTTACCAATGTTCTGCTGGAATAGGGTGTTTGATTTTTAATTAGTTCAGTGGCAACACTGGGTATATCTGGTAATCCTAACTTTTCCATCAGTATTTTTGTAAACTGAACTAGGTTTGGGGTAAAGAACTGAAAAAACCCTACTAAACTGAACTAGGTTTGAAATCTTGACAGGAATGAGACTTGAGGTGGCAGTAGTGGGTTGAAGTGCAGTGTAAACCAGGGGTCCTCAACCTTTTTTGCACTGCGGACCGGTCTAATATTGACAATATTCTTGCGGACTGGCCGACCCGGGGTGGGGGGTGGTGGTGGGGGTGTTCAAGTAGGGTTAAACTCACCTCAACATGTCTTTTATAGTTAGGGTCACCAACTTTCTCACTCCCAAATAAGGGACAAAAGTAGCAGTCAAATCCCGGGACACTTTACCCCAGGAAAGACTACAATGACCATGAAGCCTTGCGCAGGCACCTGTGTGTGCATGCGTGACGTGCGCATGCGTGTACGTGCCGATTTTTTTCCCCACAAATCGGTTTTGCCTTCATCTTCCCTACTATACTGTACATACAATATTTCTATTTTATATAGGCCGTGTATTTATCATATCATTCCTGCCTTTACTATATGTTAGTGTTATTTATTTTTGGTTTTATGTGTTATTTGGTATGATTTGTTAGGTTATTTTTTGGGTCTGGGAACGCTCAAAAGTTTTTCCCTATAAAGTAATGGTAATTGCTTCTTCGCTTCACGCCATTTCGGTACGGAAGGTTTCATAGGAACACTCTACCTTGGTGGGGGAAATACGGGATAAGGGCGGTCCCGTATGGGACAAACCAATTTAGCCCAATATACGAGATGTCTGGGCAAATACGGGACAGTTGGCAACCCTCTGTTCAAGTTCAACAGTGTGTGACAGGGAATGAGGAAAAGTGCAGCTGACTCGTTTCGTTTCCTCGTGGCCCGGTAGCACATGCTTTGCAGCCCGGTACCAGTCTGTGGTCTGGTGGTTGGGGACCTCTGGTGTAAACAAAGTTTCTGGAAATTCAGATGTCATGAATTTGAACTGGAAACTCTCAAAGGTGGTAGTCTTGTGTCTGGAGAATTGAATGGGTTGTTAGTGTCATGTGTAAAATAGGTGAGCATTATAGAGATCCAAGCTTGTTCTAATAATTAAGCTTTAATTTAGATCGTAAAGCAGAAAGTTATTTAAAATCTGTGATGACGTGCTATTTGCATGGAAACCCAGACTTCCATTGAAAGTGTTCTGCAGGAATTCGCATGAATGACTTGTATGAAATGTAGATGGATAGGTTAATAAGTATGCAAATGACAAAGACTAGTGTGGTAAATAGTGTAGAAGGTTTCCGAAGGATACTGTGGGATTTTGATCATTTGCAGGTGTGGTGGAGAAATGACAGATGGAGTTTAATCTGGGCAATTGAGGTGTTGCACTTTGGGAGATCAAATGAAAAAGAAAAGTACACAATTAATGGCAGGACCTTTTAACAGCATCAATGTACGGAGTGGTCTTGGTGTGTGTGTATATATATATTATATATACATTTAAGGTGAGAGGAGGAAACTTCAAAGATGACATGTGGGTAGCTTTTGATTTTCAGTGGATGCCAGGAATACGCTGCTGGGTTGGGTGGTGGAGGCAGATATAATAGAGCTGTTTTAACATGCTCTTAGACATGTTATATAGGGAATGGAGGGATATAGATCATGTTCGGGCAAAATGGATTAGATGTCAATACCTTGATTAGTTTAGCACCACGTTGTGGGCTGAAGGGCTGTACTGTTTTTTAAAGCTTTAGCTCTAAATGCTCAAAATAATTTTAATCAAATGAAGCTGTCAGACACATAGAACTTCGATTTAAAATGCTGAGAATTACAACTTGGTTTTCTTCTTTATGGATATACTAAATGTCTTGTTACGATATTAGACCATAAGACATAATTAGGCCATTCAGCCCGTTAAGTTCACTCCACCATTCCATTATGGCTGATCCCGGATCCCATTCAACCCCTCTCACCATATCCCTCGATGCCCTGACCAATCAGGAATCTGTTTATTTTGCAGTGGTCTGAATGGAAGGTAGGCTGTTAATAAATACTAGCATTAACATTTTTTCTGTGTCATACAACAGAATGTAGAACAGTGCAGCGGATGAGCAGACCCTTCATCCCATGACGTTGTGCTGAACTAATTAAACCAGTTATTAAATCACTTCTGCCTTTGAATTGTCCATACTCCTCCATTCTCTGCATATTCGTGTGCCTATCTCAGAGCCTCTTAAGTGCCTGATCTATTTGCTTTCTCTGCCCTCTCTGGTAGTGGATTCCAGGCACCTACCTTTTTCTGTGTTTCATTTAAAAATTTGCCACCCATCTCCTTTGAACGCCCCCTCACCTTAAATTTATCCCCTCTGGTGTTGGTTATTTCAATTCTGGGAAGAAGATGCTGTTTGTCTATTCTGCCTTTCCCCCTCATAACCATATAAACCTCTAACAGATCTCCCCTCAGCCTGGGCTATACCAGAGAAAACAACACAAGTTTGTTCAATCTCTCCTTATGCACATGCCCTCTAATCCAGGCAGCATCCTGGCAAACCTCTTCTGCACTCTATCTAATCCTTCCTCTAAAGGGCTGACCGGGATTGAATGTAGTGTTCCAGGTGAGGCCTAACCAGTTTTATAAAGCGGCAGTACAACTTCCTGACTTTTGAATTCAGTGCCTTGATTAATAAAATCAAGTATTTTATATTGTCATCTGTGCAGCCACTTCCAGAAAGCTATGGACTTGCACCCCTAGATCACTCTGTACATCAACACGGGTAAGGGGCTTGCCATTAACAGTGTACTGTCCTTTGCATTCGACCTTCCAAAGTGCAACACTACACCCTTGCCTGGACTTGGCTTCATCTGCTGTTTCTCCATCTATATCTGCAATTGATTTAAAACCTGCTATATCCTTTGACAATCTTCTATACTGCACAATACCACTAATCTGCATAATGTCTGGGAATATATCAACCCACCTATCCAAATTTCATTCTACTTATTTATATATTGTTACAAACAGCAGAGGTCCCAATATAAATCCCTATCACTAGTCACAGACCTTTAGCTAGAATAAGTCCCTTCAATCACTACCCTTTGTTTTTTGTGGGCAAGTCACCGTGACATCTTAATGCCTGGTAGTATATGGTTAAAACAATATATTCGTGTGGGTAGCATTCTGAATTGATTCACATTGTTAGTTTGGTACTTCAGCTGCATTTCTTCCAATCCCTCCCCAAAAAAATTCTTTACCACCCCTGAAGCTTGGTTATCTAATATATTGTTGCAGTACCTAATCCTGCTGCTGGATGGAGCTAAATATCTTTGCAGTTCTTTTTGAAAACAGTAATATTGTTGATTAGCGCTGAGCTTTAATGGAATTTTGAGTAAAGAGGTTCAGTAGCAAGTCCGATGAATTGAAAATTACAAATATTTTATATACTGAGAAAAACAAGTTAATATGAAAAGAGCAACACACATCAAAGTTGCTGGTGAACGCAGCAGGCCAGGCAGCATCTGTAGGAAGAGGTGCAGTCGACGTTTCAGGCCGAGACCCTTCGTCAGGACTAACTGCAGGAAGAGTGAGTAAGGGATTTGAAAGTTGGAGGGGGAGGGGGAGATCCAAAATGATAGGAGAAGACAGGAGGGGGAGGGATAAAGCCAAGAGCTGGACAGGTGATTGGCAAAGGGGATACGAGAGGATCATGGGACAGGAGGCCCGGGAAGTAGGACAAGGAGGGGGGGGACCCAGAGGATGGGCAAGAGGTACATTCAGAGGGACAGAGGGAGAAAAAGGAGAGTAAGAGAAAGAATGTGTGCATAAAATAAGTAACAGATGGGGTACGAGGGGGAGGTGGGGCCTTAGCGGAAGTTAGAGAAGTCGATGTTCATGCCATCAGGTTGGAGGCTACCCAGACGGAATATAAGGTGTTGTTCCTCCAACCTGAGTGTGGCTTCATCTTTACAGTAGAGGAGGCCGTGGATAGACATGTCAGAATGGGAATGGGATGTGGAATTAAAATGTGTGGCTTATATACTTCCATCCCCCATCAGGAAGGTCTCAAAGCTCTACGCTTCTTTTTGGATTCCAGACTTAATCAGTTCCCCTCTACCACCACTCTGCTCCGTCTAGCGGAATTAGTCCTTACTCTTAATAATTTCTCCTTTGGCTCCTCCCACTTCCTCCAAACTAAAGGTGTAGCTATGGGCACCCGTATGGGTCCTAGCTATGCCTGCCTTTTTGTTGGGTTTGTGGAACAATCTATGTTCCGTGCCTATTCTGGTATCTATCCCCCACTTTTCCTTCGCTACATCGACGACTGCATTGGCGCTGCTTCCTGCACGCATGCAGAACTCGTTGACTTTATTAACTTTGCCTCCAACTTTCACCCTGCCCTCAAGTTTACCTGGTCCATTTCCGACACCTCCCTCCCCTTTCTAGATCTTTCTGTCTCTGTCTCTGGAGACAGCTTATCCACTGATGTCTACTATAAGCCTACTGACTCTCACAGCTATCTGGACTATTCCTCTTCTCACCCTGTCTCTTGCAAAAACGCCATCCCCTTCTCGTAATTCCTCCGTCTCCGCCGCATCTGCTCTCAGGATGAGGCTTTTCATTCTAGGACGAGGGAGATGTCTTCCTTTTTTAAAGAAAGGGGCTTCCCTTCCTCCACTATCAACTCTGCTCTTAAACGCATCTCCCCCATTTCACGTACATCTGCTCTCACTCCATCCTCCCGCCACCCCACTAGGAATAGGGTTCCCCTGGTCCTCACCTACCACCCCACCAGCCTCCGGGTCCAACATATTATTCTCCGTAACTTCCGCCACCTCCAACGGGATCCCACCACTAAGCACATCTTTCCCTCCCCCCCCCGCATTCCGCAGGGATCGCTCCCTACGCAACTCCCTTGTCCATTCGTCCCTCCCATCCCTCCCCACTGATCTCCCTCCTGGCACTTATCCGTGTAAGCGGAACAAGTGCTACACATGCCCTTACACTTCCTCCCTTACCACCATTCAGGGCCCCAAACAGTCCTTCCAGGTGAGGCAACACTTCACCTGTGAGTTGACTGGAGTGATATACTGCGTCCGGTGCTCCCGATGTGGCCTTTTATATATTGGCGAGACCTGACGCAGACTGGGAGACCGCTTTGCTGAACATCTACGCTCTGTCCGCCAGAGAAAGCAGGATCTCCCAGTGGCCACACATTTTAATTCCACATCCCATTCCCATTCTGACATGTCTATCCACGGCCTCCTCTACTGTAAAGATGAAGCCACACTCAGGTTGGAGGAACAACACCTTATATTCTGTCTGGGTAGCCTCCAACCTGATGGCATGAACATCGACTTCTCTAACTTCCGCTAAGGCCCCACCTCCCCCTCGTACCCCATCTGTTACTTATTTTATGCACACATTCTTTCTCTCACTCTCCTTTTTCTCTCTTTGTCCCTCTGAATATACCTCTTGCCCATCCTCTGGGCCCCCCCCCCCTTGTCTTTCTTTCCGGACCTCCTGTCCCATGATCCTCTCGTATCCCCTTTTGCCTATCACCTGTCCAGCTCTTGGCTCTATCCCTCCCCCTCCTGTCTTCTATCATTTTGGATCTCCCCCTCCCCCTCCAACTTTCAAATCCCTTACTCACTCTTCCTTCAGTTAGTCCTGACGAAGGGTCTCGGCCTGAAACGTCGACTGCACCTCTTCCTACAGATGCTGCCTGGCCTGCTGCGTTCACCAGCAACTTTGATGTGTGTTGTTTGAATTTCCAGCATCTGCAGAATTCCTGTTGTTTGTGTTTAATATGAAAAGAAACTAGTTGAAAGGCATTTGGTCAGTTACATGAAAGCAAGTCTTTCCAATTTCCTGGTTCAATGATTTAGAATTCAGTTTGAGCTGTGGTTTATGCATGGCATTCTTGCATCAGTAAACAAGAATGATGCTGTCACAACCCTGGGCATTATTCTTGTATATTAATGGAAGATCTGCATTAAGAGCTGCTTTGTATTTATGTAACAACATGTAACAGAGAAATACTCAAGATCTAGAATGGGAGGAAAGTGTCTCATATGAAGTAACACACATCAAAGTTGCTGGTTTACGCAGCAGGCCAGGCAGCATCTCTAGGAAGAGGTACAGTCGACGTTTCGGGCCAAGACCCTTTGTCAGGACTAACTGAAGGGTCTCGGCCCGAAACGTCGACTGTACCTCTTCCTAGAGATGCTGTCTGGCCTGCTGCGTTCACCAGCAACTTTGATGTGTGTTGCTTGAATTTCCAGCATCTGCAGAATTCCTTGTGTTTGTGTGTCACGTATGAATATTGGGTGAGTGAGGATTATGGGGTGGGGTGCAGGGGGAAGCTACTGCAAGTACTTCTAGACGTAGAAAAAGGAGAGATGTACAGTTGAGTGAATTTGTGGATATATGGTGCAAGATTGTGATGGATGTAATTTCAATGTACTGGAAATGGAGTGACTGTAGGTGGCTTCCCTGACTGCATTCTGGAAAAGTTGTAGTTCATTTAAGGTTTGAAGTTCTGGATCAAGCAGGATGATTAGGTTGTTTCTGGCCTGATTCAGCTTATCTTGAGCTAGCAAGGCAAGGTTGACATGGAGAAATATACACGAAGACTACAGAGGATGTCATTTATAATTCTGCTTGTGGCAATCTTCAGCTCAGAGCAGAAGACCAGTGAAAGAGGTGAGTTTTTGGAGAAATGGGTGAGATTTGGGATGTGATTAAAATATACTTCAAGTGGAAGCATGTGAAGGAGAAGCCAGCAATGAATAGGGAGGTAGGTAAGCAAGGAGGGTTAAGAATTTGTGCCCTGCCCTGTGATAAATTTGTATTTAAAAATGCTTTCTGAAGATGTTATCTTACTTTGTTATATTTCCGGATGTTAGGAAGAACTTAATCTAAAGTAGCTGATTGTTCCTAATTGTTGGAAACATTACATAAATCTCAATTGCTTTCAAATTCTGTATCATTTCAGACTACTTTGCTGACAGCTTAATTGATCTTGAAGCCATTTGAGAAATGATGAATTGGGGATCAGTTGTTACAAGAATGATATATTCTGATTTCAGTGATGAGCCTTGGAAATAATGCCAGTCTGAAGACCAGCCATTAGGTTTAAAAAAAGTTTTTCTTTGTATAAATACTTGCATATGTGAACTTTTTTAGATGGCGATTTCCCTGATAAATCAGTGTGTATTAACTGGCAGAGTTCAGACAGAAAGCTTATAAGACAGAGGGGACAGGTATCTCTTTGGCTATAACAACTACAGTCTCTTGGCAGTAGCAATTACAGTGCCTTCTGAATAGTCTGCTGAACTCTGATGCTTTAAGTAAACTTTAGTGTTGGTAAATTCTGTATTGTAGATCAAAATATTTAATACCATTTAAGAGTTTACGTTGCTATGATCCATTCACCCATTGCCTGGGGTTGACAACATAAACCCATTACATTGACTTAAACCAGTGCGTCACTTTTAAAATATTGACTTTTATTTTTCAAATGCTTTCATTGTCCTGTCCTTCCATGTTTCTCATCTCTTCCCCTTTACTAATTCTGGCCTCTTAAGCATGCTTGCTTTTAACTGCTGTGTCTTATGCAAGGTTGTGAAATTCCCTCAGGACATCTCTGCATTTTTACCTGGCTTGACATTCCTTAAACCTTTTTTGTAGTATCTATCTTGATATCCCAGAAGTGACTCAGTTTTAACTTTTTTAAAAATCGTGATTCTGTTGTGACATTTTCTTACATTGACAGTGCTCAGAATACAGGTTGTTTTCCAGCCATCAGTCAAAAAATGCTGTAGTAACCTTTAATTGCCACCAGGTAGCACTGTCCCTATTTTATTATAAGTGACCAAGACCAAAATTGCTGAATCCAAAAAGTTTATCAATATTGTCATGATTTTACTTTGCTGAAACAGAGTTTGTATGTAATCTTAGGGCAAGTGCTGGGAAAAAGACAGTGTACCTTCACTCTTATGTTTTTATGCACTTCTGCAAGATCACCCCTCAGACTCCAAGGAACAGTTTCCTAGTTTGCACATCCTCTGTCTCTCTGAGACTTGACAACATTATCATAAATCTGTACTGTCCTCTTTCCAGCTTAGTAACAGCTTTCCTATAGCAGACTGACTAAAACTGAACACAATATTCCAAGAGCTGCCTTACCAGCATCTTATACAACTGCAATATAATAGCCTAGTTTCTATACTGAATTTTCTGTCTGATGAAGATCACTTTGTATACCGCACTGTCTACCTGTGACTCTACTTTTCAGTGTACTATGCACTAAAAATCTAGGCTCGTTGGGGCCCTATCATAGCAAACATCGTACCCTGACTTGTTTTCCCAAAATTCCACACCTTGAAATTCCATTTGCCCACTTACCCAGCTGATTAAAATCCTGCTGTAATTCTGAATAACCTTCTGCCCACGTATCATCTGTAGAGTTATTACCATGCCTTGTATATTCTCATGCAAATCATTGATGGTGATGACAAACTGCACTGGATCAATGTTAACAGATGAGGCACACCACTACTCACAGACCTCCAGTCTGGAACACAGTCTTCCGCCATGATCTTTTACTTCCAACCATGGAGCCAATTTTGTATCTTGCTAGTTGGCTGTTCCTTAAACCCATGTCATGTCATGTAATCTAATCTTCCAGAGCAGTTTACAATGCAAAATACTTGTAAAAGTATTCAGCCCCCAACCCTTTGTTCACTTAAATGGGTATTATAACACCAGGGATTTTGATCCATTTAACTGAAATTTTTTACTTGTCGATCACAAGCGTCTTTTCACAGTGGAGTCCAAAAATGGAAAATTGTAAAGCATGTTAAACTAAAAATTCAAAAAACTGAAATATCAGCAGTTCACAAATATACATCCCCCTTTGCTCAGTTCTTAGTTGAATCATCTCTTACAGCTATTACAGCCAGTAATGTATTTTTTTGGATAAATCTCTGTTAGCTTTGTGCAATGTAATGGAGCAAGATTTGCCCATTCCTCCTTGCAAGATTGTTTAAGCTGTGTCAGGTTAGTTGGGGAGCGTTGGTGGACAGCCATCTTGAGGTCTTGTCAGAGATGTTTAATTGGATAAAGGTCATGACTCTGATTGGGCCACTCAAGAGCATCAATTTTCTTCATTTGAAGCCACTCCATGGTTTCTCTGGCAGTGTGCTTTGGGTCATTGTCCTGCTGAACTTCCTCCCAAGTTTAAGCTTTCTGACAGAGGCCAGCAGATTTTATCCAGGATCTCTTTTTATTTATCTGCCTTCATCTTACTGTCAATCCTGACCAGATTTCCAGTCCCTTGTGCTGAAAAACATCCACATTACATGATGCTACCTCCGCCATACTTTACAGTAGGTATGGTCACCTGGCTGATGCACAGTATCAGATTTACACCTTATGTACTGCTTACAGCTGAGGCCAAAAAGTTCCACTTAACTTTTCATCCAACCACAAGACCCTCTTCCACATCTTTACAGTGTCTTCTGAGTGACGCCTTGCAATGTCTTTGTGGGCAAAGATACGTTTTTTTTAGTCGGGACTTCTTCCTTGCCACTCTTCCACAAATACACTTTCTATGCAAGCCATGAACTTCATCAACCGTTGCAGCCACTGAATTCTGCAGCTCAGAGTGACTGTTGGTGTCACAGTAGCCTCTCTTACAATTGCCATTCTTTTCTGGTGACTAGGTTTAGAGGGATGGCCTGACGTAGGCAATGTGGCTGTGGTTTCATAATTTTTCCAGTTTTTCATGATGGACTACACTGAGCTCGGATGTATGTTCCGTGCCTTTGAGATGGTATAGTACCCAGATTTGTGCTTCTCTGTTATCATTTGCCTGACTTGCCTTTGATGCTCTTTTGTTTTCATTTTGGTTTGGTCTGTTGAAAATCTTCCATACTGTTGGACCTTACGGGGTGGGGGGGGCGGGGGGGTGTAATTTATTCAGGTGATCCTCCAATTTTCTACATCAACAAATTGGGAGAGTTGGTAAGGTATTGCACCTGAGGAAAGTTAGTGTAATAATTAAAAAGGGGATGAATACTTTTTCAGTGTCAGAATTTTTGTTTTTAATTTTTAGTAAATTGTTGATTCTGGAATTTTTCATTTGATATGACATGATGTACAATGTTTTGTAATTTAGCTCAAAATGCTACTTCAATATATTTTAAATTTAGAAAATGAAATAGTAAAATGTGAAGTTAGTTGTGGAGGCTGAATCCTTTTTCAAGGCACTGTAGATTACATGTACCATCATACCCTCATTGACCCTCTTGATTACTTCAAAAACTGAAATCAAAATCATGAGATGTGATCTCCCATGCTTCTAGCTGAAATGACCATCCTTAGTAAACCTCCGTCTTTCCCAAACTGTTTATATTTCAGGCTGATGACTCCCATCAGTTCTGAAAATGTTATCAATTTGAAATGTTACCATTCTCTCTATCTTCGCAGATACCACCTTTCCTGCTTGAATATCTCCAGTGTTTTCTGTCTTTATACATTTATATTTGTGCACTTCAGGAAATGGATTGTTTCAAGGAACTCTCAAATATTTAAATACTGGTCGATTGAGAAAGCTTTTGAATGTTTATGTGAGACGTGTATAGCAAATATCTTTATTAAAACTTAATGGATTAATTCTGGAAATTCTTCAACTTGTTTTTAAAAATAAATTTGTGCTTGTTAATACGTTAAGTATAGGATTATGTGTATTTGTGACTAGATTTTAATTTTGTTTCATTTAGACATGCTGAGTGCCCCACTGAAGAAGTAACAAAAATGTTCATTCGATTATGTGAGCATTTCATATTTCAGCACCCAATGGAATTAATCGGTACGTACTGAGGGAACAAATCTGGATGTATTGAATCCCTTTGAAATCTTCTTGCTTTTTGCCTTTTTATTCTCTGTATTTGAAGAGGTAAGTGCACACTCAAAGTGCGAGAAGCTCACAAACAGAATGCAAGTAATTGACCAGGTAATTGTGTGTACAGCCTATAAGAAGTTGAACAAGTTGGCTAGTAGTTAAAGAGTGGTTAAAAGATATTATGTAGTATACTTCTCAGAGACCTGGCCACGACCCAATTATGATTGGAGCTAACTATTCCAATCCAAGGATGCAGAAGTTAGGAGAGAGAGCAGCCATGCTGATTCTTAGATTGTCGAATGTGTTCTTGATTACCAATATTAACACTAAGGGAGCAGACTAAGTACTAGTATGATAAAAGAAGCTGAAAATAAGTAAATTTATGAAACACTTCATTCAAATTTCAGTTAGTGTTCTAGAATTGTGTTAATATTCTTTTATGGTCGCATAGTCTAAATTAGGGAACTTGGTATCTATTAGCACTGTACCAGAATGAAAGCAGTGGTACTGGATAGTGGCCTCCTTCCTGGGCAATCGGGGATTGACCATTCCTGATGAAGGGTCTCGACCCGAAACGTCGACTGTGCTTCTTCCTATGGATGCTGTCTGGCCTGCTGTGTTCCACCAGCATTTTGTGTGTGTTGCTTGACCAGCAGTGTTGGTGTTCCCAGAAATATTCATGCCTTGTAAAAGAACAAAAAAAAGTGTGATTTCTTTACCTCTGCTCAGCCTATATCACAATTTTACTCCATTATAGTGTTTTAAAGTTTGGAAGCAATGCTTCAGTTGTACAGAACATTGATAATAGGTCATCTAGGCACAAAACCTGAGAAAAGAGGTGATGAAGAGTGGATTGTTACTGGATTGGTAACCAGGCTTGAGGGCGAACCCTGAAGGGATTGGTTACATCTTTTCAAATTTATAAGTTTGTGGGATGACGTAGTTAAACTGATTAATAGGTCACAAAGTAGCTCATTCTTCCAATGCCAAAATCCGGGTTGTTTATCCTACTAGTAGATGAAAATCAAAAATTGTAGATGCTAGAAATCTGAAATGAAATCAGAAAGTGCTAGAAATTCTCAGCAGGTCGGGCAGTACCTGTGGGTCAGACAAAGGAACTTTGACCTGAAATGTTAGCATTATTTTTCTTTCCATGTGCCTTACCTGACTTGCTGGTTGTTTCCAGTACTTCCTGTTTTTGTTTCGGGCCATAACTAGAACTAGGCTATTTTAGTGAAATCATGATGCTGAGATACCACCTAGGGTGCACTTAGACACACCATTGGCAATGTAACCTGGGGTCATCGGATGTTTCGGATCTTTCAACATCAAGCACTCTCTTGCCCAGGCGACCCAGCTAGGGTTGATGAAGCCCTGGTTTATGTCCCAGCAGCATTGGTTCATGGGTCCCCCTTTTGATCCAAAGCCACCTGGAGGCTCACTCAGCAGCCTTTGTGATGGTCTTGATGACTCTTTTCTTTGCAGTCCCCTTAATGCCAAGGAGAGTAGGCTCTGGAGCCAGTGAAGCTTCTACACCTCACCTCTGTAGGCTTGCTTTGTGCTCTCCACCCCTGTCTCTGGCACTGCTCTACCAGCTCGTGGTATTTGGCTTTCTTATCCTCAAAGGCCTCCTCAATCTGTTCTTCCTAAGGCACTGTCAGTTCAACCATGACTACTCGCTTCACGGAAATCCATTTGTATGATGTAACAGCTAGTGGAAATTTAAATTTAGTGTGCCCACTGATTTTGGAGCTTGAATTTTCATAACAGATCAATAAATGAATAGAGATTGTATAAAGGTAGGTAATTTGAATTAATGTGCAATTATTTTATGATCAAATTAAATACTACAATCAGTTTGAGAATATGAAGAACATCCTCCTCTGCTTCTGTCATCTTCAGACTAATTAACATTTTGTCAAAATTGCTCTTAAATCAAAGATCAGTGGAATTGTATGCAAGCGCTTAAGATAGTTTGCATCTTGGTTCTATTTTCTTTCATGTTATTAGATACCTCATTATTTGGTGTTTTCTTAAAACTGCCACGTGCAGCATTTTAAAAATGCAGATTCAAAATGCATCTTGCTGTTCTGTGCCACAGTATCACTATATTATTGTTCTTTTAGATGCTTTTATTCCTGTCTAATGTAAATAACCAAATAATTACTGCACAGGTTTGAAATAAATTTTGTTGGCCTTTATATTATCATTATTATACAGATGTCAATGCATGCATCACTTTATTATTCTCATACCTTTTGTAATCAAGTTATAAGGAATTATTTTGCAGTTGCATCACAATATGATGAGATATCATTTCCTCTGTTTGGGGACTAATAGCTTAGATTTTCTCCTTACAAGCTAGTATTTCTGCTTTGAACTTCTGGCATTTGATTACATAACTGGGCAGAAACTTTGGAATTATGATTCACTGTGGAAGTCCTGAACTGCCAAGCTGATGTCCAGTCTCAGGCAATTGCACTTCACTCTTGGACTCTGCCCAGGGCAGAGAATACACAGTGGATTCTGGTTATTTGGGTCATTGGTGAATCGGGGCGGCCACATATTTGAGACAGCTCTTTAAGAACAAAACCTAATTGAGAAAATAGCTGGGAATCTCTTCGTTTATTTGGAACACAAATTTGGACAGAACGCTATGCCGAATAATTTCTAACTAGCGTCAGTCACATGCACTGGTTCAAAGGTTCATCTTATTATTGAAGTATTTACACAGAATACAACTCTGAAATTTGTCTCTTCTCCAGATAGCCATAGAATACAGAAAACCATATAAGTAGTTAAAAGAAAGACATCAATCCCCCTCATGAAAGAAAAAGAAACTAAAACTTGCAAATCCCAAGCACCACCAACCCCACCCTTACACAAAAACCAACAGATCACCCAAACTCCAAGGCCGTCAATCTACCACAAGAAATGATGGGTGAGAACACGAGAGAGAGAGAGTAAAAAAACAAGGAACTGAAAGAAGCCAATATGAACTACAGTCCAATTGATAAATCTCAGTATTTCGATAACATCTCTGAGAGCATCAGGACCCAGCGGCCCCTTTAACAGCGTCTCGGACCAGTGGCTCCTCTAGCGTGCCCGTGAGACATCACACTATGCTTAGAGTCAACAGTTTTTAAATAATGTTTGTTGTGTCTGATTGTCTTCAGAAAGCAGTGATTCTTGTTACTGATAGTTGCAGAGAAATAAGCAGTAAGACAATTTGGAACTGTTTTGCTCACAGTGGTTTCAAGCATTCAGGCTTGGAGATGCCCAATTAGCTGGGAGTGAAAATGAAACAATTTCACTACTTCAGCAAGTTAGGGACTACAAAGAATTTGAAGGTATTGACAACCATTGTGAATGTTACAATGAAAATGAAGATTTGGAGGATACAATCATCGAAATCATTGTAATCACTAGGTGTCGGTGCTGATTTTGTTCATTCACAGCAAAAGAACCCGGCAGAGTACAGGTATATTGGATGAATTCTTCCGTCGATCACAATTGGGAACTAATACACAGATTTATAGTACTATAGTAGTGTTGGTAATGTTCTAATTTGTTCTGTATGTTATTTGAATACACAATTTGTTACTCAGTTAAATGATAGTTTGCCTTTATTTATATACCTTTTTAACCATTTCCATGAAACTTCGGCTAATTGGGGCAGCTGCTTAAGTGAACCAAAATGTACTGGTCCCGCTGTGTCCCAATGAACCAGAATCCACTGTACTTCCATAAATTTCTGAAGATAGCTGCCCAAATTGGTGGGTGTATTGATTTTAATCGGAAGAAATGGCTATTGACAGAAGACTAATTAATTACAAGGTATATTTCTTTTTAAAATATAATTTAATAACTTTATTGGTTTCAAATGCTTAAGGGTTTCAATTGTTTATTTTAAAATGCAGATTTATTTTTAACATTTTAAATATTTTTTAAAACATTTATTTCTATACAAAGGTTATCAAGCTACGCACATTATACCCAAGTTTTAGATTTTAGACATATGTTGGTGGCAAGCATTCTCTGCACAGTAAGTAGAGGTTAAGCTTTCTACTGTATTTCACAATTCAGAATTTGTTGATCGGGAAAAGATCTGAGAAGAATTATCTTCAAATTTTGTTTTTGAAGATATATATTTATACCATTTGAAATGCATATTCAGCAAAAGAACTGATTTTTTTTGAAAGGCCATAAACAATCCATTAACTAGCTTCACTAATCAATAATCCCTTATTTATTGGTCTGGATATTTGGCAGATGTCTATCTGACTTAGGTTCTTCAAATTAGTTGGTTGTGAAAATGGGAATAAATTAAATAGTAAAATATTCTGATAGTTATTTGAGCAGTATGTTATTGGGGTGTTACTGAAAACAGGAGTGCCCCAAAGAATGAATGACAGTTAAATAAAGCACCCCCCGTTCCCCCCCTTCCAAGCACAAGCACCAGCAAGGCAACGACACCCCCCCACCAGCAAAAAAAGCATCGGCAACCCCCACTAGGCAATCAAGTGTGCAGCAAAGCATCAAGAAAGACACAGACTTGCAGTACCCCAGAGACTACTTGTTCACCCGGAAATTCGGCATACCACAGGCTCTCTCTCCCTAATAAGGGAACAAGAGGTGTCCCAGTTTCACAGCGAGAGGGGAGACATAACAAAACAACACATTGACTTATAGTGTTAAAAGTCTGTTGCATCACTTTTTCTGAGCTCTGTGTCTCTGGGCACACAGCCAACAATAAGCTCGCTGCTTCCGATCTTCCTTGTTCTCCTGCGACGCATCAGTTGGCAGCACCAGCCTTGAATCAGCCTGCCTCCAGAGCCATGAAAAATCTGGCACCCTGAAGATGTGCTAGCGTTCCATGCCATGTCATTGGGATATCAAGAAGCGGCTGGTCGTGAGGCCCTGAGAGAGGGTCCCATTCCTACAATGAACCGAAGGCAAGAGTGTAACTCCAGGTCAGGGTCTTCAAAAGAACCTTGAAAGGGGAAAAAAAAGAGAGATAGCAAAGATAGAAAAAAAACTATTTCTGAAGATGCAAGCATGGCAGTTATTTATAGGCCTCCAAACAGCTGCAGGGATGTGGACTACAGATTACAACTGGAAATAGAAAAGGCTTGTCAGAAGGGCAGTGTTATGATAATTGTGGGGGATTTTAACATGCGAGTAGATTGGAAAAATCAGGTCGGCACTGGATCTCAAGAGAGAGAATTTGTAGAATGTCTGCGAGATGGCTTTTTAGAACAGCTTGTTGTTGAGCCCACTAGGGGATCGGCTGTACTGGATTGAGTATTGTGTAATGAACCGGAGATGATTGGAGAGATTGAGGTGAAAGAACCCTTAGGAGGCAGTGATCATAACATGATTGAGTTCACTGTGAAATTAGAAAAAGAGAAGCTGAAATCTGATGTGTCGGTGTTTCAGTGGAGTAAAGGAAACTACAGTGGCACGAGAGAGGAACTGGCCAAAGTTGACTGGAAAGAGACACTGGCGGGAAAGACAGCAGAGCAACAGTGGCTGGAATTTATGCGAGAAATGAGGAATGTGCAAGACAGGTATATTCCAAAAAAGAAGAAATTTTCGAGTGGAAAGAGGATGCAACCGTGGTTGACAAGAGAAGTTAAAGCCAAAGTTAAAGCTAAGGAGAGGGCATACAAGGAAGCAAAAATTAGTGAGAAGACAGAGGATTGGGAAGTCGAAGGTCATTAAGAGAGTGCTGACGTTGGAGAGGGTACAGAGAAGATTCACTAGAATGATTCCGGGAATGAGAGGGTTAACATATGAGGAACGTTTGTCCGCTCTTGGACTGTATTCCTTGGAGTTTAGAAGAATGAGGGGAGACCTCATAGAAACATTTTGAATGTTAAAAGGCATGGACAGAGTGGATGTGGCAAAGTTGTTCCCCATGATGGGGGAATCTAGTACGAGAGGGCATGACTTCAGGATTGAAGGGCGCCCTTTCAGAACAGAAATGCGAAAAAATTTTTTTAGTCAGAGGGTGGTGAATCTATGGAATTTGTTGCCACGGGCAGTAGTGGAGGCCAAATCATTGGGTGTATTTAAGGCAGAGATTGATAGGTATCTGAGTAGCCAGGGCATCAAAGGTTATGGTGAGAAGGTGGAGCAGTGGGACTAAATAGAATAAAATGGATCAGCTCATGATAAAATGGCGGAGCAGACTCGATGGGCCGAATGGCCTACTTCTGCTCCTTGGTCTTATGGTCTTATGGTCAAAGGAGTTGGCGTTTAGCACCATCATCACTAAGCTTCGACCTCCTCAAGGAAGCTTTGACAGTATATTGTTTTTTTTTTCTGTCCATTGGTAGTGTCTAGTCATGACATGGCTTGGACTGGAGGTCTGTTTTGGGAGTCTGGAGTCAGACATGCAATGATGTGACCTGTTTATTACAGCTGATTGAATATAATTAGGGTTTTGAAGCCCAGAGTATTGTTCTGAGAGAGGATGCTGATAGCTTATCTGTGGACTGGGATATTTTGCACAATGTTTCTCTCCAGCCTTTTGAGGTGGCTGTTGTACACAGTTCATCTCTCAAAAGTACAGGAGGGCAGGGTTCCCTGCTGCCTAATAGATCATGAGGTTTGTGTCAGGTTTGAAGTATTGACTTTCAGATTCTCCTTTCCTCAGATAGCCAGAGGCTGTGCTAATGTACTGAAAATGATGGTGATTTCCACATCAATGTCTGCCTTTGAAGAGAGGCAGCTTAAAAGTGGAAGATTTGGTGATGTGTTTTTATACCTTAGAACAAGACTTTTGAAATGGGTAGAATATTATTTCAAAGGTTCGAAGGTCCAATTTAATGTCAGAGAAATGTATACAATATACATCCTGAAATGCTTTTCTTCGCAAACATGCACGAAAACAGACAAGTGCCCCAAAGAATGAACGACAGCTAAACTTGACGACTTTGAACCCTGAAGTCCCCCCCCACAGCTACCCTCCCTCCTGCGTGTAAGCGGCAGTGAGCAATAATCCCCCCCCCACCAGCGGCAAAAAACCGCAAGCATCGGTACCAGCACCGAGCACTCAGTGTGAGCAAAGCAACAGCAAAGACACGGACTTGCAGTTACCCCAAAGACTTCACGTTTCATCTGACATATGACATACAGCAGATTCTCTGTCCCCCTAATAAGGGAGAAGTTTTTCACCAGTGAGCGGGGAGACATAACAAACAACAACTCTTCAGGAACAGGAATAAGTTATACGGGCATTTGAGCCTAGACCATCAGTCAGTAAGGTCATGACTCATCTGATCTGAGCCTCTTTCAACTTCTCTTCTTCTTTCCCATTAATCCTCAACTCTCATATAGTCTAAAAGCTATTTGTCACAGCCTCTAAGGTATCCAGTGGATCTCAATCACCACAGCCTTTTAGCGTAGTGAATTCCAGTGATTAATGACCATCTGGGAGATGACATTCCATGAACTCTCACTCTCAAAGTGTGATTTTTAAGTTCTGAGATTGTGCCTCCTAGTTCTAGATTTCCCGAGAGGGGAGCCATCCTCCCAGACATCCATCCATGCGTATCTCCCTTCATTCTTGTATACATTTTTCAATTAGATCACTTCTCATTCTTCCAAGCTTCAATGAGTTGTATAAAGACAAATATAAAGATTAGCTTTAAACAACAGGAATTCTGCAGATGCTGGAAATTCAAGCAACACACATCAAAGTTGCTGGTGAACGAAGCAGGCCAAGCAGCATCCATAGGAAGAGGCGCAGTCGATGTTTCAGGCCAAGACCCTTCGTCAGGACTAACTGAAGGAAGAGTGAGTAAGGGATTTGAAAGCTGGAGGGGGAGGGGGAGATGCAAAATGATAGGAGAAGACAGGAGGGGGAGGGATAGAGCCGAGAGCTGGACAGGTGATAGGCAAAAGGGGATACGAGAGGATCATGGGACAGGAGGCCTAGGGAGAAAGACGGGGGGGGGGGGTGACCCAGAGGATGGGCAAGAGGTATATTCAGAGGGACAGAGGGAGAAAAAGGAGAGTGAGAGAAAGAATGTGTGCATAAAAAGGAGTAACAGCTGGGGTACGAGGGGGAGGTGGGGCCTAGCGGAAGCTAGAGAAGTCAATGTTCATGCCATCAGGTTGGAGGCTACCCAGACGGAATATAAGGTGTTGTTCCTCCAACCTGAGTGTGGCTTCATCTTTACAGTAGAGGAGGCCGTGGATAGACATGTCAGAATGGGAATGGGATGTGGAATTAAAATGTGTGGCCACTGGGAGATCCTGCTTTCTCTGGCGCACAGAGCGTAGATGTTCAGCAAAGCGGTCTCCCAGTCTGCGTCGGGTCTCACCAATATATAAAAGGCCACATCGGGAGCACCGGACGCAGTATATCACCCCAGTCAACTCACAGGTGAAGTGTTGCCTCACCTGGAAGGACTGTTTGGGGCCCTGAATGGTGGTAAGGGAGGAAGTGTAAGGGCATGTGTAGCACTTGTTCCGCTTACACGGATAAGTGCCAGGAGGGAGATCAGTGGGGAGGGATGGGGGGGACGAATGGACAAGGGAGTTGTGTAGGGAGCGATCCCTGCGGAATGCAGAGAGAGGGGGGGAGGGAAAGATGTGCTTAGTGGTGGGATCCCGTTGGAGGTGGCGGAAGTTACGGAGAATAATATGTTGGACCCGGAGGCTGGTGGGGTGGTAGGTGAGGACCAGGGGAACCCTATTCCTAGTGGGGTGGTGGGAGGATGGAGTGAGAGCAGATGTACGTGAAATGGAGGAGATGCGTTTAAGAGCAGAGTTGATAGTGGAGGAAGGGAAGCCCCTTTCTTTAAAAAATGAAGACATCTCCCTCGTCCTAGAATGAAAAGCCTCATCCTGAGAGCAGATGCGGCGGAGACGGAGGAATTGCGAGAAGGGGATGGCGTTTTTGCAAGAGACAGGGTGAGAAGAGGAATAGTCCAGATAGCTGTGAGAGTCAGTAGGCTTATAGTAGATATCAGTGGATAAGCTGTCTCCAGAGACAGAGACAGAAAGATCTAGAAAGGGGAGGGAGGTGTCGGAAATAGACCAGGTAAGGTGAGACCCGACGCAGACTGGGAGACCGCTTTGCTGAACATCTACGCTCTGTCCGCCAGAGAAAGCAGGATCTCCCAGTGGCCACACATTTTAATTCCACATCCCATTCCCATTCTGACATGTCTATCCACGGCCTCCTCTACTGTAAAGATGAAGCCACACTCAGGTTGGAGGAACAACACCTTATATTCCGTCTGGGTAGCCTCCAACCTGATGGCATGAACATTGACTTCTCTAGCTTCCGCTAGGCCCCACCTCCCCCTCGTACCCCAGCTGTTACTCCTTTTTATGCACACATTCTTTCTCTCACTCTCCTTTTTCTCCCTCTGTCCCTCTGAATATACCTCTTGCCCATCCTCTGGGTCACCCCCCCCCGTCTTTCTCCCTAGGCCTCCTGTCCCATGATCCTCTCGTATCCCCTTTTGCCTATCACCTGTCCAGCTCTCGGCTCTATCCCTCCCCCTCCTGTCTTCTCCTATCATTTTGCATCTCCCCCTCCCCCTCCAGCTTTCAAATCCCTTACTCACTCTTCCTTCAGTTAGTCCTGACGAAGGGTCTCGGCCTGAAACGTCGACTGCGCCTCTTCCTATGGATGCTGCTTGGCCTGCTGCGTTCACCAGCAACTTTGATAAAGATTAGCTTTATTTGTCACATGTACTTAGAAACATTGAAGCAAGCAGTGAAATGCATTGTTTTGTGTCAATGACCAACGTCGTCGTAAGGTGTGCTGGGGCAACCCACAAATGTTATCATGCTTATGGCAGCAACATAGCATGCTTACAAGTTACTTATACTTCCTTGTACATCTTTGGAATGTGCAAAGAAATTGGAGCATTCGGAGGAAACCCATGTGGTCAGAGAGAATGTGCAAACTCCTTATAGACGGTGGTGGGAATTGAACCCCAGTTTTATAGCTAGCGCTGTAAAGTGTTATGTTAACTGCTGAGCTACTGTGCCATGGGCCTGTTTTTCTCAACTCTTCTTAAGAAAAACCCTACCTGCAAGAATTAACCTAATGGATTTTCTGAACTATCTCCAGTAAAAGTATATCCCTTCCTAAATAAGCAGACCAAAACTGCGCAGTTCTGCAGATGTGTTTTCACTAATATACTATAGGTCTGAGCAAGACTTGCCTATTTAATACTCCTTCTTTCTTGTAATAAAGGCCGACAAAGGGTCTCCATTTCCCTCCATTGACGCTGCCTGAGGCTGAGTGCCTCCATTTTTCTGTTTCTCCAGATTTCAGTATTTGCAGTCTCTTGTCTCTCCTACATTACATTAGCCTTGCTTATTGCTTGCTGTACCTGCATGCTGACATCCTGTGCTTCATGTACACATACATGCAAATCCCTTTCCGCTGCAATATTACATTGTCTGCTTCTGTTTAAACAACAACCAGAAAGAATACCTCCCACTTCACTGCAATTTGCTCCACCTGCCAAATTTTGCTGAAGCTTTATACATTCAGTTTCTTTACGTCATGTTCACAACCTTTTAGTATCATTGCAAAAGTGGCTGCAACACACTGTACCCCTTCATGTTGTTACCATAACATAGGGCTTCAATTATTTATAGCTATCACTGATCTCTGAAGCACCACACTGAACAAAGATGATCAAATTCAAAATGAAACATTTACCTTGTATTTTTTATTTTGTCAGATTAGATTATGAGAACACTCAGTCCTCTTTTATTGTCATTTAGAAATGCATACATGCATTAAGAAATGATACAATGTTTCTCCGGAGTGATATCACAGAAAACAGGGCAAGCCAAAGACTAACACTGACAGAACCACATAATAATAACATATAGTTACAGCAGTGCAAAGCAATGCCATAATTTGATGAAGAACAAACCATGGGCATGGTAAATAAAGTCTCAAAAGTCCCCGAGTCGATCGACTCCCGAGTCCCCAATAGTGGCAGCAAAAAGGAGAAACCCCCTGCCATAAACCTGCAGGCACTCTCAACTTGCCGATGCCTTGGAAGCAGCCGACCACAGCCGACACTAAGTCCGTCCGTTCGAAAACTTCAAGCTTCCGACCAGCCCCTCCAATACAACCTCCCGAGCGCCGTCCTCTGCTGAGCGCCTTCGACCTCTCCCTGGCCGCTGAAACATGCAAAGCCGAGGATTTCGGGGCCTTCTGCTCCGGAGATTCCGGTTACCACACAGTTGCAGCGGCAGCGAAGCGGGCATTTCAGAAGTTTTCCAGATGTTCCTCCGTTCTCTCACGTCTGTCTCCATCAAATCAGAATTGTGCACGGTCCCCTACTTGACAGGTAACAGACATCACCACCAAAGTGGCCATGCGTGCTGCTGTCGCGCTGCCATCTCCTCCTCCTCCAGTCTTGTTAGTCAGTCTTGTACCGATGCTGATACAATTCCTTTCATTTATTTGGAACACAATGCTGCTTAATTGGGACAGTAGACGGTCAGTAACTGCACTTGTATGGCTGTGAGACACTACATGCTTAGAGCAAACAGTTGAATATGCTTGTGTTATGCTATCCATTTGGACCGACAGACAGACCCCGATTCAAAAAGCAGTAATTTTTAATAAACTTTTTCTTTAAAAAGTTATTTTTGAGACCCTTGCTACTAAAAGATTGGACACTAGCCAAAAAAATTACCAAAATTACCCTGGACCAAATTAAAAGCCATCTGCCTAACACCACTCATATGGCAGAAATAACTGGTGCACCAGAATCTACAATTGCACACTTGGTACATCGGCAAGATACAATGTAAGAAGAATGGGCGTTACTCGAGGGACAATAGGGAGCATCCCAAAAATAAAAGTGTGAAGATAAGGATATAGATGTTGAAGAGGCCCTCAATGTTTTTCCACTGTAACTGGATGAGATGTACGTGTCAGTGGACTAATGTTAAAAAAGAAGGCAGAAGAGTTAATTAAGAAGCTGAGTCACAAATATTTTAAAGCAACAGACGGTTGGTTGTCTCGATTGAAAAGTTGGCACCACATTAAATTCAAGAGAGCGCATGACAAAATGATAGTGCTGATGTAGTAAGTGCAGAAAGGTGGAAATCTACAAAACTCCCTAACTTCAAAAATATTCTGCAGGTGATATCTACAATGCCGATGGAACAGACCATTTTTATTGTGCCATGCTGGATGGTTCTGTTTTCTACAAATGCAACACAGAAAGCAACAGATCACATTTGTGTTGGGTTGTTCAAGTATGTCAGGAACAGATAAAAAGAAATTGTTGGTGATTGGGAAAAGCATTAAACCTCTGCTTTAAAGGGCTAAGAATGGATAGCTTACCAATCGAATACGATGCCTCTGTTGGTAACTGTTACGAACTAATACAGTTTTATAGTACTGTAGTAATATAGGCAATTTTCTAATTTGTTTTGTATTTCATTTCAGTACATAATTTGATACTCATTTAAATGCTAATTTATCTTTTTTTAATACCTTTTTAACTATTTCCATGAAACTTTAGATAATTGAGGGAGCTGCTTAAATGGGCGAAAGCGTACTGGTCCCAGTGTGTCCTAATCAACTGGAATCCACTGTATTTGCTGTCCACTGTGCTCTGTATTGTGTTTGCCTCTGGGACAGAGTGAAAATAATTTCTATATGGTTGGTTCATAGTGTGTGGAGTATGCCTCTGAAGAGAAATAAAAACTATCAAAGGTCAGAAATCTTGCTAACTTGAGAGGGACTGTTGGATACTGCCAGTGTATTATCAGACTAGGAAGAGGGCGGATTTTGCAAGGAAATAGAGATGCCTATTAACCGACAGAGGACAATTTTTACCACGACTGTCTGACACTTTCCAGCTGTGTGATTGATAACATCAATTGAAATCTGTTAGAAAATCATCTTGGTTGTTGTCATAGAAACAATAGAATTGGCATTCACCAATCCTGAGTGCCTTTTTGTATTGGATATTTTACATTTTATGGAATTATATCAATATGTCATGTCTGCTCACTAACAATATATGAAACTGGTGTATGCATTGATTACATGTGTTGCATGCTCAAAGCCATGACTGTTTGCACTGTTCAATTCCGAGATGTAAAAGGGAAGGAATAGCAATAGCCTTCCATCCCCCATCCAGATAAACTCCTTTTTTTGCTGCTTTTCTGTCTACCTCCCATCCCCCTTTTACTCTCGCCGTTGGCCCATCTGCTCCCTTTCTTCCTTGTACTGTCCATTAGTTACCCTAGTTGCCCTCCTCCTTCTCCACACTTGTCCTCCTTTCCCTCTCTATACCTTTCCCCTTTTAACTTGCACAATGCCAACTGTATGAAACTTGTAAATACTAAATAAAAATAAGTTCAGTTATCTGTGTGTTCTAAGCTACATGTTTATCATGACACTCTGTTTTGAGGGGAAATGAGATTTATTGTATTAAAGCTAAGAAAAATAAAAAAAAAATCTTTGTGATAAGCACTGATGATTCTAAGCCAAAGGTTGACAGTCTGATGCATTACTGAGAGGACTATTTTATTGGCAGAGGTAAAATGTTTTATCATCACCCAGACAAATGTCAAAAAACAGCACAACAGTATCCTGAAGAGTCTGAAGTTGACTGTGGTGTCTTGGTGAATATTTAACCCTCAGCCAATTTTTCCTATAACAATAATTACACTTTGCAAGTTTTTTTTATTAGCTGTAATATTTTCCTCTTATTTGTGTCCACAGTTTGAATATCTGTCTCTCGATGTTATCAATAGTATTTGTTACCTTGATGAATGGTTAAAGCAGGATTGGCAATCGGAAAGCTTAGTGGTAGACTGTGTGTGCCCCTGCTTTATTTCTTGCTATACATTCCTTTTGAATGTCCCAAATTCTTATAAGTTGTGAACTGAAGTTCAAATTTTAAGCTATTTTGTAAGGAGAAAAAAATAAATTGAAGCTTAAGTTCACTTGACTTTCTCAGTATGAAGATGCTTTCTACGCAGCAATGATAGTAGAAGAGAGATACTCATGTCTCGTTGCTATGGAAACTACTTTGCTCTCTTGTTTAAGTATCTTGTTTTTTTGGTGGAGAATGTAAATGACTGTCAAAACCATGTTTTTCATATCGGTACTGTGTTTGTATTTGTAGAGTTACTGCTTTGGGAGAACAAAATATGAAATAAATTATTATTTTATATGGCTTACCAATGGTATGAGAAAATATATTTAATATAATATTGTCAAAACTATATTAGTCCATGAGCCAACTATATTGGTAGAAACTTGCTTGTTTATCTTTTCCCAAGGATTTAATTCATGTACCCCTTGTTTATTTTTAGTTAAATGTAACAAGATTGGTTAAGGAGATAGTTGATTTTAATGAATGCAACTTCAGTGACTACTTCGAAAAGGTCTTTCTGTAGAAAGCAATTGCACTTGTGACTTTTCTTTAGATTTGCTATCACTGAGTATATGCACAATATCGCAGCGATGCAGTAATTCTTTTTCATGGAATGCCTACACTGAAAATGAGTTTGTCCAACCAGTTCACCTCTACCACCACACTCCTCTGTCTGGCAGAACTGGTCATAACGCTCAACAATTTTTCCTTTGGCTCCTCCTAGTTTTTCCAGACTTGAGAGGTGGCCATGGGCATTCCTATGGGCCTGAGCTATGCCTGCCTTTTTGATGGCTACGTAGAACAGCTCATGCTCCAAGCATTCCCCGGTAATGCTCCCCAAATCCTTCTGTGCTACATTGACAACTGCATTGGAGTTACTTCATGTACCCATGCTGAGCTTGTCAATTTAATTAAACTTGCCTCCAACTTCCACCCTGCCGTTAAATTTACTTGGTCCATTTCTGACACCTCCCTCCCCTTTCTCAATCTCTCTGTATCCACCTCTGGAGACAAACTGTCGACTGACATCTTTCTATACCTCTTCCCACTCTGTCTTCTGTAAAAATGTTATTCTATTTTCTCAGTTTCTTTGTCTTCGCCATATCTGTTCTCAGGATGCAAGTTTCCTTTCCGGAACATCAAAGGTGTTCTACTCTTTCAAGGAACAGGCTCTTCCTTCCTCCACCGTTGATGCTGCCCTCACTCACATCTTCTCTGTTTCCCGAACATCTATGCGCACTCCATTTTCTGTCGCCTTAACAGTGATATAGTTCCTCTGTCCTTGCCTAGCTTCCCACAAACCTCCACATCCAACACGTCATTCTCCACAACTTCTGCCATCTTCGAAGGGATCCTACTACCTAACATATCTTTAGCTTTCCCTACCTCTTTCCGCTTTCCACAGGGATCACTCCTTCCATGATTCCCTTGTTCATTTGTCCCTCCCCACTAATCTCCCGCCCGGCACTTATCCCTACATGCAGCCTAAGTGCTACACCTGCCCATTTACCCCCACTAATCTCCCGCCCGGCACTTATCCCTACATGCAGCCTAAGTGCTACACCTGCCCATTTACCTCCTCCCTCACCTCCATTCAGGGACCCAAACAGTCCTTCCAGGTGAGGCAACACTTTACCTGCAAATCTGCTGGGGTTGTCTATTGTGTCTGATGCTCCCGATGTGGCCTCCTCTACAGTGGTGAGACCCGTCTTAAATTAGACGACAGCTTCTTTGAGTAACTCCGCTCCATCTGTCAAAAGTCGAATTTCCTGGTGGCCAAACATTTTAATTGCAGTTCCCTTTCCAGTCTGACTTGTTGCTCCTTGCCCTCTACTTGTGCCACGATGAGTCCACCTTCAGGATGGAAGAGCAACACCTTATATTCTGTCTGGGTAGCTTAAAACCTGATGGCATGAAAATCGATTTCTCCTTCTGGTAACAACATTTTCCCCTTTGCCTCCCCACTTCTTCTGATCAACGCTCTGGCCTCTTAGCTCTTCTCATCTGCCTATCACCTTCCATCTACGTCCCCTCCTCTTTCCCATTTTTCTGTTGTCCACTCTCCTCTCCTATCAGATTCCTTCTTCTCCAGCTCTTTACTTGTCCGATCCACTTGGCTTCGCTTATCACCTTCCAGCTATCCTCCTTCCCTACCCTACCTTTTTATTCTGTCATCATCCCCCTACCTTTCCAGTCCAGATGAAGGATTTTGGTCCAAACAGTCGACTGTTCATTCATTTCCATAGATGCTGCTTGATCTGCTGAGTTCCTCCAGTATTTTGTGTGTGTTGCTTTGTCTGTTCACTGGTGGCATGGTGGTTTTTATTCCTGTACTAATATTCTTCCCTTATTGTTGGAATATAGCTAAATAGGTTCTGGTGAGCCAGTTTTTGACAACCATTATGTAAGTGGTTGTGTGGCACGTGGCCAAGTGGTTAGGGCGTTGGACTAGAGATCTGAAGGTCGTGGGTTCGAGTTTCAGCCGAGGCAGCGTGTGTGTCCTTGAGCAAGGCACTTAACCACACAATGCTTCAGTCTACCCGGCTGAGAATGGATACTGGCAAAAATGCCAAGAGTTAACCTCGCAATAGACTGGCATTCTATCCGGGGGGTGGGGTGGGGGGGAGTCTCGTACTCTCAGTGGCTTCACGCCACGGAGACTGACATAAGCACCGGTCTGGTGGGCCACAAGGCTTGTGACAGATTTTTTAAAAAAATGTACGTGGTTATAGAACAGTACAATACAGAAAAATACCCCTTGGCCCATCATGCTGTACCGAACTAATTAAACACCTAACTAAACTAATCCCTTTTGCCCACACAATGTCCATATCCCTCAATCCTCTTACATTCACGTGCCAATCTAAGAGCCTCTTAAGCACCTTTATCTTATTTCCCTCCACTAGCACCCTCTGAAACCAGAGAACACATTTTGAAGGTGAGAGGAAGAAAAGGGGATCTGAGAAAACATTTTTTTACATAGCATTGTTGGTAGCTGGAACTTGCCAGTGTGGTGAATGTGAAAACAGTGACAACCTTTAAGAGACATTTTGACAATGAACAGAACATAGAAGATTATGGAATTACCTGTGGGCAATTGTACTATCCTTGGGTGAGTAGGCATAGATATGGTGGACGGAAGGATGTATTTCTATACTGTACACTATGACTCTGTTTCAAGACTTACTTTACTCTAGCTTCTACAATCAGAAGTCCAAGCTTCTTCTGTGGAAAGAGAAATATCTAATGTTCAATAAGAACATAGGAGCAGGAGTAGGCCATTTGGCCCATTGAGCCAGCTCCACCATTCAATAACTTCATGGCTTATGAGAGAAAACTGGCAGGGAACATAAAAAATGACTGTAAATGCTTTTATAGATATGTGAAAAGAAAAAGATTGGTTAAGACAAATGTAGGTCCCCTACAGACAGAAACAAGTGAATTGATTATGGGGAACAAGGACATGGCAGACCAATTGAATAAGTACTTTGGTTCTGTCTTCACTAAGGAGGACATAAATAATCTTCCGGAAATAGTAGGGGACAGAAGGTCCAGTGAGATGGAGGAACTGAGGGAAATACATGTTAGTAGAGAAGTGGTGTTAGGTAAATTGAAGGGATTAAAGGCAGATAAATCCCCAGGGCCAGATGGTCTGCATCCCAGCGTGCTTAAGGAAGTAGCCCAAGAAATAGTGGATGCATTAGTGATAATTTTTCAAAACTCTTTAGATTCTGGACTAGTTCCTGAGGATTGGAGGGTGGCTAATGTAACCCCACTTTTTAAAAAAGGAGGGAGAGAGAAACCGGGGAATTATAGACTGGTTAGCTTAACGTCGGTGGTGGGGAAACTGCTGGAGTCAGTTATCAAGGATGTGATAACAGCACATTTGGAAAGCGGTGAAATCATCGGACAAAGTCAGCATGGATTTGTGAAAGGAAAACCATGTCTGAGGAATCTCATAGATTTTTTTGAGGATGTAACTAGTAGAGTGGATAGGGGAGAACCAGTGGATGTGGTATATTTGGATTTTCAAAAGGCTTTTGACAAGGTCCCACACAGGAGATTAGTGTGCAAACTTAAAGCATACGGTATTGGGGGTAAGGTATTGATGTGGATAGAGAATTGGTTGGCAGACAGGAAGCAAAGAGTGGGAATAAACGGGACCTTTTCAGAATGGCAGGCAGTGACTAGCGGGGTACCGCAGGTCTCAGTGCTGGGACCCCAGTTGTTTACAATATATATTAATGACTTGGATGAGGGAATTAAATGCAGCATCTCCAAGTTTGCGGATGACACGAAGCTGGGCGGCAGTGTTACCTGTGAGGAGGATGCTAAGAGGATGCAGGGTGACTTGGATAGGTCAGGTGAGTGGGCAAATTCATGGCAGATGCAATTTAATGTGGATAAATGTGAGGTTATCCACTTTGGTGGCAAAAACTGGAAAACTGATTATTATCTGAATGGTGGCCGATTAGGAAAAGGGGAGGTGCAACGAGACCTGGGTGTCATTATACACCAGTCATTGAAAGTGGGCATGCAGGTACAGCAGGCGGTGAAAAAGACGAATGGTATGCTGGCATTCATAGCAAGAGGATTCGAGTACAGGAGCAAGGAGGTACTACTGCAGTTGTACAAGGCCTTGGTGAGACCACACCTGGAGTATTGTGTGTGGTTTTGGTCCCCTAATCTGAGGAAAGACATCCTTGCCATAGAGGGAGTACAAAGAAGGTTCACCAGATTGATTCCTGGGATGGCAGGACTTTCATATGATGAAAGACTGGATTGACTAGGCTTATACTTGTTGGAATTTAGAAGATTGAGGGGGGATCTTATTGAAACATATAAAATCCTAAAGGGATTGGACAGGCTAGGTGCAGGAAGATTGTTCCCGATGTTGGGGAAGTCCAGAATGAGGGGTCACAGTTTGAGGATAAAGGGGAAGCCTTTTAGGACTGAGATTAGGAAAAGCTTCTTCACACAGAGAGTGGTGAATCTGTGGAATTCTCTGCCACAGGAAACAGTTGAGGCCAGTTCATTGGCTATATTTAAGAGGGAGTTAGATATGGCCCTTGTTGCTAAAGGGATCAGGGGGTATGGAGGGAAGGCTGGTACAGGGTTCTGAGTTGGATGATCAGCCATGATCATACTGAATGGCGGTGCAGGCTCGAAGGGCCGAATGGCCTACTCCTGCACCTATTTTCTATGTTTCTATGATCTGACCATGGACTCATCTCCACCTACCTGCCTTTTCCCCATAACCCTTAATTCACCAATTATGTAAAAATTTATCCAACCTTGTCTTAAATCTATTTACTGAGGTGGCCTTCACTGCTTCATTGGGTAGAGAATTCCACAGATTCACCACTCTTTGGAAAAAGCATCTCCATCCTAAATTTACTCCTCCAAATCTTGAGGCTATGCCCCCTAGTTCTAGTCTCACCTACCAGTGAAAACAACTTTCCTGCCTCTATCTTAGCTATCCCTTTCATAATTTTATATGTTTCGATAAGGTCTCCTCTCATTCTTCTAAATTCCAGGGAGTACAGTCCCAGGTGACTCAATCTCTCATCATAGTCTAAATCCCCTTACCTCTGGAATTAACCTTGTGAAGTACCTCTGCACTGCCTCCAAAGCCAGTATATAATTCCTCAAGTAAGGAGAGCAGAACTGCACGTAGTACTCAAGATGCAGCCTTGCCTTTACCCTGTACAGTTGCAGCATAACCTCCCTGCTCTTAAATTCAATCCCTTTGGCAATGAAGTCCAGCATTCCATTTGCCTTCTTTGTACCTGCAAACCAACCTTTTGCGATTCATGTATACACACTCATACGTCCTTCTGCGTGGCAGCGTGCTGCAGTCTTCTACCATTTAAATAACAATCTGATCTTCCATTTTTCCTTCCAAAGTTGATGACCTTGCATTTACCAGCATTGTACTCCATCTTCCACCCTCTTGCCCACTCACTTAACTTCCGAGTCTGCTGACTCTCCATATCATCTACACACTTTGCTTTTCCACTCAACTTAGCGTCATCAGCAAACTTAGATGCACTACACTTGGTCCCCTCTTCCAGATCATTAATGTATATCGTAGACAGTTGCAGGCCCAGCACCGACCTCTGCGGCACACCACTCACTACTGATTGCCAACCAGAGGAACTCCCTATTTTTTCTTTAATGATAGCATCAAGCATTTTCCCAACTACAGATGCTAAACTAACTGGCCTATAGTTACCTGCCTTTTGCCTACATCCTCTTTTGAACAGTGGTATGACATTCGCCTTCTTCTAATCCACCAGGACCTGCCCAGAGTTCAGAGAATTTTGGTAAATTATCACCAAAGCCTTAACTATAACCCTTACCATTTCTTTCAGTTTTTCAGGTCTGAGATCTTTTGCTCTTCGACTGGGAAAGAGAGGTGCAAGTTAGTTTTCAGTAGAAGAGTTGGGGTAGGATGGGTAGAACAAATGGCTAATGGGGTTATTATAAAGACATTGTGCATCTTTGAATAGAACCAGAGAATCTAAGCCAAAATAATGACAGGCAAAAACAGTTCTGATGCAAACAAAAAGAAAAGGTATGTTGCCTGAAATTTTAGAATTTGTATGGAATCTAGAAGATTTCAGTATGTCCAGGCGGAAGATGAGCACCGTAGTCTTGCACTTTCTCATTAAGGAGACTCAGAGAAAAATGTAGGAGGCGATGAGAGAAAGATCAAAGTGTTAGTGAGATGGTGCATGACAGGCATCTGGAAATTTGGTCATTCCTTTGGACCGAATGTAAGTGTTCTGCAAAGCAATCATCCAAATTGTGTTTGGCTTTTTCACATCATGAGCATCAAATCAAATTCAAGTTTATTGTCACCTGACTATAAATGTATACAACCAAATGAAACAATGTTCCTCAGGCCCACTGTGCACCCACACGACATGTAGCACACACAGTAAAAAATCAAAATATTGTTCCACAAATAAGTTTAATAGAATGTAATTAAAAATGCACGTAGTGAAGTGTAACGTCGGTAAATAGGATAGTAAACAGCTTGCTGTCCGAATGACAAGACCTCAGTGGTGCCAGGGTGTTAATTTGTCTCAGCCTGAGAGAAGAAGTTGTTACCTAGTAGTGGGTCAAAGAGATTGTAGGATGGGAGGCAGGGTCTCTCAAAATGGTTTGGGCCTTTCGTCTGCAACACTCTGGGTAAATATGGTGAGGGAGACCCTGATGATCCTCTTGGTGGTTTTTGCTGTCCTCTTTAGGGTCTTGCAGCATGATGCCATATAGTTTCTGTACCCCACAGTGATGCAGCCGAACAGGAATGGTGCTCCTGTCGAAAATCCAGTACGCTGGTTTGGAAGAAGTGCAAATACTTCAGCTGCCATTTCACCTCTCCACTCTCAGACCTATTGCAGGGTTTCAACCTGAAACGTTGACAATTTCTTTCCTCTAATAGTTGCTGAGTTCCTTCAGCAGATTGATTGTTGCTTAAGTGCTTCATCTGTTGAGTGAGGTCAAAAGTGAAGACCAAGGGAACTTTTTTTCCCTTGCTCCCTTCAGGAGGAGGTGGTGTATGATCAGAGATGTGGTTAATAGATGGTCAAAAGCTTTGGCCACCATGCTAGTGGGGAAGAAAGAGAACCTGTGCAGAATGCCTTAGATTTGGAGCAAGTAGATAGATCCATATGTTGTATCCAGAAATGATATTGTCCAGGAAGTTTTTTTGGAAGTTAAAAAAAAGAGGTGCAGATCTTATGGTTACAATCATTTTATGAGATGGTCAATATAGTACATGTCAAACAGAGTCAGCCTGCAGCAGCAAGGCAAGTAAGAAGTGACAAGTAACTGGAGAGCTTCTCTTCTCTCTTTACACTGCAAACTTGTTTATGCTGGTTAGATAAAGGAGATCTCATAACTGATCTGATAAGAACAGCTCTTTGAACAAGGATCGTCTTGATTTACACTACCATGATATCTCAGGCTTACAGACAATGAAACTAGAGAAGTACAGAATTACCTATACTACAAATTACTGAAAATCTACTGAAAAGTTAGAGAAACAGGTGATATAATGAATAAATAAATAAGCATTGACAATGTTAAACTGCATTTTAAATAGCAATTTAGGCCCAAATCCAACGCAGAGGAACTGGAAGAATTGAACTGAATAGTTACAGAACTCAGAATAGGAGGAAGTCTAGTCAAGATAGCTATGGCAATTTTGTGGGATTGTAATCTGTTTGTGGATAGCCAGTTTCCTGAGGTGGGGATACAGAAATATAGACAGGGAAGGGAAGAGTTGGAGATGGATTGCGTGAGGGGAAATTGGCTGTAGAAGTGATAATGTTTTTGAGTTCTATATGAATGTGGGGAAAAAAGTCCAATGCAGTCATCAGTGTACCAGTAAAAGACTTGAGAGAGTGGGCCCAAGTGACTAAAACTAGAATATTTCACATATTCCGCATAAAGATGAGCTTATTTTAAGTCTCTGCGAGTTCCCAGATCAAAGATACAGCTTTAGATTTGAGAAACCAAATGGAGATCGGGTAATTACTGTGCAGAGTGCTGATGTTTAATCAGTAGGAATAATTCTGAACTTCATCCCATCCATGCTGAATAAGGTGACTAATAATTGTGACTTACTGTTATAATGAGGTCCAGTGTAAGCTTGGGAAACTATACTTCATCTTTCATTTTCAGGTAAGTCACTTTTTTTCTGTTGTATCAGAACTGGCCTTCTCCACCTGTCATCATTTTGGTTATTTTTTTCCTTATTCTATTTGTGGTCTGGCCTGTTGGACATGTCTCACAGGCTTGCCTTTAATAGCATGTTACACAGACAAAAAAACAGGGTGCTTGTAACTCCCAATTAACCTATGAGGATTCATTCCATCATTTGGTCCATTTCTTCTCCACCTACTGTCTCTTAGTAGCACACACAAAGCACTGGAGGAACTCAGTAGTTTAGGAAGCATCTATGGAAATGAATGAACAGTTGATGTTTTGGGTTGAGACTCTTCTTCAGGACTGGAAAGGAATGGGGAAAATGTCAGAAAAAAAGGTGGGGAAGGAGGTCTAGGCAGGTGTAAGAAGCCAGAGTGGAGAATAGAAGACGAAGGAAGGGGAAAGGAAAAATACTGGAAGGAGAAATTGATGTTCAAGCTCTGAGTTTTGATGGAGGGTTAATCCTGGATCAACATTAACTGTTTCTCTTTCCACAGATACAGCCTGTTCAGCTGAATGCTTACAGCATTTACCGTTTTAATTTCAGGTTTCCAAAATTTGTGGGGTGTTTTTTTTTAATCACAACTATTATTACTGTTGTATAAAACATTTCTCAGATAAATGTGCAAATTCCAGAGTACATTTTAGAGTATTCACGAAGTAGGTTCAAGACTAGTTCATCATGAACTTCAATTCTTTACCCACTAATTTGTTATAAACATCAAGGAAAATGTTAAGCCTTGTGTTAGGCCTTTGATTTTTTTTGGTCGAGCAAATCGTAATTACTAAACAAACCTTTAGTCCCTGAATGATTAATTAGAATCATGTTATATGAGTAAATAATTTAAAAGTTATTGCTTTTCATTAACTTTTTAAGCTTTTGTTCCAATACTTACATTTATCCCTTGGCCTTATTTGTTTGTCCCAATCTTTATTCTGCTTTTACTTTATTGAATGATGTATTACTTATATTCGTGGCTTTCCTGTGAGTTTTTTTCAATGTAATTCTTCAGGCAAGATCATTCTAACTGCTGCCTGTGCTGTTGATGGATGCTGTTTAACACTATAGGAGAGAAATTGAAGCTAATATAGGCAAAAAGTAGACTATTTTCCAAACCCCGAGAAAGTTCGACTGGAAAAATCACTCCAGTGATTACAATCTTGTTCGTGTAGGTCGTCTCTGTTTTTGAATTGTTTTTTTGCATTTCCAGGTGTTGTTGAACGTCTAAGCACACTGATTCATCCATCAACTGATAAAGAAAAATTAGGTGGTAATCAGGAGTGGTTACCTTGGCCATTATGCCAACATGGGATCTGAAATAATACTGCATACTCACTCACCCTTGTTTATTACTTTGCTATCATCTCTGACAAGTTTTCCCCACTGGTGGGACAGGATGTAGCCAAAGCATGTAATGGTAGATCTGCTATGATTTCTTCATGTCAAACGTCTTACCTGACTAGTTTGTGGGACAGATCTACTCATTTAGACATGACTTCCTAGAGCAAGTAGAGTTTTGCAAGGGATACTGCACAGGGGCATTTTGCGATATACAAATACAAATTTGTTACTTTGGTTGATCTGGGTTGATTTGCTTCAGTTTTGCTGTTTTCTGATTCAGCATTCTTATTATGCCACAGCTCAGTGGCTAGCTGTGCATTTTCTCTAAAGGAAATGAATGCTTTCTTGGTTGTCATCATTATGATCAACTGTAGAAAGATTTTTTTTTGAAAAATTCCAGTTAATTAAATTGCTAACGCAGCTTGCTGAAAAAGAATCCTGACTAATCCTCTGTCACCTTGCGTTGTAACGCCAAACTTAGCCCATTCGAGATTGAAATTTTTGTGAATCCTGGATCAACTTGTTGAATTTTCTTGGAGCCATATTTTGCCTTAATGATCTCCCTCTTCCATTTATAATGAATAGAGACCACAGCAAAAAGCCTGTTTTTCTTTAAGCATTCATTTTAAATCCGTCTTTTTCAGGAGTACACTGCACACATGGCTTCAATCGAACTGGATTTCTTATCTGTGCTTACTTGGTGGAGAAGATGGATTGGAGGTAAATAATTTTCATGCTATATTTTGGGTATATGAGCATATCAATAAAGATGCACGAAAGGGAATTGGCATACTTAATAATGTTAACGTGTGGGGCTTCTAGAAAGTGTGTTGGTATTAAGTTAGGTTCTTTGGCTTTATCATACCGAAGTATAAATAAAAAGTTGAAAATTCACATATAATATTGTGATCATTAAGACATGCAAGGGCAAATTTTAAGAATTTATATTCAACCACCTAAAGCGGTAGTGTATTCTACTGATTTGTTGCATAATCCTAAATATCACACAGGGAATTAAACCACATGTGTGAGCTGAAAATCGATGGTTTACTTGTGGATTGTTTCTGAAACTGGCAATTTTTTAACTCCCAAAATTTCATGATAATACTCAATGAAAGCAGCCTTTTGAACTGTCCACCCTCACGTGCAGCATGCAGAAGCCTTCCTCCATTGGTAAGTCCCCAAGAATAAAAGTCAATTATTGTCTCCACACTAAATTTTTCTTTACAAAAAAATCTTAATTTATGAAATTTGGCAGCATATGGTATACATGAAATATGCAACAGGACTCCAGTGGTTTATTGATAAATAAGCTATCAACAAGATGGTTTTGAGGGATTATATACCTGGCATGATTAGGTGATTGTTCTTTTTACGCCTCTTCAAACAATTTGGTACATAATGTATTTTAACAGCTCCTTGTTACAGTATTTCATTATTTAGATTTTGCTGGTTGGAGAACTTGTGAAAGCTGTATTTGTGTGTTAGGCTTCACTGATTATGTTCTGAGTAAGTAGTCCATTGTTCTTCTGTTGTCATTGGAATGGCACACTGTGATATATCTGGGAGAGGTGAAACACAAAATGATTATTTCCTGACTGCTGCTGGCTTTCTAAGCCATAGAATATTGAAAGAGCAAGTCATTGAGATGTGTATGTAAGTTGTAAATATCTTTATTCTATAAGCAATTAGGATTATGTAGCAATTCAGTAAATACTTTTGGTTTTGCATATTCATTTTTCTGGATGGGAAGGAATTTGTTTTATACTCTGAGAATGTACTGTGATTGTGCTGTTGAGGTCTTTTTAAGGTCATATTGCTGATTCAATTTTTTTTCAGTGAGTAATGTTAAAGCAAATCTTGGGAATAATTTATTTATGGTTCAGATTTTACAATCTCCTGTATATCACTGTGCGGAAAGCACCTAATATATCAAAATGGGATGTACATGGATCAATATTTCAAAAGCCAGATATATTCTTATGGTTGCAAATGGTATCCACATGTCCTGATACAGGAAGCAAGTTAGACTTTGGTCATAAAAGACGGGGAGTAAGCACAAGTGGATTGAATGCAGTTATTTTCAGAGATCTTAATTCATCAGTGATGTTGCCTTACCAGCCTGTGCTGTAACTTTGAATGTTGCCAATAGGAACTGCTGATATTAAAACTTCTGCTTCATACTACTTTGACTTTAAGACTTTGAAATTTGATTGCAGTTTGATCAACTTTGTCAACATTCTTACATGATATGAGTGTCTGTTTTGTTTTTTATTCAGCATTGAAGCAGCAGTGGCTACTTTTGCACAGGCGAGGCCTCCTGGTATTTATAAAGGGGAATACCTGAAGGAACTTTTTTCTCGTTACGGTGAATTAGAAGATGCTCCTCCACCACCGGAAAGACCAGACTGGTGTTATGAGGATGGTGATGAAAATGTTGATGATGATGGATGCAAAATTGGCAATGACGCGGAACCTGGATCTTCAGGCTCCAACCCCAGCAAGAGGAGAAAAGAGCGACTTAAGTTGGTAAGAATTATAAAGTCACTGGAAGAATTTTTAAGTTGCTTTGTAAGAATGGAATGTAACGTGTTTATTCTTGAATTTTGCAGTAGCCCCATACCTTCAAATGTACAATATACAATCCAAAAAACAATGGAGTAGATCTTATTGACAGGGTCTCTACACTTGGAATTTCCAGCTTGATGCTTCTCCTTGTCTTTCTATCAAGGACCTTTCTTGCTGGTCCTCAATATCATGGAGTCTAGTGCTATGGTATCAGTATTTGGACCTTGGACAGCACAGTGTCTCTGAAATATCTTCTTAGCAAATGTTAAAGTTTTGATGTTGGAAGTCACTTAAAGCTATTTAAGACTGAAATAAACTGTGAGTAAGTGTTAAATGGGGAACATCAAAAAATAAAATCAAAATACAAAATCAAAATAATTTTAAAATAAGTATGTGCCTTCCTCTCCTTCTACATCTCTATGCTGTATTCCCTTTTGAAATTAATGGGGTTCTGATTCTTCATCAGATCAAATCTTCACAAAGGAGGTATGTGGCAATTCCTCAAGTTAGGGAATGTCAGTGAGACTGGTCTCTGCATCTGTACTATTGTGAAATGAACTATCATAGTTTGGCCTTCCCAATCTATCTGTTTGATAGAGCATATGCAGCAGACCTGGACTTCAGTTTTGATTACTGATGCAAATAGTCTTTATTGAAACCTCCAGCAGCAGACAACAAAGTTCTGCTTAGTTCAGAAATATTACGTTGCCCCCCCCCCCATAACTGGACCTTCCAAGTTTAGTTAAAGTTAATTTGGAATGGTAGAAGCAGAATAGATAGACAGGGAATAAAGATAAAAAAGATCAGCTGATCAATCCCTGTTCTTTCCATTATCATCTACAGTGCATTGAAAAAGTACTCAGCCCAGAACCCTTTGTTCATATATGAGTATTTCGACCGGGGGTTTTGATCAATTTAACTGAGAATTTTTTATTTGTGAATCTGAACCTTTTTTCACAGTAGAGCCCCAAAAAAAGGGAAAATTGTAAAGCATGAAGAACTAAAAATTCAAAAGCTGAAATATCAGCAGATCAAAAGTATTTACCCCCTTTTGCTCAGTACTTAGTTGAACCACCTTTCGCAGCTATTATAGCCAGTAGTCTTTTCTGTTGGCTTTGCACAATGTGATGGAGCGAGATTTGTCTATTCCTTGTAAAATTGCTCAAGCTGTGCCAGGTTAGTTGGGGAGTGGTGGTGGACAGCAATCTTGAGGTCTTGCCAGAGATGTTCGATCGGGTTAAGGTCAGGACTCTGACTCATGCATATCAATTTTCTTCATTTGAAGCCACTCCTTGGTTGCTCTGGCAGTGTGCTTTGTGTTGTTTTCCTGCAGAAAGATAAACTTCCTCTCCAGTTCAATCTTTCTGGCAGTGGATAGCAGTTTTTTTTTAAAATTCGGGATCTCCCTGTATTTAGAAGCCTTCATCTTCCTGTCAATCCAGACCAGATTTTCAGGCCTTGCTACTGAAAAGCAGCCCATAGCTTGATGCTATCTCCACCATACTTTTACAGGAGGGATGGTGTTACCTGCCTGATGCACAATATTAGATTTAAGCCACACGTACTACTTAGTGTTGAGGCCAAAAAGTGCCATTTTAGTCTCATCCAACCACAAGACGTTTTTCCACAATCTTTACAGTATCTGTGTGAATCTTTGCAGAGTCTTTACAGGGTCTTTTTTTTTAGCCACTCTTCCATAACTATCCTTTTTGTGCAAGCCTTGACAGATTGTGGAGTCATGAACTTCATCAACAGCTGCAGCTCAGTCAAGAGTGATTATTGGCATCAGAATAGTCTCTCTTACAAATGCCATTCTTCTTTGGCAACTAAGTTTAGAGAGGTGGCCTGACTAAGGCAGCGTGGCTGTTGTTTCATATTTTTTTCACTTTTTCACAATGGACTGCACTGGGTTCCGATGTATGTTCAGTGACCTTGACCTGCCTCTCGGTTTTTTTGCACTACCTTACTTCCCATTTTTCTATTTTCTATTTATGATTTATAATTTAAATGTTTAATATTTACTAATTTTAACTATTTTTAATATTTAATATTTGTAATCCAGGGAGTGTGAAGCGCAGATTCAAATATCGTTGTGATGATTGTACGTTCTAGTACTAATTGTTTGGGGACTATAAAGTATGATCTGGTATCCTTCCCCAGATTTGTACTTCTCTATTATCATTTCTCTGACTTGTCTTAAATGCTCTTGTTTTCATTTTGGGTAGAAAATCTACTACCTTACAGATTAGGCATTTATTCTTATAAATTCATTGAAAACAGATCCTCCAATTTTTTACACTATAAATTGGTCAGTTGGTAAGGTAATATGTACAGTATATAGCACCTAAGGAAAGTTAGCATAGTAATTTCAAAGGGCATGAATACTTTATCAGCCTCACAATTTTGGTTTTAATATTTAGTAAATTGTTGGAAGGTTTTGGCATTTTTCCTTTGATTTGATATAATGCACAATGTTTTGCAGATTAGCTCAAAAATCCTACTTCTATATATTTTAAGTTTAGAAAATGAGATCGTAAAATGTGAAAGTAGTTTTGGCGGTTGATTACTTTTTCGAGGCATTGTACATGGAGCATTATTATGAATTTGAAAAGAACACTTGACTTGCTGAGTGACAGTTTTGTAGGGGTCTTTTGAGATACATTGGGCAAACCTTGAATAATTAATATTGCAACCTAGATCAATGTCTGGCAGACATGCACTTAAACCCATGCAATATTCAAGAATGATTGTACCAGAAATTACAACCTATAATGTATATTGGCATATCAGATAATCTATACATCATCATTGCCTCATATAATGAACATTTTGGATGCATTTTAAAGGTAAATGAAAATCAAAGAAGTTCAAATGGTGGAAATCTGAAAGAAAACAGAAAGCACTGGAAACTTTCAGCAGGTCATGAGAAATTCTCTGTGGATGCTTCTTGACTTGCTGAGGTTTTCAGCATTTCCTATTTGTCATAATCAATTTTTTTTGATGGACAGGTACAGCAAAGCTTTTTTACATGCTAATGTAATTTTATCTTGACTCATCTGAAGGGAAACTGGTTGGATTAGCTTGAATTGCAATTTCTAATACCAACTGATTTTGCTGTCCTTTGACCTAACTTTTGGCCCAGATTATACTACAGTTGTGTAATTTTCTCAAAAGGGAGCAGTTTTTCTGGAGGGAATGCAAGTTAAAGGTGTGACACAAGTGACATTGCAACCGAAGTTGGGAGAGATCCAGAGGAAATGTCAGCAGTACTGTGGATGGGAAAGGTGAGTGATTTTTGATGGCACAATTCAATTATTGTTAAAGTCTTTACTAATGGAATTGAAACTGATTATTAAAAATTGACTCCTAGATGCACATTCTCTATTAATAGTGTGGTATTTCAAAGAAAACAATAACATTTACTGGTAGGGAATTATTTTATGCATTTTCTGTTATAGTGAAATGAATCTGGCTGAAGTTCATTCGTGAATAAGATCACTACTTGTAAGAGTCCATACTTTCACGTTTGCTGGAACAAAGTTGGAATACATTATAAATGACTTATTCCTACGGTTTCAAAGGGAAGATCCCTTGTGCTTGCAAATTAATTTCTAACTGATTAAAATCTCTGATTTTGCTGCCAAAGATAAATTACTTCTAAGGCGAGTGCACTGCACTTCAAAAATCGTGTCAGTAGTGGTGATAGAACTGACCAAGTTAATCCACATGCTTCAGTATTATCCTGTAGAGCTACTTTCATGCCCTGCTTTAGGCCGTGTGCTCTGTTTGATTCATGCATTTTAGGTGACTTTTCTGCCTTTTGAAAAATATCAGCAAGTTAACAGTTTATCCCAATAGCAGACCTCTGTTATGGATATTCCTTTTGTCTTGTGCATCTCTCTACAACTTCAAACCAACTGTTTCCTTTCTTTCCCTATTTTGATAGGGAATCAGCATATTAACTCAGAACCAGTTTTAATATCACTGGCATATGTCGTGAAATTTGTTGTTTTGGGACAGCAGTACATTACAATACAGAACATAAATTACAATAAGTACAATACTGTGCAAAAGTCTTGGGCACAGGTAAAAATATTCTGTAAAATGAAGATGCTTTCAAAATTAATGAAATGAAAAGCTTCTAAATATCAAAAAAAACGTATAATTCTCAAGATTGAGGATTCTATTAATTCTAATCAGTAGAAAAGTAAATCAAGTCAATATTTGGTGTGACTACCATCTGCCTTTGAAATAGTATCAATTCTCTTAGGTACGCTGTTGTGTAGCTTTATAAGATAATCAGCTGGTAGATTGTTCCATGCATCTTGGAGAACTTACCACACTTCTTCTGCAGACTTTGCCTGTCTCACTTGCTACTCTCTCTATAGGTAATCTCAGATAGCCTCTAATGGTGAGATCAGGGCCCTGTGGAGACCATATCATCTGTTGGAAAACTCCTTGTTCTTCTTCTTGCTGAAGATAGTTCTTTATGACCTTAACCATGTGCTTGGGATCATGGTCCTGCTGCAGAAATACAGCCCCAAACTTATAGGGAGCCTCAACTGTGCTTCACTGTTGGCTGCAAACACTCACCTGTGTAACGTTCTCCAGCTCTTTTACAGACAAACTGCCTCCCTTTTGAGCCAAAAAATTCAAGTTTTGACTCGTCAGTCCAGAGCGCTTGCTGCCATTGTTCAGCACCCCAGTCCTTGTGTTTTTATGTGTAGGTGAGTCTCTAGGCTTTGTTTCCACCCTTGGAGGAATGGCTTTTTGGCAGCCCTTCCATGAAGACCACTTCTGACAATACCTCTGAGTGTGGAGGGTTGTACTTGAGTTCTAGTGGTTTCTGTGAGTTCAGAGCTGATAGCAGTGCTGGACTTCCAATTTAGAAGGGATGTCAGTTTGATTTCTTATCTGTTGCACTCAGTTTCCGTAACCGACCCCTACGCTTTTGGTCCTGAAACTTGCCCCTTCTTTGTGCTTCTTCAGAAGAGCTTGGACAGCACATCTTGAAGCTTCTGTCTGCTGTGAATTTTCTGCTTAGGAGAGACATTGCTAATGTAGGATGGCCACCTTGTTCTTGTTGCTGTGCTCACTCTTGCCATGATGTAGTGCAAAAAGAGAGGAAAAAAATACAGAGGAAGTGCTTTGTGGGTTCAATGTCTATTCAAAAATCTGATGGTGGAGGTGAAGAAACTGTTCCTGAAATGGGTGTCTTCAGACTCCAGTACCACTTCCTTGATGGTAGCAATGAGAAGAGGGCATATCCTGGGTGATGGGGTTCCTTATTGATGGATGCTGCCTTTTTGAGGCATCTCCTTTTGAAAGTATCCTCGATGCTGTGGAGGTTATTGCCCACAATGAAGCTGGCTGAGTCTACAAACGTCTGCAGCTTTTTCCAAGCCTGTGCATTGGTCCCTTCATAGCAGGTGGTGATGCCACCAGTTAGAAAACCTCTACGGTGCATCTGTAGAAATTTGCAAGTGTCTTCGGTGTATACCAGGGTTCCTCAAACTCCAAATGAAGTATAGCCACTGCTGTGCCTTCTTTGTAATTTTGTCAATTTGCTGGGCCCAGGATAGATGTCCAGAGATGTTGCCAACTGTTTCTGTTTCCACTGGTATTGCCTGACCTGCTTAGTAACTTAGTCCTTTTAAAACTGCTGCAATCAATTTTAGTAAGAAGAAAACTGGACCGTTTCTCATCAACTGAGAAAACCAGTTAAGACAGGACAGATCAGCCTAATTAACCTTATGAAGTGCTCTTCATATACATATGGGTGTTTCTGCCAAAATTGGAAGGGTTGTGCTTGAGCAACATGGATCTATTCATGAGCATTTCAAACCAAAGTCTTTTAATCTTGTATTACCATTTCTGGATAAATTTTCTTGCCTAGGCCTAGGTCAAGCTCACTAGTGAATGTAACAATGATTTATAATTATGAAAGAATGTCTTTAATCTGCCCTGCTGAGCTCCCATGAAGTTCTGTAGCATCAGGATAAATGTGGCAGAAAGTCTGCTTTTAATTGATTTGCTCTTTAATTATTGACTTCGACATCTTGCCTGTAATAACTTCTAAAGTAACTGTCCTTTGATTTCCTGTCTCTGTCTCCCTGTCTTTTTGGAAAAAGGGAGTTACTACTGGCTATTTTCCAATAGTCCTGGAATTTAGCAAATTTTGAAAGTTTTTTCAACCATTATGTCTACTATCTCTGCAGCCATTTCCTTTAAAAGCCTTTGGTGTGGGCCATTAGGTCCCAGTGTTTTGTTTGCATTAGCCCTGTGAATTTCATTAATACTGTATCCGTTATGATTTGAGTTTTTACAAGTCCCTCCCTGTTATTTGAAATTAACCCATCTATCTCTGTCCTCCATGGTGATGATTTGAGCAAAGTAAAATTAACAGGTTTGCCATTTCTTTGCTATTATTAATTCACTAGCCCTTGTTTCTGGAGGCCCTACACCTACAGTACCTGAGCTGTGTAAGTGCGTTTGGACAAGGTGGACAAAAATGTATCATGGTCATGTCAGTTTGCAAACCAAATTTCTTGTGTGATTTGTTATGGGCTGGTACCAGGTCTCTTCATAAACTGTGGTGTAATAATCCTATGTAATTTCAGAACTGCTTGGGGTTGCATCTTTAATTACCACTACTCCACAATTCCTAATTGTAGTTGCTTTATTTATAACATTCCCTGCCTGATCCATTGGTATTATTATCTAATAACTCTTAATCATGATCAGAGCTAGGGCTTTACTCTTTGGAGAGGAGGATGAGAGGAGACATGGTAGAGGTGTACAAGGTAATAAGAGGAATAGATAGAGTGGATAGCCAGTGCCTCTTCCCCAGGGCACCACTGCTCAATACAAGAGGACATGGCTTTAAGGTAAGGGATGGGAAGTTCAAGGGGGATATTAGAGGAAGGTTTTTTACTCAGAGAATGGTTGGTGCATGGAATGCACTGCATGAGTCAGTGGTGGAGGCAGATACACTAGTGAAGTTTAAGAGATTACTAGACAGGTATATGGAGGAATTTAAGGTGGGGAGTTATATGGGAGGTAGGGTCTGAGGGTCGGCACAACATTGTGGGCCGAAGGGTCTGTACTGTGCTGTACTATTCTATGTTCTGTGTTCTATCATTGGCATCCTCACTGATGGTATTTTGGTTTCATTAGGACTTCAATTCTGGATGTCAGGTGTAAGCTTAATTTTCACTTGGATGGAAGTGATTGCCTTTGACATCAGACAGCATTTAAATTAGTGTGATATTTAGGGGTTGCAGTAAATGGGAAAGCTCAACCATTGAATGGCATCATACCAAGGATGAAGGAAGATGCTTATCATGTTTGAAAGTCTTTCATCCCAGACCTAGGATATTTCTGTAATACTTCCTCCACCGTAATGTAAAATATTTTGCTCTATTCAGTCAGTGTCCACCATCTATTAAAATAGTAATTGGGGAGGAGCCGAAATAACAAACATGAGAAAACCTGATGTCCTGATGCAGGGTCTCGGCCTGATATATCGACTTTTTACTCCTTTCCGTAGATGCTGCCTGACCTGCTGAGTTCCTCCAGCATTGTGTGTGTGTTGCTTCGGAGCAATAAATGCTTGTTTTGTTTGTGACGTTCAAATTTCAAAAATAAGCAAACCTCTTGGATATGTAGTTTTTATGACATCTACCATGCAATCATATAAAAAAAAATTGTTTTCAATCTGCACTGTTTTTGTGGGCTATATTGTCTCAGTAAAGCTAAAAAAGTTTGTGAAATGGTGACTTTCAAATTAGGTTGACAGAGAAAGTGTCACTACCTCAGCTTCTGCTTTTTCCAGGTGAATGTTGTAATGCATATTTTCTGTGACAACGCAGTACTAATATTCGTGTTAATTTAGGTCGGGATTTCCTGGTGCACAGCCTGTTTCTATGGACAAACAAAACATAAAATTTGTTGAGCAAAAGCCATATAAGGTCAGCTGGAAAGCGGATGGGGTACGGTGAGTATTTGTTTGTTTTGTTACCAAAATGCCTCGGATACAAAATGACAATGTGCTGTCAATCATCTTAAGCTGTCTTGGGAAAATACCTGTTGGAGCAATTGTAATAAGAACTGAATGTTTAATTATTTTCCAACTAAATAGAGATCTCACGGATAAAGAGTGGTATGCTATGGAGTGTAAAATTAACTTGGTTTTAACACTTAATGTAACTTACCTTGTTGAAAGCAAAATTGGGATAGAAGGACTCTGGTATCAGCAACTGCACCAAGTTAAGTCAGCTGGCAACCACTCAATTTTTATTCTTCTTTTCAATAGCCAGATTCTTTCTCAGCCAACTAAGAGTAAAACAGACAGCTTTAGGTGAAAAAACAGTAAACTAAAAAAAAATTTTTCAAGTCCTGACAATACAGCAGTCATGAATGATTTGGGTTTTGAAAGGTGCTGAGGGCAAGAGTTCTGAATGCAGGAGGACCTGACTGCAGAAGCAACTACTGGTGGAATGAGTGGGAAATGAGATGAAAGATTCATTGAAGGGGTGTTGAATGATCGGTGGTAGTAGATAATTGGTTAATTTGATGTGTATCCGTAGTGTCTTTTGTCCAGAAGAAAGTTCATGGAGAAATCTATTGATTATAATGGAATTTATATTTTCAGAATATATCCTTGTACTTCAATTTTATTCACAACTTAATACTTAGAACCTTGTGAAATACAAAGTGTTTCTGACATTCATTCTTTAAGGAGTAGTTTGAAAGAAACCTTGCCTCCAAATTCTGACCTAGCAGGAGGAATTGCACTTACACTTGTGTAACTGAGATTATAATATTGGCTCAATTGGTAGCACTTGCCTTTGTGTCATTAAGTTGTGTGTTCAGTGTGTTGTAAAGATTTGAGGACATATACCTACAATTCAGCTGTAGTCTTCCTCTTTGTATGTCAGTATTGTTTAAAATTAATGGAAATCATTCTGTTGGCCAGATTATTCTTTCAAAAGTAGGAAAACAAATCTTCTGGTGAGTTATTCATTTTGTTTGTGGAACTTTATGCATGGGTTGGCTGTAAAATCAGTGAGTGTACTTCAGAACTGATTGATAAAGGATTCTAGAGGGTCACTGCAACATTAGACGGCTCTATTTTATATATGTTATGCAGGTTCAATGTGTAATATAACTTGATAGGTGAAATCAATAGTTGAGGTCTGCAGAACTTTGAAGAGGAGCCAGTGTTGCTTATGATGCTGTAGCTCAGATATTATGCTGATGACTAATGTGTTTATAAGAAAAGATGAGTAATGAGTATAAATTTAACAGTTACCGGTTCAATATGTATCCTCAGAATAGAATGTAAAATGTAGAATGAAGACGTTGTAATTGCTAAATGAAATTCAAGGAATTTGATGTATTTGCTCTATTGCCTGTGATTAAGACATGGCAGGTAAATATTTGTGTCACTTGCCTTTTGTAACTTGTTGAAAATTATTTCGAGAAATTGTTCTAATTGCATGTGCTAAATAGAGTAGGATTATTGAATGAAACTATTAAATTGCAGTTTCTAGATGGTTGATTTCTCCACTTTACAGTACATTAAGTAAGGGGTTGCTTTTCATAAAGGAAGAAACGATTGTAGGGGAACTTTTGCTGATTTCCCTTTGTGTACCTGCCAGTTAGCTGAGGATTAACATTAGCAAAGAATTCTAAAAATAAGGCCAAGTATAGAAAGCCAGAGACAGATAGTAAAGATAAAGCACCCTAAATATTAGCGAGATGGTCACTTTCTATCATTTTATGCCTGTGCATGCTTTCTAGGTACCAACAAACTTTGACCTGGAAAGCACATTTTCTGGGCTGCATTTGGAAAGAATCAGTAGTCATTGAATGGTAAAATTAGGTTGCAGGATACTCAGTATTTTAATATTTTCTCATCAATAAAGCACAATTTATAGGGTTTATTAAAGGGATGGTTTGTATATTGCTGTACATTTCCTCTACATTTTTGAGCATTAATCTGCTGGATTAAATATCAAGGATTTGTCAGAATACGTTTCCCTGAGCGATGTTTAGATGACCTGTTTGTTCATTTGTCTAAATACGTACTTATAATTAAATATTGTGTTTTTATGGAAAAAAAGCATCTTGTTGACAAGGTAACTGAATGTTTTGTTTAAGTTGTATGTTTTACCAAGAAATGATAGGACGATTCTCCCTCATAATGTCCTACGTGGCAAAATTACTGTTTAATCTGAGCAACTAATTTACATTTTATGTTGGAGGTATGGGTGTGAAGAAGTGCAAAATAATGAAAAGCAAAGAATAGCAGCTGAATGAACCAATGCTGTTATTGCACATCTCTTGGCAGGTGGTTCAGGAGCAGGACTCAGCATTCTAGAAGTGTACATTGGTGTATGTTGGGGATTAACATGGTCTTTTCCCCTCAAGGCTGTTTATTAATATAAAATATGTTTACGTGTTACCAGTTGTTTCAGTGCTGAGTTAATTTGGCAAAGTGAGCAAAGGGAATAATTTGGAAAAGCTTGATAGAAGCTACTGAAGCAAGTAGAGACCAAATTTCAGTAATAGTCTGAAGTTCACCTCATTTCAATGTCTTTGCAGTGACTGTAGGCAGATACTAGATGGCAGTGTTGCCTGGTTTGTTAATCCAGTTAAATTGATTCAGTTAACCCAGTCAAAGGAAACTAATCCTGTTTAATTAAAATGAATTACTTGCTCAGCTGTAAAGTTTGGGCAAAATTCCTTTGAATCTGTGAAAATCCTGTCTCCATTTTAGCATGTGGCTCTCAGTTTTGTGGAATATTGGGGGCAGGCAGCACTTTGTTATAAAACTGAAGTGATCCTCACCACTTTGGTGTATGATCTTTATCCTTTAAATACAGAGCTGAAAAACTCAGGTACACAGTGATTTCACATTGTACTTTGGTTACAGTATAACTGGAAGATTCAGATTTCCTGAAGAAACGTCGACTGTTCACTCTCTTCCATAGATGCTGCCCGACCCTCTGAGTTTCTCCGGCATTTTGTGTGTGTTGCAAATAATTAACAAGATTTTATTGATCAACATAACATTTCATAATTTGATCAAAGCATTGCAAACACCAGATTATCGTAGTAGTAATTATTTTTGCATAGGCAATCTTAACAATTTTTATGCATATATTATGCTGCTACAAACAGAAGTGAAATCAATGGCCAATTAATTTGTTTTTGGTACATAGAAGGAGGTGTGTTGTTTAAGATGGTGGGTTTGTGCTGTTTGGTTAATAATGGATTTTTCAATTCACATGGCTATTCCACTGAGGCTGGTTGGGACTACCACCGGAGGTAATGGGTTAAGGGTGAAAGGTTTAAGTCCATTCAGAGGCTTGTGAGAGTGTAGAATGAGCTACCATCACAAGTGGTGCACATGAGCTAAATTTCAACTTTTAAGAGAAGGTACATGGATGGTAGGGTATGGAGGGCTATTATCCTGGTGTAAGTGGACAGGAGTAGGCAGTTTAAATGCTTTGGCATGGACTAGATGGGCTAAGGGGTTTGTTTCTGTGCTGTTGTTGTCTGTGACTCTATGATTCTTGTGTTTAAATCAGAAGGTGTGGCTATGACCATACATTAGGCAAAAATTATCCTGGATCAGATTCGGTGCTTGAACTTCCCAGCTAATGCATTGACCTGTTCCAGATGCAAAAGGTCAACTGAGATAAAACTTGAGCTTGAGAAATGATTTGCAAGGTGGGGTGATTTTTGTATTTGAGTAGGCTTCAGGCATCAGGTCTTTAGTCCCCTATTTGAGGAAGACCCTGGTAATCTTTGACAAATCACTATTGCCAAATATTTTAGTTAAAGATAAATTTAAAAATCATGGGCTCATTGCATTGGAATGGGTTTGTTACTGTGATGTATCTCTGAAGATAAAAATGATTAGTAAAATTGTTAAAACAAATAAAAATTTAAAAAATCATTAAAAATCTAATAATTGAGCCAAGATCAAGTGAAATAAGTAAAATGGTCATATAATCATTGCTTTGTTTTGGACTTGTATTTGATCACATCTGTAGTTATCTAAAATGATCTGAACTGCAGATGACAGATAACTGGCAGTTTCTGTAGATCCACCAGTTATAGGGGAGGTTGATTTGAGCCAATGTAAGTTGATAATCCAGTGCATGTTTGAAGTGATACATGATTCATTATTGGGGATTATTCTTCACGTGAGACTTTACACCCCATTTGTCGCAGGTATTAGATTGCTCAAAGAATTCAATCTCGTGCTTATTAAGAATGTGGAACCACTGACGAGATCCCATTCAGAAGGTGGCAATTGATGCAAGTGGGTGAGGAGCAATAGCTCAATCAACTTTGGTCTGTAGTTTGTGGGTAAATTCATGCTCTGACCCTTCTTGTAGACAGCCTCAGTGTTCTTTGACCAGTCCAGTCTATTGTCAGTTCGTATCCCCAGGTATTTGTAATCCTCCACCATGTCCACACTGACCCCTGGATGGAAACAGGGGTCACCGGTACCTTAGCTCTCCTCAGATCTACCACCAGCTCCTTAGTCTTTTTCACATTAAGCTGCAGAAAATTCTGCTCACACCATGTGACAAAGTTTCCTACTGTAACCCTGTACTCAGCCTCATCTCCCTTGCTATGGCAGAGTCCTCAGAAAACTTCTGAAGATGACAAGACTCTGTGCAGTAGTTGAAGTCCGAAGTGTAAATGGTGAAGAGAAAGGGAGACAAGATAGTCTCCGGTCTTGATGCTGTTCAGGAATTTATCACTGGATATCAAGCCCTTTTGACTCAAGAAGTTCAAAGAAATTAGAATTATCTTTTCTTTTGAAGATGAGTTGGCAAACTAATATGACTGAAAGACAGTTACATTTCCATGGACTCTGCTGACCAGCATCCTACGATTTTGAAGGAAATGATTATGGAAATGGTGAATGCATTGAGTGTCTAAAATTTTAGTGTTTCTTTTTTTGAAGAAATGTTTCCACATATTGGAAGATATCAAGTGTAACTACATAACTGAAGAAGATGAAGAATGAAAAGAAAAGAATGGACTAGTTTACCTGACTTCAGTAATAGGCACAATGCTGGAATCTATTAGTAAGGCAGTGATAATGGGGCACATGGAAAATAATAGGATAAGTGAGAATAAATTTGGATTTATGAAAGGGAAATTATGATTGATACATTTGTTGAGAAATTTTCGTGGTTATAACTACCAGATCAGATAAAAATGAACCACTGGATAAAATCTAATTTATTATTTGAAGGCCACTGATAAGGTGCCACAGTTAGTGGCAACCGATGTTCGTGGTTTTTGGGATAACATACTGGTGTGGACTGATTAGAGAACAGTAAGAATGCATGGGTCATATTTGAGTTAAGGAAGTATTGAATAATGGCAGGCTGTAAGGAACTGGTGTTGAGACCCCAGGTGTCCACCATCTATAATCAATGATTTGGATGAGCGCTAAAGTGAAAACTGTCCACTTTTGTTGAAGATACAAAACAAGGTGGCAGTAAGAGTTTTAATGAGGGTGAAAATGAGCTTTAGCAAACATAGACAGGTTAAGACCAGAAAGTGAATGGCAAGGACTTGACAGACGGAATATAATGTGGAAAAGCGTTAGCTACTTGGGGAGAAAGAATAACAAAAGTGGAATATCTTTCAAGCAATGAGAAGTGGTTTTAACTTGGTATACTGAAAGATCCAGATGTCCTTTCGTGTAAGTCACTGGAAGCTCCAGAAAGCAATTAGGAAGGGAAACATTCTTTTGGCATTTAGTGAAATAAGAAGATTTGAGTAGAAAAATGGTTGTCTTGTTCCAGTGATGTAGTGCCTCAGTGAGACTAAATCTGGAATATTAAGCCCAGGTCTGGTTGCTGCTTAAGGAAGGATATATTTTTATAAGGGGATCACAATGAACATGAAACAAAAAACAGTACAGAGCAGAAACAGGCCCTTTGGCCCACAATCTCCATGCTGTTCACTGTGCCAAATTACCTCATCCTATCTGCTTGCATGTTTTCTATATCCCTCAATTACCTGCCTGTTTGTATGCCTGTCTAAATGCCTCTTGACTGTTGCTATGGTATCTGCTTCCAGCATATCCACTGACAGTACATTCCATGTACCTATCACTTTGTATTTTAAAAAAATCTCCATTCAAGTTTCCCCCTCTCAACGTAAAGCTATGCCCTCTGGTATTTAACATTTTCCATCCTGGGAAAAGGGCTCTTATTCTCTACCCTATTTATCCCCAATAAATTATATACTTCTATTGAGTTTCTCCTTTGCCTCCAGTGGTCCAAGAGAAAAAATAATCCAGGTTTCCAACCTCTTCTTATAACTAATAGTCTGAAATTCAGACAATGTCCTGGTGAACCTCTTTGACACTCTCTCCAAAACTTTCACGTCCTTCCTCTAATGCATTGATCAGAACTGCACATGATGCTGCGAATGTGACTGAAATTTTTATATAACTGGAATATAACTTTCCAACTTTTATACTCTGTCCTGAATGATGATGGTGAGAAACCCTTTACCAATTGTGTTACCACAACCAGGGAGTTATGGACTTCCAGCCTAAAATCCCTCTGCACTTCAATCACTTCAGTATTTTAAGGGTACGGCCATTTACTATATAATTTCCTCTTGCATTTGGCCTCCCATTCTTGATAAGTATTAATCATTCTACCTACATTTTCACTGAGATCATATATACAAATAAAATATGAACATGCGGTCCCAACACTGATCCTTCCAGACATCACAGGTCATTGACCCCCCCCGTTGCAATTATATTGCTCCAACCACTGGCCTCTGTCTTCAGTGACCAAATCAATTCTAATACGATCTAGGAAGTCTCTTTATATCCCAGGTACCTCAATCAGCTAGATAGGCCTATCAAGAAGGACCTGATTGAAAGCTGTATTAAAGCCCACATCCACAACATCCCTTGTCAATTGTCATCATAAGACATAGGAGCATAATTAGGCCATTCAGCCCATCGAGTCTGCTGCACCATGATGGATGATTTATTATCCTTCTCAACCCCCATTCTCCTGCCTTCTCCTTGTAACCTTTTACACCCTTATCGATATAAATACACCAAATATACCCAGTCACATGGCCTTCACAGCCACCTGTGGCAATGAATTCCACTGATTCACCACCCTCTGGCTAAAGAAATTCTTGCTCATCTATTTTTCAGGGAAATCTCTGTACTCTGAGGCTGTGCCCTCTGATCTTCAACTCCCCGCTTTAGGGAACATCCTCTCCATGTCCACTCTAGGCCTTTTAATATTCAATAGGATTCACTGAGTCTTCCCCCCCACCCCCCATTCTTCTAAACTTCTGTGAGTATACTCCTCACGTGTTGGCACTTCCATTCTCATGATCATTCTTGTCACCTCCATAAAACTCTTAATCAAGGTTTAAGACATAACCTCCTCCACACAAACTCATTCTGACTAATAAGTATATGTTTTTACAAATTTGAGTAAATTGTATCCCCAAGAATCTTCTCCTGATCACTGATGTAAGGTTCTCCACCCAATAGTTTTGCTCACTTGTCCCATTTGCAAAGAAGTAGTCCTCTTTATTCTCTGGTACTTGGAAACCTCAGTCTGCCTAGAAAGGACAAAAAACTCTATATCAAGGTTCCAGCAATCTCTTCTCTTGTCTGCCTCAGTAACCTAGGATAGATCCCATCCTGTGACTAATCCACCTTAATGTTCTTCAGAAGACCAAATAGCATCTACTTTTTTATATCAAAATACCCTAGAATTTCAGCATACCTCTGATCTCTCTATCTTTAATGTCCTTCTCCCTGGTAAATACTGCTGCCGAATACACTTAAACAACGTAGTATGCCAACTTCATCTGGGTCTAGACATAAGTTTCCTCCTGATAAAAGTTCAGAACTTCCTTTAGTTTGTTTTATAATTGGTGATATTTTTTGTGTGTTGGGGTGGGGATAAATATTAATATATAATAGTTTCCTATTTGTAGAAAATCCATGGAGCAAACATGTTTAAGCAGAATGTTGCAGATACTCAGCAGATCAGACAGCATTTGTTAATATTTCAGGTTAATGACCCTTCATTAGAACTGCTAGAAAGCTAAAAATGCATTAATACACTTCTCTGCCTGCTGTTGGTAGTGTTAATTATTTTGTAATTATTCCAAGTTGCTTCTGAGATTATCAGTGGAAGTCCATTACTACTGTTGATCACATTGTATTAAATAAAAATCTTTGCTATCAGTCCAAACATTCTTCTGGCGAGTGGTGCTTTAAGAGAGAAGTTAGGATGGCAAAATGAGAATTGAAGAAGGATTTGATAGACAAGGTGAGGCAAAATCCCAAGAGATGCTATGGTTATATTAAAGTAAAATGGTGCCCAAGTAGAGAACAAGTCCCCGTAAAGATTAGCATGTCTGCGGGTGGAGCCAAAGGAAATGCGAATTAGCAGGGAGACCCTGTTAGAAGTCTTCAAGTGCATTAATGTGGATAAGTGTACAAGATAATAAGAGGAATAGGTAGAGTGGATAGCCAGCGCCTCTTCCCCAGGGCAGCACTGCTCAATACAAGAGGACATGGCTTTAAGGTAAGGGGTGGGAAGTTCAAGGGGGATATTGGAGGAAGGTTTTTTACTCAGAGAGTGGTTGGTGTGTGGACTGCACTGCCTGAGTCAGTGGTGGAGGCAGATACACTAGTGAAGTTTAAGAGACTACTGGACAGGTATATGGAGGAATCTAAGGTGGGGGCTTATATGGGAGGCAGGGTTTGAGGGTCGGCACAACATTGTGGGCTGAAGGGCCTGTACTGTGCTGTACTATTCTATGTTCTATGGATAAATTCCCAGAGCTAGTTCTGGTGCATTCCTGGACTAGTGGGAGCTAGCATAGAAATTGTGGAAGTCCTTGTAGAGATTTTTGCTTCTCCAGCTTTAGGTGTAATTGGAGAAGGCTTGAGAGTTTTTAATGTGACCCTTGTTTAAAAAAGAGTAGCAAAAGCCAGGGAACTAGAAGTCAGTGATTCCAACATTGATAGTGGGATGCTGAGGGACAGGATCTGCCAACATTTGGAGAGATGTGGTCTGATTAAGGATAGTCAGCTTAGCTGTTCTTCAAGGAGGTAACTAAGTGGGTAGATGAGGGTAGGGCAATGGATGTTGTCTGGATGAACTTTTACTAGACCTTTGTCAAGATTCCTCATGACAGGCTGTTCTGAAAGGTTAGGTCATATGGACTGCAGGGGGAGATGGCTGATTAAGTTCATAATTGATTCAGTGGTAAGAGGCAGAGGGTGATGATTGAGGGTTATTTCTCAGACTGAAGGCCTATGTCTAGTTCTGTGCCACAGGGGTCGGTGCAGACACTTGTAAGTGATTTGAATATGAATACGTTTTCAGATGATACTGAAATGGGTGGTGTTGTAGATAGTGTAGAAGGATATGAAAAATTAAAGGAGGATATTGATCAGCTGGTATATGGGCAGAGGATTGGCAAATGACTTTCAATGCAGATAAATGTGAGGTATTGCACTTTGGGGGATCAAACCAAGGTAGGGCTTGTATACTGAATGCTCGTGCCCTGAGGTGTATTCTGGGACTGGTGGGTGGGGGGAGGGGGTTAGGATTGTAAATGCATAGTTTGCTCAGAGTATCATCACAGGTAAGTAGGGTGGTGAAGAGATGTTGGCACAGCGGTCTTCATCAGTCAGGGCATTGAGTATAGGAGTTGGGAAGTTTTACATGCCATCGGTGAGGCAAAAATAAGGTATTGATTACATGTGTTGATTTAACTTGGAGCTGATCACACTTGGAGTATTGTGTCCAGCTTTGGTCCTGCTATAGGAATAGTGTTATTAAATTAGAAAGAATGCAGAAAAGATTTACCAGACATTGCCTAGGCTGATTTACAAGGATTTGTGTAGACTGGTACTTTATTTCCTGGAATGTAGTAGATTGAGGGTGACCTGATAGAGATGTACAAGATCATGAGGGACATTTACAGGATGAAAAAAGGCTTTTTCCTAAGGAGGGTGTGCTAAAAGCAAGAGGGCATAGGGTTAAGATCAGAGTGAAGATTCAGAAGGGATATTAGGGCAGCAGCTTCATGGAAAACGTGGATATTTGACATGAGCTGCCAGAAGTACTGGTTGAAGCAGGCACAGTAGATGTATTTATAAGCTATCTAGATAAGCACATGATAGTAGGGTTTAGATGGCTGTAGGCTAAATGTGAGCAGATGGGACTAACTTTCTGAGCAATATAATCACTATTGATGAGTTAGGGAAAGGGTCTGCTTCCATGTTGCATGATCCAATGTCTAACACTTTGACTTCCACTGTTTAAAGTGAAGTAGATTTCTGGTTTAATCTTCTTAATTTCCAACTTTCAAATCCTCCCTCCTCCCTCCTTCTCTCTTTTTCCATTCCTCATTCTGGTTATCCTCTCACCCCTTCTCTTTTCCTCAACTGCCTATCACCTTCTGCTGGTTCCTCTCCTCCTTTTCTTTCTTCTATGCTCCATTGTCCTCTTGCATCAGATATTCCTTCTTCAGCCATTTATCTCTTCCATCTATCCTAGTTTCTTAATTCATCCCCCTCTACCCACCCACATTCCCCCTCACCTGGTTTCACCTATCTCTTGCCAGTTTATGCTCCTTCCCCTCTCCCTACCTTTTTATTCTGGCTTCTGCCTCCTCTCCTTTCCAATCCTGATGACTCAAAATGTCAGCTGTTTATTTTCCTCCATAGATGCTGTCTGCCTTTCTGAATTGCTCCAGCAATTTGTGTATTGCTCAAGATTTCCACCAACTGCTGAACATTATCTTTATCATTTTCCCTGTTTTGTGATTTCCTGTGGGATGCCACTTTTCCGGACTAAAAAGCCCCTCTAGTTTTTCCACATAATTGTCTTCTGACTGTACTTTTCATTGCTTAGTTTCTTGGACCCCAAAACAATGTACTGAACTTTAAGTATGATTAAGGCACCCTCCAGTTTGATCGTGACTTTACAAAGAATTGTTTTTTTTTTAGTGAAGTGGCCTGGAAACCAGTCCCTGGCAGCAGAACTTCAACTGTGTCAGTTCCATCCTAATGACCTTTTAACTGTTGCATCTTAAGAGCTTTGTATTATTTTTGGATGTCTATGACAACTGAAAACATATTTAAGAAAAATCAAATTGATTTCAATGCTTGAAAATAATTATTTAAACTAATTAAATAATAACAGAAACAAGAGACAAACATGAGAACATCTGCAGATGCTGGAAATCCAAAGCAACAGACTCAAAATGCTGGAGGAATGCGGTAGGCCAGGCAGCATCTATGGAAAAGAGTAAACAGTCGACTTTTCAGGCCAAGAGTTGACTGTTTACTCTTTTCAATAGATGCTGCCTGGCCTGCTGAATAACTTAAAATATTGTTTGCATGCTGGACATTAATTATAATCATACAGTGAACTAAAGAAAATACTCCAGTCACCTTTTGGATTCTGGTTGGAAACCCCATTGATATAAAGTCTGCTGTACTGTATATGTCAGCTATTTGTGGCATTCAGCTGAGGTCTCAAATGCTCTATCTCCAGTCTTTACTGTCCATGTGGCTCTGAACTAAGGTAGTCAGTTGACCACAATGGTGGGTCTGGAGTCACAGAAGGATCATATTGGAAGAATATGTTAAATGTTAGAACCAGATGGGGCTTTAACATGAATTCTTTAGCTTTTATTATTATTAATTCCAGATGTATTTAATTACTTGAAATTCCATAACTGCTATGTTGGATTCTAACATACTAATGAATCAATGGTCCAGGTTTCTGGTTATTAGTCTACTTAAAAAAAAATCCAATGCCATTGTATCTTGAATCGTACTAGTTATGTATTGTGATAACTATTTGAGTATATATGATGACCATTTTTCCAAGAGATTACTTTTGTCCTTAGTTTTTCCAGTGATTTCTACACTGACGTTTTACTCATTTACCTGGAGTTGCCTGTAATTTCCTGGCCACTGCCTTGCCTGTGTAAAGGAACCATATTTGCTGTCTGAACACCTGTCACCTCAACTCTGGCCAGCTGGGGTTTAAAACCCTGTCAGTGCTTCAGCTATCTACACGCCCTGTTATCCACAGTAGCACACTATGCATCCCGTCCAACCCTGGGGATTTATTCACCCGTGAACTCTTTAGGATATCTAAACACTCAAAAAGTGAGAGGTGAGAGGGGCATCCACACAGTGTCACGAAATGCTGTGAGGTGCCAGGTTACAGTGCTGGAGATGAGTGAAATCAATAAGTGTTCGACAAACTTAGCAGGAGAGGTTAATGAAGCAGACTAGCAGATTTTCTACATTATCGGGTCTGCTATTGTAATTGTTTATTCTTGTCCCATGTACCGAAATGCTTATATACTATTTATGTAGATTGGTTTAGTGTACACTGCATTAGGGTGGAACAAGGTAAAACAATAACAGATTGCAGAGTGAGGTGTAACAGCTACAGAGATGGTGCACTGCTGGTACATAATCATCTTCTCCGCATTCATCCCATCTAGTCCTTACAACAGTCGGTAAGTTTCAATGAGATTCCCTCCCCCCCCCACCCCCGGCCACATTCTTCTAAATTCCAGTGGATACAGGCCCAAAGTTGCCAAATGCTCCTCATATGTTAACCCCTTCATTTTTGGAATTATCCTTGTGAACCTCCTCTGGAGTGTCTCCAATGACAGCATATTATTTCTGAGATAGGGGCTCAAAACTGTTGACAATACTCCAAGTGTGGCTTGACTAGTGTCTTATAAAGGCTCAGCATTATCTCCTTGCTTTTATATTCTATTCCCCTTGAAATAAATGCCTATGTTGCAGTTGTTTTCTTTACCACAGACTTAACTTTCTGGGAGTCTTGCATGAGGACTCCAAGTCCCTCTGCACCTCTGATATTTGAACCCATTATCTCCCCATTTAAATAATAGTCCCCACATTGTTCCTTTTACCAAAATGCATTATCAGACATTTCCCAACACTGTATTCCATCTGTCACTTTTTATGCCCATTCTTCCAAATTGTTTAATTCCTGCTGCAATCACATTGCTTCCTCAGCACTACCTACTCCTCCACCTATCTTTGTATCATCTGCAAACTTTGCCACAGAGCTATCAATTCCATTATTTAAATAATTGACAAACATTGTGAAAAGTATTTGTCCTAATACTGACCCCTGAGGAACACCACCAATCACTGGCAGCCAAACAGAAAAGGCCCCTTTTATTCCCACTTGCTGTCTCTTGCCTGTCAGACATTCCGCTGACCATGCCGGTATCTTTCTTGTAACCCCTAAGATTTCATCTTGTTAAGCATCCTCATGTGTGGCACCTTATCAAAAGCCTTCTGAAAATCCAAGTAAATGACTTCCACTGGCTCTTCTTTGTCCACCCTACTTGTTACTTACTCAAAGAACTCTAAAAGATTTCCCTTTACAGAAACCATGCTAACTTTGACTTATTTTGTCATTTGTCTCCAAGTACCTTGAAACTTCATCCTTAAAAATAGATGCCAACACTTTCCCAACCACTGAGGTTTGGCTAACTGATCTGTAATTTCCTTTTTTTTTTGCCTTCCTCCCTTCTCAAAGAGTAGAGTGATATTTGCAATCTTCCAGTCCTCCAGGATCTTGCCAGAATCAAGTGATTCTTGAAAGATATAATCAATACATCCGTTGTCTCTGTAGCAACCTCTCTCAGGACTCTGGAATGTAGTCCATCTGGCCCAGGTGACTTATCTACCGTAAGACCTTTGAGTTTCCCTAGCACTTTTTCCTTTGTAATAGCATTGGCTCTCACTCCTGTTCTCTGACACTCACAGACCTCTGGCATAGTGCTAGTGTCTTCCACAGTGAAGACAGATGCAGAGTACCCATTAAGTTCATTTACCATTTCTTTGCCCCCAATTACTACCTCACCAGCATCATTTTCCAATGGTCCAGTATCAACTCCTGCCTCTCTTTTACTCTTTATATAACTGAAAAAAAACTTTTGGTACCCAGCTTTATATTATTATTGGCTAGTTTGCCCACATATTTCATCTTTTCCCTTCATATAGGTTTTTTAGTTGCCTTTAGTTGGATTTTAAAAGCTTCCCAATCATCAATCTTCCCACTCATTTTTGCTACCTTATATGCTCTTTCCTTGGCTTTTATGCAGCCCTTAATTTCCTTTGTCAGCCATAGTTGGTTACCCTAGCTATTTGAGAACATTTTCCTCTATGGACCATATCTATCCTGTGCCTTGTGAACTCTTCCCAGAAATTTCAGTCATTTCTGCTCTGCTGTCATCCCTGCCAGTATCCCCCTCCAATCCACCTGGGCAAGCTGCTCTTCATGCCTCTGTAATTCCCTTTATTCCATTGCGATACTGATACACGTGATTTGTGCTTCTCCCTCTCAAATTGCGTATGAATTCAATCATATTATGATCACTGCCTCCTAAGTGCTCCTTTACGCTAAGCTCCCAAATAAGATCTGGGTTATTACAGAACACCCAGTCCAAGATGATCTTTCCCCTTGCAGGCTGAAGCACAAGCTGCTCTGAAAAGCCACCTCGTAGGCATTCAACAAGTTCCCTCTCTTGTGACCGGATACCAACTGGACTCTGATTTTCCCTATCCTCTTGCATATTGAAGTCCCCCATTACAATTGTGTCATTACCCTTATTACATGCCTTTTCCAACTCCCTTTGCAATCTCAACCACACATTCCCTCTTTAGACTTGCCAGCACTACAGCTCATCTAGTCTATGTCGAATTGTTATTCTGCAATTGCACCTGGACTAAATACCTCCATATGTCTATCCTTGTACCTACACAAACCTTCAAAATTGCAATTGAGCCCACATGCACCATTTCCACTGGTAGCTCCTTTCATACTCACACCACCCTCTGAATGAAGGTTTCCCTTACATTTTTTTACCCTTCACCCTTAACCCATGATGTTCATTTCTATTCGCAAACTGCTGACACAGTTTTGCATTACAGCATAAGCTGCACTTCTAAAATACTTTGTGGGTTGGAAAGATTTGTGTAACACCCTGATATCAAGTAAAATTTAAATGTTTCCATGAGAAAAAAGAAATTTATGGTTTATGAATTGGGAACAATATTAATTTACTGGAATTGAAATACAGCTTTTCTTTTTTCTTGTTTGCAATGTTGATGATATTTTGAAAGGCAATATGATCTCATAATTACACCACAGTGAGAATTGTGTTATTCAGACTTGTAATTAGCTCTGAACCAAAATAGAATGAATTGGGGTCAGATTATGTGAAATATGCATTAATCTTTGCAGCTCTGTGATATCAGATCTTTGCCGTACAAAATCATTGATAATAACGGATTGAAGCTTGTGGCACAAAATCAGTTGGTTTAAGATGTGAAAGTAATATAACAAATTAGTAGGCCTGTAATTGCTGGGTTGTCATATGAAATAGTGTAAAGTTTCAATTAGGGTGAATCAAATTGGTTGAAGGTGCAAAACCTAATGTAGAAGGTCTTGAAGAATTTGTGGATGCTTTACATAATAGTTTCATGTTTTTTGTGTATTTAATTTGGAGGGAGTGTTTGTGGAAAAATGTGGAAAATACTATTGAACCACCAAATAGAGTAAAAATAAATGAAGCTTCTAATTTTTCTAGTACCTTAGAGTCATAGAGAAGCATAGCACAGAAACATGCCCTTTGGCCCATGCAGTCCATACGTTAAACTACCCACTCTCATCGAACTGCACTGGGGCCATAGCCATTCATATCCTTGTTATCCATACTTCCCTTAAACATTGAGATCAAGCTTGTGTGCTCCACTTTGCTGGCAGCCCATTCCACACTGTTATGACCCTCTGAAGAAGTTTCCCCTTATGTTCCCCTTTAACCTCTCATCCTTCACCTTTAATGCAAGACCTCTGCTTATAGTCCCACCCAACCTCAGTGGAAAAAGCCTGCTTGTATTTACTAGATCTATAACCCTGCATAATTTTGCATACCTCAATCAAATCTCCTCTCAATCTTCTACATTCTAAAGAATACAGTCCTAACCTATTCAATCACTTTATTCATCTTGAATAATACAAGAAACAAAAGTGCATTAAAAAAATTGAGTTGAAATTTTACATTTTGGGTCATTTCACTCACAACTGTTCTATCATCTTGTATTGTTAAGGCACCAAGACACAGCCAGTAAACACTTAATGGTAGTAACTGCTGGAAGGAGGATAACTCGTTTTGCTTCATTGTCTTCATGCATTCTTTGAATTTATGGTTTGTAAGTCAATGAGAAAAATGGGTGTTTTGGAAATCATTTTCCTTAAATTTCTCAGGAAAAGCTATCTGAAGAAATTTCTGTGCTGCTTTTGATTGTGCCTGAGGCTGTATTTTCTCAAATCGTCAAACCAAGAAAGCAGATGTTTATAAAGTATTTCAGATGAATAGCTAGATGTGGACTCTTGTGCTTTGCCCAAGCTTGCATATTTAGGGGAGTACCAACAGATTTGCAGTCCTAATATACTGACAATAACATTTACACTATAGGTAATTGTCCCAGCTGAAGAAACCAGTTTAATAAGTAAGGAGGCCGGAACATACTTGGTTCACAGTTGTTCCAGTGAAAATGGTGTATTGCCTGCCCATTATAGGAAAGTAAAAGTATGGTTTCTACATCAGTGTAAATCTTACTTTATATAATAGCTTTGCTAACTTTGTTCTTGTTGTTTGTAATAATCTGAAGGATTAAATATCTTAATATTATTATAATTCCATGACTTGGTGGAAGTGCCTATTCCAGGGATGCCAATCAGAATTTTTGTTTTGCATTTAGTTACAAAACTGTCATTTAGTTCAACTTGCAAGCTACTGGTTGATCTTGTGCCGAAAGTGATTTTGAAGTTTGGAAATTATTGAAAAATCTTTGGTGAGGGGCGGTTTATGTTTTCATTTGGCTGCTTTAGCTTGGAGACTGGTGGAAGCAGGCACTGGAATTTTAGAGGAGCTGTGTGCTAACCATCAGTACTTTTGGCTTGAAGAGCAGGCAATATTCAATAGAGACATAGTGCAGGTGCCCCCTGCTTTTCGAACGTTCGCTTTACGAAACCTCACTGCTACGAAAAACCTACATTAGTTACCTGTTTTCACTAACAGAAGGTGTTTTCACTGTTACAAAAAAAGGCAGCATGCGAAAAATATCAGTGCGTGCCCCGAGCAGCCGCTCTCCCCGGATTCGGAACGGCATTCTCGCCGGCATTGCTTAAACACGTGCCTGTGAGCAGCCGTTAGCAAGATGAGTTCTAAGGTATCGGAAAAGCCTGAAAGAGCTCGTAAGGGTGTTACACAGCGTAAAACTAGACATAATTAAGCGTTTTGATCGTGGTGAACGAAGTAAGGACAAAGTGAGTTTGGCTTGTGGAAGTTGATGAAGATGATGTTGAAGACCAAGAACTGATAGATGAAGAGCTGATGCAATTGGAAGAGGAAAGGATAACAATGGAAACCGAATGCAGTAGTGAAAGTGAAGTTATCCAGGAACTGAACGTAAAGCAATTGCGTGAGATTATCACTGCAATGATAAAGTGCGACTTTAATTTTGAAAGGGTATGTCAGTTTAGGGCATATTTGCAGGATGGTTCGGGTGCTTACAAAGAACTGTATGATCTAAAAATACGCGAGGCTAAGCATTCAAGCCTTCACGTCAGCCACAGCAGACAATGAACCTCGACCTTCGATATCGAGGCGGGCAGTCATAGGAGAAGATGAGCTGCCTTCCCTAATGGAAACAGACGACGATGAGATGACACCTCAGTGTCCCACCACCTCAACCCCCAGGCTGCGGACAGACACTGATTCGCGGAGAATGCAGCGGTAGCCGTGAGGCACACAGCACATCTTTAAGAAAAAAGCCAAAATAAACAAGCTGAATTAATTAGGTGCCGCCCGGCTTCGTGGATCGGTATCAGGTCGCTGCCTGGAGGGTGGGGGCCACTGCACCACCCCAACCTGCGACGACTGAGCCTAGCACACCATCATCAGTGTGCTCGGCGCTGTCCCAATTCCGGTAAGTGATACTACACTGTACATACATTATTTCTACTTTATATCGGCTGTGTATTTTTATGTGTTATTTGGTATGATTTGGCAGCTTCATAGCTTAAAGGTTACTGGAGAGAGTGTTTCTGCCAAGAGCGCTTGCGTGAGATTTTCGCTACGGGAACAGTGCAGGCAATCATTGTAGAGAAGTATTTCTAATTTATATAAGCTGTGTATTTATCATATCATTCCTGCTTTTACTATATGTTATTTATTATTTTAGGTTTTATGTGTTATTTGGAATGATTTGGTAGGTTATTTTTGGGTCTGCGAACGCTCACAAATTTTTCTCATATAAATAAATGGTAATTGCTTCTTCACTTTACGACATTCCGGCTTACGAACCGTTTCATAGGAACACTGTACCTTCGGATGGCGGGGGAAGCCTGTAAGCGACTATATGCTATGTGTTTGATAAAACCTGAAGATGTCTGCAGAGCAACTTTACTATTGAAAAGGTTGTGTATTGTCAGGTGCAGAAAAACCAAAATAACTGTACGAGCCTGCCACACTTGGAGTACTGTGGCCAGTTCTGGTCGCCTCACTATAGGAAGGATGTGGAAGCATTAGAAAGGGTACAGAGGAGATTTACCAGGATGCTGCCTGGTTTCGAGAGTATGCATTATGATCAGAGATTAAGGGAGCTAGGGCTTTACTCTTTGGAGAGAAGGAGGATGGGGGAGACATAATAGAGGTATGCAAGATATTAGATAGAGTGGACAGCCAGTGCCCCTTCCCCAGGGCACCACTGCTCAGTACAAGAGGACATGGCTTTAAGGTAAGGGGTGGGAAGTTCAAGGGGGATATTAGAGGAAGGTTTTTCACTCAGAGAGTGGTTGGTGCGTGGAATGCACTGCCTGAGTCAGTGGTGGAGGCAGACAGACTAGTGAAATTTAAGAGACTACTAGACAGGTATGTGGGGAATTTAAGATGGGGGGTTATATGGGAGGCAGGGGTTTAAGGGTTGGCACAACATTGTGGGCTGAAGGGCCTGTACTGTGCTGTACTATTCTATGTTCTATCTGGAAAACTGGTATAAAATTAATAAAAAAAAATACTGCCTGACCTGCTGAGTGTTCCGGTATCTGCAGAAAACGGAAAAAGAGTTGCTGGTTGAAGATCAGTACCGGGAAGATAGTTGGGGGGGTGGTGGAGGAGGTGAGTTTTTTGTTGCAGAAAGAGAGGGAGAGACAGAACAGACATGTATATCTTTGATACAATATGCCAGGTGTTGGGGATAAATTGTAGTGATCATCCAGATAGTGAGTTAGAGAGAGGAAACAAAGCAAAAACTGAGATTACAGCAGTTAGAGAGTACGTAATAATGGGTTGTTCAAAGGTATAAATTGCAGCACAGTAGGTCAGGCTCTGCTAATAATGGAAGAGGGAAAAATAATAGTTGATTGGCAGTAGGAATGGACAGGCAGGCAAAGTAAATTAAGCTAATGTTTGGAGTTTGCTATTTAGAATAGAAGGTTAAAACATGCAAAGCACAAGGCGAAGCACTGTTTTTCAGCCTTTCACTGGGCATTGTGATTACAGTGCAGGAGACCAAGGCCAGAGTGAGGTTGAGGTGAAGTGTTCTGAGTCACCTCTGCAGAGTGAATGCAGGTTATCTCCTGAATAGTCTCCCAATCAGTATTTGATCCTCTTTTGCAGAGGAGACCACAAAGGGAACATAAAACAGCAGAGCACAGGAATGTGCCCTTCACTCTACAATGTTGTGCCAAACTAATTAAGCTAATAATGTGTAATTGCACTAATCCATTCTATATGCATATGGTACACATCCCTCCATTCTCTGCAATACCTATGTGCCTATCAAAGCCTCTCACACATCTCTATCATATCTGCCACCAACACCACCTACACCAGCACATTCCATGCATTCCCTACTACGTTCTTTTTTTGGGGAATAAAAATTTATCCTGCACATCCCCTTTTGAACTTATCCCTCTCCTGCATGCCCTCTACTATTAGACACTTTGACCCTGAGAAAAAGATACCAGAGGTCCTGAAAGAAGAATATAGGGAGTTAGGAAGGGAGTTGAGAAAAAGGGCCGCAAAAGTAGTAATCTCGGGATTATTGCCTGTGCCACGCGACAGTGAGAGTAGGAATGCAATGAGGTGGAGGATAAATGCGTGGCTGAGGGATTGGAGCAGGGGGCAGGGAGTCAAGTTTTTGGATCATTGGGACCCCTTTTGGCGCAGGTGTGACCTGTACAAAAAGGACGGGTTACACTTGAATCCTGGGGGAACCAATATCCTGGCGGGAAGATTTGCGAGGGCTACTGAGGTGACTTTAAACTAGAATGGTTGGGGGGTGGGAATCAAATTAAAGAGACTAGGAGAGAGGAGGTTAGTTCACAAATAGAGAAAGCTAGTAGACAGTGTGTGAGGGAGGATAGGCAGGGGACAGAGATCAGGAGCACTCAGACCAAAGATGTAGAGGACAAGGAAGAAAAAGATAACAAAGTTGTTTGCTCCATTAAGGATAAACAGAGTAAGAGGTGGAGAGTTTCTTAAATGCATCTATTTTAATGCTAGGAACATTGTAAGAAAGGTGGATGAGCTTAGAGCATGGATTGATACCTGGAAATATGATGTTGTAGCTATTAGTGAAATGTGGTTGCAGGAGGGGTGTGATTGGCAACTAAATATTCCAGGATTTCATTGCTTCAGGTGTGATAGAATAGGAGGGGCAAGAAGGGGAGGTGTTGCATTGCTTGTCAGAGAAAATATAACAGCAGTGCTCTGGCAGGATAGATAGTGGACTCGTCTGGGGAGGCTGTTTGGGTGGAATTGAGGAATAGAAAAGGTGTAGTGACGCTTATAGTGGTGTATTATAGACCACCTAATGGGGACTTGAGAACTGGTGGAGCAAATTTGTAAGGAGATAACAGATATTTGTAGTAAGCACAAAGTTGTGATTGTGGGAGATTTTAATTTTCCACACATAGACTGGGAAGCCCATACTGTAAAAGGGCTGGATGGTTTGGAGTTTGTCAAATGTGTGCAGGATAGTTTTTTGCAGCAATACATAGAGGTACCAACTAGAGAAGGGGCAGTGTTGGATCTCCTGTTAGGGAATGAGATAGGGCAGGTGACGGAGGTATGTGTTGGGGAGCACTTCGGGTCCAGTGATCACAATACCATTAGTTTCAATATAATTATGGAGAAGGATAGGACTGGACCCAGGGTTGAGATTTTTGATTGGAGAAAGACTAACTTTGAGGAGATGCGAAAGGATTTAGGAGGAGTGGATTGGGACAATTTGTTTTATGGGAAGGATGTAATAGAGAAATGGAGGTCATTTAAAGGTGAAATTTTGAGGGTACAGGATCTTTATGTTCCTGTTAGGTTGAAAGGAAAGGTTAAAAGTTTGAGAGAGCCATGGTTTTCAAGGGATATAGGAAACTTGGTTCTGAAAAAGAGAGATATCTACAATAAATATAGGCTGCTTGGAGTTAATGAGGTGCTCGAGGAATATAAAAAAGAATCTTAAGAAAGAAATTAGAAAAACTAAAAGAAGATACGAGGCTGCTTTGGCAAGTAAGGTGAAAATAAATCCAAAGGGTTTCTACAGTTATATTAATAGCAAAAGGACAGTGAGGGATAAAATTAGTCCCTTAGAGAATCAGAGTGGACGGCTATGTGCGGAGCCAAAAGAGATGGGGGAGATTTTGAACAATTTCTTTTCTTCGGTATTCACTAAGGAGAAGGATATTGAATTGTGCAAGGTAAAGGAAACAAGAAGGGTAGTGATGGAAAGTATGACGATTAAAGAAGAGGAAGTGTTGGCACTTTTAAGGAATATAAAAGTGGATATGTCTTTGGGTCCGGACAAGATATTCCCTAGGACCTTGAGGGAAGTTAGTGTGGAAATAGCAGGGGCTCTGACAGAAATATTTCAAATGTCATTAGAAACGGGGATGGTGGCAGAGGATTGGTGTATTGCTCATGTGGTTCCATTGTTTAAAAAAGGTTCTAAGAGTAAACCTAGCAATTTTCGGCCTGTGAGTTTGACGTCAGTGGTGGGTAAATTGATGGAAAGCATTCTTAGAGATAGTATATATAATTATCTGGATAGACAGGGTCTGATTAGGAGCAGTCAACATTGATTTGTGTGTGGAAGGTCATGTTTGACAAATTTTACTGAATTTTTTGATGAGATTACTAGGAAAGTTGACGAGGGTAAAGCGGTGGATGTTGTCTATATGGACTTCAGTAAGGCCTTTGACAAGGTTCCACACGGAAGGTTAGTTAGGAAGGTTCAATCGTTAGGCATTAATAACGAAGTAGTAAAATAGATTCAGCAGTGGCTGGATGGGAGACGGCAGAGAGTAGTGGTGGATAACTGTGTGTCAGATTGCAGGACGGTGTGTAGCGGTGTGCCTCAGGGATCTGTACTGGGTCCAATGTTATTAATGATCTGGATGATGGGGTGGTAAATTGGATTAGTAAGTATGCAGATGACACTAAGATAGGTGGTGGTGTGGATAATGAAGTAGGTTTTCAAAGCTTGCAGAGAGATTTATGCCAGTTAGAGTGGGCTGAAAGGTGGCAGGTGGAGTTTAATGCTGATAAATGTGAGTGCTACATTTCGGTAGGACTAATCAAAATAGGACATACATGGTAAATGGTAGGGCATTGAAGAATGCAGTAGAACAGAGGGATCTAGGAATAATGGTGCATAGTTCCCTGAAGGTGGAATCTCACATGGATAGGGTGGTGTCGAAAGCTTTTGGTATGCTGGCCTTTATTAATCAGAGCATTGAGTATAGGAATTGGGATGTAATGTTGAAATTGTATAAGGCATTGGTAAGGCAAAATTTGGAGTATTGTGTACAGTTCTGGTCACCGAATTATAGGAAAGATGTCAATAAAATTGAGACAGTACAGAGGAGATTTACTAAAATGTTGCCTGAGTTTCATCTCCTGAGTTACAAAGAAAGGTTGGACAAGTTTGGTCTTTATTCTTTGGAGCGTAGAAGGTTGAGGGGGGACTTGATAGAGGTGTTTAAAATTATGGGTGGGATTGATAGAGTTGACGTGGATAGGCTTTTTCCATTGAGAGTCGGGGGGATTCAAACAAGAGGACATGAGTTGAGAGTTAAAGGGCAAAAAGTTTAGGGGTAACATGAGGGGGAACTTCTTTACTCAGAGAGTGGTAGCTGTGTGGAATGAGCTTCCAGCAGAAGTGGCTGAGGCAGGTTCGATGTTGTCGTTTAAAGTTAAATTGGATAGATATATGGACAGGAAAGGAATGGAGGGTTATGGGCTGAGTGCAGGTCGGTAGGACTAGGTGAGAGTAAGAGCTCGGCATGGACTAGAAGGGCCGAGATGGCCTGTTTCTGTGCTGTTATTATTATATGGTTATATGTTGAATGTATTGGTGTATCTTATAATCTATTAATTCTCGGCTCAGCCTTGGCTGCTGTAGAGAAAATAGCCCTGGTTTTTTCAACCTCTCCCTATAGCAGCAGCTTGCTATTCCAGGAAGCATCCTAATAAACCTTTTGCATCATCTCCAATACCTCCACATCTTTCCTACAATGAGGCAACCAGAACTGAATGCAGTACTCCAGATGTGGCCTAACAGAAATTTTATAAATTTGCTAAATAACTTGTTGACTTGAACTCAGTGTCTTTTCTATTAAAGGCAAGCATATGCTACGCTATTTTTATCATCACATCAACTGGTGTGCCCAGCTCGAGGGAATTAAAGACTTGGACTGCAAAGTCCCTCTGTATATCAACACTGTTACAGAATGCAGTACACTTGATCAGGTGTTGTGATTGCTTTTAGGTGAAGAAATAAAATGGAAAATTACAGAGTCAGTTTGTGACTTCAGCATTATTGTGAATAATCTTAATTCTCTTTGATAATTTTAGAAGGTCTTAATGCATCTTTTTGGTAGTTGAATAATGTGGTCCGAGTGATTTAACAGTCTGTGCAGATCTTGTGATCGGGGAGAATATCTAGATCTGTTCATAATAATGGATGTAGGTAACACTTTAATAGTTTACTGTAAAGATAAGTGGGTAAAAGGAGGATTAGTAATAATTAAGTGGTGGAGACTAATCTGGTTCCTTAAGTTGCCATAGCCGGAGTGGGCGGAGGTATTGGCGATAAACTCCCTCCACCTATTAAATGCTCCCAATGACTTCCATCTCAAATGCTTTCTGACAACTAAGTCCAACTCCTGGCTTTCATGTGTGGCTGAGCTACTGAGCCCAGCAGAACAATTTCTACTGACAGGAAAAAGAGTAAAGGCGGGTTGCTAATGCCTGAAAATCAGTCACTTTGGGCATACGGGAGAAAGAAATCTCAAACTTCTGTTGCCTTGCAGCTATACCATTCGTGCACAAGACATTGGGAGTAAACCCCAAGAAAAAATCTGGAGCTGGAGTCCCAAAGGCTGTCCTACATTGAGTTCCAACACTGACTGGCAGCTCCTGGAACACTGCTGGTGCCAAACTGTATTGGTCTCTACTGTTCCTTTGAACTCATCAGCTGCGTGGAGAGGGGTATCCTGCTGCATGGGCAACAGCTTGCTCTCCATATTGTACTGCCCTGGCTTGTGAGTACAACATAGACAGCTAGGATGCAGCATATATGTTCGACCCCGATTAACAGAGGCCCTTATAGACACTGAATTTGAGAGATGGTGTAGTCTCTGAGAGTTACTGCAGAGCATACTGATTAAATGTTTTGATTAACAGATGAAAAAATAAAGGAAGTAATTCTTCCTAGAAGAATATCAGGTGCACCCATCAAGTTAAGCTTGCTGTGCGTCGTGGTGGTAGAATTGGTTGCAACAGGGCCGCTTCTACCTTGGCCCCAAGTGAAGCCAAATGACGGCCTAAAGTATCCTGGTGTAGAGCAACACTGACACATTGCGAGCACCCTGTCTACTTAGGGGTCACCCTTGACAGATGCCTCCCTTTCAAGAACCACATCAATAAGACAAAGGCAAAAGTGAGTACACGAAACAACATCCTGAATAAGCTCACTAACACAAAATGGGAAGCAAGCTTGAAAGCATTGTGAACCAGTGCACTTGCTCTTTGCTATTCCACTGCTGAATATGCCTGCCCTGCATGGGAAAGATCTACTCATGCTAAGAAGATGGATGCCGTTCTGAATGCAAGTTGCTGACATCACAGGTTGTTTAAAACCAACAAACACCAACAGCCTATATATATCCTGACGAGCATCGCTCCCCCTGATATTAGAACAGTAGCCAGCAAGAAAGAACGACTCCATCAAACATCAGGTGAGAGGCACCCTCTACATGGTCATACACCTACACCCAGCCACCTAAAGTCAAGGAAGAGCTTCATGAACAGTGTTGTTCCATTACAATCAACTCCATCTGAAGCCCGCATCGCCTTGTGGAAAGACCAGCTTGCCAGTCTCAAACAACCCCCAACGATGGAGATTCCACTGGATGAAAGCCTTCCCCTAGGAGCTAATTGCAACTGGGCAACCTGGAAGTGCCCTAACAGACTTAGGACTGGTGTAGGTCATTCAAAGGTGTCACTAAGCAAATGGGGATATACAACCAGCCAACAACTTGTGAATGTGGAACTGAGCCACGAACTATGCAACGTCTCCCGCAATGCCCATAGCAAGAGGAACCCTGTACTGTTGCAGATCTTGCTGAATTCAACAACAAGGCGCAAAAATGTGTCCAGTTCTGGCTGGGCCATGCATAGACTGTCCGTGGACACGATAAGAAGATCAAGTTTAGCTGATTTCAATGGGCTGCAGACTTGTCAATGGTTCAGTTTAATAATCAGAGAATGTATGCAGTATACAACCTGAAGAGTAAGAATTGCAGGTTGTATACTGTATATATTCTCTGATATTAAATTGAACCATTGAGTTGACTCTTGTCTTGGTCAGATTGGAGAGATTTTTTGGGATTGAGCCATTTGTTGCAGAATACGAAGTTCCATAGTTTCTGGCCAATGACGTCAGCTATATGAACACCACTCTGCTGTGTACTGCCAGTGTTACTCATCAGTTACCTCCTAAACCAGGGGGTTGCTTAGAGTATGCTGCATGCAAACCTCGTCTGCCTCATTATCTGAGGAAGTGCAAACACTGCAATTAATAATGATTTAGTGGTGGAAGTTAGTTGATGGAACTAAAGATTGTTGGATGTTGCCCCCCCTCAGCGGTGAACCTCAAACAGGAAGAGCACATATTCTCTGACTGGTATTACAATAGTAGGGCTTGTAACACTGAGCTACTTTGCCAGATTGGTAGCATTTGAAGAGAGGTACTGGTGCAGTTACATGATATCCAAAATACTGCAGTCTATTCTGATCAAATTACAATACAAATAATGAAAATCTTTAGACCAGTTATGAGGCAAACCTTGCAATTTAATGGAGTCTTTTTGAGGTATGTGAGTTGCTAAATTCAGCGGAAAGATTAATATCAAAAATGATTTCAAATTCCAATACAGCTACAGGACCAGGGGTGATAACATGGTGACGAAAAGCAGGAGTGGACTGTTTGGCAGAGAAGGGCAGGGAAACTGAATGATGAGATGCTATAATACTGGAAAATTTAAGTCCCTGTAGAACAGGGGTTCCCAACCTGGGGTCCATGGAGCCTTTACTTAATGGTCTTGGTTCACGCCATAAAAAAATAGAGTGGTAACCTCTGCTGTAGAATAACATGCTGGATGGCATGCTTGAATTCTGGTCACTGAAATATTAGATACTGATATTCTGTAGGTCAAGTGTTGCAGAAATTTTACTGCTAATGCACTTTAACGATTAAAACAATTAATTTTTAATCTATCTCTCTCACCTTTTACTGTCTATTTTGTTGAGCTGTATTTGCTCTCCCTCAACAGCTTGAACTATTTCCCAGTGGGGGGGATGTATATGTCATTTGGTTTCTGGTCTGTAATCAAGGCCTGACTCATGCGTATGCCCTTTTCCTCCTCCATTCACTCTTTCTGCCAATGACACTGTTGAGCTAAAAAACTTGCTGTGTGTGAAACTGCAGGGTGTTGGTACACTAAGGCACAGCATGACTATGACACCTAAATTGTCAATCACTACTAATTCTCAGATGTGTCAAGTTTATCTCATTAGTTGATCGGAAATCAAATACTATTTGCTCTGACCACCGCCCTTCTTTATCAGCCATTAATTATCTGCAAACAGAAAAATGAAATTTATTTGCATGAACATTATTTGATATATACACAGTTTTAATTGGCTTCGCTACTTATTTAAAAAGTTGTAAATCATTCTGGTGAAACCTGAACGGCACAAGTTTCTGAAATGGACTATCTGCATCAAATACCATATCAACTCTTACCTGAGAAGAGACTTGCCTACCACTGCAACAGGTCCACAGCAGAGGTCACCTCATTAGCTTTTTACTCAACCCTGGAACATTTGGACAGCAAAGATGCATATATCAGGATGCTGTTTATTGACTACAGCTCAACATTCAATGCCATTATTCCTCAAAGCTAATCAATGAGCTTCAAGAACTTGGCCTCAATACCTACAATAGATCCTCAAAAACCTCACTTGCAGACCCCAGTCAGTTCAGATCGCCAACAAGATCTCCTGTACGATCTCCATCAGCATAGGTTCACCACAAGGCTGAATGCATAGCCCTCTGCTCTACTTGCTTTACACTTAAAACTATGTGGCTAGCACAGCTCCAATGCCATATTCAAGTTTGTTGATGACAGAACTGTCAAAGGTTGATTCAAAGGTGGTGACGAATCAGCATGTAGAAGGTGATTGAAAAGCTAGTTGAGTGGTGCCATAACAACCTCTTCCTCAATGTCAGCAAGACCAAAGAGCTGATTATTGACCTTAGGAGGAGGAAACCAAAGGTCCATGAGGCATTTCTCCTCAGAGGATCAGAAGTGGAGATTGTCAGCAGCTTTCAATTCCTCTGTGTTATTATTTCAACAGACCTGCCCTGGGCCCAGCGTGTAAATACAATTATGAAGAACGCATGGCAGTGTCTCTGCTTCCTTAGAAGTTTGTGAAGATTCAACCTGACAGCTAAAGCTTTGGCAAACTTCTGTAGATGTGTGGTGGAGAGTATATTGACTGGCTGCATCACAGCCTGGTTTAGAAACACCAATGCCCTTGAACGAAAAATCCTGCAAAAGGTAGAGGACATGGCCCAGTTCATCATGGGTAAAACCCTCCGAACTATTGGGCACAACTGCATGATATGCTGTTACAGGAAAGCAGCATCCATCACCACCCTGGAGGTGCTCTTTTCTCACTTGTGCCATCAGGAAGAAGGTATGGGAGTCTCAGGACTCACACCATCAAGTTGAAGAACAGGAAGACCACAATTTGTGCGGATTTGTGGTAAGATATCCTCCTCGCTGACTATTAACACTGAGTGAGATATGCCAACTAGTGGAGTGGTGCCGCAGCAACAACCTGACACTCAACGTCAATAAGACAAAAGAGCTGATTGCGGACTTCAGGAAGGGTAAGACGAAGGAACACATACCAATCCTCATAGAGGGATCAGAAGTGGAGAGAATGAGTAGCTTCAAGTTCCTGGTCTCTGAGGATCTAACCTGGTCCCAACATATTGATGTAGTTATAAAGCGGGCAAGACAGGGGTTATACTTTATTAGGAGTTTGAAGAGATTTGGCATGTCAACAAATACACTCAAAGCTTCTACAGATGTACCGTGGAGAGCATTCTGACAGGCTGGTATGGAGGGGCTACTGCACAGGACCGAAAGAAGATGCAGAAGGTTGTAAATCTAGTCAGCTCCATCTTGGGTATTAGCCTACAAAGTACCCAGGACATCTTCAGGGAGTGGTGTCTCAGAAAGGCAACGTCCATTATTAAGGACCTCCAGCACCCAGGGCATGCCCTTTTCTCACTGTTACCATCAGGTAGGAGGTACAGAAGCCTGAAGGCACACACTCAGCAATTCAGGGTCAGCTTCTTCCCCTCTGCTATCCGATTCCTAAATGGACATTGAATCTTTGGACACTACCTCACTTTTTTTTAATATACGGTAATTTCTGTTTTTAAAAATCTATTCAATACACTTAATTGATTTACTTATTTTAATTTTTTTTATGTTCTCTGCTAGATTATGTATTGCATTGAACTGTTGCTGCTAAGTTAACAAATTTTATGTCACATGCCGGTGATAATAAACCTGATTCTGATTCCGAAAGGAAAAAAGTTACCACCCTTCAACCATCAAGCTCTTAAACTAAAGGGTATAACTTCACTCATCTTTACTTTGAGCCCTATCATTGAAATGTTCCACAACCTTTCAAGGACTTCTCATTTCTTGTTCTCTATTGTTTATTTACAGTGGCATGCAAAAGTTTCTGCAGCCTGGTCAAAATTTCTATTACTGTGAATAGCTAAGCGAGTAAAAGATGATCCGACTTCCAAAAGGCATAAAGTTAAAGATGACACATTTCTTTAATATTTTAAGCAAGATTACTTTTTTATTTCTATCTTACACAGTTTCAAAATAACAAAAAAGGAAAAGGGCCTGAAGCAAAACTTTGGGCACCCTGCATGGTCAGTACTTTGGCAAGTATCACAGCTTGTAAACGCTTTCTGTAGCCAGCTAAGAGTCTTTCAATTCTTGTTTGGGGTATCTTTGCCCATTCCTCCTTGCAAAAGACTTCTAGTTCTGTGAGATTCTTGAGCCGTCTTGCATGCACTGCTCTTTGGAGGTCTATCCACAGATTCTCGATGATGTTTTGGTCAGGGGACTGTGAGGGCCATGGCAAAACCTTCAGTTTGCGCCTCTTGAGGTAGTACATCGTGGATTTTGAGGTGTGTTTAGGATCATTATCCTGTTGTAGTAGCCATCCTCTTTTCATCTTCAGCTTTTTTACAGATGGTGTGATGTTTGCTTCCAGAATTTGCTGGTATTTAATTGAATTGATTCTTCCCTCTGCCAGTGAACTGTTCCCCGTGCCACTGGCTGCAACACAAGCCCAAAGCATGATTGATCCTCCCCTGTGCTTAATAGTTGGAGAGGTGTTCTTTCCATGAAATTCTGCACCCTTTTTTCTCCAAACATACCTTTGCTTTTTGTGGCCAAAAAGTTCTATTTTAACTTCATCAGTCAACGGGACTTGTTTCCAAAATGCATCAGGCTTGTTTAGATGAACACTCACAGTGCGCTGGAGGAACTCAGCAGGTCAGTCAGCATCAGTTGAAAAGATTAGTCGACGTTTCGGGCCGAAACCCTTCGTCAGGACTGAAGGAAGAACTTTGAGGAGGGTTTGAAGAATGCCTCCTCTACTGCCACGATGAGGCTAAACTCAGATTGGAGCAGCAACACCTCATATACTGTCTAGGTAGTCTCCAGTCCCTTGGTATGAACATAGAATTCTCCAACTTCCGGTAATTCCCTCCCCCTCCCTTCCTCTGTCCCTATTTCGCATCACCTCCCTCATAGTTCCGCCTCCTTCTACTATTGTTCTCCTGCCAATCACCTCCCTGCTTCCCCTCCCCCACCCCTTTGTCTTAAAAATTACTGTTTTTTTCAACTACCAGCATTCTTCAGACCCTCCCCAAAGTTCTTCCTTCAGTCCTGATGAAGGGTTTCGGCCCGAAACGTCGACTAATCTTTTCAACTGATGCTGACTGACCTGCTGAGTTCCTCCAGCGCATTGTGAGTGTTCCTTTGACAACAGCATCTGCAGATTATTTTGTGTTTAAGGCTTGTTTAGATGTTCCTTTGCAAACTTCTGATGCTGAATTTTGTGATGAGGATGCAGGAAAGTTTTTCTGATGGCTCCTCCATGAAGGTCATATTTGTGCAGGTGTCGCTGCACAGCAGAACAGTGCATCACCACTCTAGAGTCTGTAAATCTTCCTGAAGGTCTTTTGCAGTCAAATGGGGGTTTTGATTTGCCTTTCTAGCAATCCTACTAGCAGTTCTCTAGGAAAGTTCTCTTGGTCTTCCAGACCTCAACTTGACCTCCACCGTTCCTGTTAACTGCTGTTTCTTAATTACATTATGAATTGAGGAAACGGCTACCTGAAAACGCTTTGCTATCTTCTTATAGCCTTCTCCTGCTTTGTGGGCATCATTTATTTTAATTTTCGGAGTGCTAGGCAGCTGCTTAGAGGAGCCCATGGCTGCTGATTGTTGGGACATGGTTTGAGGAGTCAGGGTATTTATAAAGCTTTGAAATTTGCATCACCTGGCCTTTCCTAATGATGACTGTGAACAAGCCATAGACCTAAAGAGCTAATTAAGGCCTGAGACCTTGGTAAAGGTTATCTGAGAACTCAAATTTCTTGGGGTGCCCAAACTTTTGCATGGTGCTGCTTTCCTTTTTTTTCCACTCTAAAATTGTACAAAACAAAAATAATACACTCATCTTGCTTAAAGTATTGAAAAGAATGTTTCATCTTTAACTTCATGACTTTTCGAGATCAGTTCATCTTCTACTCACATAACTATTCACAGTAACGAAAATTTTGACCGCGGTGCCCAAACTTTTGCATACCACCGTATTTATTATTATTTGTTCCTTTCTGTATTGGCAGTTTCCTGTCTTCTTCACACTGGTAGAATGCCCAAGTTGGTGTGGGCACTCACTGATTCTATTATGGATTTATTGAGTATGGCCGCAAGAAATGAATCACTGGGTTGTATTTGGTAATATATATGTACTTTGATAATAAATTGATTTTGAACTTTGAAGTATTCTGGAGTGAGCAAATTCAATCGACAAAGAATTTGCAAAACAAGTACAATTAACTTTTTAAAATATATATTTATCATATATATATACATTTCCTTATCTTTTCACTTGAATTTATGTACAATTGTAAGTATTAGGGTAAATAGTTCCCTGCTGTTTCTTTGCTGGCCTAATTCAGCTAATTCCATTCACATCATGGTCATTCCTTTTAGGATTCATTATAAAGTAAAACACTTCTCAACTCTAAACACAAGATATTCTGCAGCTGCTGGATATCCAGAGCAACACGCACAAAATGCTGGAGGAACTCAGCAGGTCAGGCAGCATCTATGGAGAGGGATAAAGAGTCTAAGTTTCAGGCTGAGACCTTCATCAGCACTGGAAAGGAAGGGTGAAGAAGCCAGCGTAAGAGAGTGCGGAGAGGTGATGAAGTACAAGCTAGAAGGTGAAAGGTAAGGCCAGGTGAGAGCGAAGGTAGGTAGATGAGTGGGAGAGGTGGGGGGGCGCGGATGAAGTGAGAATCTGGGAAGCGATAGGTGGAAAGGGTAAAGGGCTAAAGAAGAAGCATTCTGATAAGGTTGAGGGAAGTGATAGGCAAATGTGGAAAAGAGAAGGGATAAGAAGAGAGCCAGAATGGAGAATGGAAAAGAGAGAAAGGGTAGTGGCAAGAAATTACTGGAAGCTGGAGAAGCCAGTGTTCATGCCGTTAGGGTGGAGGCTACCAGATGGAATATCAAGTGTTGCTTCTCCAACCTGAGAGTGACCTCATCATGATAGTAGAAAAGGCCATGGACTGTCATGTTGGAATGGGAATGGGAGTGGAATTAAAATGGTTGGCCTCCGGGGAAATCCTCCCTGTTATGGACCGAGCAAAGGTGCTCGACAAAGCGTTTCCCCATCTACATCTCCTCTCATCAATGTAGAGGAGGCTGCACCGGGAATGCTGGATACAGTAGGTGATTCTCAACTTGTGTAAATGTTACAAAAACTAAGGTGTTCTTCTTCTGTTTGGAGGTGAAGTGTGTAGTCCAGAAAACTATTAATGACTTCTGCTATTATTTTAATACAAGGTTACAAAATAAGAATGTATAATTTAAAATAAAATTTTAAAAAACTTTTTAAAATTTATGAAAAAGTTGTTTTTCTGCAACAGAACTTATCTTGATTTGGAAATATAACACTGATGCTTTATTACTGGTCTAAATCCTGAAAGTACCTATCCAATGACTGTGGGAGTATTTTGCTGATTTGATTATTTTTATTTTTGAAATACATTTATTGCACTTCCTGGTCATCCTGAGAGAATTGTTGGTGTTCTTACAGAATTTATTTTGAAGTCAAAAAAACCTTGTTGATGCTGCAAATCTTCAAAACAAAGAAAAAACTGCTTAAGAGACTTATTGAGTCATGAAGCATTGAGGGGAGAAAAACAACGTTAACATTTTGGGTTGATGACCTTTCTTCAGAGTCACCAAAATTCAAAATATAAAATATAATGCAGATGCTGTAACTCTGAAATAAAGACAGATAACACTTTATGTCACCAACGATCAAAGTTTAATTCCTGCTGCTGTCTGTGAAGAGATTATACGTTCTCCCTGTTTGCTGGGTGCTCCACTTCCCCCCTATATTCCAAAGACACATGCATTTGTGAAGACTGTAAGTTGTGAGGACGCATTGTTAGCGCCTGAAGCATGGCGACACTTGCAGGTTGCTTCCAGCACATATTTACACTGTGTAGCTTGTTGACACAACCGATGTGTTTCACTGTATGTTTTGATGCACATGACAAATGGAATATCTTTTTAATGCTGGAAACACTCAGCAGGTCAGGTTGCCCAGGTAGAAATAGAAGTAGGCTAGGTTTCAGGCGAAAGGTATGTTGTTAGAACTTGGAAGGAGAGAACCCCAGTTGGTCATAAGGTGCAGGGAGAATGGGGGTGAGATAGATAGAGCGAAGGGAATGAGAGTGTGAGGCCAGGGTTACCCTTGGGGCTAAGCTGTAACTGAGGGGACTTATGGGGGCTGTTAGTGAGAGAACATAGTTCTTTGTTTATAAAAGCTATCAAATAAAGGCATAAATAGAGTGATGACACAAAGGGATATATAGGTTGTAAATTCAGAACATGCCAGTGGTTCAAATTGTACTAATGGAGAGATGAGGAACTGAGTCTGTACCATTCTGATACAGTTAGAGAAACTAATTTATTGGTTACTTGAAGTCTTCTCTGGGGTTATCACCTTGTCGTGGTGGAGAGGATTGTGAGTTTGTGAGGTGCCATCTGGAGTTTAGCCACCTGGTGCTTAGCTCCTGGTAGGGTCACCATGATGGTCAAGTCAAGGGGGAGGTTCCTGACCAAGAGTGATTCAACCAAGACCTTAGTGGTGTAGCTGGTGGAAGATGCTGACACATCACAAAAGCAGAGGAAGGCAGAGGAAGTTTACAGCAGTGAGGGGTCCACAGTTGCCATGCACTCCATGCTACTAGATCCTGACCCTGATCCATCAAGGACTGTGTTGGCCGCATGCACATCAGTCTTAGTTCTTCATAAGGTAATCCACTCAAACATCTTGGAGTCAGTGGTGAAAGGGGCAAGATTTTAAGGTCTGGAAGCCCTTCACAGCATGTGGATCCCGGATCAGCTTCCACAGCCACCTGAAAACCCACTAATAGACAACCCCTTAGGAAAACATACTCGAATTGAGTGTTTGCACTACAACTTGAAGTAGAATTCAGTCATTAGTCGAGAAAGTTGTATTGGGTCCAGAGAAAAGATGAGGTGTTGTCCTCAAGCACATGCTTAGGCTTCAGTATAACTGTATTCTAGGATACAGAGAGAGATCAGAGAGGGATGGATGGTTAGTGGCAAGCAACAGGAACCTGAAAATTGCCCTTGTAGACTGAATGCATCCCATTCTGTGCTTGACTTTTTTAATGTGGAGAAGGCCACTTGTAAACACCTGGAAAAGTGCAAGTGAACAGGTGAAAAGTTAGTTGTTGCATTGGAAAATGCCATAATTAGGGGAAAAGTTGGAGGGAGTAGAAGGTCATGAAGGAAAAAATAAGTATTTTATTGATCCCGAGTGGGAAATTCTTTTGTCACAGCAGCGATATTTAAAAACACATTTAACAGTATACAGACTTAACGAATAAAGTACAGAATAATAATATACACAATAATAATTTACCAATGTGCAGTAATAATGTATGAAATAATAGAACGGAGACCATTGTACTATGTGTGTTCTCTTGTCGCACACACATGAACTGCTGTATATGCTTATTGCATTTGGTAGGGAAGTTTTCCTGTAACGGTCCTTGTGACAGCGGAGCTGATTGAGTTTGTTCAAAAGGGTGCTCCACTGCTTATTCAGTAGGTCATGGAGAAGATATGCTAGATTGTCCATAGTGGATAACAGTTTGTTTACTGACCTCTTCGCCACCATTAACTCAAGAGTCCGGGTGGTAGCCAAGGATGGATCCAGACTTTTTGATGAGTTTATTTTCAGTCTTTTTGAATCACCAGCACTGATGTTGCTCCCCCAACATAAAGCCCCAAAGACTGTACTCGCTACAATAGACTGGTAAAAGATCTTGAACATCCTGCTGCAATTGAAGGATCTCAGCTTCCTTAGAAAATGGAATCTACTCATCTCCTCCTCCTTGTAAACAGCTTTGGTGTGAGTTTTCCAGTCAAGTCTGTTGTCGAAGTGAACACCTAACTATTTGTACTCCTCCTCCACAGCAACCTCTTCTCCCAGAATGTATACAGGACTTGTCACAGTCCTCTTCCTCCTAAAATCAATTGCCTTCTCCCTGGTTTTGGCCACATTCAGGAGCAACTGATTCCCCCTGCACCACTCCACATACTTGTCCACTAGTCATCTCTACTCTGACTCCTATCCATCTACACCCAACTACCAGAGTCATCAGAAAACTTCCGCAAGTGACAAGACTCGGATTTGTACTGACAGTCTGAGGTGTACAGTGTGAACAGAAACGGAGGCAGGGCAGTCCCTCGTGGTGCTCCAGTGCCACTCATCACCATTTCAGACAGAGAACTACCCAGTCATACAAGGTAGTCAGTAATCCAGGAGATACTAGATATGTCTATGCCTGTCCTTTGCAGCTTCTCATTCAGAAGAAGTGGCTGTATTGTATTGAAGGTACTAGAGAAATCAGAAAATGGGATTCTGACATTGCCGCCAGCATCCAGGTGTGAGTGAGCTATCTGCAACAGGTAGATGATGGCATCATCCACTCTCACATGAGGTTGGTAGGCAAACTGTAGAGGGTCCAATGAAGATCTCACCTGCGGTCCAAGGTAAGTCAGGACCAGCCCCTCTGTCACCTTCATCACATGACATGTGACGGCAATTGGTCTGTAGTCATTAAGTTTTGATGGGGTTGCCTTCTTGGGAAGAGGAACCAAGCAGGAGGTCTTCTATAGTACCAGTATCTTTTCCTGACTCAGACTCAGATTGTAAAGGTTCTGCAGACTTGCACATGCCTTCAGTACCCTGGGGCCAATACCGTCCGGTCCAGCAGCCTTGCCTTGATGTAGTCTCTCAAGCTGTCTCTTAACCTGATCTGCAGTCCCAGTCAGGCAGGGAAAGGTAGTCATCCCATGGAGGCAGGATACTCCAAATTTGGGGGGGGGGGTGGTGCAGGGGTAGAGGGTTTGGAACACAAGCACTCACCAGAGGGGAGGGAGAGGTGGAGGGAGAAGGCTTCGGGGACAGGGAGGGTGTGTGGTTTGGACAAGTGACATGGGACAGCAGGAGGTTCCATGCTGGACTTGTTAGAAAAAATAAGTTCAATTCGTTGGCCCTATCCAGGCAGCCTTTGATCTTTCTTTACCTTAACTTTGAAACCAATGACCTGCTTCATGCCCAACCACACATCCCTTATGCTATTCTGCTGGACCTTGTACTCTTGTAGGAGCCTTTGCACTCCCTTATCCTTGTACTCAGTTCACTCTGTACTCGTCTAGTACTTGTCTAAATCCGGACTTGAAGGCTGTCTTCTTTTTCAAAAACTCTTTCAGGTCACTGGTGATCCAGGGCTTGTTGTTGTGGAAGCAGCGTACAGCCCTGGCTGGCAAGATGGTGTTCTCACAGAATTTGATGTAGTCTGTGATACAATCAGTCATTTTGTTAATATCTTCCCTGTGTGGGTCACATAACACATCCCAGTCTGTCCTCTCAAAGCATTCTTGCAGTACCTCAAACAACAGGAATTCTGCAGATGCTGTAAATTCAAACAACACACATCAAAGTTGCTGGTGAACGCAGCAGGCCAGGCAGCATCTCTAGGAAGAGGTACAGTTGACTTTTCAGGCCGAGACCCTTCGTCAGTCCTGACGAAGGGTCTCGGCCTGAAACGTCGACTGCAGTACCTCATTAGCATCATGAGTCTACCTCCATACAATCCTTGTTTTTTTTTTAGGGGTTCACAAATCTATTTACAATTTCAAATTAAATGCAACTACTATTATCAACAAACCATTTAATCTGCTGTGGGGCCAAGATGGTACTGAGCACAATGTGACCCTCCCACAGTGTGACCCTTTTTTATTACAAAACTATAAAAGTTTACTTACATCACATATACACAAGGTACAGACATTCAATATTTAGAAGGCAGTTATTATACTCGGATTAAAATCTGGTTAGTACTGTCTATAAAACAGTTAATACCATTGGGGGGGGAGCCACCATTCCCATTCCCAGAAGTCTCCCACTGTACCCATTGTGACTGCATGCTCCCTCTTCAAGGACAGCCAGGCAGGAATGTATCCTTGGAAAGGGGGCAGGCAGTGGGCCTGGGCAGTGCCCTCCATTTTCTGCCACTTAGGCATGTGAATGGCCATCTTGCCCAGGCCCAGGAGTAAGCCCACCAGGAGATCCTCGTCATGCCCTGACCCCTTCCGAACTGGGTGCCCGTACATGAAGAACATGGGACTAAAGTGCAGCCAGAACCTCAGCAGCAGCACCCTGAGAACTCAGAGGGGCTGCAACCTCTCACATTCCATGTAAGCATGGTACAGAGATTCCTCCCGCCCACAAAATGGACAGGCGGGCAGGTGAACCTGCGCAAAAGGCTGCTGCTGGACAAGGGGCACACACCTGGGTGAGCAGAGCCAGGTTATGATCAGGTCTGCCAAATAGGGAAAGGGCCGTGGCACTGTATGCGTCCTTTACATTTGCATACAGAAGGTCCGGTGTTCTGTTATCCCATGTAGGGTAGCTGATGTATTCATAAAAAGTTGGTATTGTTGCCTTGAGAGAAACATGATTGAAATCCCCAGTAACAGCCACAAAAACATTAGTATACTAAGTTTGTATTCTGGTGATGGTCGAAAGAATAGCATCCCACGTGTCAGCCAAAGCTTGAATGTAAACACCAATTGAAACTGCAGTTGAGCATTCCTGAGGCAAATAATGTGGTCATATCCCAACAGCTAAGAGCTCAACGTCCGGGCTACCTAAATGCTCCTTTACAGTAACGTGTGTGTGATTACACCATCTTTCATTTACAAACACTGCAATCCCTCCTCCCTTCTTATTGCTGAGTGTAACATCTCTGTTTGCTCTGATGGCTTTGAAGCCGGATCATCCATCTTATTTCCCAAGAACCTTACATTTCCCATAATGATCACGGGGGTAGAAGGCTTACATTTCACCCCCTTAGCCTTAACCTTCGCTCCGGCCCTGCAGCCTTGGCGTTGCCTCCTAAGCTCCTGTGGGAACTCAGACCACACACTGGGCAGTAGCGTTGTTTGTATAGCTCAATCAAATAGTCCCTTAAATGGTCAAAGGGGAGGAGAAGATGTAAATGGTAGTGGAATTATGATGGTGACAGAAATATGCAAAAGAGCAAGGTACCTCCACAGTGTTAAGTTTATCAGTGATAAGTGCTTTTCCAAATTAGTATACAGGTGTCCCCCGCTTTTCGAATGTTCGCTTTACGAAACCTCACTGTTACGAAAGACCTACATTAGTACCCTGTTTTTGCTAACAGAAGGTGTTTTCACTATTACGAAAAAAGCAGCGCACGGAAAAAAATCAGTGCGCGATAAAAGGCATTGCGCGCCCCGAGCAGCCGCTCTTCCCTGGATTTGGAACTGCATTCTCGCCGGCATTGCTTAAACACGTGCCTGTGAGCAGCCGTTTGCAAGATGAGTTCTATGGTATCGGAAAAGCCTGAAAGAGCTCGTGAGGGTGTTACACTTAGTGTAAAACTAGACATAATTAAGCGTTTCGATCGTGATGAATGAAGTAAGGATTAAGTGAGTTTGGCTTGTGGAAGCTGATGAAGATGATGTTGAAGAGGTTTTGGCATCTCATGATCAAGAACTAATAGATGAAGAGCTGAGCAATTGGAAGAGGAAAGGATAACAATCGAAACTGAATGAGTAATGATAAAGTATGACTTTAATTTTGAAAGGGTACGTAGGTTTAGGGCATATTTGCAGGATGGTTTGAGTCCTTACAAAGAACTGTACAATAAAAAAATGCACAAGGCTCAGCAGTCAAGCAAGCCTTCCATATCAGCCACAGCAGACGACGAACCTCGACCTTCGACATCGAGGCAGGCAGTCATAGGAGAAGATGAGCTGCCTGCCCTAATGGAAACAGATGACGATGAGATGACACCCCAGTGTCCCACCACCCCAACACCCAGGCCGCGGACAGTTAGCGATTCGCGGAGAATGCAGCGGTAGCCGGGAGGCACACAGCACATCTTTTAGAAAAAAGCCGAAATAAACATGCTAATTAATTAGGTACCACCCGGCACATAATTGTCGGCCCAGATCAGAGGCGATTGCCGATTGCGTTGCCTCTGATCTGGGCTGACAATTATGTGCCGGGTGGCACCAGATTAATTAGCTTGTTTATTTTGGCTTTTTTCTTAAAGATGTGCTGTGTGTCTCCCGGCTACCGCTGTACCCCTGCATGCTTCGCGGCAATATATCGGTTCGCTGCCCAGAGGCTGGGGGCCACTGCACCACCCAAACTCCGACAACTCAGCCTAACACACCACCATCAGTGTGCTCGGCAAGCTGACTTCCCAATTCCTGTAAGTGGTACTACACTGTACATACATTATTTCTACTTTATATCGGCTGTGTATTTTTACGTGTTATTTGGTATGATTTGGCAGCTTCATAGCTTAAAGGTTACTGGAGAGCGCTTGCGCCGTGTTTTTGCCAACGGCGCTTGCGTGAGATTTTCGCTACGGAGAACAGTTCAGGCAATGATTGTGGAGAAGTATTTCTACTTTATATAAGCTGTGTATTTATCATATCATTCCTGCTTTTACTATATGTTACTGTTATTTAGGTTTTATGTGTTATTTGGCATGATTTGGTAGGTTATTTTTGGGTCTGTGAACGCTCACAAAATTTTCCCATGTAAATAAATGGTAATTGCTTCTTTGCTTTACGACATTCCGGCTTACAAACGGTTTCATAGGAACACTCTATCTTCGGATGGCGGAGGAAACCTGTAATGTAAGACTCAGAAGGGAACTTGTAGAAGGTGGTTTTAATGTGCACCAACTGCACTTGAACCTAGTATTTGCTTTGGGAAGTGCTATTGGAGTGGCCTGGACAAATTGCATTTTGCATATTGCACATTGCTGTCAATGTTTAGGGTATTCAGTGGGATGCTGATCAAGGGTGCTGCCTTGGAACACTCACAACACGCTGGAGGAACTCAGCAGGTCGGGCAGCATCCGTGGAAAAGATCGGTCGACGTTTCGAGCCGGAACCCTTTGTCAGGGCTGTAGGGGGAAGGGGCAGAGGCCCTAACTTTTGTTGGAGCTATAGTCATCCTGACCAAGTGTGGATTTATTCCATCACACGTCTGTCTTATAGCATGTAAATACAGGGACGTCTTTGGGATGTTAAGAGCTAAGTCACTCACTGCAGGGCGTCCAGCTTTTGAATCAATGAGATCTAGAGCTGGTCTAGTTGAGTTTCTACTCAGTGGTGACCTCCAGGGTGTTGACAGTGGGGAAAATTGGTGATGGTACCACTATTAAAAGTCATGTGTTATGACTCCAAATACTACTTAGGAAGTTTCTTTGTTTCAATTTGCTTTAATGTTGTATTGAAAGTATTTTGATGTGAGATATTTGTTCAGTATCTGTATCTTGTAATTTTGATGTTACACATAAAATAGTGAATAGTGTAGTTTATTGGATGTTAAATGTAATGTAATTCAGTGGATGTTTGACTTTATTTTCATTTTACAGATTTTCAGCATCATTTATGGTTTTATGACTCATCATTTACTTGAAAGTGGACCCAGTGAAATTCATGCTCTTTGAAAGGATGTAATCTAAATAATGGATTCATTCTTTTTGTATTTGAATGATCTGTGTATTACAGCTATAAAGCTAATAGATGGCAGAATGCAAATATCAATCCTGCACTCAAGAACTTAGAATTATTCCATGTATTATAAGCATATTTGTTTTTCAAATTGGTGCTTTCTTCAATTTCTTAAAGCACAAATCTGAAATCTTAGACTATCTTAGTAACTCTGCTGCTTGGCATTAAAGCACGAATAGCTATCGTAATTCCAAAAGTTGCACTTTGTATTAATATATGGTCTATAATTGTAATACACTTGGGTATAATCAATAAATGGATGCACATCAAGGTAAAATGGGACATATTAGTTCGTGTGACTGAAAGACTCATGGAATAAAAGGATTAGTGTGGATAAACTTTGGCTTGTAGAGTCATAGAACTGTACAGCACAGAAACAGGCTCTAGGTACAACTTGTCCATGCCAACCATGTTGTCCATCATATTTGGATCATATTTCCCTGAACCTTTCCTATCCCTATACGTGCCCAAATTTTAAGTGTTGTGATTGCATTTGCTTCTACCACTTACCCTGGCAGCTTGTTCCACATACCCACTACCTTCTCTGGAAAAATTTGCCACTCAGGACCACTTTGAATCTTTTCCCTCTCATCTTAAATTTGTGTCCACTGGCTTTAGACTCCCCTACCCTGGGTGGAAAATTATGATCATTCACCTTTTCTTTCCCTTGTATGCCTCTATAAGGTCAGCCCTCAGTCTTGTATGCTCCAGACAAAAGAAGCTCCAGTCTAGCCAGTGTCTCCTTATAAACTTAAGCCCATCAGCTCTGATATTTCAGATTGGAGGATAGTAGAAAAAGTGGTGTTCTGAAGTGCAAAGTTATACCATTGGCAAAAGAAGAAAAGATAGAAACATAGAAAATGTACAGCACAATTCAGGCCCTTTGGCCCACAAAGCTGTGTCAAACATGTCCCTACATTAGAACTATCTAGGCTTTACCCGTAGCCCTCTATTTTTATAAGCTCCATGGAGCCATCCAGGGGTCTCTTAAAAGACCCTATCGTTTCCGCCTTCACCACCGCTGCTGGCAGCCCATTCCACGCACTCATCACTCTCTGCTTTAAAAAAAACTTACCCCTGACATCTCCTCTGTATCTACTTCCAAGCACCAAGATGCAGGAACAGAATCACCTGGTTGATTCTTGTTAAGGTGTAGAATTTGAAGAATACTTGAAATGGGAGAGATCTTGGAGAAATGTTACAGCCCAAGGCAGAGGCACTTTTGGTCAAAGAACGAAGTATCAGGGGGCAAAGGAATTACTGCAAGTACTGAATCACTAATATAATGAATAATCAATGTCCATTACAGCCTGACATTTCAGCAGCTCCCATCGATAACATTTAGGCCAAGCAATTTCAAATATATGAATAGAACTGGTGAACTGATTTTTTTTCTCCACAGGTATATACATGGAGCCTCTCCCTCCTCCACATGGTGTTTTGCACACATAAGTCAATGTCTGTGTCTTCACTTTCTACGGTCATTTTATAGGTTTCAGGATTGTAGTTTATTTTGCTTGTTTCTTCTCTATCCAAGGGCTAAGGAAATAATCCCTCACTGTGACTTGTATGTTTACCATAGGCTTTTCTATGCATAATAAACTTAATCAGATTAAAATCCTTGAGCTGTCCATTTTACCTACATTAGTATTCCCCTTGCTGCACTAATTACCTAAAATTACATGGACATGTTTGTAGACAAAGTCATAGAGTTGGTGATATGAACCAGTCTTGGTTTGACAGAAAAAATTCTGTTTGCCGAGAACCACCCAGCCTTTTAAGCCAACATAAGAATAAGTACAAGGGACAGTATTTTATGATTTTAGCTGCTTTCCATTCAGTTTTGTATGGTAGTACTGGGTGCACAAGAAGACCGGTGTGTTAAAACTATAACCAGTATATATTTTTTTCTGTTAGTTCATTTTTGTGTTTGAATAAAGCATACTTTTGAATAATTTTATGTAGTCTACTTCATTAACCAGTAAGGAAATTGATAATATTGTTCTCTTTAGCTTCTGTAAGGGTTTAGTATGCAAAACTTGATTACGGGTAATCAGGCAGCAATTGATGCAGGAATCCTTTACGCTAAGTCTCATAATTAGACAAGCCAGTGCAAAGGAAATCTATTAGGACTTGGAAATCTAGTTAGATGTGTGTAAGTATTTGGTTAGAATGCCAGAATTACTGATTTGGTTGTAGTTGAGATGGTATTAAAGTGTTATGATTTCTAGTACCTTATTTCCCAGTTTTGCAAAGTCCAGTCAGTGTTTTTGAAGCATATTAGTGAACGCTTTTGGTATTTTTGTTGTTGCTTCAGGTATATGATGCTCATTGATGGCAAGAATGAAGTGTACATGATTGACCGAGATTTTGCAGTCTTTCATGTGGCGAACCTGGAGTTTCCTCTTCGGAAGGATCTTCGTGTTCATCTGAGTAATTCCTTACTGGATGGGGTAAGAAAGCTTTCTAAAGTGACTGTTTTAGGACAAAGCAACCAACATTTGTTGGATTTCTCTTTAATGTCATTGTGCAAAAGAAAATATTGCTGAGAAATTAATTGTAAAGTATGGTTCTTGTTATGATGTGAACAGAGGCTTTCTGAGTTCAATCGAATGATGATGACAGTTGTGTGAAAGGCCCCTGCTAACATGTCCTGGGAAATTGTGTGGTGGGACCCTTGGATCCACCCATGTAGCCCTAGCTAAAAGCAGAGTGTTGATGTCAGGCAATACTAACAGGCAGACACTGAATAGCCTTCCTGATTTTCTTTTTCTGGAGAGAACTGGCCTTCCAAGCTAGCTTGCAGGCTTTGAATGGTGGCTGCTGGGGCTGACTGTTGGGGTGGGTGATCAATCATCCAGCAACAGCATTAGAGAGAATGAGTACGAGTGATTGGTGGGTGGCTTCATCCTTGGAGAGTGGGTGGTACTCAGGGCAAGTGGGGGGGTGGGAACACTGTAAGGCAGGGGCAGTGGAGTACAGTCATCATCTGTAGCTCCTGAACTGCAGTTGAAGCCAGTTATCCTCAATCTATAAGGATTACCAAACAAAAGGGAAAAGAGATAAGGGAATGTGTTCAACAAATAGCATAATGCAGTGGATTCTGGTTAATTGGGTCACAATTTGGCCCAATTTTTGGCTGCTCATAGTTTCATAAAGTAGTTAATAAGGTGTAAAAAGGCAAACTAGCATTAACTTGAGTTAAAACAGTAACAAATTATGTATTTAAATTAAATACAGAACAAATTAGAGCACCATCAATGCTACTACAGTAAAACTGTGTTATTAGATAGTACAACTGTCTACAACTGTGCTGCTGAAGGGTCTCTGCTCGAAATGTCGACTGTTCTTTTTTCCATAGATGCTGCCTGCTGAATTCCTCCAGCATTTTGTGTATGTTTGGATTTCCAGCATCTGCAGAATTTCTCTTTTTGTATTAGTTCCTAATAGTTGATGGAGGACTTCATCCAGTGTACGCTGCTGTGTTCTTTTGATTGACTGTAAATTAGTGTAGACGCCAAATGCAGTTAATGGTCTGCCTTCATTGCCTTCCTGCATGAAGTAGTTTCACAATTCAACAGTAAATTTTCTGGCATCGTTTGTAGTCACTAGCTCAAGTTCAGATGTGTCACTTCCATCACTTTCCTCATCTTCCTATTTCCCACCCTTATGTTTTGATACAATGCTTTCCACAATTGCATCCTCCAAATCTCATTTTCACTGTAACATTCAAAATGATCGTTGATAAACGAAGGGAATCCTGGCTATTTTCTTGATTATAGTTTTTATATTTTAAGAGTTGTCCCAAATAAGCAGCTGCCCCAATTAACTGATGGCCTAATTTGCAGAATCCACTGTAGTACAGTCTGTTTTGGAGATGTTGGCTGAGAAATAGGTAACAACCAGTATGCTGAGAACTGAATTGTTTACCTTCATATACTGCTATAGCATTATTTTCTACAACTTAAAAGGGAAGGTAGAGATTCAATTTAATGTTCCATGTAGAAAAAATTGTCTTCATTGCTGAATTGTTTCCTCAGTACTGAAGTGAACCTTATGTGTATTATGTGCTCATTTCATGGAGTGTGAATTGCACTAGAATCCTCTGGTTATGGTGACAGTGTTGCCATTACGCTAAAATATTTTCAGTTGATTCAGGTTTGTTTTGTATGGCAATATTCCTTTTGTGTCCTTTAAAATATTGTTCATATTATTAGATAGTTGAAAGTTTTTTGCCATGCTATATTGATTTCTATTTGATTATTGCAATGCATATATACTGGAATAAAAACATTTTTTATAAACTTTGAAGCTAACTTGTGTTGATATATTTAATTTTTCAATTGGAGCAAATGAACTTCAATATGCCATTGGAAAGTAAAAGGACTTTTGTTCAGCGTATTGCAAAGCTGCATAATTAATTTTGTAGTGCTGTTGTTGCTATTGGTTCAAATTCTTGGCCAGCAGTGAGGTGAACACCTGGTTAATTAGCTTTTGGTTGCAATGGTTGAGAATTAAGGTACAAATACAGAAAATTTGTTGCTCATGTTATTACCATGAGAATTCCCTCATTCGTCTGATCTATCAGATATCTTACTAAATCATTTGATGGTTGACACCCCTGACAAAAACACACTCATTTGTTACTTCCTTACACAATGGGTTTAGGTTGTAATCCTAGATCGCAGTGAATCTATTTGACTAATTCAGTGAATAAACATGGGACTGAAAACAGTTTGAAAACATGCAGATCAGAGTTTCAGGGATCAAATTCCTTGTCTGAAGTGAATTTGATGATCTAAGTTGGTGTTTTACAAATGATTTGAGTTTTTGTGCTAGAATGGGAAATGTCAGCTGAGATTCACCATTGCAAATGTGTTTCTCTGTGCTGAATTCAACATGAGGTTTGAGGAAATGCTCACGACAATAACGGCATGGCAGTAATTACCTCGTGTCAGTGGAAGTCATTCATTGTCCAAAGAGAGAAGGCTATGGAGTAACGATTATCGTCATTGGAGATCAATCATCCTAGCCTTATGGTATCATCGCATTATCTCCTCAGGACAATGTCTGCGACTCAACCACCTTCAGCTGCTTCATTAGTTTCCATCATAAGGCTGGAAGTGTGCAAGTTCGTTAATGATTATATTAATGAAATGTTCAATTCCATTTGTAATTCCTGTGCAAGTGAAGTATTTCATGCCACAAGAGTACCAGACAATTACCAATCCCATCAAGGGAGACTCTAACAATCTACCCTTAACATTCAATGGCATAATAATTGGAGTGCTCCATCTTTAACATTCTGTTGGCTCACCGTTGGAATGGTCAGCTAAATAATATTACTACAAGAGCAGCTTAGAGATTCAATCTTCTGTGGTAAATGAATTAGCTCCTGATATTCTAAAGGCTTTCCACTGTCTAAAATGTATTTGCCAGGATTGTGATGAAATACATTCCACTTAGTTGAATAGGTGTAGCTCAAGCTCAATATGGTTAACACGAAAGGGCACAGTTTTAAGGTGCTTGGAAGCAGGTACAGAGGAGGTGTCAGGAGTAAGTTTTTTACGTAGAGAGTGGTGAATGTGTGGAATGGGCTGCTGGCGACGGTGGTGGAGCTGGATACAATAGGGTCTTTTAAGAGTCTCCTGGATAGGTACATGGAGCTTAGAAAAATAGAAGGCTATGGGTAACCCTAGGTAATTTCTAAAGTAAGTCCATGTTCGGCATAGCATTGTGGGCCGAAGGGCCTGTATTGTGCTGTAGGTTTTCTATGTTTCTAACAACTAAAATACTAATGCCATCCAGGATAAAGTAGTCTGTTCCATCTCCCTAAACTTTCATTCCCTCTGTACTGGTGCATAGTGCCTGCAGTGTGTGCTATGTACAGATGCAATGCAGTTACTCTCTGGACTACTCCATTATCACCTCCCAGACCCATGGTCCCAGACTCCTAAGTAGATCCAAGGACTTTATGTTCAAAGATCATTACCACAATGTTCACAACAATTTGTACACCATCCTGAGTTGGAAATGTACTTCAATTACATGGGTCTAAATCTTGGAACTTGCTTTGTAGCAGAGCTGTGAAAGTACATGAAGCAAAAGGTTTGCAGCAGCTTAAGAAAGGCATTAAGGGGTGGACAATAAATGTCGGTCTTGCCAATGATAGACAAATAAATAAAGTTGAAAACTCTTTGAGGGCTTGCTGATTTTTCCTGTGGTCAAATGAGTAGCTGACACCTGTTCCTTTGACCAACACGAGGGATGGTGCCATCACTAAAGTACGAGGAAGCTGCTGGTGTCAATGGAACTCCATCCCATGTAAAGAGACAGAGAAACAATTGGCTGCAAAATAATTTTTTCTCTGGGTTGCAGAGCTTGAATCGATAATATTCTAACTGCAGTGAAGAGTACAAAGTGGTTCAGTGCTTGGCAATTATGGGTGGTGTAATTGAACTTGAGGCTCAATTGGAAAGCTGACAAAATTGAAATGTCACCATGATCAATGTGACTGTCAATTTGTGTGGGGTGTAAGTGTGCTGCAGTTACTGGCTTATATATTGTTGGAAATGATGGTAATATGTGAACAGCAGCAGGTGGCACAGATGGGATAGCTGTTGGATCTGACCCTTTCCAAAAATTATTGCACTGTTTAAAATACAGAAAAAGAGAGATATTACTAGTAACATATGCATCGCTTTTTCTCTTCTTAAGTTTAATTCTTAGGCATGTAAAAATATTAATGCTGAACACTGTTTAAGCTTAATTTTTAAACATTTCAAGAGGGAAAGGTACCTTTTGCTAGGCTATAATATTATTTGAAGTTCCTTCTGAGATCATTCTCAGTTCATGTGTTTTTTGGTTTCGTTCCTAATAGTTTTTCTGTTTAGCATGAGTGTAAAAGCATGAGTCTAATCATTTAAGCACTCATATGTAGTGTTATGCACTGATAGGTTGGAGTTGCAGTACTGTACTTTGCCTATAAACATTTTAAAAGAAATGTTGATTGCTATTTCTTTGGAGGAAAGGGAAAGGAGGGGTATAAAAGTAGTCCTCTGGCTCAGAAATGTGATCATAGTGACTGCATATGGATTTAAATACCATGGAAGTTTTTGGGGTACTTGAGGAATGCACCACATTGTCTGGTTGATCATTATTGACAGCTGCTGTGCACAAGTATACAGGTGCAATAAAAATACTGCTGTTTTGAAATTTCCCATAAGAAATATTTGAGCTATGATTTGTGCTGCTGAACTATTTCAAATTGGCAACTATTTATAGTACTTTAGGCATCCAGTTTGGACTTGAGCTGCAACAGACAACTTAGAAATCTGTTTTATGTTCTGGGCAGTAAAGCTTCATGGTTTGGTGGATAAGATAATCTGATAAGGAAATTGCTTTATTGATTTATAAAACTGGGCAGATTTAGTCAATGATGAGAAGAAAGAACTATTTATTGCAACTAGATTGATATTGCCACCTGACAGTTCTGATTGATCTCAGTATCTAGTGTAACATTAGCATCAGTGAAGAAATTATTTAAAATATATTTTGGATAATATGGCTGGTGCAGCTGGAGAGATAGGATAGGGTGCAATGCTAGCAACTGAGTGAAGAGTGATTTTTTTTTGTTCCTCTGAATTTTTAAATTTTTTTTCATTTTACATGTTCCTCAATAATAGGTGTGATTTTCCTAACTTACTCTGTGATGAGTAACACAGAAATTAAAGCGCACCCATGTTTTGTCTGTAATGTAACATCCATTGCACCAGTGCATCTCAGTACTAGGCTTTTTCTATTATAAATTTCATTATTAGCCGTTCCTTCAAACCTAATGAAATGTGGAATGTTAAATTGATCAACATATTCATAACTGAAAAGTTTTTGAAATTAATTGTAAAATTGTCGTGACCCTTGCTACATTTTAGAATTTTATATATATTAGAAAAAATTTTCTGGTTTGGTTAGTTCTTGTAGAGCATGTGTTATTGGATAATATTTTAAAATCAACATCATACTTTATGCTAATAGGTACAATTATTTTAATATAGCAAGCAGATTTTAAGTGAAGTTACAATTGAACAATTAACATTTGAATGCCTGAACTTCATTATATTACTTGAATCACACATCAGATTTATGTGTCAAAGTGATAATTTTTTTTTCTTTTGTTGTTAGGAAATGATCATTGACAAAGTAAATGGACACCCTGTTCCTCGATACTTGATATATGACATAGTAAAATTTAATGTAAGTATTAGCTTTGTTATTGGATTATTCCTTTAATAATTCTTACTATTTTCTAGCAGTGAGTTGAACATAAAATGAATTTTATATGGAGCGGCATTTGAAGTTGATTTATTTTTGTTCAGTTTTCTTCTAGAGGATTTGTTTTAGCTTTCGCATGAAAGTGAAAGAGGTAGCTGAGACATTAAAGTTGTTACTTCTCAGTGAATTATCTTAAACAGCAAATAAGTAAATGCATTTACACTGCACTTTGAACTGCATTGATTGCCCAACAATTTCTTTACAAAAATTTTCAATTTAGTCTGGGCACATGTAAGTGATAAAGATTGTAGAGGACATTACCTCAAGGGAAGGACATTTTGGTAACCTCCAGGTAATTGAGGTCTGGATCGGATGTGATGGCCTGTGTTGTAAGATAATTTAATTTGATTTCGTTTAGAAATTACACAGTTACTCTCAAGGTATGTGTTCACATTTACATTATAGATGTACATCATTTGTCCTTGGATCAAAACTTGGTTCTTTTTGTTAATTTATGAATAAGCCTGTAAGATAGTTTTAAAAAATATGCATTTTCAAAAATGCAAACTACAAATAATCCAGAAATATTCAATCATAAAAGATAATTCTAAAATTGGCATTGGTGGGTGATGTACAAGTACTGTGCAGTATTAAATACTTGAACTTTCTGGTCTTCCAGTGATTATTGCTCTTATAATACTTATCACAGATATGCTTGGATGATGTGTTGTGCAAAAATAAAAACTTTTGGGGTGGGTATCTTTAAGACTAGTTCTTTCTAGATTTAAGAAAATTAGAGGAGAAAAGCAGTTTATGTTCCTGTAGAAGTTTTTAAAAGAAACTGCCCCCCCCACATCTCCTTTGCAATTACCCCACCCCCTTAAAAGCATGCCCTCTGGTGTTAGACATTTCAACTCGGAGAAAAAAATATTGTCTGTTTACTCTTATCTATGCCTCCCATAATCTTATAAACCTCTATCAGATCTCCCCTTAGCCTTCAGCATCCAGAGAAAACAGCCCAGGTTTGTCCAACATGCCCTTTAATCCTGGCAACAGTACAGATCCCTGTGGAACACCACTAATGAGAGACCTCCTGCTAAAATGACCAATACTCACAACACGCTGGAGGAACTCAGCAGGTCGGGCAGCATCCGTGGAAATGATCAGTCAACGTTTCGGGCCGGAACCCTTCGATAGGACTGAAGAGGGAAGGGGCAGAGGCCTTATAAAGAAGATGGGGGGAGGGTGGGAAGGAGAAAGCTGGTAGGTTCCAGGTGAAAAACCAGTAAGGGGAAAGATAAAGGGGTGGGGGAGGGAAAGCAGGGAGGGGATAGGCAGGAAAGGTGAAGAAGGAATAGGGGAAAGCACAATGGGTAGTAGAAGGAGGCAGAACCGTGAGGGAGGGGGCAGAGTGAAATTGGGATAGGGGAAGGAATTACCGGAAGTTGGAGAATTCAGTGTTCATACCAAGGCGCTAGAGACTACCTAGACGGTATATGAGGTGTTGCTCCTCCAACTTGAGTTTAGCCTCAGCATGGCAGTAGAGGAGGCCATGTATGGACATATCCGAATGGAAATATGAAGCAGAGTTGAAGTGGGTGGCAACCGGGAGATCCTGTCTGTTGTGGTGGACAGAGCAGAGGTGCTTGACGAAGCGGTCCCCCAATCTGCATCGGGTTTCACCGATGTAGAGGAGGCCCCACCGGGAGCACCAGATGCAATAGATGACCCCAACAGACTCACAAGTGAAGTGTTGCCTCACCTGGAAGGACTGTTTGGGGCCCTGAATGGTAGCAAGAAAGGAGGTGTCGGGACAGGTGTAGCGCTTAGGCTTACAGGGATAAGTGCCAGGTGGGAGATCCGTGGGGAGGGACGTATGGACCAGGGGGTCGCAGAGGGAACGAACCCTGCGGAAAGTGAAGAGGGGTGGAGAGGGAAAGATGTACATAGTGGAGGTGTCCTGTTGAAGGTGGCGGAAGTTGCGGAGGATAATGTGCTGGATCCGGAGGCTGGTGGGGTGGTAGGTGAGGACAAGGGGAACTCTGTCCCCGTTGTGGTGGCGGGAGGGTGGGGTGAGGGCCGAAGTGTGGGAAATGGAGGAGATGCTGGTGAGGGCATCATTGATGACGGCAGAAGGGAAACCACGATCCTTAAAGAAAGAGGACATTTGAGATGTCCTGGAATGGAAAGCCTCATCCTGGGAGCAGATGCGGCAGAGACGGAGGAACTGGGAATAGGGAATCGCATTTTTGCATGTAGCAGGGTGGGAAGAGGTATAGTCGAGGTAGTTATGAGAGTCAGTGGGCTTGTAGAAGATGTCAGTGGACAGTCTGTCTCCAGAGATGGAGACCGAGAGATCAAGAAAGGGGAGAGAGGTGTCTGAGATAGACCAAGTGAATTTGAGGGCTGCGTGGAAGTTTGAAGTAAAGTCGATGAAATTTACAAGCTCAGCATGGGTGCAGGAAGCAGCACCAAAGTAGTTGTCAATGTAGCAAAGGAAAAGTTGGGGGAGCAGTACCAGTATAGGTTTGGAGCACAGACTGTTCCACATAACCAACGAAGAGGCAGGCATAGCTGGGGCTCATGCGAGTGCCCATAGCTGCACCCTTGGTCTGAAGAAAATGGAAGGAGCCAAAAGAGAAGTTATTAAGTGTGAGTACCAGTTCCACCAACCAGAGGAGGGTAGTGGTGGTGGGGAACTGGTGAGGTTCCTTTGGCCACTTCCCTCTGTCTGTCTATGGGCAAGCCAGTTTTGAATACAAATGGGCAATTCACCATGGATCTCTTAATCTTCTGGATGAGCCTCCCATGAGGGACCTTATCAAATGCTTTACTAAAATCCATCCACAGCTCTACCTTCATCAATCACCCTCATCACCCTGTTTAAAAAATTCAATCAAGTTAGTAAGACACGACTTGCCCCACGCAAGGCTATGTTGACTCTCTCTATTTAGGCCATGGTTTTCCAAATGCTCTTCAATCCCATCCCTAAGAATTTTCTATAGTAACTTTCCTACCACTGACGTGATACTCATCGGTCTATGGTTTCCAGGCTTATTCCTTGCTTTCTTCTTGAATACTGGAACAACATTAGCTACTTGCCAGTACTTTGGGACCTCACCTGTGGCTAGAAGGGACACAAAGATATTGGTCAAGACCCAACAATCCCTTCTCTTCCCTCTCTCAATAATCTTGGGTATATCCTATCAGGCCCTGGGGGCTATCCACCTTAATGCTGCCTCTTTTATCTTGAAATGTCCCAACATATAAATTCATTCAGCATTGATCTTCCTATCCTTCATGTTCTTCTCCTTGGTGAATAATGATGTAAGATACTCAAGGACCTCACCCACAGTCTCCGCATCCAAGCAAATGTTTCCCCTTTATCCCTGAGTCGTCCAGCCCTCTCCCTGGTTATCCTCTTGCTCTGGATGTATGTATAGAATGCCTTGGGATTACTTGCCAAGGATTTTTCATGGTTCCTCTTGGCTGTTCTAATTCCCTTCTTGAGATCTTTTCTGGCTTCTTATAATCCTCAGTTGCTGTGCTTAATTCCAGCTTCTTAAACTTTACATACTTCTCCATTTTCTCCCAGACATAATATTGATTTATATAATCATATAACCATATAACAATTACAGCACAGAAACAAGCCATCTCGTCCCATCTAGTCCATGCGGAACGCTTACTCTCACCTAGTCCCATCTACCTGCACTCAGCCCATAACCCTCCATTCCTTTCCTGTCCATATACCTATCCAATTTTTTTTAAAAAGACAAAATCGAACCTGCCTCTACTGCTTCTACTGGAAGCTCGTTCCACACAGCTACCACTCTCTGAGTAAAGAAGATCCCCCTCGTTTTACCCCTAAACTTTTGCCCCTTAACTCTCAACTCATGTCCTCTTGTTTGAATCTCCCCTGCTCTCAGTGGAAAAAGCCTATCCACATCAACTCTATCTATCCCCCTCGTAATATTAAAAACCTCTATCAAGTCCCCCATCAACCTTCTACGCTCCAAAGACTAAAGACCTAACTTGTTCAACCTTTCTCTGTAACTTAGGTGCTGGAACCCAGGTAACATTCTAGTAAATCTCCTTTCTACTCTCACTATTTTGTTGACATCTTTCTTATAATTTGGTGACCAGAACTGTACACAATACTCCAAATTTGACCTCACCAATACCTCGTACAATTTTAACATTACATCCCAACTCCTATACTCAATGCTCTGGTTTACAAAGGCCAGCATACCAAAAGCTTTCTTCGCCACCCTATCCACATGAGATTCCACCTTCAGGGAACTATGCACTGTTATTCCTAGATCACTCTGTTCTGCTGCATTCCTAAATGCCCTACTATTTACCGTGTATGTCCTATTTTGATTAGTCTTACCAAAATGTAGCACCTCACACCTATCAGCATTAAACTCCATCTGCCATCTTTCAGCCCACTCTTCTAACTGGTCTAAATCTCTCTGCAGGCTTTGAAAACCTATTTCATTATCCACAACACCACCTATCTTAGTATCATCTGCATTAATGTATATGATAAGCAACATTGGACAGATCCCTGAGGCACATCACTAGTCACCGGCCTCCAACCTGACAAACAGTTATCCACCACTACTCTCTGGCATCTCCCATCTAGCCACTGTTGAATCCATTTTACTACTTCAATATTAATACCTAACGATTGAACGTTCCCAACTAACCTTCCATGTGGAACCTTGTCAAAAGCCTTACTGAAGTCCATATAGACAACATCCATCGCTTTACCCAAGTCAATTTTCCTAGTAACCTCTTTAAAAAAATTCAGTAAGATTTGTCAAACATGACCTTCCACGCACAAATCCATGTTGACTGTTCCTAATCAGACCCTGTCTATCCAGATAATTATATATACCATCTCTAAGAATATTTTCCATCAATTTATCCACCACTGACGTCAAACTTACAGGCTGATAATTGCTAGGTTTACTCTTAGAACCCTTTTTAAACAATGGAACAACATGGTTCGGGAGGGTTTAAACTAATTTGCGAGGGGGATGGGACTCAGAGCGCCAGAGCAGTGAAAGAAGTGCATGGAGTAAAGCCAGATCTAACATACAGAGAGGCTTTGAGGAAAGAGAAGCAGAATAAACGGTGTAAAGACTGTAAGGTAGAAGGGCTGAAATGTGTGTACCTCAATTCAAGAAACATCAGTAACAAAGGTGATGAACTGAGAGCTTGGATACATACATGGAATTATGATGTAGTGGCCATTACAGAGACTTGGCTGGCACCAGGGTAGGAATGGATTCTCAATATTTCTGGATTTCAGACTTTAAAAGGGATAGAGAGGGTGGAAAAAGGGGAGGAGGGGTGGCATTACTGGTCAGGGATACTATTACAGCTACAGAAAGGGTGGGTAATGTAGCAGGATCCTCTTTTGAGTCAGTATGGGGGAAGTCAGGAACAGGAAGGGAGTTGTTACTCTACTGGGGGTATCCTGTAGCCCCCCTGGTAGCAGCAGAGATACAGAGGAGCAGACTGGGAGGCAGATTTTGGAAAGATGCAAAAATAACAGGGTTGTTATCATGGGTGACTTTAACTTCCCTAATATTGATTGGCACCTGATTAGTTCCAAGGGTTTAGATGGGGCAGAGTTTGTTAAATGTGTCCAGGACGGATTCCTGTCACAGTATGTGTTCAGGCCGACCGGGGGAATGCCATACTAGATCTAGTACTAGGTAATGAACCGGGTCAGGTCACAGATCTCTCAGTGGGTGAGCATCCGGGGGACAGTTACCACCGCTCCCTGGCCTTTAGCATTATCATGGAAAAGGATAGGATCAGAGAGGACAGGAAAATTTTTAATTGGGGAAAGGCAAATTATGAGGCTATAAGGCTAGAACTTGCGGGTATGAATTGGGATGATGTTTTTGCAGGGAAATGTACTATGGACATGTGGTCGATGTTTAGAGATCTCTTGCAGGATGTTAGGGATAAATTTGACCCGGTGAGGAAGATAAAGAATGGTAGGGTGAAGGAACCATGGGTGACAAGTGAGGTGGAAAATCTAGTCAGGTGGAAGAAGGCAGCATACATGAGGTTTAGGAAGCAAGGATCAGCTGGGTCTATTGAGGAATATAGGGAAGCAAGAAAGGAGCTTAAGAAGGGGCTGAGAAGAGCAAGAAGGGGGCATGAGAAGGCCTTGGCGAGTAGGGTAAAGGAAAACCCCAAGGCATTCTTCAATTATGTGAAGAAAAAAAGGATGACAGGAGTGAAGGTAGGACCGATTAGAGATAAAGGTGGGAAGATGTGTCTGGAGGCTGTGGAAGTGAGCAAGGTCCTCAGTGAATACTTCTGTTCGGTATTCACCAATGAGAGGGAACTTGATGGTGAGGACAATATGAGTAAGGTTGATGTTCTGGAGCATGTTGATATTAAGGGAGAGGAGGTGTTGGAGTTGTTAAAATACATTAGGACGGATAAGTCCTGGGGCCTGACGGAATATTCACCAGGCTGCTCCACGAAGTGAGAGAAGAGATTGCTGAGCCTCTGGCTAGGATCTTTATGTCCTCGTTGTCCATGGGAATGGTACCAGAGGATTGGAGGGAGGCGAATGTTGTCCCCTTGTTCAAAAAAGGTAGTAGGGATAGTCCGGGTAATTATAGACCAGTCAGCCTTACGTCTGTGGTGGGAAAGCTGTTGCAAAAGATTCTTAGAGATATGATCTATAGGCATTTAGAGAATCATGGTCTGATCAGGGACAGTCAGCATGGCTTTGTGAAGGGCAGATCGTGTCTAACATGCCTGATAGAGTTCTTTGAGGAGGTGACCAGGCATGTAGATGAGGGTAGTGCAGTGGATGTGATCTATATGGATTTTAGTAAGGCATTTGACAAGGTTCCACACGGTAGGCTAATTCAGAAAGTTAGAAGGCATGGGATCCAGGGAAGTTTGGCCAGGTAGATTCAGAATTGGTTTGCCTGCAGAGGGCAGAGGGTGGTGGTGGAGGGAGTACATTCAGATTGGAGGATTGTGACTAGTGGTGTCCCACAAGGATCTGTTCTGGGACCTCTACTTTTCGTGATTTTTATTAACGACCTGGATGTGGGGGTAGAAGCGTGGGTTGGCAAGTTTGCAGATGACACAAAGGTTGGTGGTGTTGCAGATAGTGTAGAGGATTGTCAAAGATTGCAGACAGACATTGATAGGATGCAGGAGTGGGCTGAGAAGTGGCAGATGGAGTTCAACCGGGAGAAGTGTGAGGTGGTACACTTTGGAAGGACCAACTCCAAGGCAGAGTACAAAGTAAATGGCAGGATACTTGGTAGTGTGGAGGAGCAGAGGGATCTCGGGGTACATGTCCACAGATCCCTGAAAATTGCCTCACAGGTGGATAGGGTAGTTAAGAAAGCTTATGGGGTGTTAGCTTTCATAAGTCGAGGGATAGAGTTTAAGAGTCACGATGTAATGATGCAGCTCTATAAAACTCTGGTTAGGCCACACTTGGAGTACTGTGTCCAGTTCTGGTCACCTCACTATAGGAAGGATGTGGAAGCATTGGAAAGGGTACAGAGAAGATTTACCAGGATGCTGCCTGGTTTAGAAAGTATGCATTATGATCAGAGATTAAGGGAGCGAGGGCTTTACTCTTTGGAGAGAAGGAGGATGAGAGGAGACATGATAGAGGTGTACAAGATATTAAGAGGAATAGATAGAGTGGATAGCCAGCGCCTCTTCCCCAAGGCACCACTGCTCAATAGAAGAGGACATGACTTTAAGGTAAGGGGTGGGAAGTTCAAGGGGGATATTAGAGGAAGGTTTTTTACTCAGAGAGTAGTTGGTGCGTGGAATGCACTGCCTGAGTCAGTGGTGGAGGCAGATACACTAATGAAGTTTAAGAGACTACTAGACAGGTATATGGAGGAATTTAAGGTGGGGGGTTATATGGGAGGCAGGGTTTGAGGGTCAGCACAACATTGTGGGCTGAAGGGCCTGTACTGTGCTGTACTATTCTATGTTCTATGTTCTATGAGCAGTACACCAGTCCTCCAGCACCATCCCTGTTTCTAATGACATTTGAAATATTTCTGTCAGAGCCCCTGGTATTTCTACACTAACTTCTCTCAAGGCCCTAGGGAATATCCTGTCAGGACCCGGAGAGTTATCCACTTTTATATTCCTTAGAAGTGCCAGTACTTCCTCTTCTTTAATCATCATAGTTTCCGTAACTACCCTACTTGTTTCCCTTACCTTACACAATTCAATATCCTTCTCCTTAGTGAATACCAAAGGAAAAACATTGTTTAAAATCTACCCTATTGGTTTGGCTCCACACATAACTGTCCACTCTGTTTCTCTAAGGGACCAATTTTATCCCTCACTATCCTTTTGCTATTAAAATAGCTGTAGAAACCCTTTGGATTTATTTTCACCTTACTTGCCAAAGCAACCTCATATCTTCTTTTAGGTTTTCTAATTTCTTTTCTTAAGATTCTTTTCACATTCTTTATGTTCCTCGAGCACCTCATTTACTCCAAGCTGCCTATATTTATTGTGGATCTCTCTCTTTTTCCAAACCAAGTTTCCAATATCCCTTGAAAACCATGGCTCTCTCAAAGTTTTAATGTTTCCTTTCAAACTAACAGGAGCATAAAGATTCTGTACCCTCAAAATTTCCCCTTAAATGACCTCCATTTCTTTATTACATTCTTCCCATAAAACAAATTGTCCCAATCCACTCCTTCTAAATCCTTTCGCATCTCCTCAAAGTTAGCCTTTCTCCAGTCAAAGATCTCAACCCTGGGTCCAGTCCTATCCTTCTCCATAATTATCTTGAAACTAATGGCATTCTGATCACTGAACCCAGAGCGCTCCCCAACACATACCTCTGTCACCTGACCTGTCTCATTCCCTAACAGGAGATCCAACACTGCCCCTTCTCTAGTTGGTACCTCTATGTATTGCTGCAAAAAACTTACCTTCTTGCACACATTTGACAAACTCTAGACCATCCAGCCCTTTTACAGAATGGTCTTCCCAGGATATGTGTGGAAAATTAAAATCTCCCACAATCACAACCTTGTGCTTACTACAAATATCTGCTATCTCCTTACAAATTTGCTCTTCCAATTCTTGCTCCCCATTAGGTGGTCTATAATACACCCATACAAGTGTTACTACACCTTTCCCATTCCTCAATTCCACCCAAATAGCCTCCATAGACGAGCCCTCTAATCTACCCTGCCAGAGCACCGCTGTAATATTTTCTCTGACAAGCAATGCAACACCTCCCCCTCTTTCCCCTCCGATTCTATCACACCTGAAGCAATGAAATCCAGGAATATTTAGTTGCCAATCACACTCTTCCTGCAACCATGTTTCACTAATAGCTACAACATCGTATTTCCAGGTATCAACCCAGGGTTGAGATCTTTGACTGGAGAAAGGCTAACTTTGAGGGGATGCGAAAGGATTTAGAAGGAGTGGATTGGGACAATTTGTTTTATGGGAAGAATGTAATAAAGAAATGGAGGTCATTTAAGGGGAAATTTTGGGGTACAGAATCTTTATGCTCCTGTTAGTTTGAAAGGAAACATTAAATGAGAGAAAGCAGGATCTCCCAGTGGCCACACATTTTAATTCCACATCCCATTCCCATTCTGACATGTCTAACCATGGCCTCCTCTACTGTAAAGATGAAGCCACACTCAGGTTGGAGGAACAACACCTTATATTCCGTCTGGGTAGCCTCCAACCTGATGGCATGAACATCGACTTCTCTAACTTCCACTAAGGCCCCACCTCCCCCTCGTACCCCATCTGTTACTCATTTTTATGCACACATTCTTTCTCTCACTCTCCTTTTTCTCCCTCTGTCCCTCTGAATATACCTCTTGCCCATCCTCTGGGTCACTCCCCCCCCCTTGTCTTTCTTCCCGGACCTCCTGTCCCACGATCCTCTCGTATCCCCTTTTGCCTATCACCTGTCCAGCTCTCGGCTCTATCCCTCCCCCTCCTGTCTTCTCCTATCATTTTGCATCTCCCCCTCCCCCTCCAGCTTTCAAATCCCTTACTCACTCTTCCTTCAGTTAGTCCTGACGAAGGGTCTCGGCCTGAAACATCGACTGCGCCTCTTCCTATAGATGCTGCTTGGCCTGCTGCGTTCACCAGCAACTTTGATGTGTGTTGCTCTCTCATCCACCTTTCTTTTAATGCTCCTAGCATTAAAATAGATGCATTTAAGAAACTCTTCACCTCTTACTCTCTGTTTGTCCCTAATGGTGCAAACAACTTTATTATCTTTTTCTTCCTTTTCCCCTACGTCTTCGGTCTGAGTGCTCCCCTTCTCTGTCACCTGCCTATCCTCCCTCACACACTGTCTACTAGCTCTCTCTATATGTGAACTAACCTCCTCTCTCCTAGTCTCTTCAATTTGATTCCCACCCCCCCCCCCAACCATTCTAGTTTAAAGTCTCCCCAGTAGCCTTCGCAAATCTCCCTGCCAGGATATTGGTCCCCCTCGGAGTCAAGTGCAACCCGTCCTTTTTGTACAGGTGACACCTGCCCCAAAAGGGGTCCCAATGATCCAGAAGCTTGAATCCCTCCCCCCTGCTCCAATCCCTCAGCCACGCATTTGTCCTCCACCTCCTTCCATTCCTACTCTCACTGTCACATGGCACAGGCAGTAATCCCGGGATTACTACCTTTGTGGTCCTTTTTCTCAACTCCCTTCCTAACTCCTTATATTCTCCTTTCAGGACCTCTTGCCTTTTCCTACCTATGTCATTGGTACCTATATATACCATGACCTCTGGCTCCTCACCCTTCCACTTCAAGATATCTTGGACGCGATCAGAAACATCCCAGACCCTGACACCAGGGAGGCAAACTATCATCTGGGTCTCCTGACTGCATCCACAGAATCGCCTATCTGACCCCCTAACTATAGAGTCCCCTATTACTACTGGCCTCCTCTTCCTTTCCCTACCCTTCTGAGCTACAGGGCCAGACTGTGTGCCAGGGGCATGGCCACTGTTGCTTCCTGAGGGATCTCCTTTAAAAAGTGACATATAGTTAACTTTTCCCAATGCCAAATCTAGTGCTGAAAGAGAAGATATGTATGTCATTGTTGCTCTGTTAGATATTATAAGGTCTAAGCATTTTTTAAATATTTCTTTACTCTTTCCCCCAAATGGTTCTTAAAACATTTGTTGTAAATTGTAGTCAAACAGTACTTAAATTGGCAATATTTCTTTGACTTCTGGGAAGCTGGCATTAGGGAATTGAATTGCTACAAAGGTGAATTTTGGATGTGAACTGAATATAATTATGTAAACTATGAGAGCCAGTTCAATAATAATGGCCTCAAAAACGACTGAAATTGTATTAGTGTGAAACCTTATCATGCTACATACTTTCTATCCTATCTCCATGGTCCAAAATGATATTGCTGTTTTGATCATTACCCTTTAAGGATGTGAGTGTTTTGTTTTATATCACAATAAAATGGAATAAATGTGATTTTAAAGAAACAGTACTTAAAAAAAAAGCTGCAAGCAAAATGTGCTAAGACCAAGTCTAATGTTATTTTCTCAGATTTAAAAAAAACATTCAAATGTCAGCATTGGCTCATTTTTAACACTTTGGCATCAGCTTTGGCTGACGAGTAACGTTCTTATTTGAGTCAGACGTCATGAATTTATCTGCATAATCATTTCACTGCGTACGTGTTGCCTATGTTACAACAGTGACTATGTTTCAATGCTACTCGAACTGTGAAGTGTTCTTCAAGTTGCAAAAGTGTGAACGCTGCAACCCCTTCAATAGTCGACTGAATTTGACTACAAAGGCAGTGATTTTTGATTACATTGACTTGATAGTATATAAGGAACAGTGTGGATGACTATTTCTTCAAGAACAGCAGAATGGCAATTGTGTCAGGAAACAGTGTTGAAGTGTGAAAAGTTGTTGACCCTGACTGCCAACCTACCATCTGTTCTTCCAATTAAAACACAAGTATACTGACAAGTGAAAGCAGAAAAGAAATTCAGAAAATAGGAGGCAAGGAAGTAAAGTTCTGTGTTTTATCTAAAGGTTTAGCAAACTCCCAAGTACATTTCAACAATTGTGCTTAAGCATTTAGATTGATTTGCCAGAGACAATTTGACAATCTTGAAACTTAGTTCTAAGTATAGCACTTGTATATGTTATTTTGCATGTCTACTAATTTCACATGAGCAACCTATGGATGAAAGTACCAAAGTTAAAGTAGCTGTTTATTTTTCCTTAGTATTGGAGAACTTTTCAGCTAAGTGGAATGGTTAAATGGCAACATTTAATTTTGACTTATGCTCTAAAATCCAAACATGTTCAAAATGCTATATCTGATATATGCTGGTTATCTGAAATAAAAACAGAAAATTCTGAAAATACTGGCAGCATCTGTGAAGAGAGGAAAAATAGGATCGATGATTTGAATTAGCATCCTTTCTTTATTTCTTTTACACTGCCTCACACACTGAATGATTCTGTAATATTAATAATAGAAAATGCTCATTCAGCTGAGCTAGAAATTACTGTGTTTGTGCAAAAATAATTTCTAAGGTTTTGTTAAAGATTAAAATGGTTGAATACATTTGAAGATGTTGCAATTTTGCGGATCTGCTATGCCTCGCAAAACGTCACTTGACTGTAATTATCCTTTTATGACTTCCTTTTATTAAGAAATGGACATTTGATCTTCTGACTTTTGCAGTAAATTAATTTAAGACTGAGTTGTGTGAAACTAAAAGATTATATACCACACCCAGCTGAAGCAAATTGCTGAAGAGCAACTAGACAGTAGGTGAAAATGTCCCTGCTGTTCAGGCTGTAATGCAAAAAGACTGCAGCTCACCATCTGTGTGCAGCATAGTGAGATTGTTTTTAAAAATCTACAAATTGTATGAACATTTGTAATAGTTTCAGAAATAATCTCTCTAAAATTTACTGATTTATATCTGTTCTGTTTTTGCCACTGTTTTTATCTACCGCATAAGACGAAATACAATCTTATGCCATTAAATAAAAATGAATCTTTCCATTACTCATCCTTATACAAGGCAACAAAAACTTGCATTATTAATGTAGAAAAACATGCCATGGTACAGAAGAAGGGTTGGGGGATAAAGGACACAAGTCAAATAGCAGTCTGCCCAAAGCTTGAGCAAAATGTTCGGAAGATAAGTGGCATGTTGACCTTCATTACCGAGCGTTGGAATGCCAGGATGAAAGAAGTTTGCTGAAGTTTACAGTGCTTTTGTGACTTCACTCCAACAGTACCAAAAGCTGTTTACATCGGTGTTTGTAAGTTAAGATTATACTTTCAGAGTAGGTAAGTATAAACCGACCCTACTCATTTGATCAAATTTTTGTGATAAGATTTGGTGATGTGTGCTGTGATCTTACAATAAAATGAGTAGGGTCGGTTTATACTCACTAGACTTTCAGACACTGTCATTTGAAGCAAACGACATTCTTAAACAAATTAACAAGGTTAATACTGAACACAAGCAATTCAGCAGATGCTGGAAATCCAAAGCAACACACACAAAATGCTGGAGGAACTCAGCATGTCAGGCAGCATCCATGGGAATGGATAAACAGTCGATGTTTTAGGCTGAGGCCCTTTTGCAGGACTGGAAAAGAAGGGGGAATACAAAGATGAGGGGAGGGTAAGGGGAATAGCTAGAAGGTGATAGGTGAAGCCAGATGGATGTGGAAAGTAAAGGGCTGAAGAGGAAGGAATCATAGGAGAGAAGAGTGGACCATTGGAGAACGGGAAGGAGGAGGGGCACTAGTGGGAGATGATAGGCAGGTGAGAAGAGGCAAGAGGCCATTGGGGAATAGAAGAGGAGGGAAGGGGGAGGGGAAAAACTATTTACCAGAAGTCAAGATCGATATTCATGCCATCTAGTTGGAAGCTACCCAGATGGATTATGAGGTTTTGCCTCTCCACCTGCCCAGAGGGTGCCTCATCATGGCACAGGAGGAGGCCATGGACTGGGAATGGAAATGGGATTTAAAATGGTTTGACACTGGGAAATTACACTAATGAATGAGTGGAGATACTTGACAAAGAGGTCCACTAATTTATGATGGTCTCACCACTGTAGAGGAGGCAGCATCAGGTGTGCTGGATGCAATTGACGACTCCAGCAGATTTACAGGTGAAGTGTTACCTCACCTGGAAGGACTGTTTGGTATCCTGAATGGATGTGAGGGAGGAAACAAATGAGCAGTTGTGGCACTTTGGCCATTTTGTGCCAGGAGACAGATTTGTGAGGATTGACAAATAGACAAGGGAATCAGGGAGGTGAGAGGTGAAGTGAAAGATGTGTTTGGTGGTAAGATCCTTTTGGAGATGGTGGGAGTTGCGGAGAATGATGTGTTGGATGCAGAGGCTTATGGGGTGGTAGGATGAGGAAATGGAGGAGATGCAGGTGAGGCAGCATCAATAGTAGAGGAAGGGCAACCCTTTTCTTTGAAGGAGGAGGGCATATCTGATATCCTGGAAAGGAAAGCCTTATCCTGGGAACACATGCAGCAGAGACAAAGGAAGTAGGTAAAAGGAAATAGAATTTTTACAGGAGACCTGGTGGAAAGAGGTATAGTCAAGATAGCCGCAAGTTTATAGAAGATGTTGATAGGCATTTTGTCTTCAGAGATGGAGACAGAGAGATCGAGAAAGGAGGTGTCAGAGGTGGACAAAGTGAATTTAAGGTTAGGATGTAAGTTGGAGGCAAAGTTGTTTAAATTGACGAACTCCATATGGATGCATGAAGCAGCACCAATGCAGTCATCGATGTAATGAAGGAAGAGTTGGGGAACATTACCAAGGAAGCCTTGGAACATGGACTGTTTTATATATGTAGCCAATGAAAAGGCAGGCATAGTTGGGGCCTGTGAAGGGATCCAGGAGTACCCCTATTAACTGTTTGAAGAGAGACAGAGAGAGACATTCATCATTGATGGTTTGTTTGGAAAGGAGAGAGAGACGAGGATCAACGGTTGGACCGTCACTTTAAGGCATTGGAAGTAACTTTGGATTTCTACTGAGTTTGGAGTTGGAGACAGCACTGAGCAGCTCCAAAGTTGCTATGGTGACCAAAGGCAGATTGTTGATGATACTTCCAAGGACTTGTTGCCTGCTTGTGCACTTCTTTGCAGACAAAGGAGGGAGGGACTCTTTGAATGACAGGTGATGCTCAGCCTGGTGAAATAAATGGGAGGTCAGATGATACAGACCTCAGGACACATGATCTGGACCCTGAATGAGCATTGTTATGCCCGCAGGAAAAGTGGGTTTTGGAGGATCAATCAGGCGGATTGATCCAAATTGCTATTCCAACGTAGGAGAAGGGATTGACTGGTCAGGAGTTGTCTATGTGTCCACCCTTGCCGGGGTGATAGCTCCACCACAGGAAAACCGGTCCCCCTGGTTTCAGTCACAGTTGGTGACTTGTAAAGGATTTCGGAGGACGACGAGAAGATCGACGGCATTAGCTCACCTGAAGACTCATATCTCTATCTATCTATATCTCCCTCCCTCTCTCCCCATCACTACTCAACTAAATACCACGAACTGAACTGATTGGTTTTTCATACATATACATTACCACACTTACTGATTTACATACTTTTATATATATATTCATTGCTAACCTGTGTGATTTATATACATTGATATTACTGTATTGCGTAGTTACTAATAAATATTAGTAGTTTATAGCAATACTGGACTCCAAAGTGGTTTCTATTTCTGTTGGTTTCTTAATCCCCATCTGGAGAAAGTGGGAGGAACTGAAGGAGAAATTGTTGAGGGTGAAGAGCTGGGCTTAATAAATAGGATTGGCTGTTTAGCACAATTGAGGGGGAATTTCTTTAGAATTTGATACACCAAAAGATGTGCCTTTCTGTGCATAATATTTTTAAGATTAATGAATTTTTGGATGGAACAGAAGTCAAGGAAAATGGGGGTTAGGAAGATAAATGCTCTTGATTGGTGGAATGAGCTCTGTTGTGTTCTTAACAGTAAGGTATTAAAAAGATTGCCTACAGATCTTTAAAAGTTAACACAGGGGGCTAAAGCTCATGAGAAATGCACCTACAACTAATGTGCACATGTAGCCTTAGATATAGTGCATTATGGCAGTGTCACGTTTTGGCTACATAATCCTTCTTACATTTGTTCACTGATTCGGAATTAAACCATAGGTAATCTGAACCAAAGAGGTGGCGGACGTAATAATCAACTCTGAGAACAGCAACAGAATTGTGAGATGTTGCATTTGGGAAGTCGAATTTAAGAGGGAAGTGTACACTAATTGGCAGAACCTTAAGAGTATTGATGTATAGAGAGAACTTGGAAAGCAAGTCATAACTCCCTGAAAGTGGCAACACAGATAAGGTGATATAAATAATGTACAGTATACTTGACTTTATTGGTGAGACAATATATGAGATGGGAAGTCATTTTGTAGCAATACAGAACTTTGATTAGGCCACATTTGGAGTATTATGTGCAATACTGGTTGCTGCATTACAGGAAGGATATGGAGGCTTTGCAGAGGTTGCGGAAGAAGTCTGCTAGGGTGTTGCCTATATTATATATTGGCCATAAGGTTGAATGCTTGGGCAATATTGGTTTGTTTTCTCTGGATATCAAGGCTAAAGGCTGATTTATACTTCTGCGTCAACTCGGTGCCGTAGGTACGGCGTAGCCGTGAACCCTACGCAGTGCCTACGTGGATCCCTACACCATAGCCTGACGCGCACCTCTCCCAAAATGTAACTATGCGTCGTGGCAACGCGGACCACAACAGCTGTGATTGGTCCGCTTGGTAGCATCCTACGCTGCAATGGCTTCCCATTGGGCAACTGAAGGGCAGGGAAGGAACTCTGGCTGCAATGCTTTCCATAAAGCTTTACAGACCTCCGAAATTATGGAGGGTACATTTCACTTTTACGAAAAAAGATGCTCACTTCTTGTTTACCCCGCGAAAGACTACCATGACCATGAAGCCTTGCAGGGGTAGGTGTGTGTGCATGCGTGACATGTGCTAATTGCAGAGAGATGCAGACACACCAACGCACAAGTATAAATGCTCACAATGCATGTAGGTCACTTGCATAGGTTACGGCATTGAGTTGACGCAGAAGTATAAATCAGACTTAAGGGGTGTCCTGACTGAAGTATATTAAAATTATGAGTGGCATAAACAACGTAGATATTTAAAGTCTGTTAGTTATCCACAACGAAAGCATCAAATACAAGGTGGCACAGCTTTAAAGTGAGAGGAGAAAAGAATAAAGGAGATTGACAAAACAATTTTTTCTTTACACAGTGCTATTGTGCTGGTAACATGCTGCTTGAAAAGTGGTGAAAAGTGATATCTCAATGTTTAAGAGAGATGTAGACGGGCATGGAATGGAGGAATATAGACCATATGCAGACAGATATGTAGTTTAAATTAGTGTTATGGTCATAGGGGATGCTGTTCAGTGATGCTCTATGTTAAAACTGACAGAAAGATGTAACTATTGAAAGTATCCCCTCTGACTGCTCAATAAGGTGAATGAATATCAAAATTTTATTAATAAAACATTGAAAGTTATTCTTGAATAACTCTGATGTACTAAACAATGGAAGCACTTGTCGCCTTCTTGCTATCCTCCTTTCCATACCCCTAGCTTTTTATTCTGGCATCTTACCCCCTTCCTTTCTAGTCCTGAAGAAGGGTCTCAGACCGAAACATCGACTGTTTATTCATTTTCATAGTTGCTGCCTGACCTGCTGAGTTCCTCCAGCGCTTTTATGTGTTTTACAATGGAACCTCTGTTGATTCTGTAAATTGCAGTTTTTATTCTTGGGAACTTTTGAACATCTATCCCAAAAGATTTTGGTTGTGTGGAGTTTAGATTTGTAGTCTCTGCACCTCCAATGCAGAGATTTCAGAATGAACAGAACATTTTGTAGGAAAAATATTTCTCCCTCCTATTATTAAGTAATTACCTGATTTTACTTACTTTACTTTTACTTTTTACTTTACTTTATTGTCGCCAAACAATTGGTACTAGAGTGTACAGTCATCACTGTGATATTGATTCTGCGTTTTGTGCTCCCTGGAGTACAAATTGATAGTAAATATTAAAAATTTAAATTATAAATCATAAATAGAAAAGGGAAAGTAAGGTAGTGCAAAAAAAAACAGAAGCAGGTCCGGATATTTGGAGAGTACAGCCCAGCTCTGGGTCAGGATCCGTTCAGCAATCTTATCACAGTTGGAAAGAAGCTGTTCCCAAGTCTGGCCGCACGAGTCTTCAAGCTCCTGAGCCTTCACCCCGAGGGAAGAGGGACGAAAAGTGTGTTGGCTGGGTGGGTCGTGTCCTTGATTATCCTGGCAGCACTGCTCCGATAGCGTGCGGTGTAAAGTGAGTCCAAGGACGGAAGATTGGTTTGTGTGATGTACTGGGCTGTGTTCATGATCTTCTGCAGCTTCTTCCGGTCTTGGACAGGACAACTTCCATACCAGGTTGTGATGTACCCTAGAAGAATGCTTGGGACAGGCCAAGTTTCTTTAGCTTTCTCAGGAAGTAAAGGTGCTGGTGGGCCTTCTTGGCAGTGGACTCTGCTTGGTTGGACCAAGTCAGGTCATTTGTGATATTGATCCCGAGGTCAGCTTTTGACCTGTTCCACTTGCCTCACCACCGATGTAAATTGGGTCGTGCGGTCCGCTCCTCCTTCTGAAGTCAACAACCAATTCCTTTGTCTTGCTGACGTTGAGGGATAGGTCGTTGTCTTCACACCATGCCACCAGGTTCTTAATTTCCTCTCTGTACTCAAACTCATCATTACCCGAGATACGGCCTACAATTGTGGTGTCATCAGCAAACTTGTATATTGAGTTTGATGGAAACTTGGCTACACAATCATGGGTGTACATTGAGTACAGCAGGGGGCTGAGTACACAGCCTTGTGGGACACCAGTGCTCAGAGTAATTAATGATTTTCTGCATTAATTAGTCATTAAGTGTGGTCTGGTCTTTATGTAAGTTACAATAATAGATAAATGCAAACTGCCTGAACTCAGCACACAAACAATTGTAGTTCCTCTCATCAATACTGAATACACCATTTAAGCAATCACAGTCTAGGTTCAAAAAGGTATGTGAACCTCTGGGGTTAATGCCATCTACAAAAGTTATTTGGAGTCAGGTGTTCCAATCAATGAAATGAGATTTGGAGGTGTGGGTTGTAGAGCTGCCCTGCCATATAAACAAGACACACTAAGTCAGGTTACTGACAGTGCCTGCTCATCTCATGTAAGATCTGAAAGTTGTTTTGATCAAGGCATGGTTGCACATTAGCAGAGGGTCTCAGAAGAAGAATTGTAGAGGTATGCATGAAGCTGGAAAAGGCTACAAAAGCATTTCTAAAAATGCAAGTGTTCATCATTCTACAGTAAGAGAAATTATCTGCAAGTGGAGGAAATTCCACTTGGAGAATTTACTTTCCCTTGCTGTGGGCGTCCTGCAAAGATCACACCAAGAGTGCAACGTGCAATGCTGACGGAAGTGAAAAAGAATCCATGGGTAACAGCAAAAAACCTGCAATAATCTCTAGAACTTGCTAAAGTCTCTGTTTATGCGTCCACTATAAGAAAAAAACAGTAAATGTGAATGGTGTTCATGGAAGGACACCTCGGAGGAAACCACTGCTCTCCAAAACAAAAACATGGCTGCATGTCTTAAGTTTGCAAAAGACCACCTGGGTGTTCCACAATGCTTCTGGGACAATGTTTTGTGGAGAGATGAGACAAAAGTTGAATTCTTTGGCAGAAATGCACACCGCTATGTTTGGAGAAAAAACGGTTTTGCACACCAATACTAAAACCTCATCCCAACTGTGAAGCATGGTGAAAGGAGCATCATTGTTTGGGGCTGCTTTGCTGCTTCAGGGCCTGGACAGCTTGCAATCATTGAGGAAACAATTAATCCAAAATTGTATGAAGATATTTTACAGGAGATTGAAAGGGTAGTGGTCTGTCACCTGAAGCTTAATAGAAATTGGATGATGCGACAATACATTGATCTGAAACATGAGTAAATCAACAGTATAATGATTTAAAAAGAAGAAAATTTATGTTTTGAAATGGCCAATTCAGCATCCAGACCTTAACCCATTTGAGATGCTGTGGCATGACCTGAAGAGGGCTGTTCATGCAAGGTATTGCTGAAATATTGATGAACTGAAGCAGTTTTGTATGGAGGCAGGGTCTAAAGTTCCTCCTCACCTTTGTGCAAATCTGATCAGCAGCTACAGGAAACATTTGGTGAAAGTTATTGCTGTTAAAGGAGGTTCTACCAATTATTAAATACAAGGGTTCACATACTTTTTCCAGCCTGGACTGTGAATGATTAAACAATGTGTTCATAAAGACATGAAAAATACAATTGCTTATGTTTTATTAGCTTAGGCAGATTGTGCTTGCCTATTATTGTGAATTAGATGAAGATCAGACCACATTTTATGAGTAGTTAATGTGAAAAAGCCAGGTAGTTGTAAAGGGTTCACAAACTTTTCTTGCAACTAATATATAGGGTGCCTATGACTTTTTCACAATACTGTATTTGTCACCATAGAATGGAGAGCGAGTTTGTAAATCTGGCAGGACCAAAGGATGTTGGGAATTGTGAGGGTGGAGTGCTGCAGAAGGGGTTGTGGTACAGATGGCAGCGATGAGTGCCAGGGAAGGACGTGGCGCGAGTGTTGCACTTGTTCTGCTTGCAGGCCTAAGTGCCGGTAGGGAGATAGTGGGGAGGAGTGAATAAACAAACGAGTCATGTAGAGAGCGATCCCTGTGGAAGCGGGGAGTTGGTGGGAGGGGAAAGATGTCCTTAGTGGCAAGATCCTGTTGTAGGTGGTGGAAGTTATGGAGAATTATGTGTTGGGTACGGAGGCTTATGGGGTATAGGTAAGGACAAGAGAACACTAACCCTTTCCCTGTTATGGCGGCAGGTGGATGGGGTGATGGCACATGTGTGGGAAACAGAAGAAATTCATGTGAAGGCAGTGTTGATGGTGGTAGAAGGGAAACCCTGTTCTTTGAAGGAGGAGGACATCTTAGGTATTCTAGAAAGGAAAGCTTCATTCATTTTTAATATGCACTGTTTATTACTTGTATTAGTTTTTGTTTGAAATCCAATCATAATTTTCAATTTGTGTATTTGTCAGGGGAATATAAAATAGTACTTGCGTACCAGTGTTGTGATGTCTGCATGGAACAGCGCTTCTGTTTGTCTGTGTACATACTGGGTGATGAATTTGAGTTGATTTTAACAACACTTAAAGCTATTTTTTTAACTTCAAAAACTGTCAAGATTAGAGGGATTCAGCAGTTATAGTAGCTGATGATCAAACAAATAAAACCATGATATTCTAAAATATTAGTCATTCTGTTATTTTAGAGGGGATTCCAGAAGAAAAAGAAATGATAGCTGCAGTTTAGAGCACACTAAAATCAAAATTGAGTTTACTGTCAAATGTGTTTGAATTGGTGCACTGAAAGCCTTGCAGCAACGTAACAGTCACATTGCATCATATAATCAGCATTCACAAAAAAAACCTAAATTAAACATTAATTACACACTTTTTTAATAAGAAAACATGGTCCATTTTAATGAAAAGTAGTCAATGTGTCCATAGTGTTGTTAAACTGTAGTAAATATGATTTTGCCAGTTGGTTCAGCAGCAGAATGGTTGAAGGAAAGTAATTGTCTTGAACCTGATGATGTGGTACCTGCTACCTTATGATGGCTGTGGAAAGATGGGCATAGCCCGGATGGTGTGGATTTTTGATGTTAACTTTGTGAGGCAGCACTTCCTGTAAATTCTACCAATAGTTGCGAGGAATGAGCCATTTGTAAGGAAGGCAAATGCAGTGTTAGCGTTCATTTTGAGAGGACTAGAATATAAAAGCAAGAGTGAAATAGTGAGGCTTAACAATGTGTTGGTCAGACTATGTTTGCGGTATTCTGAGCAGTTTTAGGCTCGCATAGTAAGGTCCAGAGGAGGTTTACAAGTATGATCCCAGGGTTGAAAGAGGTAATGTATGAGGAGTGTTTGATAGCTCTGGGTCTGTACTGGCTGGAGTACACATCTGGAGTACTTGCTAGAAGTAAATACCCTGGAGTACTTGCTAGAAAGAATGGGGAGGGGGTAAGTGGTTTGGTGTGTGGAAGTCTCATTGAAACCCAACAAATATTGAAAGGCCTGAATGAAATGGACGCGGAGAAGGTGTTTTTTTGTAGTGGGAGAGTCTAGGACCAGAGGATACAACATCAGAATAAAGAGCTGAGATGAGGATTTTTTTCAGCCAGGGGGTGGTGAATCTGGAATTCATTGCCACAGGAAGCTATAGTGGCCATATCATTGGGTATATTAAAGTGAAGGCTGGTAGGTTCTTGATGAATAAGGGTGTCAAAGATTAAGGAGAGAAGGGAAGAGATTGGGCTGAGGGGGGACTATTAAATCAATCATGATCTAATGGTGGAGTTGATTTGATCGGGTGAATGGCCTAATTTGCTCCTATGTCTTGTGGTCTTATGATTGACAGCCATTGGAATGAGATTAAATGTGAAGAAAATATAGGACTGATAGCAGGTGAATACTTTGATAGCTTCCAAGTTTCAGTCTGATAGATGAATGAAGATTGTGGTAATAAGGGGTCATCCACCTGTTGGAATGACTTGCAATTGCATCATTCCTTCATCCAGGAATACCTTCGGCAGTTCAAAAGTTCACTTATCAATCTTGGGGAGAGTAATCAGAATTAGGTTTAATATCACTGGCAAATATTGAGAAATTTGTTGTTTTGTGGCAGCAGTACATTGCAATGCATAATAAGTTTTAAAAAGCTATAAATTATAAAATATAAAAGGAATATGTGTGTGTGTGTGTAATACAAAGGGAAAACAAAAAAAAAACTAGTGATGCAGTGTACATGGGTTCATTGCCATTTCAGAAATCGGATGGCAGAGTGGACGAAGCTGTCCCTGAAGCGTTGAATGTGTGTCTTGTACCAGGCTCCTGTACCACTCCACGATGGAACTGTCTGAATTTGCAACTTTCTGCCACTTTTTTCCAAACTGTGCAGTGGCCTTTCATACTAGATGGTGTTACAGCCGGCTAGAATGCTCTCTATGGTACATCTGTAGAAATTTGAGAGAGAATTCCGTGACATACTGAGGTTCCTCAAACTCTGAATGAAGTTGAGCTGCTATCGTACCACCTTTAAAATTGCATCAGTATGTTGGGCATCTTCAGAGATGTTGACACCCAAGAATGTGAAACTGCGCACCCTTTCCTCTGCTGATCCCTTGATGAGAAGCCATTACCAGCATATAATGCCCAATGCCCAAAACTTCACACAGTGTAGGAATAAGAGTTCCATGGCATTATTTAATGGAGAGCAGGAATGCTATCTGGGCAAGTTTTTAAACTTCTAACCATTTATACAGGTCGTGGAGAAAAGCTTTAAAAAGGAGCGTTTTGTGGGGCTTGGCACATTAGCAGTGGACCAATCGATTTGAAGAGAGAGAGAGAGCTTTGCATAGGTCGGGAAGAAAATTTTTAAAAAGGAACATCTTGCAGGGCTCAGCGCATCAGTGGCGAACCAATTGATTCGAAGAGAGAGAGAGCTTTGCACAGGTCGGAGAGAAAAGTTTAAAAGCGGAACGATTTGTGAGGCTCGGTGCATTAGAATAGTGGGTATGACTGTGAGGCCAGTTTTCTGTTCTGGGTGTCAGATGTGGGATGTACAAGAGACTTCCAGCCTCCCTGTTGTTACATCTGCGCCAGCTGTATCGAGCTGTGGCTCCTTAGAGACCAGGTTACGGAACTAGAGCTCGATGACCTTCGGCTTGTTAGGGAGAGTGAGGAGGTGATAGAGAGGAGCTATAGGCGGGTGGTCACCCCAGGGCCACAGAAAACAAATAATGTGGGTGACTGTCAGGAGAGGGAAGGGAGAGTGTCAACTAATGGAGAGCACCCCTATGGTTGTCCCCCTTAAGAATAAGTACTCCATTTTAAGTGCTGTTGGTGGTGGGGTGGGGGGAGAATCTACCTGGGGGAAGCAACAGTGGCCGTGCCTCTGGCACTGAGTCTGGCCCTGTGGCTCAGAAGGGTAGGGAATGGAAGAAGAGGGCAGCAGTAATAGGGGACTCTATAGTTAGGGGGACAGATAGGCGATTCTGTGGATGTGACAAAGAAGCAAGGATGGTAGTTTGCCTCCCAGGTGCCGGGTTCATGATGTTTTGAGCATGTCCACAATATAATATCCTGAACTGAGAGGGTGAGCAGCCAGAGGTCGTGGTACATATTGGTACCAACAACATAAATAGAAAAAGCAGATATTAGAGCAAAGATGCCCTCAGGCTGATGGTTTGAGATGTGTCTATTTTAATGCAAGGAGTATCATAACCAACTAGGATCATTTTACAGCGTGGATCAATACGTGACGTTGTGGCCAGTACAGAGACTTCGATATCGCAGGAGCAGGAATGGCAGCTGAGTGTGCCAGACTGCAGATGTTTCAAAAAGAACAGAGGGGGAGGCAAAAGAGGTGGGGGCATGGCATTGCTAATTAGGGGTAGTGTCATGACTGCAGAAAAGGAGGAAGTTTTGGAGGATGGTCTGCTGAGTCAGTGTGGGTGGAAGTCAGAAACAGGAAAGGGGTAATAACTCTACTGGGTGTTTTTTATAGAACCCCCAATAGTAACAGGGATATTGAGGATCAGATAGGGTTACAGATTCTGGAATGATGCAATAATAATAGGGTTGTTGTGATGGGAGATTTTAACTTTCCTAATATTGATTGTCATCTCCTTAGCGCAAGGGGTTTAGATGGGGTGGAGTTTGTTAGATGTGATCAGGAAGGTTTCCTGATGCAATATGTAGATAAACCAACTAGAGGAGAGGCTGTACTTGATCTGGTATTGGGAAATGAACCTGGTCAGTTGGCAGATCTCTTGGTGGAAGAGCATTGGGAGGTTGTGACCACACACTATCTCCTTCACCATAGTACTGGAGAGGGATAGGAGCAGACAATTTGGGAAAACATTTAATTGGGGTAGGGAGAAATATGATACCATTAGGCAAGTACTTGGCGGCATAAATTAGGAGCAGATGTTCTCAGGGAAATGCACAGCAGAAATGTGGCAAATGTTCAGGGATTTTCCATTGAGGCAGGGAAAGGATGGTAGAGTTAAAGAACCATGGTGTACAAAGTATGTAAAAATTCTAGTTAAGAAGAAGAGAAAAGCTTACGAAAGGTTCAAGAAACTAGGTACTGTTAGAGCTCTAGAAAATTACAAGGTTACCAGGAAGGAGTTTAAGAATGGAATTAGGAAAGCCAGAAGGGGCCATGAGAAGGCCTTGGTGAGCAGGATTAAGGAAAACCCCAAGGCATTCTCATGTGAGAATAGGACCAATCAGGTGCAATAGTGGAAACGCGCATGGAGTCAGAGGAGGTAGCAGAGACACTTAATGAATACTTCACTTCAGTATTTACCAGGAAAAAAGACCTTGGCAATTGTGGGGATGACTTACAGCAGACTGAAACACTTGAGCATATAGACATTAAGAAAGAGGATGTACTGGAGCTTTTGAAAGGTATTAAGTTAGATAAGTCACTGGGGCTGGATGAGATATACCCCAGGCTACTGTGGAAAGCGAGGGAGGAGTTTGCTGAGCCTCTTGCGATGATCTTTGCATCATCAATAGGGACAGGCGAAGTACTGGAGGATTGGAGGGTTGCAAATGTTGTTCCCTTGTTCAAGAAAGTGAGTAGAGATAACTCAGGAAATTATAGACCACTGAGTCTGACTCCAGTGGTGGGCAAGTTATTGGAGACAATCCTGAGAGGCAGGATTTATGAGCATTTGGAGAGCCATAATCTGATTAGGAATAGTCAGTATGGCTTTGTCAAGAGCAGGTCGTGCCTTATGAGCCTGATAGAATTCTTTGAGGATGTAACATAACACACTGATGAAGGTAGAGCAGTGGATGTAGTGTATATGGATTTCAGTAAGGCATTGATAAGGTTCCGCAAGCAAGGCTCCTTCAGAAAATAAGGAGGCATGGGATCCAAGGAGACATTGCTTTGTGGATCCAGAATTGGCTTGCCCACAGATGTTGGTTGTAGATGGTTTGTATTCTGCATGGAGTTTGGTGACCAGTGGTGTTCCACAGGGATCTATTCTGGGGCCCCTCCTCTTTGTGATCCCTACAAGGCTGTGTGCTTAACTCATTGCTGTTCACATTGCTAACACATGACTGTGCAGCCAGATTCAAGGAGAACCTGATCATTAAATTTGCAGATGATACCACAGTGGTGGGGCTCATCAGCAAAAATGATGAAACAATGTACAGGGAGGAGGTCAAACACCTAGAGAGCTGGTGCAGGGATAACAACTTGATGCTTAATGTCACCAAAACCAAGGAGATGATTGTCGATTTCAGATGGTCTCAGCCTGAGCACACACCCCTCAGCATCAGCAGCTCCACAGTGGAGAGAGTGGAAAACATCAAGTTACTTGGGGTGCAGATCTCGGACAATCTCACCTGGTCCAGGAACACCACTGGGATTGTGAAATGGGCCCAGCAGAGATTGTACTTTCTGAGGAAGCTTAAACAAGCATCGCTCCCCACTAACATCTTAACTACATTCTACAGAGGCGTGGTTGGGAGTGTGCTGACCTTTTGCATCACAACTTGGTACTCCAGCTGCAGTGCTGTCGACAAAAAAGCCTTGCAGAGGGTGGTTAGGGGAGCAGAGAAGGTTATTGGGGTCTCCCTACTTTCTGTCCAAGACCTCTTTCAGAGTCGATGCCTCCAGAAGACACGGTACATTATTAAAGACCCCTCACGCCCTCTCCATGAACTGTTTGTTCTTCTGCCATCAGGCAAGTGTTACAGGAGCATCAAAACTAAAACCACAAGGCTACTAAACAGCTTCCTCCCACAGGCAGTCAGACTGCTAAATAGCTGCTCTACCGGACTCTGCTTTGGACACTTATAACTTGATTTTAACTGTCATGTGGCTGTTGTGTTTTACTATTTATTGTTATGTTTATTATTTAGTGTTGCGTTTGTTATGTTATAATTGCACTGCTCCTGAGAAACGCTGTCTCATTCTGCCCTGCAGAGCTGATGTACGGTTAGAATGACAATAAAGTTTTTTGAATCTTGAATCTTGAATCTTACCTGAATGAGGAAGTAGAAGGGTGGGTTAGTAAGTTTGCTGATGACACAAAAGTTGGGGGTGTTGTGGATAGCTGGAGGGTTGTCAGAGGTTACAGCGGGACATCGATAGGATGCATAAATAGGCTGAAAAGTGGCAGATGGACGTCAATCCAGTTCATTTTGGTAGGTCCAATTTGAAGATAGAATATAATATAATTGGTAAGGCTCTTGGCAGTGTGGAGGATCTGAGAGATCTTAGGGTCTGTGTCCATAGGAGACGCAAAGCTGCTGCGCAGGTTGACAGTGTTGTTAAGAAGGCGTATGGTCTGTTGGCATTCATCAACCGTGGGATTGAGTTCAAGAGCCATGAGATAATGTTACATTTAAATAAGACCTTGGTCAGACCCCACTTGGAGTACTGTGTTCAGTTCTGGTCACCTCACTACAGAAAGGATATGGATATTATAGAGAGAGTGCAGAGGAAATTTACAAGGATGTTGCCTGGATTGGGGAGCATGCCTTACGAGAATAGGTTGAGTGAACTTGGCCTTTTCTCCTTGGAATGATGGTGGATGAGAGGTGACCTGATAAAGGTGTATAAGATGATAAGGAGCATTGATCGTGTGGAGAGCCAGAGGCTTTTTCCCAGGGCTGAAATGGCTAACATGAGGGGGCATAGTTTTAAGGTGCTTGGAAACAGGTACCGAGGGGATGTCAGGGGTAAGTTTTTCACACAGAGAGTGATGGTACATGGAATGCATTGCCGGCGGCGGCGATGGAAGCAGATATGATAGGGTCTTTTAAGAACGTCTTAAACAGGTACATGGCATTTAGAAAAATAGAGGACTATGTGCTAGGGAAATTCTAGGCAGTCTCTAGAATAGTTTACGTGTTTGGCATAACATTGTGGGCCAAAGGGCCTGTAATATGCTGTAAATTTCTATGTTGTATGTAACCAACATTACAAAGATTTTCTGGTAACTCTCTGAACAGCCTTGTTCTTCAGTGCTTTCATATGCATGTGAAAAATGTAATGTAGTTTTTATCTTATCCTGTCAGTGCTGTGATTTTGATTTGGCTATTTCTTTGTACTTAATTGCAGCTGAAAACAAATCATACAGTCATTCCAAATGGTACCTGTAGAAATGCACTCCTCGCTGCTCATTAACGGCTCCTCCATGGTAAGAGTTAAGAACACCAAGTTTCTGGGAGTGCACACAACAGATGATCTCACCTGATCCCTGAACATCACCCTTTTAGTCAAGAAAGCATCGCAGCGTCTCTGTGAGGGAAGCTAGGCTGGCCTCCCCCCCCCCCCCACCATTTTAAACAATTTTTCCAGTAGCTCCATTGAGTGTCCTGTTCAGCTGCATCATTGTCTGGTATGGGAATTGCAAGGCATCCGATCAGAAGACCCTATTAAGGATTGCAAAAAACTGCTGAGAGGATTATCGGGGTCCCCCTTTCACCCATCCAAGATATTTTTCAGGAACGCTGCATGCACAGGCCCTTAGCATTGTTGAGGATCCCTCCCATTCATCCCACAGTCTCTTAGACCCCATACCATCTTGCAGGGCTTTTTCCCAGGGCTGAAATGGCTAACACGAGAGGGCACAATTTTAAGGTGTTTGAAGTAGGTACGGAGGAGATGCTAGGAGTAAGTTTTTTACGCAGACAGCGGTGAGTGCGTGGAATAGGCTACCGGCGATGGTGGTGGAGGCGGATGTGATAGGGTCCTTTAAGAGATTCCTGGATAGGTACATGTCAAAGTCTGTCCCGAGCCTTTATGGCCCATCAGGCCGGTGCTTATGCCGGTTTCTGTGGCGTGAAGCGACTGAGAGTACAAGACTTCCCCCCCCGGATAGCCCGCCAGTCTATTGCGAGATTAACCCCCAGCATTTGTCGGTACCCATTTTCAGCTGGGTGGGCTGGACCAGTGGGTGGTAAGTGCCTTGCTCAAAGACACAACACGCTGCTTTGGCCGAGACTTGAACCCACAACCTTCAGATCGTGAGCCCAACGCCCTAACCACTTGACTATGCGCCACATGGATAGGTATATGGAGCTTAGAAAAATAGAGGGCTATGGGTAACCGTTGGTAAATTCTAAAGTAAATACATGTTCGGCACAGCATTGTGGACTGAAGGGCCTGTATCGTGCTGTAGGTTTTCTATGTTGTCCTATGTTTCTAGGAGGTACTGTAACATTAGGACAAGGACTCTTAGACTGGGAAAAAGCTTTTTTCCCCAGGCTCTGAGGCCACTGACCTCTGCCGCCACCCATGCCTCATCACATACGAAGCTCCAGTAGCATTATTGTGTTTACTTTTTAATTTGCATGGTAAATGGACTTTGTTATTTATTAATTAATTTATTAAGTCATTTGTGTGTTGTGTGTGAGCTGCATGTACTGTGTTCTGCACCTTCGACTGGTGGATAGTTGTTTCGTTTGGCAGTATACATGTATATGGTTGAATGACAATAAATTGAACTTGAAGAATAATCTCTTGGGTATCTTGGGTACAGGTATATATGTGTGCATGTGTATATGAGTGTGTATGTGTGTTTATATGTGTATGTATATATTAAGTATTTGATATTTTGTGTTTCTGGGGCTTTTTATTGTAAAGTCAAATACATATTATGTAATTATCAGAATTGAAATTCACTTGCAATAAAGAAAACACCCCATGCAAGAGTGTAATGTTCATTAATACAAAACAGTGTGGGATTTTTTTAACCTTCAATATCTTTATAAAACTAAATGATATGAATTTTGTAAAAGTTCCATATCTGCTTACAAAAATATAATGTATAATATTTCAGTTCTACCTTCACACATGTTTTATTTGTTATTTTGCAGTCAGTAAAACGTTTAAAATGTTTTAAGAACTTTTTAGTCCTGATGAAGGGTCTTGGCCGGACACGTTGGCCATTTACTCTTTTCTATAGATGCTACTAGGCCTGCTGAATCCTCTAGCATTTGGTGTGTTTCTTAAGAAATTGTCCTTTTTACTCTGGAAAATATTTCAAAGTGATTACAATGGTAAGCCTACCTCATGACAATAGTGTTGCCAGAGGCCAGAGATTTCTTGAAGTGGAAATCTGACTGCAATTGATGTTGGAGGAAGTCCTCCATACCACAGAGATCACCAGCCTGTTATTGGTTGCTCTTCCTGGTCAAAAATGACTGGTGTTGCTTTGCTACTGTTGTCAGTTAATACTTAGAATCCAAAACGTGGAACTTCATGACAGGAACAGGATTCTGTCTCTTTCTCCAAGGTTCCCTTACCTTGCCATCGTTGCTTTTCTCACTCGAATATGCCATCATTCCTAAGCTGTGATCAGCTGGCCTTTAAACATCTCCCTCATGTCAGATATTGACTTGCCTGTTAATGTCTTCTGTAACTTGTTCCTATCTAAAACTCTTGTAACTTGCCCTCAACCCCAGTCTAGTACTTGCCTGTAAAGTGCAGACTTATCCTTATTCAAAACTCTCCTAAAGTTGTATTACCTTTAAAATCAGTAATGCTAGCCTTCTGGTGAGAATTAGCTTCTTAGAATTATGGTGGCATTTTAAAATGGAGGACACATCTAAAGTTCAAAGTTTAAATTTCAAAATAAATTTGTTATCAAACTATGTATATGTCACTGTAACCCTGAGATTCATTTTCTTCTGGGCATACTCAATAAATCTATTATAGAATCAATGAAAGACTGCGCCAACTGGGTGTTCAACCAGTGTGCAAAAGACAAACTATGTAAATACAAAAAGAAAGAAGAAACAAAAATAATAAATAAGCAATGTATCGAGAACATGAGATGAAGAGTTCTTGAAAGTGAGTCCATAGGTTGTGGGGAATATTTCAATGATGGGTGAGTGAAGTTATCCCATTTGGTTCAAGAGCCTGATGACTGAGGGTTAATAACTGTTCCTGAACTTGGTGGTGTGAGTCTTGAAGCTCTTGTACCACCTTTCTGATGGCAGCAGCAAGAGGAGAGCATGACCTGGATGGTGGGGGTCCATGATGATGAATGTTGCTTTCCTGTGACAACGCTCCATGTAGATGTGCTTGATGGGAAGGCTTTACCCATGATGGACTGGGCTATATACACTACTGTTTATAAGATTTTCCACTCAAGGGGATTGGTGTTTCCATACCAAGCTGTGATGCAGCCAGTCAATATACTCTCCACCACACATCTATAGAAGTTTGTCAAAGTTTTAAATGTCATGTGAATCTTCACAAACTCCTAAGGAAATAGAGGTGCTGTCAGGCTTTCTTCGTAATTGACAGGTCCTTTGAAATGATACACCAAGGAATTTACCTCCTTCCTTGACTGAATGTGAAATATGTTATGGCATTATTTCAATGTCAAACCAGTTCTTCATGTTTGCTAATGGACATAAATTTGGAAAACAATATCTGAAGCAGATTATTTAGTAACCTATTTCAATGTTTCTTGTAGTTCCATGTGCAAATATTAACTTCAATTCATTTTCAAATCTATTTGAGCATTCTGAAATCAAAGATGGTGTCTGTAATTCAGAACTAAATGGGAGGTCCTTGGGCAACATTTGCTATTTGTTTTATGAAAAAAGGAACTGGCCAATAAACCACCTTCAATAATGTTGTTGTTACCTCTATTCCTTTCAATATAACATTCAGTTCAAAGCCATAGTTAGCTTTAACTTAATTTAGCTTACCCTCAATTTTAAGTTTAGGGCAGATGCACTGTTGTTTTCCATATGTATTATGTATGTGAAAGTAACATCTCTATATCAAATAACTAATGTACTAGTTATTTTCTTGCTGTTTAATCTTACACCTATTATATCAAAATTACAAATCCACATGGGTTCTTTTGGCTGGCTGTGGGAATATTTTTAAATGTTGCTGCTAATATTGAAAGAAAAATCTTTCCAGATTCCACTTGGTTATGAACACCCAATTTGTGCACAGCAGTATGTATGAAAAGTGTTTGGGAGACTGGTGGGATGGATTTGCTGGCTGATGTGGGCTGTAGGCATCTTCTGTTGCTGCCAATAGTTTGCAGCTGTGTTTCTGACTGACAGACTGTCTGGGTTACCAACAGTTGACAGGAACTTAATCCTGGGAAGGACCTGTATGGAGTAGTTTGTGAACTGCTTGTCAGCATCATCATCATTATGTGCTCTGTCACATGATGTGAGCAGTCATGGTCTATGACCATGATTGTTCTGAGAAAATGTTTCTACAGAAGTGGTTTGCCATTGCCACCTTCTGGGCAGTGTCTTTATTTGACCTCTGCCATTATTAATACTCTACAGAGATTGTCTGCCTGGCGTCAGTGGTTGCATAGCCACAACTTCTGATATGCACCAGCTGCTCCTATGGCCATCCACCACCTGCCTCCATGGCTTCAAGTGACCCTGATCAGGGGGCTAAGCAGGTGCTGCACCTTGCCGAAGGGTGACCTGCAGGCTAGCAGAAGGAAGGAGCTGCTTACATCTCCTTTGGTAGAGATGTATATCCACCCTGCCATTTTAGCTAGTGGTTTAAGAAAAAATGTTGTCACCCCATCAATATACTCAAATGTGCTTGGAGGAGCCAATAAGTGAACAGTATATTGTCAATCTCGTCATGAAGTCTGTAACTATCAGTCTCTTAACAAGGGATTCTGTAGGGAAGAATGATCAAAATACGATTCTACTTATTTTATCCAACAAAAAAAGGAGATTAAAGAAAAAGGGAAACACAGGCCAGTTAATTGCTAGGGAAATCCATTATTAATGACGTGGTAATGGAGCACTTAAAAATCATAGAATGTTTAAATAAAGACATTATGACCTTCTGAAGGGGGAAGCATATACAATAATTTTAAGTGCACTTAAAGATTTTCAGTGCTTGTGCTGGTACTGTAATTTGATCTTATTTTGAAGGAAATGTTTTTGTTGGACAAGACGTATTATAAAAAAACTGATTTTGTAGCAGAATATCTTCTATTTTTCTTCATTTAAATTTATCACTAACACTCAAATTTCCTCCTTTATTGTAAGCTTGTTCAGTCACGAATTCATCTGTTTGTTTCAATCATTTCATGTAACAGTTCCACAGTAAATCAAATTGTTTGGGTGAGAATGTTTCTTAATTCTTTTTTGGATTTCTTAATGGCCTCCAGTAATGCATTTCCTTGCAACATTTTTTATCTCGATAGATATCAAAGCCTTCCATAATAATATCTGTCTTAATCTCTTCACAACAAAATAAAATTCATCCTTTTTTATGATGCATACCCTCGACTTTCCAGCATCATGCTTGTAAATCATCTCTTATACTGTCTCTTGTTCTTCTATCCATTGTAACATGCTAATCAGAGCCAAAGTTTGATAAAGATTTTGCATAACCTGATAGCGCTCCAATTCTATCCCTCCGGAAATGAACTCTGGTGCTTGGTTTGCTTCCCTTGTTCTTAAACCTGTGATACAACTTTAATAGTTATGTTGTTACAATAATTTCCTTTTGTTTGTACACAAAAGACTTGCATCTTCCCAGTAGTAAGCAACTTTCTGATTCTTTAATCAAAGATGTACTATCTTGCCCATGCCAGCAATGAACTTCTTCTCACAAACTAGAAAAGTCTGCAGATGCTGGAAATCAGAGCAACTTCTTCTGGCCATATTACAAGTTCTGCTGTGATTTGTGGCAGTCGTTCTTGGTGTTGCCTGTTTGCCTGCAAACCACTTCCTTCCGCTCCACTTCATGCTGTCTACTTTCTTACTTAATATTATTCACAAATTCTGCTAGACTTCAGCAAGCTAGAAAGGGAGAACCTATTTTTTCAAAGGCAGTTATGTATACTAGGTATTTCTGTACTGAATAAGTGCTCATAAGATTTATCTTCATTCCCTCTTCTTGAATTTAAACATATCCAATATTGAAAGAGAACATAATTTCCTACTATCAATGTCCACTTAGAGAATTAGTTATAGGATGAAAAATCGTTGTGTTAACAAATTTAATGAATGGGTTGGTACCAGGATTATTACTGGAGCCTCCAGTTCTTTAGATTTTTAAAAAATCTGTGAATAAATGAATGAATAAATTGCAAAATATCTATGTTTGACTGTACAAATTAACTTCCCACCTAGATTTTTGAGAAAAATGCAGAGATTGTTAAATATTTGGGTTGGATATCTACAGGGGAAGAAATAAAAATTATTGTGGTAACAAAGGAACTAATCCTTGAATCCTGAAGACTAGTTGCCTGCTTTGCTGGACTTCCACTGCAAATAATAATTAGTTAGTGTAATTTAAATTAACTATGGATAATTGATGTGATTTTCAATCTTGTTAAAGGTAATAAAGGTCACAGTTCTTTTGATTTTTTTCTTGTTAATATCAATTATTGTATTTTTGTTTTCATGGCCAAAGGTAGAATTTGACATTGAATACAGTTATGATTGTTTCAGAAGTTGGACGGTGATTATGTCATTTGCAGGGGTATTTCAGTGTGATATTTTTCATTCACTGCAAGTGAAGTCAAAAGGAACACAATTCGTTGTCTGCCACTATAATGGCTGCTGTTGGTTATTATGAACTAGAAATGCATAAATGATTATTCTTGGATTACAGATTATAGCTACAATTTTATTACGTAAAATTTATATTTCTGAATGCTTTGGGGATGATAACGTTGGAATAAAATATGTTACTGAACATGATGTAGTTAATTTGACTTAGTGTAACACAGCTCTGAAGCATGGATTTGTAACAGTTTTGTGAAATAGTTGCATTTTAATTATTACAATGCCTTTTAGATTCTTGCACACTTGTCTTTCAAGTAGATGACTTTTGTCAAATTTAGTGTTGGACATTTGAGAGTACCACTTGTTTTAGAGTGCAGTTAGACAATTTTTGCTGTCAAGATTTGTGTGATTTAAAAAAAAAGTATACACAGATGCTAGCTACTTTGTTTCATTAACCAATTGAAGAAAAACTGAACTAGCCTACTTAAAAATGCTTAAGTAGGAATTTAAAATGCTGCCATCTTTTCTTACTTTTTAAAACTTTAGTTGTACCAAGTATACTGTGAGACTAATTGAACATCCAAAGAAATGAAAACAAATTCAGTATTTTGACATTTACTTTTCAAAAGTAAATTAAAGATAAATTTCAATGTGCCTGTAAGTTGTGTCTTTAATGAATGCAGCCAAGTTCTATTTTAAAAGAACATTTTTTAATGCTGTTCATCTTGTTCTTAGGATGCCAAAAGTGCTTTACAACCAATTAAGTAATTTTTGAAATGTAATCAATGACACAGGAAGCATTGTAAGGTTTTACAAGTGACAGCAATTACAGGCATACATCTGAATATTTCCAGTGACATTAAAAATAAGTATTGGATCTGATATCTGGAAGTAGCACAACTGGTCTATTAGATACACTTGGGAACACAAGTTAAAAGGATTTCTGAAATGTTGTCAGATAAAACTTTGTACTTAAAATATCTGGAGTGAGACTTTGAATGCTGAATTTTAGAATTCACACCTTTGCTTCCTGCCTAATTGGGAGAAAAAGCAATAGTGCATGTTTGAAGTGGAGCAGGCACAGCAGAGAGAAACTCCTAAGGTTAGCATTTACTAACCAAAAGAGACTTTTTGGTCTGCCAGGAGCATTCAGCTTTGTGTAAGATACACCCTATCCTCGTTATATGCGAAGTTCCTCGAAGTTGACGCATAATGTGAAATCGCATAATGTGAATAATTATTTAAATGGAGAAAATAGGGATGCGTTCCAGAGGGCTTCCTAAATATGTTTTATCTGTAACTTCTTCACATTTTTATACCAATACGACACAAAAGCAGTACTACAAGACAACATTTGTATTATATTTAATCAATTTAAGGTAATATTCAATGTCATCAATTATAGAAAGTTAACACCTTCTGGTGTACAGTACTCATCAACAGTGGCAGGTGTGCTTGCTCTGGGAGATGAGTGGTTGTTGTGGTGTCGGGCAGCTTTACACGGATAAGATGGATGGTTGTAGTCGTCAGGATAATATCAAGCACAGCAAGAGGTGAAGGAAGACTAACAGAACTCTTGGAACTGCTGGCAGCAGAAGATTACAGCAATTTGCATAAAGTGGTGAGGGTTGTTTGCTTGGCAGCATTTTGTTTTTCGGCATAAATTTGCCTGTAGGGAAGAAGGGTTGACGGCAGGGATCGACTGAAATGCTGACACCGTTCTAAACTTGGGTCCATGTCCATCGCCATTTGTGCCAAGTGTTCCAACTTCCACCATTTCCTCACCGTTGGTAAACTCCCGGGATTTTCAAAATCGTCTGTTGCTTGCAACATCTGAGAGATAGTTCGCCGTAAAAAAAAAACATATGGCTTGAATGTGGATCACACCAGTCGAGTGGTTGAATCAACGATGTTGTGTTAGGCGGCAGGAAACGCACTGTTAAGTTAGGATGAATGCTGTCCAAATGTTTAAGATGGGCTGGCGCATTGTCAAGCAACAAAAGAACTTTAAAGGCAAGGTTCTGTTCCCAACAGTAGCGTCCCAGAGCTGTGTTACCTTCAGCTGATGCCGCACTGTTTATAATTTCCAACTTTTTTTTTCAAGTGTTAAAGCGGTTCTTTGCCGCTCGGCTGACGGCCCAAGACATGACATCGGACGTTTAGGAGGCATAATTAAATATTTCAAGCACAAAATCACTGCACCATAGGTAAAACCAACAAAAGTCTAAGATCGCGCATCCACACCTTGCCAAAACCAATGCGAGAGTGGCGGGAGAGAGATTGTGAGGCGCGCGTACCTGACTTGTATTGGTGGGAAAGCAGTGCTTCTCATCCCAACAGTGAGACTGTGAGGTGTGCGCACATGACTTGTATTGGTGGGAAAGCGGTGCTTCTCATCCCAACAGTGAGACTGTGAGGTGTGCTCACGTGACTTGTATTGGCGGGAAAGCGGTACTTCTTGTCCCTGTGAGGCACGCGCACCTGGCTTGTTTTGGCGGGAAAGCGGTGCTTCTCATCCCAACAGTGAGATTGTGAGGTGTGTGCACGTGACTTGTATTGGCGAGAAGGCAGTACTCCTCACACAACTGTGAATTTTGGACGCATATAGCGAGACATTGGTAGAAATAGGTTCCTCGCGTAACTGTGAATCCGCATAGTCTAAAGACGCATATAACGAGGATAGGGTGTAGTTTGTTATTTGCTGGATTAATCTTCTTGACAGTGAACACTAAGTGGAGCTTGAAACAGGCAATTAATTGGCAGTGCATCAAATGACCTTGTTGCATTTCCCAGGTTGTGCTACAGACTAAATATTGGGCAGTAAAGATAGAATGATTGTAGCAGATGCTATTGGTGTAGAATCCAAAAAATCCAGTGTTTAAAGCTGGAAGTCATTTCTGAGTCAGTACTGTGGCATAATGATTCAGGTTAACAATTTAAATATTGTCTGCTCTGTGTGTGCCAGAAACCAGTTGCTGACAACCAAATATAGAAATTTAATACATGCTTTACACATTTTCCTCTGTTTGCTTCACATTTGAATTAAAACAGTTAACTATTTTACCCAAAACACAAATTGTGTTGTTGCATTATACTTCATGAAGGAAGCTTGTATTTTTGTTGGGATATGGACCCTATTTCACACTTGCTGGCATCATCTTCAAGCTCTGTTTGGAGAGAGCTGCAAATGTGACAGAGGCCCTGGGGATTAACGTCTGCTGAAACAGATCTTGATCTCCATTGTGTGAAGGCAAGCATTTACAGACTGATTCTGCTGCAGATGTCAGTTCATCAGAAATCAATGAATCAGAAATCTCCGGCACAGGAAGTGGCCACTTGGCCTTTTGTGTCTATGGCAGACAAAAGGGATAAATTCCACCAATGAGACTAATCCATTTTGTAGCTCTGAGTCTATGTTCCCTTGTAGATTACATCACAATCTGCACTCATCTATGTACATTTAAGTGTAATGAAGATTTTGGTCTTTTAAGGCAGTGATTTCTAAATCAAAGCAAAAAGAATGCTGGAGGAACATAGCAGGTCATGCAGGATCTCTGGAGGGAAATGAACAGTCAGTGTTTCAGGACGAGACCCTTGATTAGGACTGGCTTAGCGTCTCTTTCCTTATAATTGAAATGTTCCCGTCCATGTATGATGATACCTGTTGTGCAAGGGGAGTTTTGGACAGGTTTTGCTTAAACTGAGACAATCTGCCTTAAAATACCAGCCAGCCTTATGGTTGAGGCAGTAATACTAGTTTTTTTTTAGGAAGCTTTTTAAAAGCCACATATATAATCGGCATACATTCTGGTCACTTTATTAGGTACAGGAGTGGAATCTGGTGTGGTCTTCTGCTGCTGCAGCCCATCTACCAGAATGTTCGACATGTCCATTCAGAGATGCTCCTCTGTACCCCACTTGAAAATCGTGGTTATTTCACCTTCCTATCAGCTTGAACCAGTCTGGCCATTCTTCTCTGACCTTTGTTATTAGCGAGACATTTTCACCCCCAGAACTGCCGCTCACTGGTTGCTTCTTGTTTCTCGCACCATTCTCTATGAACCCTAGAGACTGGTGTGTATGAAAAGTCCTGATCAGCAGTTTCTGTGATACTCAAACCACCTCGTCTGGCGCCAACAATCTTTACATGGTCAAAGTCACTTAATTCACTTTTCTTGCCTATTCTGATGTTTGGTTTGGACAAGTGAACCTTTTGATCATGCTGCAGGTTTTTATGCATCGAGTTGCTGTCACGTGATTGGCTGATTAGATATTGTATTAACGGACGTGTGTACCTAATAAAGTGGCCACTATGTTTAGAAGGTAATGTTGCATTGATTATTTATTTCAGATTTTTCATAATTATTCATATATATTATTCTATTATTCATATAGATAAAGTTATGAATTATTAAAAATTGCTGACAACATTCACGCAGTTTCCAGTGATTACAGTTTTTTGGCATCAGTATCCCTTACAAGAGTAATCTTGTTGTTGTTTGCCCCACTGAGTTTGAAGTTTGTGCCAGTTCCTAGCAGAGTAATCATGTTAGTCCCATTCTTCTGCCCTTAATCCATAGCCATTTCTTTTGAATATGGAATGAAAATAGAGAATAAAATATCATTAATCTTACTGATGATATCTTGAAACCCTTGTTAATAGCTTCAGTTACCATTATCCAATTTGAACCTTAAATTTGAGGAAGCATGGAGACTAATGTATAAAACTGCAACAGTAGAGCTGTGAGCTCTAGCTGGAGGTGATCCTGCAAGCCTGACCACACCTTATTTGGAAATATTATTTCAGAGGACCTAACGTTACCGAGGTTGTATTGCTGTATTTGAGTATCATTGCTTGTGGCTTCATGCAGTAGAGCTAAAAGGAACGAAACTAGCGACAGGAAGAGGGATTCAAAGACAGGTAAAATGGGCTTGAGATCCAAATTTGTACTTGTAGACAAAACTAGCTACTCTGTTCCAGTATTTGAATTCCAGAAGAAAATGTGCAATCAGAAGTTAAATATAAGGGCCTCGACCTGAAAGGTGACTCTCCCTTTCCACAGATGCTGCCTGACCTGATGAGTTCCTCCAGCATTTTTATTGCAGATTTTTTTTTCTGCTCTGTAAGTAAAATCCAAATATACACTAATTATTTTACCTTTGTTTCCTTTTAGGGAAAGCCAGTCGGTGATTGTGACTTTAATGTTCGATTGAGCTGTATTGAGAAGGAAATAATACAGCCACGACATGAGAAAATGAAGACTGGCCAGATTGACAAAACTAGGGAGCCATTTAGTGTCCGAAACAAGCCATTCTTTGACATCCATGCTGCGAGAAAGGTGAATAGTAAAACAAAGCATAATATCTGATGTTTTGGCAGTAATTAATAAAAGACCAGTGGTATGAGATAGTAAGCCTATCATTATCATAAAACAGTGTTGGAAGTGCTTGAACAAGCATTATTGATTTTGCACTATTTTACTTCAGGGTGTTTTTTATTGGTGGGGGGGTGGGTCTAACAATCAAGTTTTCGAGCTCCTGTTCAAGCTTTTCAATCACATGATCAGTTTCTTGCATCAGATAAATGTTTGATATCTGTGTCCTCCCTGTTTTCCTGAGGGGGGTGCAGTCTGGATGGTGGTTGTACCACTTCTTTACATTAAGTATTGATGGCATAGCATGTGAAACATTACCAATGTAAGTATTTTCACAAAGACTCGGGACTTTGAGCCTATTTTTTTTACTGTGCCTATGGACTGTTCTTCATCAAATTATGGTATTGCTTTGCACTGCTGTAACTATATATTATAATTATGTGGTTTTGTCAGTGTTAGTCTTTGGTCTTTCTTGTTTTCTGTGATATCACGCCGGAGAAACGTTGTATCATTTCTTAATGCATGTGTGCATTTCTAAATGACAATAAAAGAGGACTGAGTGTTCTCATAATCTAAAAAAATACTTGAAGATGACATCATGGTCAAGTTGCATTTGTTCTGTATGCAACTACATTGTGGTTGGACATGAATCAGAATCAGGTTTATTATCACCGGTACGTGAAGTGAAATTTGTTGACTTAACAGTAGCAGTTCGATGCAATCCATAATCTAGCAGAGAAAAAACTATAAAATGATAATAAATAAACAAGTAAATCAATTATAGTACAAGTATATTGAATAGATTTTTTAAAAATGTGCAAAAACAGAAATACTGTATATTTAAAAAAAAAGTGAGGTAGTGTCCAAAGATTCAATGTCCATTTAGGAATTGGATGGTAGATGGGAAGAAGCTGTTCATGAATCGCTGAGTGTGTGCCTTCAGGCTTCTGTATCTCCTACCTCAGCAGTCCCCAACCACTGGGCTGTGGACCGGTACCGGGCTGCAGAGCATGCACTACGGGGCCGCGAGGAAATGATATGATTTGGCGATATGAGTCAGCTGCACCTTTCCTCGTTCCCTGTCACGGGCGGCACCTTTCCTTGTCAGCTGCACCTTTCCTCATTCCCTGTCAATCCCACTGTTGAACTATTACGCGCGCGTCGCCCATGTCAGTGCAGGAAGGAGATCAACTCCTCGAGCTTGCAAATGACGGCGGGCTGAAAAGTCTGTTTGACATAACATCTCTGCCGGCATCCTGGATCAAAGTCAAGGCTCAATATCCTGAGATAGCCACGGAAGCACCGAAAACGTTGCTTCCATTTCCAACATATCTCTGCGATGAATGTAACAAAAACTAAATTGCGGATTAGACTGGACATAAGGATCCCCATTCGAGTATCACTGTCTCCCATCACCCCTCGTCTTGTTGCAGGAAAACAAGCCCAGGGCTCCCACTGATTCAGCAATATTGGTGTGTTGCAATGATTTTATATGTTCATACGGGGAAAATATGTGCTGTGTGTTTAATATCCAAACGTTACTTAGAATGTTATGATGCTATTGACTTATATAACCATATAACAATTACAGCACGGAAACAGGCCATCTCCGCCCTTCTAGTCCATGCCGAACGCTACTCTCACCTCGTCCCACTGACCTGCACTCAGCCCATAACCCTCCATTCCTTTCCTGTCCATATACCTATCCAATTTAACTTTAAATGATAATGTCGAACCTGCTTCTGCCACTTCTATTGGAAATTCATTCAACACTTACTTCAAGCTCCCCTGTCCTCCCCTGATAATTGACTTATCGCTCTATTCATGCGAGGAAAATATGCGCTGTATGTTTAATATTAAATTCGTTAGATAAACCCTTTTAGAAATGAAATTGAGTGCATTAGCCACTTATCACCGGTATTCTGCTTGTGATTAACACCCCCCCGACCAGAATCGCCAAAAACGATTTGTAGAAAAATAATCAGCACGTGCATGCATGCGTAAGTCAAAGTCACGCATGCGTAAGTCACACATGCGCACTGGTGCCCGCGCAAGGCTTCATGGTCATTGTAGTCTTTCTCTGGGTAATCACAACGTATTTGACTGCTAGCAACACACATAAAAGTTGCTGGTGAACGCAGCAGGCCAGGCAGCATCTCTAGGAAGAGGTGCAGTTGACGTTTCAGGCCGAGACCCTTCGTCAGGACTAACTGAAGGAAGAGTGAGTAAGGGATTTGAAAGTTGCAGGGGGAGAGGGAGATCCAAAATGATAGGAGAAGACAGGAGGGGGAGGGATGGAGCCAAGAGCTGGACAGGTGATAGGCAAAAGGGATACGAGAGGATCATGGGACAGGAGATCCGGGAGGAAAGACGGGGGGGGGGAACCCAGAGCATGGGCAAGGGGTATAGTCAGAGGGACAGAGGGAGAAAAAGGAGAGTGAGAGAAAGAATGTGTGTATAAAAATAAGTAACAGATGGGGTACGAGGGGGAGGTTAGTGGAAGTTAGAGAAGTCGATGTTCATGCCATCAGGTTGGAGGCTACCCAGACGGAATATAAGGTGTTGTTCCTCCAACCTGAGTGTGGCTTCATCTTTACAGTAGAGGAGGCCGTGGATAGACATGTCAGAATGGGAATGAGATGTGGAATTAAAATGTGTGGCCACTGGGAGATCCTGCTTTCTCTGGCGGACAGAGCGTAGGTGTTCAGCAAAGCGGTCTCCCAGTCTGCGTTGGGTCTCGCCAATATATAAAAGGCCACATCGGGAGCACCGGACGCGGTATATCACCCCAGCCGACTCACAGGCTACACATGCCCTCACACTTCCTCCCTTACCACCATTCAGGGCCCCAAACAGTCCTTCCAGGTGAGGCAACACTTCACCTGTGAGGATCTCCCAATGGCCACACATTTTAACTCCACATCCCATTCCCATTCTGACATGTCTATCCACGGCCTCCTCTACTGTAAAGATGAAGCCACACTCAGGTTGGTGGGACAACACCTTATATTCCGTCTGAGTAGCCTCCAACCTGATGGCATGAACATCGACTTCTCTAACTTCCGCTAATTCCCCTCCTCCCCTTGTACCCCATCTGTTACTTATTTTTATACACACATTCTTTCTCTCACTCTCCTTTTTCTCCCTCTTTCCCTCTGAATATACCCCTTGCCCATCCTCTGGGTTCCCCCCCCCCCTGTCTTTCTTCCCGGACCTCCTGTCCCATGATCCTCTCGTATCCCTTTTGCCTATCACCTATCCAGCTCTTGGCTCCATCCCTCCCCCTCCTGTCTTCTCCTATCATTTTGGATCTCCCCCTCCCCCTGCAACTTTCAAATCTTTTACTCACTCTTCCTTTAGTTAGTCCTGACGAAGAGTCTCGGCCTGAAACGTCGACTGCACCTCTTCCTAGAGATGCTGCCTGGCCTGCTGCGTTCACCAGCAACTTTTATGTGTGTTGCTTGAATTTCCAGCATCTGCAGAATTCCTGTTGTTTGCGTATTTGACTGCTACTCTTGTCCGTTGGCAACCATCCCCCCCACCGGTTGGCCGGTCCGCAAGAATATTGTCAATATGAAACCAGTCCGCAGTGCAAAAAAGGTTGGGGACCCCTGCTCTAGGTTACATCAATGATGGTGTTTTCAGAACATTGTGAAATGTATTCTTCGAAAAAACTAAATGATGGAGCCATTAATTTGGAAATGATCATGAGGTCAAAGTTAGTGGAGAAGGGATATCTCACAAAATTCGTAAGATCAAAATCAATTTTCAGAGAAATGGGAAGGAATGAGACAGATAAAAGTGAAAAAATTCTGGTAGAAATTTTAAATTTGGGCTTTGCTTAAATTTAAGGGAAGCATTATTGGGGAGGAGGACTTGGTTTGAATCAGAATATAGGCAGCGGAGTTCTGGGTGACTTCAAGTTTACAGACAGTGAAGTATAGGAGGTCAGCCTGAAGTACTTTTATATTATATCTACTGCTATATTATGCTGATGGTAGCATAGTAGCAAACTTCATATCAGGGATCTCATTTTAGTTGAGGGATAAATGGTATGATATTGGTTGAAGCCATTTTAATTGTTAGATTCACTTAGGTCAAAATGTGAAATACAATATTTCAGAGGAACAACGCCTTATATTCCGTCTGGGTAGCCTCCAACCTGATGGCATGAACATCGATTTCTTGAACTTCTGGTAATGGCTCCACTCCCCTCAGCCCTCTCCTTCACCAGTCCCCATCTCCTTTACCTTCATTTATCTTATCTCCTTGCCTGCCCATCACCTCCCCCTGATGTTCCTGCTCAATTTTCTTTCTTCCGTAGTCTTCTATCCCCACCGATCAGACTCCTCCTTCTTCAGCCCTGTATCTTTTTCACCAGCTTGCTTCCCAGCTATTTACTTCATCCTTCCCCTGCTGGTTTCACCTGTCACCTAGTGTTTCTCTCTCCCCTCCCACACCTTTTAAATCTACTCCTCATCTTCTTCCCCCTAGTTGCGCCGAACAACCTTGGCCTGAAATTTCGACTGTACTATTTTCCATAGATGCTGCCTGGCCTTCTGAGTTCCTTCAGCATTTTGTGTGTGTTGCTTGGATTTCCAGCATCTGTAGATTCTCTCTTGTTCAAGTAGTACAGTTCTTCTTTGCCATGGTATTGATAAGTCTGGAGGGGATCCTGAATCCACTAGCTTCATATAACCACTTGATGTAGATAGAGTAACACACGTGATGCCAAAGGAACTCAGCAGGTCGGGCAGCATCTCCAGAGGGAAATGGATAATCAATATTTCAGGTCAAGAATCTTCATGTGTTATAGATTGAGTTGTGGTAATGAATAAGCAGAGTTTAGAAGCAGATGAGAAGCAGAGTTTAATTAAACTTTATGCAGGATTGAGTGTAAAAGTGGTGAAGTTATTGAATCCATTGGAAATAACATCCGCCATCTGCTTGTTTTTTACAGTCTAGCACTCTAGGATTCGAACGCTCTGTAACCTTTATCCTTTGTGAACACCGGTTACAATGTTTCAGCAGCAGTAGCTGGGTTGCAATAGCCATTGAGTTAATTTTTGGCAATTATTGTAAACTATTGAAATTAAGATTTTCTTGCATTTTTCATCTCTGAGATACTTCAGTGCCAATATACAGTATGTAATAGAACATAGAAATTTATACCACATTACAGGCTCTTCAGCCCATAATGTTATGCCAACCATGTAACCTACTCTAGAGACTGCCTAGAATTTCCCTACCGCATAGCACTCTATGTTTCTAAGCTCCATGTACCTAAAAAGACCTTATTGTATCCATTTCCACTGCCACCATTCTCTGTGTGAAAAACTTAACCGTGACATCCCCTTGGTACCTATTTCCAAGCACCTGAGAACTGTTTCTAAGCCCCCTCGTATTAGCCATTTCAGCCCTGGGAAAAAACCTCTGATACACCTCTATCAGGCACCCTCTCATCCTCCATCACTCCAAGGAGAAAAAGCCAAGTATACTCAACCTATTTTCATAAGGTACACTCTCCAATCCAGGTAACATCCTTGTAAATCCCCTCTGTATTCTCTCTATAGTCTATATACTACTAAAACTCTCATGCTCTGTCTGTCTGTTTGTGACCTCCAATTAGTGCAAGCGGTGCATTACAGTGGCACTTTTTTCGGCTCAATCGAATTAAAATGCGCTAACTTACAGAATGCAGGCAAAGTTCAGGGTTATATATTCGTATAAAATTGCTCATTCGCAAAAATCATCAGGTTCCCTTTTAACCCGAGAGCCGATCCGCCATCATGGAAATCGGGACGCGACAGCCCGACGCATGCGCACGGCCAGCCTTAGCAGCGACACCGACCGGAGCAAAGGGCAGGGCAGCTCTATTTCAAGGGATCACACTCTGCAAATCACTATCAGCATGTGCAGGATTGGGACAGTTCAAACTGCCACCCATCAATAAGAGATAATTAGATCTTATTGTAAAGACGTACTTCGAGACACCCATAAAACCCTTTGCTGCAGTCAAAGGACAGCGGTGACTATATCACGTCCATTAAGGAGAGCGCCAACCACATCATCAAAAATAATCAGCATCCTTTGGTGTTAGTGCTTCGTATCTTCTATCCAGCATTAGGGTAAAAAAAATATTGGTCAACCTAATTAGGCCGCGTGGAAAGGAAAGGGAGACAATATGGTCAAGAGATGACGCCAAACATCTTCGGGAAGCGGCAAGGAGAGGGAGAGAATAAGAATCGGATGAGGCCAGGGCCACACGACTCAAGGATCAAAGAGTCAGGACAAAAAAAAAGATGAGAGAAGAAGAGACAGGAGGGGAGGCATGCACGTCTTCAGGATCAGAGACAAAGAACAAACAGCAGATGAGATGAAGAGACGGGGGATGAAAGGACTGCAGGTCTCCAGAATGACCACGAGAGGCACGAGGGTGGCAGATAAACCAGAAACGATGCCATCAAAAGTGTCCTTAGTTAAATGAGGAGGAGCTATATTTGCTTTGTTACGCGTCGTTCTTCTTTAATAAACTGAGGTTTTCTACTTCAGTTTCCAAAGCAAAGCGATACCAATAGCATTCAGGAAAATTTAATGTTCATTCTGATCACATCAGACTGCACTACCCTTCTCTCAAAGGGTGCCCCAATGGGTCACCCCGTTGTCTAGTATCCACTATAGTTTGCAAAAGAATTCATAATGGATTCTGCATCACATTTCCATATTTGTAGGTCATTAAAGATGTACGTGAAGATGTTTGTGTGATTGAGCTTTGATTAACTGTGAGAAATGTCAAGTAGTTGAAAAGAAATATAGTGAAAGTGTATAAAAGAGTCTACTTTGATAAATCTTCCAGATGCATACATTGAATTATACATATGTAAGCAGATCATGTTTATTTGTGCTTCCACTATAGCAGTGATTTGCAATAATTTTAAGTTATTTTATTAGCAGTATCTTTTATAATTGAAGCATCAGCTTACAACAGAAAGAAAGTAAATTTTGTGATGATGTTAATATTAGCTCAAGCATGTGTCCATTTGATACAGCTTATGTCTGTGACAAAAAGAAAAACCTAGAGTATCAACTTGTCTATAAGTAATGTAATATTTAATTCCAATATCAAGGTTAAATTTGGAGGTTTTGGGAGGAAAGTAGGTGTACAAATATGTTAACTTAATTCCTGTGAAAACACTTTTACCAAATGCTATAGCTTATAATTTATAAACTAACAATCAATACAAGTTATTTTTGATTGCAGCATAAATTTAAAAATATATACAAAATCATACTTGGCTATTTTAACACTGTAAATAACAATCAAATTTAGATTCCAAATCAGAAATATTTTAATGTGCTAAAGACTATTCCATACAATTTATAACGTGTTGAAATTATTTAATAATCTTTATCAATAGACTACCCAAATAACTCAGTCATAATACACCCTGTAGGATGTTTGCTTAGGAAGCTTCCAAGAATTTGAAAGACAGTACAATTTGAAATGCATTCCGTTTCAATGGAGGAAGTCAGGCAAAGTTGGCCTAGCTATTTTCCTGTGGAAAAGTTTGTTACCTAAAAATATTGAATTGTTGCTCTCATTCTGTTTCACTGGGACTAAAAGCCACCTTGATTTTTTTCTCTCTCCTTTCTATTACTTTATTTGTTGATGTGCTTTATTTGCCATTGTGCTCCATTTGCTTTCGGGAAATTTCTACAAATGTTTCTCTCTTCCACCATATGGATAAATAACACCTTTAAAAATATACATCCCTGACTCACCCAGTTCAATCTCTACAAATAACTTGTGAAAAGTATCCATACATTTAACTGAATGGTAATTTCATTCTGTGTCTGCCAGTTGGTAGAGCTCTTGCCTCTGACTTGGGAAGCTGTCGGTCTAAATCCCACTTGAACCTATTAATTGAGTTAATAATGCAGATACAATATTGCCAGGTGAGATGAACCGAAACTTTGAAAATTTCATATGAAATATTAATATATCTGATACAGGGCATTGGTGTATGTATTGATGGGCAGGAATGGAAGGAGATGATCGGGAAAGACTGTCAGGGTGGTGGGAAATTAGGAGTTAGGCCTGGAATATGTTGACAAGTGAGAAATCGGATGATGGGCAATTGGGTGGTGAGCAAGCATTAGGGAGAGCATTATTGTGGAGGTAATGAAACATGTTTATTAGGAGGAAGATTAGGGCCAGAAATGTGTACTTGAGGAAGCTGTTCAGGATGATTGGGGGAACAATTAGTTAAAATAAAGGGCTCAAAGGTGGAACCCAAGTAGAAGAATATGGATGGCTTGGTGTCACTGGCAGCATGTGGTTATGCCTTTTACCTTGAAGTAAAGGAGTCTTCAGCCCTTTGATTAACAGCAGTTCAATGTTTAAGGTCTTTGCCATTCGTGGAGTTTGTATGTGGTAGAATTTTGTATTAAGGACATCAAAACAAACAAGTTTTGCGATTTGTGTACTGTGTGCTAAGAATCCTGATCAAGTATTTATAAATTTGCTACTGCCATATGAAGTATGATTTAAAAAATATGTATGATGGCTTAAAATGCATTTTTTCTTGGCCTGTATTTTAAATAAATTAAAATGCTTCACTAACTGAAAAAAAATAAAGCTTGTTGCTAGGCAAATGTTGGATTGATTTGCAAAAAAGTGTGCTAATTTGGATTTTCAACACAAGATGTGAAGGTTAAGTTGTAATCCTGAGTAAAAAGAGTGATTTTATTAGGTGTGTATTGACGAAGAAAGGAATGTTATAGACGTAATGAAATTTAAAAATTCGGAAACTATAGCTTCCTTTTTTAGTTTAATACATGGTAGTATTCTATATACTAAACTAATAAAAGAAAATTGTATACTATCAAGAACATGAATTTCAAGGTAGTATATGGTAACATATACATACTGACTGTAGACAATAAATTTGTTTAGAAATTTAACTTCTTGTCTTTAAAGTTGATGGCTGTGGGAAATTAGTCACGTTAATCTATTGTTCTGTCAATTATTTTTTGTAAAGAAAGTGTGCTAGAACCATTAGCAAATCTAAATTCTTAGAGTTTGGGCATATTCCGAATTGTATTTATTATCACTAACTTGTAATGTTCTCTCTGTTATTTTCCAACAGCAGTACAGCGCAAAGACAAATCTATACATTACAAAAATAAAATTACTGTACCCCAATAACTTGGCCTTCATACACCCAGTGGTTACTTTAGTATGTACCTTCTGTGGCCATTGAGTGAATGTTGGTGGTCGTCTAATACTGTATCCCATCCGCTTCAAGGTTTGATGTGTTGTGCATTCAGAGATGCTCTTCGGCCCACCACTGTTGTAACATGTGGGGTTATTTGAGTTATTGTTGCCTTCCTGTCTGGCCATTCTGCTCTGATCTCTGTGTTTTCACTCACAGAACTGCTATTCATTGTTTTTTTTTTGTTTTTCGCACCATGTTTTGTAAGCTCTAGATATTGTTTTGAGTGAACATCTCAGATCAGTGGTTTCTGAGATACTGAAACCACCCCTTCTGGCACCAACAATCATATAATGGTCAAAGTCACCTAGATTATATTTCTTCTCTGTTCTGATGTTTGGTCTGAATAACAACTGAACCTCTTACTAATGTCTGCATGCTTTTATGCATTGAGTTGCTGTCACATGATCGGCATATTAGATATTTCCAATAATGAGCAGACGTAAAGGTGTACCTAATAAAGCGGCCACTGAGTGTATAACTATTATTATGGAAATTAATGATACTTGCTGAAACTATCATTTACATTTAATTAGTTTTATAATTAATGCAGTGTTGGATTTTAAAGCAAAAACCTTAGTGATTTCAATGTGAAATGATGTTGGTGAGCTCCAACGTAGATTGGGAGATCGCTTTGCCGAGCACCTTCGCTCCAATTGCCACAAAAAACGGGATCTCCCAGTGGCCACCCATTTCAATTCTCCTTCCCATTCCCATTCCAACACGTCAGTTCATGTTCTCCTCTACTGCCACAATGAGGACACAATCAGGTTGCATGAGCATCGATTTCTTGAACTCCTGGTAATTGCCACCCTCTCTTCTTCTTCACCATTCCAGTTTCCTGCTCACCTTTTTTTCTACCTGCCCATCACCTCCCTCTGATGCTTCTTCCCTTTCCCTTCCTTTCATGGTCTTCTGTCCTCTCCTATCAGATTATCCCTTCCCTTTATCTCTTTCATCAATCAATTTCGCAGCTCTTTACTTTACCCCCTCCTCCTCTCCTGGTTTCACCTATCACCTGCCACCTTGTACTACTCCTGCCCCTTCCCCACCACTCCTGCCCCTTCCCCACCACTTTAATCTGACTTCTCCCTTTCCTTTCCAGTCCTAAAGTAGTGTCTTGACCCGAAAAATGGACTGTTTACTTTTTTCCATAGGCGCTTCCTGGCCTGCTGAGTTCCTCCAGCATTTTGTGTGTGTTGCTTTGGATTTCCAGTATCTGCAGATTTTCTCATGTTTGTGAGAGTGTGCTTATTCTTACTGGCAAGTATTGTATTGAAATGTATTGGATGTTCTAAAGATTTCAAAATTAATGTAACATTCCCAGAGTTAGAATATCACTTGTTTGAAAAGAACTTTCTGGCAGGAGTCAACTTTCCTGTTTCCTGCTCACATTTTATCTCCTTACCTGCCATCACCTCCCTCTGGTGCTCCTTCCCCTTCCCTTTCTTCCATGATCAAATGGTTAAGAGAGCCCGTGAAATACAGATCAGTCAGAATTTTTAACCTATTTGTCCTGCTTGCTGCTTCTTGTCTTATTGTAGACCACTTTGACAGAAGCTAAAAGTTCAGGTCTGTAACTATATCCATAAAGTACCAGAATTTTACCAGTGCAACTGATATGCAGGTAGCTAGATTAGGTATTCAGCTGACAATTCAATTGGACTCCCTTCTAGGATATCAGTAGTGAGTGAGATGTTGTGGTGTTGGCTGGATAAGTTCCTATTTATTATCTTGCATAGGAACATAAAAAGTAGAAACTGAAGTTGGCTGTATAATTGATGTAGAATATCCATTCTACACTATATAAGAGTGTTCTGCTTGTATGTTTGATATGCTAATTTTTAACACACTTGTTTTATATCCGATAACCTCTTGCAGTTTTATTTTATCCTCATCACAACTGCCTATCTTCACCTTGTCAACAAATATGACTGCAGTACTTTAAGCCTTTACCAAAGTAATTATTGTGGATTGCTAATAGTTCAAGCCTCAGCAGTTAACAATCCTATCTTCCGTCCTTACTTACATGTTACCCCTCATATGATATTTTATCTTGTGTAGTTATCTTTAATGTGGTGCCTTTTACAAAGTCTTCTGGATCTGAATCAATCCCAACAGCTAACGTCCAGAAATATAATCTGAAATTGTTTAATCTGAAGGTTATAGAATGCCAAATCGAAAGATGAGTTTATAGAATAAATTAATCACACTTTGGGAAAAGAAGTCTATGTATAATCTAACTGGACCTGCCTTTTTAGAATGGGAAGAGTGCAAGAAAATGTTCTTGACTTTGCAGTTCAGCTAAGATTGCATCAAATAGCATACGAGACTTGAAGGGCACATATTGAAGGCACAGTGGCATAGTTACTGTGTCAAACTGGTTCAGAAGTTTGATTGTCTGTTTTCCTCCCTGACCTGCCAAGTTCTTCCAACATCTTGTTTGCTTCTCTTTATTCTAGTATCTTCGATCTCTTTTGTCTCTTTATCTGACATAGTTTGTAGGAGAGAAATGTAATAGTGTTTATGAAAGACAATTGGAACTGACCCCTTCTTGTAACAAACACGAAGGACTGAGAGTGGGCTACTGTGCTGTACTATGCTGCACATCAACATAATCACATCAGAACACTGTGGCTACATTCAGGTCCAATGGATTCTGGTTAATTGGGACACATTTTGGCCCAATTAAGTGGCTGTCCTACTTAGCCCAAATTTCATGGAAATAGTTAAATATAAGAAGTCAAACTATTGTTTAACTTAGTAACATATTATGTATTTAGCTGAAATACAGAAGAAATTAGAACACTACCAATACTACTAGAGTATTATAAAACTGCGTATTAGTTCCTAATAGTTATCAGCAGGAGAATTCATGCAGTATACGTTGCTGTGTTCTTTTGATTGATTGTAAATCAGCGCAGACACCTAGTGCAGATAATGGACTGCCTTCATTGCCTCCCTGCATGAAGAAGTGTCATAATTCAACAATAAATTTCTTGGTATCTTTTGTAGTCACTAGTTCAGATGTGTCATCTTCATCACTTTCCTTAGCTTCATATTTCTCACGTTGGAGTTTTGATACAATGCTTTCAAAGTTTGTACCCTCCAAATCTTCATTTTCATTGTAACTTTCAAGATGATTGTTGATATCTTCAAATTCTTTGTAATTCATAACTTGAAGAAGTAGGGAAATTGTTTCATTTTCTCTCCCGGCCTTTTCTGGCATCTCTAAGTAAGTGGAACAGTTCTGAGTTGTCTTATTGCTTGTTTGTTGCCAAATATTTCTGACAAAATCACTGCTTTTTAAATACAAACACGCCTGACTTACACTACTTAAAACTGTTAGCTGTCAGCACACTGTAGGGTCTTCTGGTCACACAAGTGCACGTGACTGATGCTAGTTAGAAACTGTTCAGCAATAGTCTCCTGGCTCAATTAAGCGGCATAGTGTTCCTTATAAACAAAGAGAATCTGAGCTATTTTCACAATTAGTTTTTGTGATTTAAGAGTTGTCCCAAATAAGCAGCTGCCCGATTAACTGATGGCCCAATTAAACAGAATCCACTGCATATGTTTTTGAATTAAAAATGAATAATTTGCTTAACATTCTCAGAAATTTTTGCCAGTTGCGTGAGAATTCCAGATAATTAAAGTTTACTGTAATGGATACCAGGAAAGGAGGTGGCAAAGTAACAAGAATATGAACTTCCATACTAGGCATATAAATAGCATATAAATTTCATTGTTGAGAAGTGTGAAATATTATGTTCTGGGATAAGGCATATGGTAGCCAACTACTCTTTAGAAAATAGTAAGCCTCACAGTATCATGGACTAGGTCCAGGTGTCCACTTTCAGAAATCATTAGAAGTAGCAACTTGGGTAAGTAACATTTTTAAAGAAATGGAATAGAGGCAAGAAAGTTGAATGTTTTATTAAATGGAGTAGAACCATGTCTGGATTGCACTTAGACTACCATGCATAGATTTGGTGTAATTTTTAGAATAGAAAAATAATATTTCTGCTTTTGATAAAGTGTAAACAAAAAATTTAAAAAATCATGAAGTATTGTGTGGACAACAAACAAAATGCTGGAGAAACTCAGCAGTTCAGGCAGCATCTAAGCAGAGAAATAAATGGTTGATGTTTCGGACAGAGGCGTTCATCAGGACTGGTAAGGAAGGGAGAAGAATCCAGAATAAGTACACATTGGCAGCTGATAGGTGTAACCAGATGAAAGGGAAGGTGGGTGGGGAGGGAGGATGAAGAAAGAATCTGGGAGGTGATAGATGAAAAGGCGAAGGGCTGAAGAAGAAGGGATCTGATAGGAGAAGTGAGTGGACCATGGGAGAAAGTGAAGGAGGTGGGGCACTAGAGAGAGGTGATGTGCAGGTGAGGAGAAGAGAACGGGTAAAAGGGAGCCAGAATGGGGAATGAAAAAAAGAGAGGGAGGGAGGGTGGAGAAATTACCAGAAGTTAGAGAAATTTATGTTCATGCCATCAGGTAGGAGGCTACTGAGACGAGTATGAGGTGTTGTTATCCAACCTGAGAGCAGGCTCAACATGATTGTAGAGGAGGCCGTAGACTAATAGAAATGGTAAGTAGAATTAAAATGGGTGGCCACTGGGAAAGCCCACCTTTTGTGATGGACAGAATGAAGGTGCTTGATAAAATGGACCCCAACATACGTCAGGTCTCATTGATACAGAGGAGGCCACACTAGGAGCACTACGTACAGTCGATAACTCCCAAAAGACTCGCAGGTGAAGGGTTGCATTTCCTGGAAGGACTATTTAGGGCCCTGAATGATGGTGAGGGAGGAGGTTTAGATGCAGGTATAGCACATGTCACGCTTGCAGGAATAAGTACCAGGAGGGAGATCAGTTGGTACTTCAAGTGGATAAGGGGGTCACAGCATCCCTGTGGAGGGTGGGGGTGGTGGTGTTGGGGGTGGGGGAAAGATTTGTGTAGTGGATGGATCCCATTGGAGGTGCAACTAGTTGCAGACAGTGATTTGCTGGATGTGGAGTCTCCATCAAAGACAAGCTCTAAGATAGAAATCCTTACAATTCTGTGGATTTTAAATAGCGGAGAGGTTGCTTCCACTACCAGGGAAAACCTAAACTAAAGGTGTTTGCTGATACACAAGTAAGGAATATAACAATTTTACCTTGCCTAAAGAAAGTTCATTTCTGAAAAGAGTGGATGTAGGAAGGAGCATAGATACATCTGTTATGTTAGGTAAGCATAAGAGGGAGTGATACTTTGGAGGTTAGGTTATTGAGATGAACTAAGGTGAAAGATATCCATGAAGCATGAATACCTTTTGATCCAAATACCCTTATTCTTTTGTAAACTTGTATGCAATCTGACGCATATAAAATGAGACCTCAACCAATTCCTATTCTGTACTTGTCCAACTTATGATTACAAAGACAGTGCAATTCTGAGCCACAGCATTAACTTTTACATATTATATGTTCTGTAACATATGTATACTGCTATTCTTTGGTTTGCTTTGGTGAGTGTCGTGATTCACAGGAGAGTTGGAATCCAAATTTGATCGTTTTTCTTGTGATTGACATATTCCGTCATTGAAATTGGTACTAACAAGCAAAGGAAGAACCATGAGTGAATTAGTGTTTCTAGATTCTCTTTAAATTTTTTAAAGTTGCTGATATGCAAAAGTTTAGCTCTTTGAGAGTAGGATGGGTAACCTCATGATAATTATTTTACTTGCAAGTGTAGTATAGCTTTAAGATTAAAAGTTGTCATTATTGTTGAACAGTGCACAATGTTGTGCTTTTTGATTCTGCTTTATTTTGTACTATGTATGGAGTCAGAAGTACAAGTTTAAATAATCAGGAAGTTTTATTTATTTACTACAGAGTGGTGAACAGCTTTGGACTTTTCATAGTTTTGTGGATTTTGTCTTGGAAGGACATTTATTATAAGAATGGATAGGAGACACCTGTTCCAAGTCTTTGAATGATGTGCTCATGAAATAATTCCATATGTATAAGTATGGATTCTCATTCATATCATGCATTGTGTTGGAGAATGATGATATAACCCTGCGTTCGGAATTCCAGTTGCACATAATTCTTTTGCTTTGGTAAATACATTTCATAAGGAATATTTTTGAAGGTATTGTTATTAGGTTCTATCTAGGCACACTGTTGAAGCTATGTTGGATTTGCAATGCATTCTTTTTGATAACAGCTGTGTTCTGTGATGTGGCTATTGCTGATCTGAATTTGAATTCTCCAAACAGTACTGAATGCTTACAACTAACCTTCAATCTAATAACATATGCTAGCCACTGAAGCACAAAATGAACAGCTGCTTCAAGTAAGATCTCAATATACTGAAAGCATAGGCAGTTTGCCATCATTTTGTTGTAGATCACTTACTTCACTTTTTTCTATCCATAATGTTAAGCCCTTCATTGGTTTTAATTGTACATCTGTTGTTTCATAGTTTGTTTGACCTTTCATTTGCAATATAGTTTACCCTACTGTGACTCTCCAGTGCTGCCGTGTCCTACAGTTATACAATGTGTGTATCAACTTTTATTAAATAATGTTCATTTGAGGATCATTTTGAGTGAGTTGTGTATTGCTGCAAAATAAATAATTTTCTATGCCATTTTTTCAGAATTTTATGTGGGGCCAGTCTTTGGTTTTCAGCAGGTTAATCTGGATAACTTTCTTCTGGTGAAGGTATTAAAAACTCTGTAGATGATACAGGTGACTGCTCCATTTTGTTTAAATTATTATCCCAAAACAGAAATTAACTATTAATCTCAAATTTACGAACTCAATTGCCATAAGATTTGTTTGGGTAATACGTTTTGGAATACTAGCATTAGCATTTACTTTCCAACTCATTTTGGAGTTGAGAAGTGATGAGCCAATGGAATTGCCCACAGTCCTTTTGGTAAAGGTAATTTCACAGTGCTGTCGGACGTGGAATTCCAGCATGTGGATCCTGTGATAATGAAAAGATGTGATACAAGTCAGGGTGGTGTTTAGTCACAGAGTCATGAAGTGGAAGAACTTTGGTCATGGCCTCTGGTCACGTCCATGCCATCCAACGTTCATCCATCCACATGAATTCCGTTTACCTGCACGTTTGCATGATCCTTATGAGAATATTCACTTCTACCACTGTGCAGCCAGTGTTTTCCACATTGCGTGCAGTGTTCTTCAATATCTTTAGGGTTCTTTTCCTTGAAGGGAAACCAATAGATAGTCTTTCTTTTTTACAATGGACATAAATAAAGTCCTTTCATTTGTGATTGACGATAGAAGAAATATAAATGCTGCAGTATAACAGAGTGTTTGAGCTGAGCTTCCATCAAAGGAACATAATCTTAAATTTGATAGACTTATCATTTGGACTAAAGATCTGTCAAATCAGGAATTGCTCCCATTGCTGACAAGTAGGTCTTAGGGGTGGTTTTGATATGTCAGGGCAGAGTTTCAGTCAGGGAATGTTTGCTTGAATACTTCAGAATTCTGACACCAGAGGTTGTTTACTTCTCATTGTGTAGTCAGTTGGAAAGACAGGCTTTTGGCTTTGTCAAATGGAAAATACTGAAGTAGGGCAGGGTTTTAATACTGTTGAGAAGAAATATGAGGGGCTAGAATGAGATACTGGGGTAATCAGGGGACAAAATGTAGACCTGGGGATATGTGGGAAGGGAAAGAACCCGGACCTTTGTAGCCCATCCATAGTGCTCAGAAGACACTTGTGTGCTAAAATAATCTGTCCATATCCCATTGCTGCCGGGTTCCCTGTGATCTGGAAGGCATGTGGAACCATGATTAAATGTGTTTAGAAGACTAATGCAAAGCTCCCAGTTCATTATAGTAAATTAAATAGATTAGTTGGTGCCCCATCCACTTTTGCTAAATCTGGAAGTGCTGGGAATGGTAGAGTTTTGGGATGGAGTAGGGTTTAAGATTTAAAAAAAAAACTTTTGCCTCTCATCTGACCTCAACCAGCCTACTTTGGAAATATTTAAAAAGTCATTCATTGTTTTAGAACTGCTACAAGAAAACTATAAGTTGTTTAACTTAATTATTAAATTGAGAGAATGAACTGTTAAAACTTCTCATGCTCATATAACACGGAGCATATGCCCATTGCTGACATCTAGGACAATTCCATTAATCCCATTCTGTCACCTGTAATTTCTTACATGCCATCAAATGCTCCCCGATTCTCCTGTCATCCACCTGCACCTGGGATAATTTCTGGTCGCCAGTTACCTTGCATCAGTATCTTTGTGTCTTGCAGTAGGAAGTGAACTGCTGTCACAAGGAGAACATGCACAGAACTGGAAATTGAGATGAAGGTTAAACCTAGGTTAGAGGCGCTGTGAGGCAGCAGTGCTTACTGCTGTTTCACTTTACCAAGCATTACACTCGCCCCTATTCTAATTACTTGATTTCACTCATTATCCTGTAATCACTGAAATTTTGTATTATTATTTTAAAAAGAAATACAAATTAGTAAAGAAGCTTGGATGTTCTTTCTCATAAAAAAGGCTTTATTCCAAATCACTTGATCAAAAGCATTTAGTGTGGTGATTTTGCTTCTCTAAATGAGGATTGTTGGAGGAATTTTTGTATCAAGCAGATTGTACCTCGGAATTGAAAAAGTGTACTCCAAGTGGTGTAGGCAATAGGATTTACCATATGGGTCTGTATAATGTAAGTGAATAAACCATCTGCATAATACGTTGGAAAGAATGCCACAAGTTTGTTTTGATAGAGTGCCTAAGTTGTTCAAATATATTGGGCCAGATTTTGCTGCAGCAGGACATTGAATGGCGCCTGCTGTTAAGCAGTTAGGTTTTTAATTTCTTTGCATAGCTAATTGCAGAGACTACTAGTTCATGATGCATTTAAACCAGTGATATATTGTGCATCTATATGGAGGCTTAGTGCCACAATAGCTGAATGTTGGGAATCAGTAAATTTACTGAAGTAGCTTGGTGGTTAATGCTTTGTTGTATTACGTTATAGAAATTCAGGTAGACTGGGTAATGACATCTTGATAACAAGGCAGTGTTATCTGCTGATCATGTATGTTTAGATTAAGAATAGGATCAGGCTTTGACTGTGGTGGGGCACACTTAGGGTCTGCTGTGCGGGGCCAGGTGAAGTAGTGGAAACACATGTAATCGGGTTCAAAAGGGAGGTGGATAAGTATGCAGAATAAATTATGTACAAGGCTATGAGTAAGGGCAGGAGAGTGGGATTAGCTGCATTTCTGTTGCATAGAGCTAATGCGGACTTCATGGGCTATTTAGACACTCATTTACAATCAATTTATAGCATTCCTTCCATGTTGTTTAGAGGTTTTTGGTAGTGTTTTGCAATTGAATAGCTTGCTGACACTTGCTCTCTTGGACACAGTTGCTCAAATGGAGTAATTTTAACTTTCAAAGAGATTGGTGAGGAATAAGCAAGCTAGCTCACACTGTGAAGGTAATCATCTACTTTAGAACAGTCCTTAGCACTGACACATTTCAGATACAGCAAGGGATTGCTGATGTGGTGTGGGATAGAGTTGGAAGCCAGGTTCTGTTTGATTTAATAACGGATAATGAGTTGAATTAGTTAGGCTAATGGGTCTGAATATTTATCTGAATAATTATAATATTTAGCATTATATTTAAGAATCAAATGTACAACAAGTATCTTCATTTCAGAGAGTCAGCATGAGACAGAAGCAGAATTAGGACGTTTGGCCCATTGAGTCTGCTCTGTCATTCCATCATGGCTGATTTATTATCCCTCTCAACCCCATTATCCTGCCTTCTCCCTATAACCTTTCACACTCTTGCACAAACCTGTCAACCTCTGCTTTAAATATAACCAAAGACTTGGCCTCTACAGACGTCTGTGGCAACAAAATCTACAGATTCACCACCCTCTGAATAAAGAAATTTCTCCTTATCTCTGTCTAAGGGTACATCCTTCTACTCTGAAGCTGTGCCTCTGGTCCTAAACTCCCCCACTACAGGAAATATCCTCTCCACATCCACTCTGTCTGTGCCTTTCAATATTTGATAGGTCTCAAGGAGTTCCCCGCTCATTCTTATGAATTCCCTAAACAGGTCCAGCAGAGTTGTTAGATGGAAGAGTTTAAGATCTGGAATTTTTTACCGAGAGCAGCAGTTGGCATCACCACAATTATTTTTTCAACCATGAATATTACATGGATATCTTGTTTCAAGAAAAGATCACTCCACAGATTATGACTACAGAAGAACACAAGTGGTGACAACAGATGAGGTGGAGGCCATTCTGTCTCACAACTACACCACCATTTGGTAGTACAATGCCTTATCCAATATTGCTTAAATCTGCTTTCCTGCTATTTCCCCAAAACCCTAAATTCCATTACAGATTAGAAACCTATCTATAAAATATAATGGACATTTCCTCCACAGCTCTTGATTCAGGGATTTCTCTTAATTGAAGAAATCTTTCAGATTTCAATCTTAAATATGTACTCCCTGTTTCTGAGACCATGCCTTCTAGTTCTGAAGTTTCCCATGGGATGAAATATGTTCTCAGCATTTATCCTGTCTAGCCCTTTAAAGTTTAATCACCGAGTTTCACACTCGGTGGATGGCACAGTCAGAGAATGTTTCACTTTTAGCCATAGATTGCAGATTTATATTCCTGAGGGCTTTACTGCTAAACAGATAAGGAGAAGAAATTAGGTAGTGAAGTTGTTCACTGAGTGCTTGCGCTGTCTAATCAGTATTCAGCTTTGAATACTGATGAGGGTAGAGCGGAGAAGAGAGCTGCGGTGATGGTGGATACAAAGATTAATGGGGAGGTGTTTTTATGTTCATAGACATTATTCCAGTACGATCGATGTATTACGTTTTTTGTGCTGGAGTTGAGGATTCCATGTGGTGGGTGCATAATGTTCTAAGGAACTGTGTGAACAGTCGCACGTTTTGTATTGGTGTCACTAATAAAGGCAAAAGGAAATATATAGATTCTAGTCAGTAAAGTGTGAGGTGCAAAGAAAGATATTAAAGAAGCAAGAAGACGAAATAGTCTGCAAATGCTAGAAATCCAAGCAACACTCACAAAATACTGGAGGAACTCAGCAGGCCAGGCAGCATCTATGGAAAAGAGTGTCGTTTCAGGCCAAGACCCTTCATTAGGGCTGGGAGAAAAGATGAGAAGGTAGATCAAGAAGGTGGGGGGGGGGATGAAGGAGTACAACGTGGTAGGTGATGGGTGAAACTGGGAGGAGGGAGGAGGAGTGGTGAAGTAAAGTGCTGGGAAGTTAGGAGGTGAAAGAGATAAAGGCCTGGAGAAGGAGAAATCTGATAGGAGAGCGTAGAAGACCATGGAAGAAAGGGAAGGATGAGGAGCACCAGGGGAGGTGATGAGCAGGTAAGGAGATGAGGTGAGAGGGAGAAGTGGGAATGGGGGATTGTGAAGGTGTAGGGGGGGTGTGTGGAGGTGTGCAGTTACTGAAAGTTCAAGAAATTGATGTTCATGCCATCAGGTTGGAGGCTATCCAGACGGAATTTAAGGCGTTGCTCCTTCAACCTGATTGTGGCCTCGTCGTGACAGGTAGCTGTGAGAATCAGTGGGTTTATAAGAGATATCAGTAGATAAACTCTCTCTAGAGATACAGACAGAGAGGGGAGGGAGATGTCAAGAATGGATCAGGTAAATTTGAGGTCAGGGTGGAAGTTGGAGGCAAAATTGATGAAGTTGATGAGCTCAGCATGGGTGCAGAAAGCAGCCCCAATGCAGTTGTCGATGTAGTTTAGGAAAAGTTGGGAGTGATACCAGTGTAGGCTTGGAACATAAACTGTTGCACATAATTGACTGAAAGGCAGGCATAGCTAGGACCCATGCTGGTGCCCAAGACTACACCTTTGGTTTGTAGGAAGTGGGAAGAGTTAAAGGAGAAATTATTGAAAGTGAGGACCAGTTCTGCCAAATGGAGGAGAGTGGCAGTGAAGGGGAACAGGTTGGATCTGTTATCTAGAAAGAATGGAGAGCTTTAAGGTCTTCTTGATGAGGGATGGAGGTGTATAGGGACTGGACATCCATTGTGAAAATGAGATGATTGGGGCCAGGGAACTTGAAATTATTGAAAAGATCCAGAGCATGTGAAGTGTCACGAATGTAGGTAGGAAGAGACTGAACTGGGTGGAGGGGGGGATAAAACAGTTGAGGTAGGCAGATCCAAGTTTGGTGGCGCAAAAACAAATAAAAGTGGGTCTACTTGGACGGGCAGGTTTGTGGATCTTGAGTGGGAGGTTGAAAGGGGAGGTGTGGGGTAAGAGAATTGTGAGGTTTGTGGCAGTGGATGGGAGATCCCCAGAGTTAATAAGGTTGGTGATGGTGTGGGAGACAATGGCTTGGTGCTGCTTCGTGGTTTCCTGTTCGATGAGTAAGTAAGAGGAGGTCCCTGAGAGTTGTTGCCTGGCCTCAGCAAGGTAGGGGTCAGTCTGCCAGACTTCTACAGCGTCCCCTTTACCTGCGGTTTTGATGGTGAGGTTAAGATTAATGCGGAGAGAGTGGGGAACAGTGCATTCGGAAGGAGTGAGGTTAGAATTGGTGAGAGGAGTGGTAAAGTCGAGATGGTTGACATCTCAGCAGTTAGCAATGAAAAGATCCAAAGCAGGCAGAAGACCAGAGCAGAGTGTCCAGGAAGAGGAAGAAGGTTGAAGACGGGAGAAGAGGTCATCAGTGCGGGCTGGAGAGTCCTTGCCAAAGAAGTAGGCACAGAAATGGAGATGGCAGAAGTAGAGCTCAGAATCATGGCGGGTGTGGAAGTCACTGAGGTGTGGATGTGTTGGGAGGGGGTGGAGTGAGGCCCTTACCAAGGACAGAATGTTCTGCCTCAGAGAGGGGAATTTTGAAGACCCAGCTTGGATGAGAGCTGGGATCAGGGGGTGGGGTGGTGAAGAGTGTTGGTAGTGTTTCAGGAGAGGGGAGTATTGGGGTTTTCAGGGAAGGTGGGGTGGGAAGAAGGAGTCTCCGAGGACCCAAGAGCTTGCAGTATGGTGGTGGAGGAAGGGGAGACTGGGGTTCCAGTGGCAGCACGTAAAGTCCCGTCCTGGAGGTGCTGTCAGTCAAGATCCAGGTTGGAGTTGGAGTTGGAGGTTGCGCAATAGGCACTTTGAAAGTGTCCAGAGTTATTGGAACCTGCATTGATGGCAGTGGAGTCCAGGTTCTGAATCTTTAAGGAAGCAAGACCTCAGTTGCCACTGGTGTCATGTGCAAATAAATATAGAAGAAGGAGGACTGTATAAATGAATGTTGAAGAGATAGTGCTAGAGCAGGGGTTTCCAATCTGGGGTCCATGGACTCCTTGGTTAATGGGAAGGTTCCATAGCACAGAAAAAGTTGGGAACCCTTGTGCTAGAGGGAGGGCTTTTGATTACTTGGGCACGGGGACCAGTTTGTTTGGAGGTGGGACATGGACAATCTGCAAATGTTGCATCATAGTAGGTTGAGTATCAGTGTATCTAGTTCTCCTGGTGTGCCCTCCTCTACATCGGTGAGAGCAATGCAGATTGGGAGGGGGAGGGGCACTTCATTGAGTACCTTCTCTCCTTCCACCACAACAGATGGGAATTCTCGGTGGCCACCCATTTTAATTCTGCTTCTCATTCTCATTCCGACATGCCAGTCCATGGCCTCCTGTACTGCTGCAATAAGGCCCCTCTCAGGATGAAGGAGTAGTACTTCATATTCTATCTGGGTGGCTTTCAACGTGACGGCATGAACATCGATTTCCCTTACTTCCAGTAATTTCTCTCCACGCCCATTTCTCTCTTTCTCCATTCCCCATTCTGACTCCTCCCTTGCCGCTCTCTTCTCACTTGCCCATCATCTCCCTCTGATGGCCCTCCTTCTTCCCTTCCTCTCATGGTTCACTCTCTTATCAGATTCTTCCTTCAGCCCTTTACCTTTTCCACCTATCACCTCCTGCTTCTCACTTTATCCCCCCACTCAACCACCTACCTTCTGCCTCACCTGGTTTACCTACCACCTGCCAGTTGCGTGCTCCTTTCCCTCTCGCCATTGTCTTATTCTTGCCTCTTCTCTCCTCTTTTACAGTCCTAATGAAGGGTCTCGATCCAAAATGTTGACAGTTTGTTCCCTGCCATAAATGCTGCTTGACCTGCAGAGTTCCTGCACATTTTGTATGTGTTGTTCTGGATTTGAAGCATCTGCAGAATCTCTTGTGCTTATGAGAATCAGTGTTCTTGAAGGGAGGTTTTTACCATGCTGTCAGAATGGGTTTAACTCTTCTGACAGAATAATGGAAACCTGACAGGACTTTCAGAAGGCTGAGAGGCAGAATTGGAGGTAGAGGATAAGGGGTTACTAAATGAGTCTAGCTGGCAAAGTCACATTTAGAAAATAAAAGATCTGAAAAGCAGCTGTACTAGTTTGACATTGGGTCATTGCTTGTGCTTTACGAACAAAATCAAGGAAATGAAGGGTGGGTCACAGTTAGAAGTGGCTATTTGTTTTTGAGGTGATTATCAAAATGCAGTGATCACCATGATAGTAAACCACTTGGGCACAATAGCATACTTAATAGTGAATAAAAAGAAAGAAACTGCTGAAAGAAATAAGTGGTCAGTCATTGCTATGGCTCCTGAGATGCTGCTTACATTGCTTAGTTCTTTGAGCAGTTTATATTTTTGCTCCAAATTCCAGCATCTGCCATCTATTGTGTCATCTAACTAATAGAAAAGCTCTTTCAGCTGATTGCCTGCTCTTGGTCTACACCGTTTCTTCCAGAGGAGACTTGCAAATCGTCTTGCTGCTGTTGCCCGTGCGCAAGTGGTCAGATGAGCCCACGGTAAGGCTTTGACAGAACGCCACCCTGCTCCTGTGCTTACTGACTGCCAGAGCTCTCAGTTAAATTTAATTTTTCTCGATTTATTGGGCTTCCACTACATTCCAGAATCTTATGGGAATTATTTTAAAATGAAGAAAAAATTAATTGTTAAAAGAAATTAAAACATTAAACACATTTAATGACAATTAAATAAGCTGAATTTAGTCAAATAAAACCATCCAAGTCCTGGTAGCTGTTTCTTCCCATTAATAGATTTGTATGTGGCTTAAGTTTTAACCTGTCACAAACCCAACAGGCAAATTCCCCTGCCTGGTAGCTGGGAAGTTTTCAAAAGTACAGACTGCCCTGTTAGATTCCTCAAGCCTCTGCCAGCACCTGACTTCAGGAAAACGTGGATAAGCCAGGCAAAATAGCTGACACTTGGACAGAAGATCTGTTCATATCTTGAAAGGTCTTGAATTAGTACTTTTTGTTTAGAATGGAAAATTGTGATTTTTCAGCTATGTACTTAAGTTAAGAGAGGGAATTATGGTCAACAACCTGTTGTTGGGAACTTCTAGAGTGTGTAATTAATGCAAGAGTGATTTAACAATTAAATGTTCATCTGATTGATGGATCCAGAACAAAATTTATCATCTTTCCAAACATTCTTTTGCAGACAGCATTACTGCCAGCTGTATTAATACTTCCAGCTTTTAAATTTGACAGTGGTAATTGAGATGTAATATCTTTGATTTATACAAAATATGTGTCTACAGAAGTATATCAGCCATCATATCAATGAATTTGGAACAGCCACAAGGCGCAAGTTGGTCTAACTCTCTTGCTGTGTGCTTTTTTTAAAATATTATTGGCAACTGAAGATCTATGCTTTAAATTTTAGTTGCCTTGAAATCTGATGAGTGGTTTGTCTTAATATTCTATGTGTCCAAGGAATTCTCTTGTGCTTGTGCTTGGAAATTTATGGCAAAAATTTCCTCAGTTCTTTAATTCAGTTATTATGCTGCAGGTATTGGTACTCTTTGTTTTTAATGCTCAAAATTAGATTATTTCAATAATTGTTGGGCTGCCTTTTCTCCTGACATTGCAGTTCAGCTGCTCCTTAAACACACTGCTATTCTTAATTTTCCTTATTATACCCTACCCCAATACATCATTAATTATTCAATTTTTTTCTCTTTCCTCCTCCAGTTCACATTGATAATGGTCTATTAGAACTTGCCCTTCACTTCCACTCTGGAGGTTTAATTAGATGTGGGTGGGAATTCCTAACCGTTCAGAAGGACAAGCATAGGATGAGAATTTGCTGTCTCAACACCTAGGATTAAATCTGTCATTAACTTTGATTTTAAAGTTCACATTTTTTTAGACAAAGGATAATTGAATGCAATGACTCTTAAGTTTGAAGTTCCCCTAGTTTGAATATTGTATAAATGGATTTTCATTCCAGATCATAAATACTTGCTGCACTGTTTAATTAAATTGCTTAATTTGAATGAGTGTCCAGTTCTGCTTCATCTTAAGGATGCTTTGTCAAAATCATTATTTTCACAGATACCACCATTTGTCTGTTTTTATTTTAGATTTGTAGCATTTGATTTTCTGAATCGCGCTGTGGATATTTTTATATTTTTGTTATATTTCTGCATTTGTACATGGCTGGCAGATGTTCCAACAAAATAGATTGCTATCAATATCAAATGATCATACTTGCATGATGCAAGTACAGTGGATTCTGGTTAATTGGGATACTTCAGGACTAATGCCTTTTGGCCTAGCAGCTGCCTCAATTAGCCAAAGTTTCATGGAAATAGTTAAAAGGCATAACAAAAACAAATTACTGTTTAACTGAGTAACAGATCATGCATTTAAATGAAATGTAGAACAAATTAGAACACTACCAATAAAATTATAAAACTGTGTATTAGTTCTAATAATTATCAATGGAATGCTGTGTTTTGATTGACTGTAAATGAACAAAATCAGCAGACTCCTCGTGCAGGTAGTGGACTTCCTACGTGAAGTCAAAATAAAAAAACGAAGTTATCAAAACTCACTGCTTTTTAAATTGGCATTCGTCGATGGATAACATACTGTAACACGACAAGTTTATTGTCATTTAGCTATATACATGCATAGAATGTATATAACCATATAACATATATAGAAACGAGATGACTTTTTGAACCAGGGTGTAAAGCACAGTACTACATATAACACACACAATACAAGGATAAAATCTACAGATGAATCACAGATAAATAACAAACTGAAGTGCATTAATATTAAATATTGTAAGGTATGGAACAGATTAAGCAGTGACACTTCGAATACAATGCGGGAGGGAAACCTAATGGCCTGGGGAAGAAATTGTTTCTCATACTAACTGTTCTTGTTTTTATGCACTGCAGTCTCCTGCCTGATGGTAGAAAGTCAAAGAGGATGTTGGATGGGTGGGTGGGTGGGGTCCTTAATAACACAAAGGGCCCTGCGTATGCAGCGCTCCTGATAAATGTCCTTGGTGGATGGTAGGGAGACCCCTATGATCCTCTCAGCTGTTCTCACAGTCCTGACTGTGGCCGTACTGTTAAGAAGTCCAGTATCCAATTGCAGAGGGAGATGTTGAGACCCAGCAAGGTCAGTTTCCTCACCAGTTTCTGGGGTACGATGGTGCTGAATGTCAAACTGAAGTCTATAAGCAGCAGTCTGGTATATGAGACACCATTTTCCAGGTGGGACAGGACAGGGTGGAGGGCAGAGGGTATTGTATCATCAGTGGATTGATTTGAGCAGTAAGCAAACTGGAAATGGTCCAATGTAGCCATCAGGGAGAAAGGCTTTAATGTGCTCCATGACCACCTGCTCGAAGCATTTCATAATCGTTGATGTTAATGCCAGCGGACAATAGTTATTTAGGATTATGCATGCGCAACCAATTCTATTTAAAAACTGTTCACTCTGTAGTGTCTAATGGTTGTTTTTGGCATCTCGAAGCTTGAATGCTTGAAGTCACAGTGGGCAAAATGGTTCTGAATTGTCTTACTGCTTATTTCTCACCAACTTTCAGTGACGAAAGTCTCTGCTTTTTGAACATGTGGCTGACACTATTTTAAAAACTGGTAATTCTAAGCATGTTGTAGTGTCTTAATGACCATTCAAGTGTACGTGACTGCGCTAGTTAGAAACTGTTCAGCAACGGTCTCCTCCCCATGGCATAGTGTCCCAGATAATCAAAGGGAATCTCAGCCGTTGTTAACAATTTACTTTTTATTCCTTAAGAGTTGTCCCAAATAAAATGGTTGCCCCAAATTCTGCAAAACAACTATGGAATTTTTGATAAATTTTGGAGATTATCTTAATTTGAACATATGGATTGGCAGGTTTTAGGATTGGAATTGAGCCAAACAGCCCCAACCCAGTTGAACTTGTTGAGAATGAATCTCTTAGTTTTGAGATCTAGGAGTCGGGTGGTGTAAGCTTTAATGTTGTTTGGGCCTTGGGTGCTGGAGCGCTGAAGCGACTCTGTCCTCCAGAAAACTTTCTAAGACTTTAAAGTCTCCTGCCAAAACTTATGGGACTTTTTAATAATTTTAAAATGTCCTTGTTCAATAACATTTTAAAAGCTATCTGAAGTTTTTAAAAATGATAAAATTTTTAAATTATTTTAGAAAGATTAAACCAAAATGCAATAACTTTAAAAAAAAGTTACCTTATCTGTACTCCAGACTGAGAGGCCCCATTTGACGTGATCTGGTTTAGAATCAGAGGCTGATTCACCAGTGTAACACTAGAAAATGACCACAGCTCTGAGCTGTTCATTTGCATTCCTTGCAAAGTCTGGCAGTGAATCGGTATGACAGATTTGACAGCTTCATTTTATAGTCAGATTCAAAGCTAATCTCTGCCAGTTTGGGATTTATGTGGGAATGACTGAATGTCCAGTTTCTGAAGAAGTGTTGGGCATATTTAGCATGATTTGGTATAATCATATACTGTAGAAGGTTGGGGCCTTCTTGGTGGTCATGTTTTCTCCCAGTATTCCTTTCCATTAAAATCCATAGAACCATCTTAAAGCAAAGAAGGTTTTCTTGCCAGTCGTATCAAGGAACAAATACTTACGAACTAATGGGGAATGTTTTAAATTATGTTCAAAATGAAACATGGACAATCTCTTTGGCTTTTCTACTTGCTTCTTAAGCTTGATTTTTCATTTTAAACCAGATTATAGATTAACATTGGTCATTTTTTTTTGTGTAGTGTCTCATGCTGATGATGGCCTGATAGCATAACTAGGATACTAGGTACCTGGGCTATACTTCCGAAGGCAAGTGTGAGAATTCCACCATGGTAGAGGGAGCATTTAAATTCAGTTAACTCAAAACACTTGGAAATCAAAAATGCACATCAGTGACAGTTACTGTGAAATATTGGCTTGTTGTAAACCCCATTCACTTTTTTTTTTCAAGAAAGGAATTCAGCCATTTTCCCTAAATGCAAAAAACTGGAAATCCAAAATAAAGACGGGAAGTGTAGCAGTGGCTGAGCAGAATCAGGCAGCATTTGTGAAGAGAGAAGCAAAGTTTATGTTTCAGTTTGCTGTCCTTGCATCTATTCTGATGAAAGATCATGCAGCTGAAAAGTTAACTTTGTTTTTCTCTCTACAGGTGCTGGCTGATCTGCTGAATATTTTAATCATTTTATGGTTTTGTTTCAATCAGCACCCCTTGCCTGGACTGATTACCCTGGACTCATAAATGTTGTCCATTATTTACTGCACTTTCAAATGTCTTTTTAAACTCAGTGATGGGCTATAAATGCTAGTCTGGTCGATGATACACGTATTCCAGGAGCAATTTTTAAAAATGCCTTTTTGTAAATTGCTGAAGATTTTATTGATAAATCAAAACATGAGCCAGTTTACATTCCAGAGAATTGGCGTATTACTCTCATGATGGCCCAGTATCATGCTGAACTTGGTCTTGCGATGTTTGGTTTTAAAATCTTTACTCTAGATTATCTTAACCCTTATATACTGTTTGGGTCAAACCTGACCTGTTTTGACATTTGACAGCAGTAAAAACACCCTAAAACCATTTTTTAAGCCGAAATTTGATGACTTTTCCTAAAGTGACCCAAAATGCGCAAAAATGAAAAAATTTTGATTTAAAAATGGCATTTAGGGTGTTTTTACTGCTGTCAAATACCAAAATGAGCAAAATTTGACCCGAACAGTATGTAAGGGTTAAATCTGACTTTGGAGTAAATAATGCAGATGCTGGAAGTAGTTGTGAACCCATAAACAAAAGCAAGTTATTTTTTTAAAGTATAAAACTATCAATCTAATCTTTGAGCGTTTTTTTGAGATACAATGCTGCAAATATTGAAATTAGCGTTTCTTTATCTCCACTTGGATGACACGTCATTTCTGAAGCTTCTTTCCTGTAGCTATGCAGCTTCTCAACAAAACTCACTCAGGTGTAATACCCCAATTGCCCCTGCATAACATTTGTTAAATGGTCTTTCCTGCTCTCCTTGTTCTGTTGATAATTATTAAGTCTGTTCATGTGTTCACATTTATTTAAATTTGATTATATGACAGTTTGTGTATGTGACCATTCTGCTAATCGTTGGTTGCTGTTGTGCTGTCTGTTATTGTATTGTCCTGTGTTTTATGCTTGGCACCAAACCACAATCATGGTATGTTTCACATACTGGTAATAAAGTGGTTCTGATTCTGAACAATCTCCATTAGCTTCCTGAAAATGCTTGCATTTTTCCATGACTTGTTTTAAAGGTGCCCACACTAATAAATATAATATTGGATAATTGATGGAGATTTTGAAAACGTGGGCCAATTATATATCAGTATATTTCCATTTTTGCCATGAGAACCTTTGATTCTTGGTCAGTAAAGCAACTTACATTTTTAAAATTAACTGTAATATGGTTACAGAGTGCTGATGCATACTTCTTGCAAAGATTGCTTTCCTTTTAATAACATCAGCTCTTAAAATATTTCTGCTGGTACTTGAATAGTTTTTCACAACTATGTAAGAGAACCTTGCCGTTCTTCATTTGGCTGAAAAGCACTGACATTGGTACATGATATTTGGAACTGTGTTTTGCAATGACTATTTTTGCAACTTGTTTAGACCAAGATCAGTTAAATTGATATGAACATGATATTTGATGTGCTATGCGAGCTTAGCTTTGCATTGTGCAATTATCTAAGTGCTCTTTCTACAAAGTGACTATCCTCCAGTGTCTATTCATTAAATGCTTTTCCCCTTTATTGTTTTAAAATTGCAATTGATCAATCAAAAATGGCTTTACTCTGTGCCCCCATAGATTCACCATTTCTGAACATTTTTTCATGGTGAATAATGAGAAAACAATCTGCCACAGTATGAAGAAAACAATGTTTGAATAATTGAGATAAGGTTTGCTGTGCTTGTATCATCACCATCAATCATTTCTTCCTCCATAGGCTATACTTCAGAATACCTTAAAATTAACCACCATAGATCATTCGCACACATGGCCTGCTGTGTCTAATGATCACTGTGCAAGTGATTTGCCTTTATGATTGTGTGTGACTGTGTGTTTGTTGGGGTGTTGGGAGGGAGTGTGGCTGTTAATGTGGTGAGGAATGTAGTGAGGATGTAGTGAGGAAATTAAGTTAGATTTTAGTGCAATGGAAACTGGTTTATTACAATTAACACCAAAAAAAGTTAAGAGAAGTAGCACTTCTATGGGCTGAAGATCAAATTAATGAAAATGCTCCTTTGATTACAAAGTCCAAGAGGAAAACAAAACACAACATATTGACTATGCTGTATAATTTTATGTACATATTTTCATTGTTGCTTATATTCATCGCATTTAGTAAAAGAGGGATTTTCTGATCTGGATCTTAATATCCTTTCCAGCTAGTGTACCTTTTGGGAAGATTCTGATCTAAAACGGTTTGCTCTTTCTGCAGCATGTTTATATATTTTGGTATTCAATGATCCAACTATATTTAAATAATAAGACAGAACTAATGATTTTGGGGATGGAAAGAGTAGACTAGGAACACTGATCAGGTAAATTAAGTGTGCTTTTTATTTAAAAAATGGATGGTTGAGGAGTGATTGCTGTAGTTAGCACTGTAAAATAATAATTAAATAGACTACAACAAACTCTTTCACTTTAGCCAGGAAAGTTCAACCTGAGGACATGACTGCATCTGAATTTAGGTAGAGAGGATGTAAGCTTGGAGAAGAAGGGAGTTAGATGTCTTCAGAAGAAATCTGTGCAAATATTTCAATAATCAAGGGGTCCATTAATGGCCAAATCCATTCCTGAAAAGACAAAACAACAAATCTTCAGAGGTGAAGATCTAGATGATGTGGAAATCCAGAGAGATAAGATCTATGTAGGTCATGACCATGAAGGCTGTGCACCGATAGAAAAATAATTTTAAAAAAAAGGAAGTGTTGATCTTTATATCATTGAGATTAAAGTTGAGGGATGATAATTTCTTTGAATTTATCAAACGTTAAAGGGGGACTGATGACTTAGATGGTGAGAAATTGTTAAAGCATCTTGAACTAGGAGCGTAGTTTTCGAAATTAGAAATGAGGTCTTTCAGGAATGAAGTTAGGAAGCGCTCCTACAATTGCAGGATAGCAAAAAAAAAATTAAACTCTGTTCTTCAATTGCCAATTGCTGTATGCCATGTATAAAGAACTGTGGCAATAAGTCATGTAAAATGGTGCTAGGGCACGGATATTTAAGACTTACTGAATGATCAAATAGAAGAGCAGCTAGATAGCTTAAATTTGTTCCTTTGTTCCCTTTGTTTCTAGCCTACAAGCTCCCCTGAGAAAAACTGAAACAGACAAGTACTGATTCATCAAAATATAAATTAGGCTTTCACCATATAATGTCATTTGTAGTACAAGTTGAGACAATGTGAGAAATGCAGGTTGGAGAAAAGAAGTGATTTTTGGAATTATTTTTACCAAGCTTCTCCACCAAGATGGTAGACAGCAAAGTAGGTAAGACCTTGGTCTTTGTTTAGACATTCCTGTGGTTCAGAGAAATTGGCAATTATTGTCATGTGTAAATAATTTTTTCTTAGACTTTCCATCTATTGAGGAAGAAAGAAATAATCTCCTAAAATAACAGGCATGACTATATTTCCTGCTCTTTAATTAATTGTTTATTCAAAAATACCCTCATTCTGCTTTCTGCAGCTGCTATAATTTTAAATAATATTTAACTGGTAAAATGACATAATTTAAAGTTTAAATGAAAGAAGCAGACAAATTGGAAACCTCTCAGAGCTGACTTAGGATGTGCTTTTAGTGTCCTGCCTGATGAGTTCAGGATGTTAATGCATATGCATTTCAGTAACAGGAAATAACAAAGCTTGTCCAGTGAAACACACATTACCTCTGATGTATTGGTTCAGAAATAGACTTTATTTCAAGGACTTCTATAACATTCTGCAAAGCGCCTTTTCCTTTACTTAACTTTTCTGCTGTACATTAGAAAGTTACTTAAGCTGTTAGCTTGCTTTTATGTATTGCTCAGTGATATCTAATTTCTTGGTGTGAGTCCTGGTGTTCTGCCACATACCAGCCTTGACGGTAAAATGTAAAATTGTAATTACTTATTGCTTTCAACTCAATGTTGAAGATGAGTATAAATGGGTGCTTGATGGCCGTTGCAGGCTCGGTTGGTTGAAGAGCCTATATCTATGTATCACCCTGACCCTAATTTAAATAGTTTGAGTGACAGCAGTAGAATATATTTATTTAAAAATCTGCATTTAAAGCACTGGCTAAGCACCATTGGATGTTATTAATCAATTATTAGTTAGAATTTTCCATTAAACTTTACAAATGAATTATGTCTGGTTTTGAAAAATCATTTTTCCTGTTTCTTTCTTTGATTTTTGGTATTGATAGGAATTGTTGTTCAGATGATACCCTTGTGTTGAAGTCACGGTTTGTTGGTGCTTTGATAGCCAAGATGCAGCTGTTGATAGATGGAAATTGGAGAGAGCAAACACTATGTGCCAGACATCTGTGTTTTCATGTCAGGAACAGAACAGGAAGGATAAATCCACATGTCCTCTCTTGAGTGTGCTTCCATTATTCTGATGTATTACATCTTTAGCCTGTTGGAGATTACTGGTAGGGTGCAAACAATAACTGCCTGACGTAAACAATTAACATACAGGTCTGAATTTTGCGAATTTGCTGTAAAGTAATGCATAGCATTTTTCCCAACCATTTGAAAGTCTGTCTCTGATATTTTACATGGAAAAGCTTGTTGTTTCAGGAGGGCAAACATAGAAATAAGAAATATATGACAGGTAAAATTAGTGCGAGAGAATGTTAAATGACATGTTTCAGAAAAAAAGAATGTGAATCAGCAGTACAAACTTAAAAAATATTCTCAGTATTAGTACATCTGTGTTTTTCTGTTTCCCATATTTGCCGTATTTTCTTTTAATAGGTTTTTCATACTGTTTAGTTATTATTGATGTCCCTTGCTGAAATTTCCCATTTTGTTTTCCAAAATAAATGCGTCTATTACCCAAATTTAGTGGCTTTTAAGAGCTGGATCTTTTTGGCCTATTTGAATGTTTGATGCTGCTGTTACTCTCCCCTGTGTAGTTGTTTCTATACTATAGAGAGTCAAGTTTGGTTAGGTAATTTTGGGAAACATTAAAAAAAAGAAAACTGAAGATACTCTGCAGATCAGACAGTCTTTGGAGAGGGAGAAACAAAGTTAGTGCTTCAGGTCTGAAAATTAAGTTGGCCTAAAATGCTACTGCTTATCTCTTTCCACATGCTGTCTGACTTGATGAGAGCAGCCTCTTCTGTTTTCTGCAGCTTTTTTCTTTTTTTTAAATGTTGTGTGGCATATGTGTATTTATTCGAAAATCAACAGTGCTGTCCAGTAGTTCTTTACATCCACGATCAGCAGTTCTAATGTTACCATAGAACATTCTCAGCCTTGGTTGCTGTCAGGTTTCCGAGAGTCTGCATTCCCATTCCTGCCCCGAGCTCCCTCCACGCCCACCCACTTCTCAAAAAATATCTTATCATCTTCTCCCTCTTCTAATAAGAGACCATTATCTGTATTACTTACAAACATGATTTTCCTTTTCTAGCAGTTCCAAATGATAGAATTACTCAATAGACACACAGATCTGATGCAGAATTGGGGACAACTTTGTTGAGCACCTTTTGCTGTGTCTGTCACAAAAGACAGGATCTCCTGGTGGCTATCCATTTCAGTTTGACTTCCCATTCCCATTCTGATGGTCTATCCTCTCTTGCTGTGATGAGACCAAACTCAGGTGGGAGGAGCAACACCTCATATTCTGCTTGGTAGCCTCCAACCTGAATGTATGAACATTGACTTCTGGTGAATCCTCTCCCTCCATTCTTCTTTTTTTCCATTACTATTTCAGGTTACTCTCTCATCCCTTCTTTTCCTCACCTGCCCATCACCTCCCTCTGGATCCCCTCCTTTTTCACTTTCTTCAATAGTCCACTGTCCTGTCCTATTGGATTCCTTCATCAGCCCCTTACCTCTTCCACCTATCCCCTCCAGCTTCTTTCTACGTCTATCCTCCTCCCATCCTCCTTACTCCACACCTGATCTCACTTATCAGTTGTCAGTTTGTACTCCTTCCCCTCACCCCACCCTCCCACCTTCTTAGCAACACACATCAAAGTTGCTGGTGAACACAGCAGGCCAGGCAGCATCTCTAGGAAGAGGTACATTTGAGGTTTCGGGCCGAGACTGTTCGTCAGGACAAAGGGTCTCGGCCCGAAACGTCAACTGTACCTCTTCCTAGAGATGCTGCCTGGCCTGCTGCGTTCACCAGCAACTTTGATGTGTGTCGCTTGAATTTCCAACATCTGCAGATTTCCTCGTGTTTGCGCTCCCACCTTCTTATTTTGGCTTCTCCTGCCTTCCTTTCCAGTCCTGTTGAAAGGTCTTGGCCTGAAATGTCAACTGTTTATTTATCTCCATAGCCACAGTCTACCTTGCTGAGTTCCTCCAGCATTTTGTGTGAATTATTTCACAACCTGCTTTCCTGTTTATATTATCTCATTCTGCTGAGTGTTCCCACAGGATATGAACCCTTGAGGTGCTGTCAAGTCTACTTAATTAACTTTCCCACTTTTCAGTATGCAGTTCTCGTCATTTACTTACTAGAAACATCTGCCTGATCTTTAGATTTCTTCAGATATGAACAAATGTTGATGTGACAGAATTTATTGCCTATTTCTTTAAATTGGATGTCAGCATTGACATCCGTGCCTTTCACCATCAGATTTCTGAGTGGATCACCTCACTTTTTGCGCTAATATATTTTATCATATTTATTATTTAACTTGTATTAATTTTAATGTATTGCATTTTACACGGCATTTTCACATGTATTAACACTTAATAGTATAAGTTTTTATTCCTTCTACCAAAGTGCATTCACAACATGTATTAACATTTCACCACATATGTCAATGATAATAAGAGTGATTTTGATTCTAAACTGCTGCAGTTCATGAAAAGTTCCATATTGCTGCTAAGAAGTGAACAGAAAGAAATTGGGCAGAAAGGATAGTGAGATCAGGGAGAGGTGTGCTGATATTATAGAGCATATTGATATTAAGGAGGAGGAGGAAGTGTTAGGTCTCGAAGAGCATTAAGGTGGATAAGTCTTGAGGGCCTGATGGGATCTGTCCCAGGTTATTGAGAGTGGAAAAGCAGCAGATTAATCGGACCTTGACTGAGATTTTTCTATTCTCTTTAGCCACAGGTAAAGTCCCAGAGGACTCAAGAATAGTTAATATTATTTCTCTGTTTAAGAAGTACAGCCAAACCAGGAAATTATAGTAAAGCACCCTCTACAACAACAGAAGGCCGCCAGAGAAGGTTGACCTTAATGAAATTGCTTGATATGTCCACTTATAACAGAATATTCCCTTGAACTTGTTCTACATTGAACAGTTAATTTCAATTTAGGAGTGAGTAATGGTATGTTCTGTTGTGATGAGTAGTCTTAATCTGCAAACTGTTGTTAAGGGAAGTTCAATCAATGGAGGAAGAGTGCAATATTTGGACGTACAATTTGCATGGTATCTGCCATTGGGCTTCCAAAGTACTAGTTTACAAGACTTTTTACCAGTAGGGGGAGACAGGAGAGAAAATAAAGAGAATAAAGATGGCTGCACCAGATTAACAAAGCACATGGTTTAGACTTTCTGTGTTACAATTGAAGCCTTTGCAGAGATCTATTTGAGATGGGTAGGAGACTACTGGATTTATAATGAATATTGATAGTTAACTGATCATCTGAATATAATGATGTCAGAAATGGACAAATGATTGAAATCAGGCTGAAAACTGGCAGCACAGGAAATGACATACAATATTTGAATTCTACACAAGTGTAAGAAGCAGTACTAATGCTATTATCAATGTAATAGGAAAAAAAAGTTGAGCGGAAGACTTAAAAAGGGCTCAACCATAGACTGTTTCAGTTACTTAATAAGGTGACAGGCATAGCCTTGGCCATGTGAGTTACTCATACTATGGATACCACAGAGGAAGGAAGAATGGTGCTGGAAAGATTGTTATCAGCAAGAAGGATGTGCAGAAATGAAAATAAATGGAATGGTTTATACATTTTTGAAAGTAATTAGTGGAGTTTAAAGAGTTTATCTTTAGCTCATTTTATTGATTTCCCCCCCATTAATTTCAATTTTGCTTCAGTGCATGTTGCTTCTTATTGTCTCAGAGTACATTTTTCTATCTCTTTAAATTTATGTTGAGGATTTTAATTCTTTTTTTGCCATGAATCTCCTTAACGTTGCTCTTGTAATGTTTCTGACGTTTGAGTGTCCACTTTGATCATGTCCAGCCCTTAAATTGGACTGCTAAACTACCAAATGCCTAGCCCTATTAATTTGTTAAATATTTGTTCTTTTAATTCGAATTTGCATTTTGCTTTGCTGGAAATGATGATTGTTTGAGGCTTCTTTTGTGTGCATACTTAATTTTACTAGCCACAAGATGAATAATTCATTTATGCATGAATAATTTAAAGCTGTGGAGGCACTCATTAGTAATTAGTGGAGTTTAAAGTGTTTGAGATTTGACCAGAAGATGAATGGCTATAGAATAAATAGATTTGTTCGCTAATTACAATAAATCTTTGATGTCAGTTAACCAAAAGAAAAGGCAGCTTGTTACAGAAAGAATACATTTAAGTCTTTTACATGTATGATACATGAACATTTTAGTAAACAAAACATTTGAGGTTGACTGCTTTTAATTCTGCAAAAATAATCTCCCTTTTCCCTCTTGAATACTGCTTGTTGGAATTTCCAGAAGTTCTATAAATGATGACCACAGGCAGGATGTATAACATTGTTTTCAAGGTTTGATCCCTGTTTCATCAACTGCCTACAGAGACTTACAAACAAAAAATAAGATTAATGTCGAATTAGTGCTGTGTAGAGTTGATGGGCTGAACAACCTTGTTTTGTGCTGATCTCCCCGACTATACTGTCCTTGTCCTGTTGTTTAATTAACTTTTTTCTTAATTATACAGAGTGGCGAGTGCATGGAACACCCTGTCAGGGTGGTGGTAAAAGTAGATCAATACATTAAGGGCATTTAAGAAACGCTTGAATAGGCACATAGATGATAGAAAATGGAGGGCTATGTAGGAGGGAAAGGTTAGATTGATCTTAGAGTGGTAAGCTAAACGGTCAGCTCAACTTCATGGTTGAAGAACCTGTACTATGCTGTAATGCTCTATGTTTTACCTACTACCATTCATGACTAGCTATGGCAAAACAATAGAGTACATTTGCCATTAGACTAAATTGACAAGCTGGAGAAAGAGCATTTATCTTTAATATCCCATCAACTTCAAGAAATGTTAATGCCTTTTTAATGACATTATTTCCAACTATAAATTTAAAAGATATAGAAGTTTTTAGACTTTATGTTATGGACAACATTTTCTGCATTAGCAAGTAATTTATCTATTTGTTTATTTAGTGATACAGCACAGAATAGGCCCTGCCAAATTAACCTTAACCTAAGCATGGGACAATCTACAAATGACCAGTCTGGACTGTGGGAGGAAAATGAAGCACCCAGGGAAAGTCCATTCATTCCATGGGGAGGATGTACAGACAGCGCTGGAATTGAACTCTGAACTGCGATGTCCTGAGCTGTAATCATGTTGCACTAACCACTATTAGATTAGATTAGATTATGAGGACACGCAGTCCTCTTTTATTGTCATTTAATCATGTATGCATTAAGAAATGATACAATGTTCCTCCAGAATGATATCACAGAAATGCAAGACAAACTGACTGAAAAACTGACAAAAAACGCATAATTATAACATATAGTTACAACAGTGCAAAGCAATACCGTAATTTGATGAAGAACAGACCATGGGCACGGTAAAAAAAAGTCTCAAAGTCTCTCAAAAGTCCCATCATCTCACGGTAGACGGTAGAAGGAAGCCATGAGCTTCCAGCGCCGCAAACTTGCCGATGCAGCATCCTGGAAGCACCCGACCACAGCCGACTCTTGAGTCCGTCCGAAAACTTCTTGCCTCCGACCAGCCCTCCAACACTGAGCACATCTCTGCTGAACGCTTCAACCCTGGCCTCGGCAACAGGCTATAGGCAAAGCCAAGGATTTGGGGCCTTCCCCTCCGGAGATTCTCAATTGCACAGTCGCACTATGCCACCGTTGCGCCCATTTGTCCCTGTTCCCTTGCTGTGATTACAGTCTATTCTTTATTGCCTTGTGGCAGACACAAACCAGATGTAGCACGTATGTATACTTATACATATATGTAATTTGACCATGAGCTAAATTGTACTTTAGTTTTTGAATTTAGAGAATGAAAAGGTAAGAAATCCATATATCTGAATTGGAGAAAATGCCTTTGACCTAAGAATTGAATTAACTATGATAAATACCAATAAGAATTCTAGAGACCACAAGACCGTATGAGATATAACCAGAATTAGTTCGTTCAGCCCATCGAGTCTACTCCACCATTTCATCATGGTTAATTTATTTTCCCTCTCAATCCCATTTTCTCTGTTGGATATGATAACCCTTTCATTCCTGGAATCATTCTCATGAACCTCCTCTGAACCCTCTCCAATGTCAGCACATCCTTTCTTAAATAAGGGGCTAAAACTGCTTGCAATACTCCAACTGAGGCCTCACCAGTGCCTTATAAAGCCTCAACATTAACATTCTTGCTTTTATATTCTAGTCCTCTTGAAATGAATACTAACTTTGCATTTGTCTTCCTCACCACCGACTCAACTTGCAATTAACCTTTAGAGAGTCTTACACGAGGACTCCCAAATCCTTTTGCACCTTGGATTTTTGAAATTTCTGCCTGTTTAGAAAATAGTATATAGTTTTATTTCTTCTACCAAAGTGCATGACCGTACACTTCCCGACACTATTCCATCTGCCACTTCTTTGTCCATTCTCCAATCTGTCCAAGTCCTTCTGCAGATACCCTGCAGCCTCAACACTACCTGCCCTTGCAGTTAACCTTACTTTGTCTGCAAACTTGGCCACAAAGCCATCAATTTTATCATCAAATTCATTGGACACAATGTAAAAAGTATCGGTTCCAACACAGACCCCTGCAGACCTAGTCACTGGCAGCCAACCAGAAGAGGCTCCCTTTATTCCTACACTTTGCCTCCTGCCAATCAGCTAATCCTCTATCTCTGTTAGTATCTTTCCTATAATACCATGGGCTCTTGTCTCGTTAAGCAGCCTCATGTGTGGCACCTTATCAATTATCTTCTAAAAATCACCATTTCATACAACATAGAAACCCACTATTGTCATGCTGACCATCAAGCACCCAAACTCCAGCCTCACTGAATCACTAACCCTTGTGCCTCCTGCTTGCGTGGACTTTCAATCCTGTGATCCACTGACCTAGGACTAACCAACATCTGCAGATGTCCTTTGTCATACACGTTGCTGACTTTTGAGTGTGGAGCACAGACCTGGTCTCCAGATGTCTTTCGTCACCCATCCATATTGCTGGCATTAGACCTCTAATTCCTCCATATCCCTGTCCCCATGGTAATCTGACCTCTGACTCCTCGTATACCTGTCCCTAATCCCTAAACTGTGCCTTAATGCCCTCACCCTACCCGAAACCATCCATACGAACTCAAAAAAAAAAACAACGAAGTCTGAGTCATGATCTCAGTGAGACCACAGCTTGGCACCATCATGGTATGGAATGGCCTCCTAGTTTATGAGCAGATTTAGGAATTCTGGACAAACCAATGGTGCATTTCTAAGTCAAACTGTATACAGCTTCAAAGTTCAAAATAAGTTTATTATCAAAGTGTGTTCACAGGTTCATTTATTATTGAAATATACCAATCTGGGATTCTTTTTCTCCATGTAGCCGTGAAACCAAGAAAGAAAAGAAGGGCAGCACAATCAACAGCCCCCAAATCCCTCCTCCCTGCACAAAAAAAAACAGATCAAGCACATCAACCCCCAAGTTCCCCACCTTCATGTGAAAAAATGAACAAAAGCAGGTACATCAACCCCCAAATTCCCCCCCCCCACACAAAAAAAAAGCCAAACAAAAAGGGAACAGACACAGCAACCTCCAACAGTATGTGGACAGGCCGACCAGGGGGAATGCCATACTAGATCTAGTACTAGGTAATGAACCGGGTCAGGTCACAGATCTCTCAGTGGGTGAGCATCTGGGGGACAGTGACCACCGCTCCCTGGCCTTTATAATTATCATGGAAAAGGATAGAATCAAAGAGGACAGGAAAATTTTTAATTGGGGAAAGGCAAATTATGAGGCTATAAGGCTAGAACTTGCGGATGTGAATTGGGATGATGTTTTTGCAGGGAAATGTACTCTGGACATGTGGTCGATGTTTAGAGATCTCTTGCGGGATGTAAGGGATAATTTGTCCCGGTGAGGAAGATAAAGAATGGTAGGGTGAAGGAACTATGGGTGACAAGTGAGGTGGAAAATCTAGTCAGGAGGAAGAAGGCAGCATACATGAGGTTTAGGAAGCAAGGATCAGATGGGTCTATTGAGGAATATAGGGAAGCAAGAAAGGAGCTTAAGAAGGGGCTGAGAAGAGCAAGAAGGGGGCATGAGAAGGCCTTGGCGAGTAGGGTAAAGGAAAACCCCAAGGCATTCTTCAATTATGTGAAGAAAAAAAGGATGACAGGAGTGAAGGTAGGACCGATTAGAGATAAAGGTAGGAAGATGTGCCTGGAGGCTGTGGAAGTGAGCGAGGTCCTCAATGAATACTTCTCTTCGGTATTCACCAATGAGAGGAAACTTGATGATGGTGAGGACAATATGAGTGAGGTTGATGTTCTGGAGCATGCTGATATTAATGGAGAGGTGGTGTTGGAGTTGTTAAAATACATTAGGACAGATAAGTCCCCGGGGCCTGACGGAATATTCCCCAGGCTGCTCCATGAGGCGAGGGAAGAGATTGCTGAGCCTCTGGCTAGGATCTTTATGTCCTCATTGTCCACGGGAATGGTACCGGAGGATTGGAGGGAGGCGAATGTTGTCCCCTTGTTCAAAAAAGGTAGTAGGCATAGTCCGGGTAATTATAGACCAGTGAGCCTTATGTCTGTGGTGGAAAAGCTGTTGGAAAAGATTCTTAGAGATAGGATCTATAGGCATTTAGAGAATCATGGTCTGATCAGGGACAGTCAGCATGGCTTTGTGAAGGGCAGATCCTGTCTAACAAGCCTGATAGAGTTCTTTGAGGAGGTGACCAGTCATATAGATGAGGGTAGTGCAGTGGATGTGATCTATATGGATTTTAGTAAGGCATTTGACAAGGTTCCACACGATAGGCTTATTCAGAAAGTTAGAAGGCATGGGATCCAGGGAAGTTTGGCCAGGTGGATTCAGAATTGGCTTGCCTGCAGAAGGCAGAGGGTGGTGGTGGAGGGAGTACATTCAGATTGGAGGATTGTGACTAGTGGTGTCCCACAAGGATCTGTTCTGGGACCTCTACTTTTCATGATTTTTATTAACGACTTGGATGTGGGGGTAGAAGGGTGGGTTGGCAAGTTTGCAGACGACACAAAGGTTGGTGGTGTTGTAGATAGTGTAGAGGATTGTCAAAGATTGCAGAGAGACATTGATAGGATGCAGAAGTGGGCTGAGAAGTGGCAGATGGAGTTTCAACCCGGAGAAGTGTGAGGTGGTACACTTTGGAAGGACAAACTCCAAGGCAGAGTACAAAGTAAATGGCAGGATACTTGGTAGTGTGAAGGAGCAGAGGGATCTCGGGGTACATGTCCACAGATCCCTGAAAGTTGCCTCACAGGTGGATAGGGTAGTTAAGAAAGCTTATGGGGTGTTAGCTTTCAGAAGTCGAGGGATAGAGTTTAAGAGTCGTGATGTAATGATGCAGCTCTATAAAACTCTGGTTAGGCCACACTTGGAGTATTGTGTCCAGTTCTGGTCACCTCACTATAGGAAGGATGTGGAAGCATTGGAAAGGGTACAGAGGAGATTTACCAGGATGCTGTCTGGTTTAGAGAGTATGGATTATGATCAGAGATTAAGGGAGCAAGGGCTTTACTCTTTGGAGAGAAGGAGGATGAGAGGAGACATGATAGAGGTGTACAAGATATTAAGAGGAATAGATAGAGTGGATAGCCAGCGCCTCTTCCCCAGGGCACCACTGCTCAATACAAAAGGACATGGCTTTAAGGTAAGGGGTGGGAAGTTCAAGGGGGATATTAGAGGAAAGTTTTTTACTCAGAGAGTGGTTGGTGTGTGGAATGCACTGCCTGAGTCAGTGGTGGAGGCAGATACACTGTGAAGTTTAAGAGACTACTAGACAGGTATATGGAGGAATCTAAGGTGGGGGCTTATATAGGAGGCAGGGTTTGAGGGTCGGCACAACATTGTGGGCCGAAGGGCCTGTACTGTGCTGTACTATTCTATGTTCTATGTTCAAATCCCTCATCCCATACAAAAAAAAAGAAAAAAAATGGAACAGGCACATCAATGTCCAAATCCTTCTTCCTGCACAAAAAAAAGAGAAAGGTTGGGTGAAAAACACAGAAAAACATTGTGTATGTTACCAATACTATCTTGTGATTCATTTTTTTTGCAGGTATTTGCAGGAAAAAATACAATAGAATTTTGCAAAAAAACTATACATAAACAGACAAAGACTGAGAAACCCCTATGTGGAAAAGAAGATGAACTGTAAATAAAAATAATAATGAGAATATGAGTTGTAAAGAGTTCTTGAGAATGAGCCTGTATATCATAGAATCAATTCAGAGTAGTGGTAAATGAAGTTATCCATGCCGCGTGGGGTAATAACTTGGTGAAGAACCTGCAGTTGATGGTTTTCCTATAGGCTGCTCTTGTTCGAGCATTGTGGAAGTGCTGTTGGAGCAGTTATTATGCAAGTGATTAGAAAGCTGTGTGAGCTGTTCAATCAAGTGAACTGTTTTGCTCTGGATGGAGTGCAGCTTCAAGGCCACTTCTGAAACTACACTCATTCAGACTTGTGCCTTAAATCAGCGGTCCCCAACCACTGGGCTGCGGACCGGTATCGGGCCGCAGAGCATGCGCTACTGGGCTGCAAAGCAGCGATATGATTTGGTCAGCGCCACCTTTCCTCATTCCCTGTCACGGCCACTGATCAGCCATTACGCATGTGAGGTCATGACCTGCACGTCATCCGTGTCAGGGCGGGAAGGCGATCAACTCCTCGAGCTTGCAAATGACGATGGGCTGAAAAGTATGTTTGACATCACATCTCTGTCAGCATTTTGGATCAAAGTCAAGGCTAAATATCCTGAGATAGCCACGAAAGCACTGAAAACGTTGCTTTCATTTCCAACATTTTTCTGCGAAGCGGAGTTTTCTGCAATGAATGTAATGAAAACTAAACTGCGGAATAGACTGGACATCAGGAACCCCCTTTGAGTATCGCTGTCTCCCGTCACCCCTCGATAGGACGGTGTTGTTGCAAGGAAGCAAGCCCAGGGCTCCCACTGATTCAGCGATATTGGTGTGTTGCAATGATTTTATATATTCATACGGGAAAAATATGTGCTGTGCGTTTAATATCCAAATATTACTAAAATGTTATGATGCTATTGACTTATAAGTGACCTATATAACCATATAACAATTACAGCACGGAAACAGGCCATCTCGGCCCTTCTAGTCCGTGCCGAACCTACTCTCACCTAGTCCTGCCGACCTGCACTCAGCCCATAACCCTCCATTCCTTTTCTGTCCATATACCTGTCCAATTTTTCTTCAAATGATCATATCGAACCTGCTTCTGCCACTTCTACTGGAAGTTCGTTCAACACTTCAAGCTCCCCTGATAATTGACTTATCATTATATCTATGCAAGGAAAATATGCGCTGTGTGTTTAATATTAAATTCATTAGATAAACCCTTTTAGAAACAAAATTGAGTGTATTACCCACTTATCACCTATATTCCGGTAGTGATTAACACCCACCCCCACGAACAGAATCGCCAAAAAGGATTTGCTTGGGAGGTGGCGGGGGGAGGAATCGGTAGGTCACGACGCGCATGCGCATTGGTGCCCGCGCAAGGCTTCATGGTTATTGTAGTCTTTTGGGTAAACGCATTAGACTGCTACTCTTGTTCGTTGGCAACCCAACCCCTCCCCCCCCCCATCGGCCGGTCTGCAAGAATATTGTCAATATTAAACCAGTACGCAGTGCAAAAAAGGTTGGGGACCCCTGCCTTAAATCTTTCCAAGACACCAAATGAACCTCTCCTTGTCTAATCATTCTCTCATGACTGAGTTTTAGTCTTGTCAATGCCCATTTAAACCTGTTCTGCACCCTCTATTCTGTCATCCTGTGATTTCTCTTTGGGCTTGTGTTTTATATGGTGCTAGCTTGACTCTCCTGCTCTTATTAGCTAAAACATAAATATTCTGTATGCCCCCTTAACTATCATTGCTACTTTAGGGATTTTGTGAGTATGTACTCCCAAGATTCCTCTGTTCTTCTATATTGTCTCACCTTTTACTATGTCTTCTTTTATATACCTATAAGCAATTTCAGCTACTTGGGGCAGATAGGGAGTGAAAAAAGTTGTTTTTCAAACAAATTGATCAATATGTAGAGTGGATTCAATTAAACAGAAGAGCTGGACATGCCAACAACCAATTAACATGCAATTGCAGTTTTGTCAATGCACAAAGACCTGAAACTGAAATGACCTTACACATCAAATTATAATGTAACAATGTTACTTTTGTGCATTACACATTTATCTTCATATTGATGTGCACCCTTTATACTTGTCTGGGAAACCAATCTATGGAAGTAGGAATGAGAACAATGGTGGTTGTCAATTGAGTGCTTCCATCTCATTGATTCAGGCATTTACCTTGTTTTTTGCGTTGCCGTGGCTTTACCTAAAATCCATTATTAACAATGCACAGCTAGCCTGAAAAAATGATAGACATATTTTCAGGATTATTTCTACAGATGAAAAAAAATTGTGAAAAATGGCTTAATAATTTGTTTTTTTCAAAAAAAGTAGTTCAGAAATTGCAGAGAACTGAGTGATAAATTGAATTATGCTCAACAAAAGTAGAAGATATACCCTATGCTAATTCTAAATGTGAAGATTTGTTTGTTACTACTTTTCCTCTGGTGCACTTAAAACTTATTTCCTTTGTGTTCCTCATGTCTTAAGTCATAAGTTTTATGAGGGAAAAGCATTTTTTTTATAACTTGCTGAGGTGCTAATTAATGCTTCTCCCTGGGTGCAATGAGTCTCTCCATCTTGTGTATAGTGAATCATTTTTATTGATTTTGTGGCATTCTGGCAGTTCATTAAATGTTCACTAAAATTACAGTGTTTCTAAACTGCAGACAATAACAGGTCTACAGTTTGTAGATTTTTATGAAGACTTATGGAAAAACAGCTGCTACAAATTAAAAATTCAGTCTCCAGTGTGTACCATTGCAACATGAAGCAACTAAATCTGAGTTTTGAACAAACTAGTCAAGTGATCAAAATATGATATCTGATTGTTTAATATTAATGTTCCACATCCTTAATTGTGGATAATTAGTCACATTGTTATTGACAGTAAAGCGGATCGATACCGATTACTTTTCATGTGCTTAGGCACCTTCACTTGACTAGAAGTTCCTGCAAGCTGATCCAGTGCTCTCATCACCAAATCATATCCCCTTCTGCTGACAGTAACTTATTCTATCCCTTTTGGCAAGATCTTTGTTTGCAACCATCCTCCACTCACTGAGTGGAATTTTTCACTGAGATTATTTCCTCTTATCGTTACAAGATTTACTTCTCACTTTCACGGTCATGCTTTTGAGTTTGTTGTCTCTTTGTGTTCTGTTACTTCATTTATATTTCACTAGTGACTCAGTGGAGGGCATTATTGTCTCTAAATCAGAAGACAAAAGTCATTTCCTTGTACCATTTTCCAGAGCATCTGATTTGGTTCCAAGCTGGGAGTGTACTCCATCAGAAAGACTTTTGAATTCCCACCTATACTCTTGTCTGCCAGAGTTCCTTTGCTGCCAATAACTTCCTATCTCTCTCTTATTTATCACCTCCTGCCTTGACTATTTAAGTGAACTCTTGCTCGACCTTGCATCATCTGCTTTCCTATTTCATAACTACTTAGGCTATTCCACTCATCGTATCAATGGATTCTTTTTGAGCGATCTCATTTCCCCACTAATTTCTCTTGCAACTCATTTCTCACATGTGCCCATTAAAACCCACCTGATACTCCCACCAGCCATCAAAACCAGGGATAAATAATCTAATGGCCACCTGACCCAATAACCAGCATACCATTGGGACGTGGGGGCAGTGTGTGAACATGGAGAGATCATAAAAACTTCACATTGACAAAAATGAGGTCAGAACTGTACCTGGATTGTTGGACCTGAGACATAGCTCTTTAACCTTTTGTCCTAGTATACTGCTTCTGTAAACATTCAAAATTCATTGTAGTAGGCTATTGTTTCTTGTTAATTTACAATTGCATTGTTTTCTAGCAGTAACTATTTACCATTATCATGATAAATTAAATTTGTAATCTCTATAATTTAATCTCTTTAATTTTCCCCAACCATCTTCCACTCACTGACTGGAATTCTTCACTGAGATTATTACCTCTTGCTTCTCTTCTCACTTCCCAAGCGGCTATTCAGGTGTGCTGACTCGCCCTATATTGACAATTGCTGTCGGATCAACCAGTGTTTATGAGTTAACAAGAATTTCAAGCTGTGGCGTTTTACTACATCCTTCTCAATAGGGTGTGGTGGGGCTGTTGCAGAATTTGGATTCTAGAGTCTTAGACCAGTAACCTTTGGCAGCTGGGAAATTTAAAACAAATTATTTCAATATTTTTGAAGTAGGAAGCTCATATATTAGTAATCCTAACCATGGGACATATTTGGTGCACTATTGTCTTTTGAAAAAGGAAAAAAGAATTTCCCAAAGAAATATTTGTAGAGCTGGCAGTGTTAGTACTTGTGATTTTTTGGTTAACGCATTCTCCTGGAATATGAAATGCTTTCCCTGAGATCCCAAGAGGGAGATTTCTAGAATGCCTATGAGATTTTTTTTTAGAGCTGCTTGTGGTTGAGCCCATTGGGGGAACAGCTATTCTGGATTGGGTACTGTTTGATGAACTGGAATTGATTAGAGAGCTTAAGGGGTAAAGGAACTCTTAGGAGAAAGTGATTACATAATCGAATTCACCCTGAAATTTGAAGAGAAGCTAAAGTCAGATGTATCAGTATTATATTGGAGTAAAGGGAATTACAGAGGCATGTGAGAGGAGTTAGCCAGAATTGATTGGAAAAGAACACTGGCAGGGATGACAATAGAGCAATAATGGATGGAATTTCTGTGAGCAATTTGGAAGGCACAGGATATATACATCCCAAAGAGGAAGAAGTATTCTAAAGGCAAGATGACACAACCATGGCTAACAAGATCAGTCAAAGCCAACATAAAAAGCCAAAGAGAGGACATATAATAGAGCAAAAAGAAGCGGGAAGTTAGAGGATTGGGAAGGTTTTAAAAATCTGAACGAGATGGCAACTAAAAATGTCATTAAGAAGAAAAAGATAGAATACAAAAGTAAGCCAGCCAATAACATCTGAGGATACCAAAAGTTTCTTCAGATACATAAAGTGTAAAAGAGGGGTGAGCATGGATTTCGAATCACTGGAAAATGATGCTGGAGGGGTAGTAATGGGGGACAAGGAAATGCAGATGAACTGAATAAGTATTTTGCATCAGTCTTCGCTGTGGGAGATGCTAACAGTATGCTGGAAATTCAAGAGTGTCACAGTGCAGAAGTGTATGAAGTTGCCATTACTAGGGAGAAGGTTCTTGGGAAGCTGGAAGGTCTGAAGGTAGATAAGTCCCCTGGACCAGATGGTGTACGCTGCAGGGTTCTGAAAGAGATGGCTGAAGAGATTGTGGAGGAATTAGTAATGTTCTTTCAAGACTGAATAAAAGGGTAGTCTATTTTCTAAATGCAGAAAAAAATCAAAAATATGAGGATGCAAAGGGGCTTGGGAGTCCTTGTGCAGGTTTCCCTAAAGGTTAGCTTGCAGGCTGAGTTGGCAGTGAGGAAGGCAAATGCGATGTTAGCATTTTTTTCAAGAGGACTAGAATATAAAAGCAAGGATATAATGTTGATACTTTATAAAGCACTAGTGAGGCCTCACAGATTATTGTGAGCAGTGTTGGACGTTTTATCTTAGAAAGGATGTGCTGAAACTGGAGAAGATTCAAAGGTGGTTCACAAAAATGATTCCAGGATTGAATGGCTTGTCATATGAAGAGCATTTGATGACTCTGGACCTGTATTCACTGGAATTCAGAAGAACGAGGGGTGACCTAATTGAAATCTATTGAATGTTGAAAGGCCTTGATAGAGTGGAAGTGGAGAGGATGTTTCCTGTGGTGGGAGAGTCTAGGCCCAGAGGGGACAGCCTCAGAATAGAGGGGCATCCTTTTAGAATGGAGATAAGAAGGAATTTCTTTAGGCAGAGAGTGGTGAATCTGTAGATTTTGTAGAGTTTTTTTGAACAGGCCACATAAAAGATAGATACAAAAATCCTTTTGATCTGATCATTTCTAGGGCCTCAGTGCTTGAATGTTACTTCCTGTTATTATTTTCTGCCATGCAAAGACTGAAATATTTTACCTGCATGTAAATGGATCTTTTATATTTCTACTTTATTACTCCATTTTCAATAAATAGCTCACTAGATTTACTATTATTTATGATTTAAGTATCATTCTCTTTGAATAAAATAGAATGTTATGTAGAGCTGGCTATGCTGGCTCCTTTGCTAACAAATTATACAAGCTATGGGGGAGATTTTTGGTTAATAGACTAAAGCTATTATTTTCAGCATATGTTGCCTATGTAGTACATTACAAAAAATAAGATAAAAGTATAGAGCTGCTATTCAATAGTTACATGAAAAATCTTTGGAAACTGGCAATTTTTGAAGTGGATTTGAATTGTGACTTGCGTACTTTGATTTTCAAATGCTGGAACAAACAACTGAATTGAAAGCCTCCTGGTTTTAACAGTTTCCTTTTTATGAAATAAAACCTAATTAAGTAGAGCTGATTGATTTTGATGTTTTTTTTTAAAGAAGGGTTCTTTGGGAAACAGGCACAGTTTAACAATATTATCTTTATAATATAGATAGCAAGTAATCTAATAACAATTCTAGATCACATAATCCATTGACTGCACTTTTCCAAACTCTGCTAAGATGGTGCAAAGCACGGTGCAATTTTTAGCAGTAATTTATAGTATTAAAATACAATTTAATTTGAATCCTATCACTCCCTATGTTTCAATCAGAAGGTAATATTTGAAACATAGAAAATTATTACACGAAAACGTGATTTTTCACTTTTTTGTGATTTTTTTTCTATAATAAAGGAGAGTGTATCCTAGTGCCTGAATAATATTTTGGGTGCCAAAATGATGCCTTTTTGGTATGATTTCCCTTTACATCTGCCACTTCCCACACCAAAATCTGTTATGAAATATGTTGCTATTGAGGAATACATTGTGCAAAACCCAGACACATTTTTACAAGGAGGACTAGTTGTCTCTGCCCTCCTTGATATATCTTATCAGATTCTCAAAAGTAGAAGACAATTTGGCCCAAATTATCTGTGGTGTTTATCAAGCCCCCTGCTGCTATAATTCATGTAATACCATGAGCACAATCTATTTTCTTGTAATATGCAGTTTACCAAAAAAAATCATTAAATCACCTCAATAACCTCATCACATGAAATGAAGTTTTACATTCTAGTTTCTCTTGAATGAATTATTTTATTCATGAATTGTGTTCAAAGTGACTCATGATTGGAGATACAGGTTATTCAAAATAGATGTTTGGTGCTGTGTAACTAAAGGACAATGAACAGTAAAATGAATTGCAGTCTTAAAAATAAAACTCCAGATTATTTTTAAGGTGAAGTGTTAATTAGAATTGACTTATTATTGTCACATATACTGACATACAGTGAAAAGTCTTTCTTGCATACTGTTGGTATAGATTACACAGAGCACTGAGGTAACAGAAGGTAAACCAAATAAAATGCAGAATAAAGTGTAACAGCTATGGAGAAAGTGCAGTGCAGGTAAACACTAAGGTGCAAGATCATAACGAGGTAGATTGTAAGGTCAACGGTCCACTTTATTGTACTAAGAAATGATTTAATATTCTTGCAACAGTATGGTAGAAGCTGTCCTTGGCCTTGGTGATATCTGCTTTATTTTCTAAATGGAGAGAAAATTCAAGAATCTGAGGTGCAAAGGGACTTGGGAGTCCTTGTATAGGATTCCCTAAAGGTTAATTTGTAGGTTGAGTCATTGGTAAATGCATTGTTATCATTCATTTCAAGAGGATTAGAATATAAAAATGAGGATGTAATGCTGAGGCTTTAAAAAGCACTGGTGAAGCCTGTTATGTACCCCTAGGGTTCATATTTTCTGTGGACTGTCACTTTAAAATGTCGGGAGAATGAGATTGACTTTTGGACACTTTGAGCTGCTCCAGAGAGAGAGGAGTTTTATATATACACACACACACATACACACACACACATGCATGCAGTCTGACACACAATCACTCACAAACACATACGCACACACAGATGCACAGATATATACATGCACACATATGCAAACACATACACACTAACAGGACCAGCTCATGTTATGGTTTCTCTGTAGCGTGTTTACTTTTTACAAGGACAGTTACAGACACAGAGAAAGGCATGCTCAGAGTCAAGATGGATTCAGTCAATGGAAGACACCAGTGAGTCGGTTGCTGGTTTAAACTTCCAGTAGCCCAGAAGGGGTGAGTGGCGATCGATCCTGAGTATTGATAAGTGACTCTCACAAGTTTTCTGCAACTAGAACACATCTGCAGGAAGAGAAGGGAGGAGGGATAAGTTTGAAACAGAAGAAACTTGGTGACAAAGAGATCACTGGACTCTCTCTCTAAGTAGCCCGTGAGGGTGAGTTTGTTTCCATTCGACTATGAAAGTGTGATTGTCACGTAGTTAATCCACAGGAGTGGGTTCTCTGGTGAGGGGAAAACCTTTGTGAATACCACGTGTGTGTTTACCCTTTGTCTGGGTGTGGTAGTTCACTGAAGAAAGGCACCCCGTTGCAAATCACTGTTGGCGTTATTTCGTATGTCATGGAACTGGATAAGTGGCTATCACGTTGTGTGTTTGGGGTAACCTTGTGGAATCTACCGGTGTGTCAACCCTTGTCTGGGTGGTGGTTCCCTTGAAGAGGGTCCCCTTTGTGATAAACTACTGTTGGTGATAATCCATACGTGGATTCTGTTGGAGTATCCTGTGGCCACCACTTTGAGATGTTCCGTAGCTGAATTCGGGTGTGGTACCACTTGTTTTGAAAGGATATTCCTTGAAGATCACTGTCGGTGATATTTCGTGTGGGGAGTTGAACAACTTCAGAGATAAAACCTACTACTATTGTTATTTTGTATTGCTGTCGTGGAATCTGTGGAATATCGACGTAATTGCTATCTCACAACTTTCGCCTTTGGATTACAAACATCTCGCATTAATTAACCTGTGCATCTGAACTGAACTTTTTTTTCTTACATCCCATTGTAAGACTGTATCCATTACTACCTAAGCTTGAAGAAGTTTAGGTTTTGTATTTACACCTATATATATGCATAATCTTTGCTAACCTGTTCGATTTATCGAGTTATATATTACTGTATTACGTTTTTTTTGCATGTGCCTGCGTGCGTGCGAGTCTGTGCGTGTGTCTGCGCGTGTGTCCGTGATAATGTCTTTTTCATGGCTTTTTACAAGGTGCAGAGCGAGCGAGCGCGAGAGAGCGAGAGAGACTGTGTGGTGCACCACTCCTCACACAGACATTTTGGCAGTATTTTTCCCTTTATTTTTATGAGGTTGAGTTACGATCTCGACACTCAACCCGGCACGGATGGTAAGCGTACTCGGGAGCGGGCCCGACTGGTTTCGAACCTGGGAACCGCTGCTCCCGGGTCCGACGCCGATGCCAATGTGCCACCAGTTGGTCCCATATATATTACTGTATTACGTAGTTACTAATAAAATAAAATTAGTTAACAGCAAAACCAGACTTCAGGTGTGTTCCATTTCTGCTGGTTCTTTAATCCGTTACGGGGTACGTAACAAGCCTCACTTGGGGTATTGTGAGCAGGTTTGAGTCCCTTATCTAAGAAAGTATGTGCTGACATTGGACAGGATGCAAAGGAAGTTCATGAAAAAAATTCCGGGAATGAAAGGCTTATCATATGAGGAGTGTTTGATGGCTCTGGGCCTGTACCCTGTACTCTCACTGAAACCTATTGAATGTTGAAACACCTAGATAGAGTGAATGTGGAGAGGGTGCTTCCTGTAGTGGGTGAGTCTGGGACCAAAGGACACAATCTCAAAATACAGGGACGTCCATTTAGAACAGAGATGAGGAGAAATTTCTTTAACCAATGGGTTGTGAATCTATGGAATTTGTTGCCAATGGTCATCTGTGGAGGCCAGGTCATTGAGTGTACTTAAGGCGGAGGTTGATAGATTCTTGATTACTTAGGGAGTGGAAGGTTACAGGGAGAAGGCAGCAGAATGGGGTTGAGAGGATCAGCCATGATTCATTTGATGGGCCAAATGGCCTAGTTCTCCTCCCATGTCTTATGCTTTAAAGCCTTTGTATCTTCTGCCCAATGGAAAGGAGGAAAAGTGAGAATGTCCAGGGTGGATGTTTTTTAAATCTATTGACCGATTTACTGAGAAAACAATAAGTGTAACAGAATTCATATTGAGGGGAGGCTGGTTTCCGTGATGTGCTGAGCTGTGTTGATAACTCTCTGCTGTTTCTTGCAGTCACACGCAGAGCAGTTGCCACACCAAGCCGTTATGCAGATAGGATGTTTTCTCTGATAAATTGACAAAAATTGGGAAAGGTCAACAGGGGCATGTATCCTGAGGAAGTAGAGGCGTTGATGAGCTTTCTTGGACGAGGAGAGGCTATTGTTGATGTTCAAAACTAGGAACTTTAAGTTTGTAACCCTCTCAACCTCAACAGGAATGTGTGCCATCCACCATTCTTGAAGTTAGTGACCAGCTCAATTTGTTTGCTGACGTTGAGGGGAAGGTTGTTGTCATGACATCATGTCACCAGACTCCTTATCTCCTTCCTTTACTCTGACTCATCATTATTTGAGGTACGGCCAACAACCGGTGAAACTGGAAATTTGAAATGAAAATAGAGAATGACCTTTGCGTTTTCTGTTTTCTCTCTGTAGCTTATGGTGTTTTATAACTACCATCATGATATTCCAAATAAACATCACCTATAGAATAGATCAGACAAAGCAAAATAACCAAGTGCAGAATTTACCATTGTGACATTCCACATAATACTTCATGACTCAGATTCAATTAAAGGCAGAGGAGTCCAAGCTAGAGAGCCCAGGTTTGATGTGAGGGGGGAAAAATTTAAAGGAAACGTGAAGAGTAAGTTTTTGGCTATCTGGAACAAACTGTCAGAGGAGATGGCAGTGGTGGATATAATTAATATGTTTAAAAGGCATTCTGACAGTTTCCATCCAGGGGGGTCAGTGTGGACATAGAAACCATAGAAACTACAGCACAGAAACAGGCCTTTTGGCCCTTCTTGGCTGTGCCGAACCATTTTCTGCCTAGTCCCACTGACCTGCACACGGACCATATCCCTCCATACACCTCCCATCCATGTATCTGTCCAATTTATTCTTAAATGTTAAAAAAGAACCCGCATTTACCACTTCGTCTGGCAGCTCATTCCATACTCCCACCACTCTCTGTGTGAAGAAGCCCCCCCTAATGTTCCCTTTAAACATTTCCCCCCTCACCCTTAACCCATGTCCTCTGGTTTTCTTCTCCCCTTGCCTCAGTGGAAAAAGCCTGCTTGCATTCACTCTATCTATACTCATCATAATTTTATATACCTCTATCAAATCTCCCCTCATTCTTCTATGCTCCAGGGAATAAAGTCCTAACCTATTCAAGTTTTCTCTGTAACTGAGTTTCTCAAGTCCCGGCAACATCCTTGTAAACCTTCTCTGCATCCTTTCAACCTTATTTATATCCTTCCTGTAATTTGGTGACCAAAACTGAACACAATACTCCAGATTCGGCCTCACCAATGCCTTATACAACCTCATCATAACATTCCAGCTCTTATACTCAATACTTTGATTAATAAAGGCACATGTACCAAAAGCTCTCTTTACGACCCTATCTACCTGTGACGCCACTTTTGGGGAATTTTGTATCTGTATTCCCAGATCCCCCTGTTCCACTGCACTCCTCAGTGCCTTACCATTAACCCTGTATGTTCTACCTTGGTTTGTCCTTCCAACGTGCAATACCTCACACTTGTCTGTATTAAACTCCCATCTGCCATTTTTCAGCCCATTTTTCCAGCTGGTCCAAGTCCCTCTGCAGGCTCTGAAAACCTTCCTCACTGTCTACTACACCTCCAATCTTTGTATCATCAGCAAATTTGCTGATCCAATTTATCACATTATCATCCAGATCATTGATATAGATGACAAATAACAATGGACCCAGCACTGATCCCTGTGGCACACCACTAGTCACAGGCCTGCACTCGGAGAAGCAATTCTCTACTACCACTCTTTGGCTTCTTCCATTGAGCCAATGTCTAATCCAATTTACCACCTCTCCATGTGTACCTAGCGACTGAATTTTCCTAACTAACCTCCCATGCGGGACCTTGTCAAAGGCCTTACTGAAGGCCATGTAGACAATATCCACTGCCTTCCCTTCATCCACTTTCCTGGTAACCTCCTCGAAAAACTCCAATAGATTGGTCAAACATGACCCTACCATGCACAAAGCAATGTTGACTCTCCCTAATAAGTCCCTGTCTATCCAAATGCTTGTAGATTCTGTCTCTTAGTACTCCCTCCAATAACTTACCTACTACCGACATTAAACTTACTGGCCTGTAATTTCCCGGATTACTTTTCGATCCTTTTTTAAACAACGGAACAACATGAGCCACTCTCCAATCCTCCGGCACCTCACCGGTAGACAGTGACATTTTAAATATTTCTGCCAGGGCCCCTGCAATTTCAACACTAGTCTCCTTCAAGGTCCGAGGGAACACCCTGTCAGGTCCTGGGGATTTATCCACTTTAATTTTCCTCAAGACAGCAAGGACCTCCTCCTTTTCGATCTGTACGGTTTCCATGATCTCACTACTTGTTTCCCTTAATTCCATAGACTTCATGCCAGTTTCCTTAGTAAATACAGACGCAAAAAACCTATTTAAGATCTCCCACATTTCCTTTGGTTCCGCACATAGCCGACCACTCTGATCTTCAAGAGGACCAATTTTATCCCTTACAATCCTTTTGCTCTTAATATACCTGTACAAGCTCTTTGGATTATCCTTCACTTTGACTGCCAAGGCAACCTTATGTCTTCTTTTAGCCCTCCTGATTTTTTTCTTAAGTATTTTCTTGCACTTCTTATACTCCTCAAGCATCTTATTTACTCCCTGCTTCCTATACATGTCATACAACTCCCTCTTCTTCTTTATCAGAGTTGCAATATCCCTTGAGAACCAAGGTTCCTTATTCCTATTCACTTTGCCTTTAATCCTGACAGGAACATACAAATTCTGCACACTCAAGATTTTTCCTTTGAAGGCTTCCCACCTACCGATCACATCTTTGCCAGAGAACAACCTGTCCCAATCCAGGCTTTTTAGATCCTTTCTCATTTCTTCAAATTTGGCCTTCTTCCAGTTTAGAACCTCAACCCTAGGACCAGATCTATCCTTGTCCATGATCAAGTTGAAACTAATGGTGTTATGATCACTGGAACCAAAGTGCTCCCCTACACAGACTTCCGTCACTTGTCCTAACTTGTTTCCTAACAGGAGATCCAATATTGCATCCCCTCTAGTTGGTCCCTGTATATATTGATTTAGAAAACTTTCCTGAACACAGTTTACAAACTCTAAACCATCTAGACCCCTAACAGTATGGGAGTCCCAATCAATATATGGAAAATTAAAATCTCCTGCCACCACAACTTTATGTTTCCTGCAGTTGCCTGCTATCTCTCTGCAGATTTGCTCTTCTAATTGTCGTTGACTATTGGGTGGTCTGTAATACTATCCCAGTAATGTGGCCATACCTTTCCTGTTTCTCAGCTCCACCCATAAGGACTCAGTAGACAAGCCCTCTAATCTGTCCTGCCTGAGCACTGCTGTAATATTTTCCCTAACAAGCAATGCTACTCCCCCACCTTTCATTCCTCTGCCTCGATCACATCTGAAATATCGGAACCCTGGAATATTAAGCTGCCAGTCCTGCCCCTCCTGTAGCCAAGTTTCACTAATTGCTATAACGTGGAGGATTACAAATACCTGGGGATATGAATTGACAATAAACTGGACTGGTCAAAGAACACTGAGGCTGTTTACAAGAAGGGTCAGAGCCGTCTCTATTTCCTGAGGAGACTGAGGTCCTTTAACATCTGTCGGACGATGCTGAGGATGTTCTACGAGTCTGTGGTGGCCAGTGCTATCATGTTTGTTGTTGTGAGCTGGGGCAGCAGGCTGAGGGTAGCAGACACCAACAGAATCAACAACCTCATTCGTAAGGCCAGGGATGTTGTGGGGATGGAACTGGATTCTCTCATGGTGGTGTCTGAAAAGAGGATGCTGTCTAAGTTGCATGCCATCTTGGACAATGTCTCCCATCCACTACATAATGTACTGGTTGTGCACAGGAGTACACTCAGCCAGAGACTCATTCCACCGAGATGCAACACAGAGCATCATAGGAAGTCATTCCTGCCTGTGGCCATCAAACTTTACAACTCCTCCCTTGGAGGGTCAGACACCCTGAGCCAATAGGCTGGTCCTGGACTTATTTCATAATTTACTGGCATAATTTACATAATACTATTTAATTATTTATGGTTTTATATTGCTATATTTATACTCTATTCTTGGTGCAACTGTAATGAAAACCAATTTCCCTCAGGATCAATAAAGTATGACTATGACTATGACTACCTAGATTGGAAAGGCATGGAGGGATATGGGTGTAATTCAGGCAAATGGGATAAGTTTAGATGGGTGTTCGGGTTAGCATTGGCAAGGTGGGCCGAGTGGGCTTATTGTGTTACCTGATTCTATGTTTCTGCTTTGTGGGATGGGTCATGTTTGAAATTCCTTATAATGTTCTTTTGAAATTTAAAATCAGGCTACATTAAATTTAATATTGATTGAGCCTATTGTTTACATCCTTATAAGACAGTCACAAGAATCAAGTTAATTGCTCTATTTTTGAATTCAAAAGGTTATATTTTAAGTAATCTCTTTTGGATAGACAACTATTATAATTGTGTTGTTTTTGTGGTTATTTAGATCATAGTTTTCAGAATCAGAATCAGAATCCATTATTATCGCCAAGTGTGTGGACGCATACCGGGAATTTGATGCCGGTTTCCCTGAGCTCTCGCTGTACAGAATCAAAAAGCAAACAAAACAATAGTGCAAATAATTGTGAACTATATACAATGAGGTATACCTGTGTAGGTACAGGTGGACTTGGTTTATAATAGACTAAAATTCAAGTGTTCATAAGACTGATGGCATACGGAAAGAAACTGTTCTTGTACCTATTTTTTCTGGCATACAGTTATCTAAAGCGCCTACCAGAAAGAAGGATTTGGAACAGGTGATGTTCACGGTGTGATGGGTCTACAATGATGCTGCTTGCTTGCTTCCTGACTCTAGATGCATATAAGTCCTGGATCGAGGGCAGCTTCACACCAATAATCCTTTCTGCAGCCCTGATGGTTCTTTGAAGTCTGTTCTTGTCTTGGACCACTGATGATTCACTGCCTTTTAATTTGATGATGCCATTGGAATGTCTGACATTTCAAATACCATTTTTTTGATCTAGTTGGTTCTTATTTCAAAATGCTCTTATTTTACATGTTTTAAACATTACCAACAAGAAAACTCAGGTGATTATCACAGTCATTGTGTCTATTTTTTGGACACTGTAACTGAATGTGTTTTGAAAAAAGATTACCAGGTCATGAATTGCAATAAAAATTGTTCAAGAGTCATAGAGTTATATTGCATAGAGAAGGGCCCTTCAGCCAAACTCGTACATGGTGAAGATCTCTACCCAACTTACATCAAACAATGAAACTTTACAAAGTCCTGACAAAAATATTAAAAACCAGAGAAAATCTGCAGATGCTGGAAATCCAAGCAAAATACACAAAATGCTGGAGGAACTCAGCAGGCCAGGCAGCATCTATGGAAAAGACACTGTCTTGATGAAGGGTCTTGGCCTGAAACGTCGATTATAATTTTTTTCCATAGATGCTGCCTGGCCCGCTGAGTTCTTCCAGCATTTTGTCTGTCAAAAATATTCATCGTTTTGGGCATATTTAGAGGTCAGTTAAGAAAATGGCTCTTACCGTTTGAAGATTCTTGTTCAGGCAAATCAGGTACTCCTTAATGATTACATGTGAATGAAAGAAAGGCTTTCATTTATAAACCATTTTTATCATCTCACAATGTAATAAAATGCTTTGCCATCAGTACTGTGTTATAGTGTACAAAGCACCAAAATTAGGCAGTTTGTGCACAGAATGGTCCCCTCAAAGGTAGTTTGAGGTATATTGGGCGTGCATTGTTTTGATGGTGTTATGGAATTTCTATGTATCATCCTCTAAGGAGAATCTGGTTTGCTGCCTCATTTGAAAGATGGCTCTTCTGGCACTAGCTGTTGCTTAGTATTGCACTGAAGTGCCATTCTGGATGATCTAAGCTATCTCCTCGAGTGGAACTTAAACCGGACCTTTTGACTCAGATGAGCTTGTTGTCCTGTGGATCACAAGCTTCATTTGAAAATGTCAAATTGCCAGACAATCTGTCTCCGAATAGTTTTTCTTTTAAAGTAGTTTTGATAACAGCCATTATAAAGTGAATTTGACATGGTCAGTTTATGCTAATATTGAGATTTTTGACCACTGCTAAATAAAAAGATAAATTCCTATGTCAATCAAAATTCCAGGTGACAGCTATAAGTAACTTGAGATGAATTTGCAGTGCCCTACAAAAGTCTTAGATGTGTGTGTGTGTATGTGTATATATACAGTCAGCCCTCCTTATCCACGAGTTCTGCATGCGCGAATTCAACCAATCGCGAATTGAGAAAACCCGGAAGTGCTCTTCCGGCACTTGTTGTTTGAATATGTACAGACTTTTTTTTTCTTGTCATTATTCCCTAAACAATGCAGTATAACAAGTACTTTACATAACATTTACATTGTACTAGGTATTATAAGTAATCTAGAGATGATTTAAAGTATACGGGAGGATGTGCGTAGGTTATCGTGGATCAGGATCGAAATAAAACTGGAAGTTCTCTTACTAAGTAAGTCAGAACAGGTACGTCCAGTATTATTTGACGTCAGTTAAACGTTTGTCTTAGTATATAGTATATATTTTACCTTTCTATGCATATAAAACACTTAAGAAATGTAGGTTTCAGCGCTGGGCTCGGGAACGGAAATTCCTGAGTTCGATCCAGATTTCATTCCCGAGCTCGCTCTTCATCCGTGCCAGGTTGATGTGGAAGATCAAAAACCCAAAACCCCAAAACCCAATAATTAAACTACTGCGTTGCTTAGTAATAATTGTAGCTTTCATCCGGGCAGGGCTTTTCTCACTTTATCCTTCAAAATTGTTCCGATCGTTGACCGACTGTAGCCTAACGCTTTTCCAGTGACCGATGGTGTTTCACCTCTTTCCGATTGCTTTATTATTTCCACTTTATTTTAAATCGCAATCATGATTATTGTCCTAATGTCCACCGCACTGAGACAGGTTAAATAAGGTCCAGGGTTCCACTGGGTCCTAAGGTCCACCGCATTGAGACAGGTTGGAAACACATCCATGTTTTTTTGGTATCCGCGATTGGTCCCGGTCCCGGAACCAATCCCTCGCGGATAAGGAGGGCCAACTGTGTATGTGTGTGTGTGTGTTTATAGTTACGAACCTGTGGGTTCGTAACAACTATCGTGCACAGGACTGAGTAAAGATATAGTGGCGCCTTTTTATTTTATATTTTGGTTCTCTGCTAACCCCATATTTCAAGTAAACATAAAATCTTAAACATTATAAATTTTAATTGTTTAACCGCATACTGTGTACGGCTTGTTATTACGGGGTACTGATTTGAAAGAGGGGACACATCACACAGCATCCACCCAAGCAAGAGTGCTAGGCTTGGCTGGGAAATGGGGGGGGGGGGAATTCTGTTACTTACTGTAACCTTTAGAAATAAACCAGCAGCAAGAGATTTTACACTGAGTTGGCTTTTAATGTTAAAACCACTATCTTTATTAGTATCTACTTATAATATCTTAACCAAGAATAACGAATGTTAACAATGCTATGTGTATATATGTGTGTAATATAGCTCCCAAGCTAAGTTAAGCTTGGGGAAACAAAGCATAGAGTCTTGAGATTGTAAAGTAGGAAAGTTCAGTTCATCCATGGAATAAATGATAGGAGTAAGATGTTTGTAATCCAGAGTGAAATGTAGAGAAAAGGTGATTACGTCGAATTCCACAGGTAAATGAAAGTATTCCACAGATTCCACGTTGGTAAAACGAGATAACAGTCGCTGTAGATCTTGTCCGTCATGTCGTTCCAAATCCACATTTGAATTATCACTGAAAGTGATCTGTCACAGGGATATTGTCTTCAAGGGTTGCCACACGACATAGGCAGGCAAGGGTTAACACATAAGTGGTCTCCACAAGATATCCCAATCAAAATCCACTCCTTTGGATTATACGAAGTGACAGACACCCGTTCGTAGTGAACTGTGTGCAGATATTTAACCCACCCATGTGTGGGCATAAGAGAGTTACGAACCATCACAGCGACCAGATGAATTTTCAGCAGCCGGTCGTTCTCGTGTTTTCTTTCTTTCTTTCTCTCTCTGTCTGTCTGTCTGTCTGTCTGTCTGTCTGTCTGTCTGTCTGTCTGTCTCTCTCTCTCTCTCTCTCTCTCTCTCTCTCTCTCTCTTCATCCTCCTCCCTCTCCCTCTCCCTCCTTGTTTTTTAAAGTTAAACAAGCTACAAGTCAGTCAGTGAACGACATCATAGTCCCGCCTCATTTAGGCGCTCTTAAAATAACAGTCCACAGTAAACGAAACCTGTAACATATATATAGCGCTTAAGACTTTTGCACAGTACTGTATTTGTCAAAGTGGAGTGGTGAGCAAGTTTGTAAATCTAGCAGGAGTAAAGGATGTTGGGAATTCGGAAGGTGAAGTGTGGTAGGAGGAGTGTGGGGCAGGTGGCAGAGAAGGGGTGCCAGAGGCAGGAGTGACACAGATGCAGGCACAGCTAGCCCTGAGACACGAGGTAAGGTCATTTAATTCCAAGCAATTGGTTTATTGATCATTATAGATTTATAGAATGTCTCTCTGGTGCTTCCCATTCCCCCGCCTACCCCCTTCCCACTCTTAGTCCTCAATAGAGACCCATATTAGAATCAGATTTATCATCACTCACATGTGTCATGAAATTTGGCGAAAGGCTTTCGTAAAGTTGTTTTACAGAATGTACTGATCCATGTAAAGATGTACCAACACCATAAATGCAAGAGATTCTGCAGATGCTGCAAGTCCCGAGTAGCACATACAAAGTGTGTAGGAGCTCAGCAGGTGAAGCAGCATCTATGGAGAGGAATAAAGTGACAATGTTTTGTGCTGAGACTCTTCATCAGGACTTTCATCACCTGAGTCAAAGATCGACCAAAGGCAGTACCGAGCATTTGAAGAAAATGATCTGCAAGACTTAATAGATGTACAAATATCCTCTGAGTATACACAGATACAGCCTTCAGGAAATTGTTAAATCAATCAGAATAGGGGTGTTAACTGACTTTTAACTTTCTCTCACTCTGGAGTATTGAATGAAATTGTTTGATGACTAGTTCCATACCTAGTGGTGACCTAATCAGCAGTTTTTCAAAGCTAGTAACTTGCTGGTGAAAAATGATTTAGTAGTAGTTTAAAGTCTGGTGCAGTGTCTGAGATAACAATATTTTTGTTTTAAAGTTGTTATAATGTACATTGGATTGTAGGTCATCAATGTGAATGTTTATTTTGGTATTAAATAGAATTATTACTGGAAATTGTAGACTTAAAGAAGGCAGTGTTTCCTGAACATGAAAAGTAACAACATAGTACTCTGTGCTATAAAATAACACCTGTCTTTTATTAGGGACTAAGCAAAAAGTTGAATTATTTTTATTTGTGATTCATTAATGTTAATTAATGCTTCTGTCTCATATGCTTGTTTCTTAAAGAGCTGATGAGCTTCACTTCAAATTTAGATTTGTTATTTCTCTAACCAGTGAACCTCAAGAGAAATTATTTTTAAGAGCTGTTTGAAGGAAACTAATCTATCTTTTTTAATTGCATTATATAACAGCATTACAGAGCAGAGATTCCATAATATTTTTTATTTCTTATCCTTTAATGACATTTATTTTATAAAGGCATAGAATCAGAAGGTTGTTAAAACTCCTCCATCTTGTTCCATTATTCAGTTGGGTCACGGCTGATGTACCTTGAGATCATTTATGCACCTTTGATCTGTGTCCCTTGATACCAATACTTAACAATTAATTGTGATGAAGGTATTGAAATGGTCAAAAATACAACAACTCTGATGCTTGTGTCCTTTTTAAAAGGAGCTTTAACTGAGAATAAATGATGACTTTCACTGTGTACAGTGTTGAACAAAGTGAGTCATGGAACTCTTCTTGCCTAATTGCTCCCTGCAAGTTACTGATGCTTCATATAGTCTAGTGCTGGGAATTGTGAGATTTTGTATGATTGAGGACCATTATATTTCAGTTTGTCATTTAGAACCTTTTTATTTTCTTTGGTGCTGTGCTAATACGTCAGCTTTGGCAGTGAATTTGTACCTTGATACCTTATTACCTAGTTTAATTGTCTTTTTGGTACATTATTCATCTTTCAGTTAAATTGTATATTTTTCTCAATCATTGTATTTAGAGGATGCCTGCGTATGTTTAGTACATATTATAATATTTTGCAAAAATTGCTATTCTTTAGCAACTTCTGATTTGCGTTTTGCTGGAGAATTCATTTGGGATCACTTGGATTTGGTGAGAACTTTGGTTGACTTCTCCTGTTCCCTAACCCCCAGGCACACTGAAGCCTTGCTCTGAGATGAATTTATTCTACATAGAACCATTTTTTTCTCTTGAAAATGATGGTTCAGCACCACTGAGATAAACTCACCTATTGAAATGCGGGAGGGGTCTGCACTCACTGCAGAAAATCACATGGACATAAATAACAAAGTAAAACTACAGTGGAAAGGCAGCTGTAGTTTTACTAATTGCAGTTGATACTGAAAAATGCAAATTATATATTGTTGCATTTATCCAAATATATATATTTTCTGAGTGTGATAAATAATAATCTTCAAGGAGCAATAAAATTAGTAAGATTATCAGCTTTTTTTCTTCTTTCACCTGAAAAACAACTTGCTTTGCTTTTTGGATAAACTGGTAAATCAATGAATGATGTTTGTTCTTTTTATAGTAAACTGATATAATTCAAAATACCAATATATTTTAAAACTAAAAACCTCCCTCACAATAGGTTTAATTAGTCTGGACAAAAGACAGTAATCCAGCACAAATTTATTTGCATGTAGGAACTACAGGACAAATTATCTTGCTGCACACTTAATTATATGCAATATTAAATCTGCAAAGAACAACACAATTAGTAAGATCCATCAGATTTTCTCTTTCTTCTGTTTAGCTCTTGCACTTGTGTGCCCACCAGAGCAGTATTTCACACTTGCTAATTACTTAAATGAGCTACTTAATGTGTCATAGCAAAAAGGAAATAGAAAATATGAAGATTTTAAATATTGAGCACATTTCACAAGCTTGCAATGTGAAATGGCAAATTTTGAAAAATAGTTAATGAAATAAACTATCCTGTTATGAAATGGGTAAAGAAATGTAATTTGCAAGTAATGAAATATAAAACATTCAGCTATATGAAATTAAAAGCTTTTGCAGGATATATATATATATAGGGAGGACATTTCACCTGATTGAGGAGTTTAGAACTTGCAGCCACAATCTTAATATAAGGATAAACCTTAAGTCAGGGGTCCCCAACCTTTTTTTGCGGACCGGTTCAATATTGACAATATTCTTGCGGACTGGCCATCCGGGGTGTGGAGGGGTGGTGGTGTAGGGTTGCCAATGGACAAGAGTAGCAGTCAAATACGGGACACTTGTGTTTACCCCGAGAAAGGCTACCATGACCATGAAGCCTTGCATGTGTGTACAGGCCGATTTTTTTTTCTACAAGTTGTTTTTGGCGATTCTGTTCAGTGAAACTACACTGTACATACATTATTTCTACTTTATATAGGTTATGTATTTATCATATCATTCCCGCTTTTACTATATGTTGGTGTTATTTAGGTTTTATTTGGTATGATTTGGTAGGTTATTTTTTGGGTCTGGGAATGCTCAAAATTTTTTCCCATATAAATTAATGGTAGTTGCTTCTTCGCTTTATGCCATTTCAGCACAAAAGGTTTCATAGGAACGCTCTACCTTAGCGGAGGAAATACGGGACAGGGGCGGTCCTGTATGGGACAAACTAATTTAGCCCAATATACGGGATGTCCCGGCTAATACGGGACAGTTGGCAACCCTGGGGAGGGGGGTGTTAATCACAATCGGAATATAGATGATCAGTCAACTATAAGTCACTTATAAGTGGCTAATACACTCAATTTTGTTTCTAAAAGGGTTTATCTAACGAATTTAATATTAAACACACAGCGCACATTTTCCTCACATGAATATAGGGATAAGTCAATTATAAGTCAATAGCATCATAACATTTTAAGTAACGTTTGGATATTAAACACAGCACATGTAGTAGTAGTAGTAGTAGTAGTCATACTTTACTGATCCCGGGGGAAATTGGTTTTCGTTACAGTTGCCCATAAATAATAAATAGTAATAGAACCATAAATAGTTAAATAGTAATATGTAAATTATGCCAGTAAATTATGAAATAAGTCCAGGACCAGCCTATTGTCTCAGGGTGTCTAACCCTCCAAGGAAGGAGTTGTAAAGTTTGATGGCCACAGGCAGGAATGACTTCCTATAACACTCTGTGCTACATCTTGGTGGAATGAGTCTCTGGCTGAATGTACTCCTGTGCCCACCCAGTACATTATGTAGTGGATGGGAGACATTGACCAAGATGGCATGCAACTTAGACAGCATCCTCTTTTCAGACACCACCGTGAGAGAGTCCAGTTCCATCCCCATGACATCACTGGCCTTACGAATATGTTTGTTGATTCTGTTGGTGTCTGCTACCCTCAGCCTGCTGCCCCAGCACACAACAGCAAACATGATTGCACTGGCCACTACAGACTCGTGGAACATCCTCAGCATCGTCTGGCAGATGTTAAAGGACCTCAGTCTCCTCAGGAAATAGAGACGGCTCTGACCCTTCTTGTAGACAGCCTCAGTGTTCTTTGACCAGTCCAGTTTATTGTCAGTTCGTATCCTCAGGTATTTTAATCCTCCACCATGTCCATCCTGACCCCCTGGATGGAAACAGGGGTCACCGGTACCTTAGCTCTCCTCAGGTCTACCACCAGCTCTTTAGTCTTTTTCACATTAAGCTGCAGATAATTCTGCTCATACCATGTGACAAAGTTTCCTACAGTAGCCCTGTACTCAACCTCATCTCCCTTGATGATGCATCCAACTATGGCAGAGTCATCCGAAAACTTCTGAAGATGACAAGACTCTGTGCAGTAGCTGAAGTCCGAGGTGTAAATGGTGAAGAGAAAGGGAGACAAGACAGTCCCCTGTGGAGCCCCAGTGCTGCTGATCACTCTGTCAGACACACAGTGTTGCAAGCACATGTACTGTGGTCTGCCAGTCAGGTAATCAAGAATTTTCCCTGTATGAACATATAAAATCATTGCAACACACCAATATCACTGAATCAGTGGGAGCCCTGGGCTTGTTTCCCTGCAACAAGGCAGTCCTATTGAGGGGTGATGGGAGGCAGCGATACTCGAAGGGGGTCCCTTATGTCCAGTCTATTCCGCAATTTAGTTTTCGTTGCATTCATTGCAGAGATATGTTGGAAATGGAAGCAACATTTTCAGTGCTTTTGTGGCTATCTCAGGATATTTAGCCTTGACTTTGATCCAGAATGCTGGCAGAGATGTTATATCAAACACACTTTTCAGCCCGCCATCATTTGCAAGCTCAAGGAGTTGATCTTCTTCCTGCGCTGATATGGATGACGCATGTGTAATGACCTCGCGTGTGTTCAAGTTCAACAGTGGGCATGACAGGGATTGAGGAAAGGTGCAGCTGACTCATTTCGGCAAAACATATCATTTCCTCGCGGCCCGGTAGCGCATGCTTTGCAGCCCGGTACCGGTCCACGGCCCGGTGGTTGGGGACCACTGCCTTGAGTAGTGAGTATGGATTTAGTCACCACACAATGCGAAGGATGTGGTAGCAAAATAGAATGTGGAAAAGATTCATCAGGAAGTTGCTGCAGTTATAAGGAGAGATTGGATAGGTGGAGTTTATTCTCAAGGGAATCAAGGAGGCTGATAGGTGAACTTAAAGTTCAGGAAATTATAGACCAGTGAGTCTTACTTCAGTGGTTGGTAAGTTGATGGAGAAGATCCTGAGAGGCAGGATTTATAAACGTTTAGAGAGACATAATATGGTTAGGAATAGTCAGTATGGCTTTGTCAAAGGCAGGTTGTGCCTTACGAGCCTGATTGAACTTTTTGAGAATGTGACTAAGCACATTGATGAAGGTGGAGCAGTAGCTGTAGTGTATATGGATTTCAGTAAGGCATTTGATAAGGTACCCCACGCAAGGCTTATTGAGAAAGTAAGGGGTATCAGAGGTTACAGTGGGACAACAATAGGATGCAGACTGGGCTAAGAAGTAGCAGATGGAGTTCAACCCAGATAAGTGTGAGGTGGTTCATTTGGTAGGTCAAATATGATGGCAGAACATAGTATTAATGGTAAGACTCTTGGCAGTGTGGCGGATTAGAGGGATCTTGGGGTCCGTGTCCATAGGACACTCAGAGATGCTGCGCAGGTTGACTGTGTGGTTAAGAAGTCATACAGTGTATTGGCCGTCATCAACCATGGGATTGAGTTTAAGAGCTGAGAGGTAATGTAGAGCTGACAGCTATATAGGACCCTGGTCAGACCACACTTGGAGTACTGTGCTCAGTTCTGGTCATCTCACTACAAGAAGAATGTGGGAAATATAGAAAGGGTGCAGAGGAAGATTAGGATGTTGTCTGTATTGGGGAGCATGCGTAATGAGAATAGGTTGAGTGAACTTGGCCTTTTCTTCTTGGAGCGATGGGGGATGAGAGTTGACTTGATAGAGGTGTATAAGATGATGAGAAGCATTGATTGTGTTTATAGTCAGAGGCTTTTTCCCAAAGCTGAAATGGCTAACACGAGAGGGCACATTATTAAGCTGCTTAGAAATAGGTACAGAGGAGATGTCAGGGGTGAGTTTTTTAATGCAGAGAGTGGTGAGTGCCTGGAATGGACTGCCGGCAACGGTGGTGGAGGCGGATACAATAGGATCTTTTAAGAAATTCCTGGATAGGTACTTGGAGCTTAGAAAAATAGAGGGCTATGGGTAACCCTACATCATTTCTAAAGTAACTACATGTTCGGCACAGCATTGTGGCCGAAGGGCCTGTATTGGGCTGTAGGGTTTCTATGTTAAGTTCTAAAAAAAAATTAGATCATAAGACATGGGAGCAGAATTAGGCTGTTTATCCCATCGAGTCTGGTCTAACAGCTGATCACGGCTGATCTATTTCCTTATCAACCCCAATCACATGCCTTCTCCCTGTAATCTTTTACACCGTGACAAATCAAGAACCAATCAAAATTCGCCTTAAATATACCCGATGACCTGGCCTCCACAGCCGCCTGTAGCAATGAATTCCACAGATTCACCACCCTTTGGTTAAAGAAATTCCTCCTCATCTCCATTCTAACTGGACATCCCTCTATTCTGAGGTTGTGCCCTCTAGTCTGAGACTCCCCCAGTACAGAAATCATCCACTCTATCTAGGCCTTCCAACATTCGATAGGTTTCAATGAGATTCCCCCCTTGTTCTTCTGAATTTCAGCACGTGAGGGCCCAGTGCCATCAAATGCTCTTCATATGATAAGCCTTTCATCCCTGAAATTATTCTTGGGAACCTTCTCTTAACCCTCTCCAATGTCGGCACATCCTTTCTTAAGTAAGGGCCCTAAAACTGCTCACAATACTCCAAGTGAAGCATCACCAGTGCCTTATAAAGCCTTTGTATTATATCCTTGCTTTTATACTGTAGTCCTCTTGAAATGAAAGCTAACATTCAATTTGTCTTCCTCACCACTCACACAACCTGCAAATTAACCTTTAGGGAATCCTCCACAAAACTCCCTGGTCCCTTTGCACCTCGTACTTTAGAATTTTCTCCCCATTTAGCAAATAGTCTATGCTCTATTCCAAGTGCATGACCATACACTTCCTGACACTGTATTCCATTTGCCACTTCTCCTAATCTGTCTAAATCCTTGTACAGTCACTCTGCTTCTTCAGTGCTACCTGAGCTGCCACCTATGTTCATAGTTTCTGCTAACTTGGCCACAAAGCCATCAATTCCGTTACCCAAATCATTGACATGTAATGTAAAGGAAGCGGTCCCAATTTTGACCCCAGTGGAAGACCACTAGTTACCGACAGCCAATCAGAAAAATCTCCCTTTATTCCCAATCTTTGCCTCCTGCCAATCAGCCAATGCTCTATCCATGTTAGTATCCTTCCTGTAACACCGTGGGCTGTTATCTTATGAAGCAGCCTCATGTACAGCATCTTTTCATAGGTCTTCTGAAAATCCAAATGCACAATATTTACTGATTCTCCTTTGTCTGTCTTGCATATACGCATGCCATTTGTCCACCATTTCCTTGTCCCCCATTTCTACTTCTCCAGCGCCATTTTCCAGTGGTCCAATATCTACTCTCGCCTCTCTTTTTATATACCTGAAAAAGTAGTTTGGTATCCTTTTCGATATTGTTGGCTCGCTTACCTTCATGTTTCATCTATTTTACCCCACCCCATGGGTTTTTTGAGTTGCCTTCTCTTAAAGTTTTCTTTATGTTGGCTTTAACTTCCCTTGTCAGCCATGGTTGGGTCACCCTGCCTTTAGGGTACAAAAACTTCTGTAATGCCCTGGTTCACATCTTTACTGTTACTGTAGGTATTTCATTTAGCAGCTCTGTAAGAGCTGTTTGTTCTGCTTCCAGCCTGCTTTGGTTATTGTTGAAGATGAGGGATGATGTGGAATATGTGCCATCCAATTTTCTTGGTGAGGAACAATAAGATTGCTCTTGGGCTTTGGTTTGAGAGGAGATGAAGAGAGAAGATGCTGGGGAGAACTGGTCATAGCCTATGATCCGGTGGGAGACCCGTTTGTTCGAGATGGATTGCGAGTGACATTTGGAAGGTGGTGTGTGCTTTCAGGTTGACAGAGGACCCAGCGCATGAGTGAGAGAGAAGTTCAAGATGAGCTCCAACTTGTGCACATTTGACTGTTTAATTAGAATGGGCCCTTTTCTTTATGTTACTCTTTACTAACCCTTCAGTTAAGGTTCATGAATATAATTCCTTTAATTGAATGCAGTGTACCTTCTGTTATTTCCTGGCATTAATTTGTAATAGGGTAGCAAATGACACAGCATCCAAACGAACAAGGGGCTTTGGGGTGTGCTCACACCCCAATCACACATGTTTGGTGGGGCGGATGATCGTTTTCCCTAGAATTACACTGCCAAGGAAACCAGAGTGTTTTATTTCTTTGGGATGTATCAATCCTGCACCTTCACAATTCCTCCCAGAAACTCCAAGCATTGCTGCTTAGCCGTCATCCCTGCTAGAGTCCCATTCCAATCAACTTTGGCTAGCTCCTCTCCCACACCTCTGTAATTCCCTTTACTCTACTGTAATACTGATACATCTGAGGACATAGAATTAGATCTTTTTTTCCTCAGGGCAGGGCAATCTAGAACTAGAAGACTTTTAAACGCAAACAACACAGCTATCTCTCACAGCTATCTGGACTATTCCTCTTCTCACCCTGTCTCTTGCAAAAACGCCATCCCCTTCTCGCAATTCCTCCGTCTCCGCCGCATCTGCTCTCAGGATGAGGCTTTTCATTCTAGGATGAGGGAGATGTCTTCCTTTTTTAAAGAAAGGGGCTTCCCTTCCTCCACTATCAACTCTGCTCTTAAACGCATCTCCCCCATTTCACGTACATCTGCTCTCACTCCATCCTCCCGCCACCCCACTAGGAATAGGGTTCCCCTGGTCGCACCTACCACCCCACCAGCCTCCGGATCCAACATATTATTTTCCGTAACTTCCACCACCTCCCAACGGGATCCCACCACTAAGCACATCTTTCCCTCCCCGTCTCTCTCTGCATTCCGCAGGGATCGCTCCCTACACAACTCCCTTGTCCATTTGTCCCCCCCCATCCCTCCCCACTGATCTCCCTCCTGGCACTTATCCGTGTAAGTGGAACAAGTGCTACACATGCCCTTACACTTCCTCCCTTACCACCATTCAGGGCCCCAAACAGTCCTTCCAGGTGAGGCAACACTTCACCTGTGAGTCGACTGGGGTGATATACTGCGTCCGGTGCTCTTGATGTGGCCTTTTATATATTGGCGAGACCTGACGCAGACTGGGAGACCGCTTTGCTGAACAGCTATGCTCTGTCCGCCAGAGAAAGCAGGATCTCCCAGTGGCCACACATTTTAATTCCACATCCCATTCCCATTCTGACATGTCTATCCACGGCCTCCTCTACTGTAAAGATGAAGCCACACTTAGGTTGGAGGAACAACACCTTATATTCCATCTGGGTAGCCTCCAACCTGATGGCATGAACATCGACTTCTCTAACTTCCGCTAAGGCCCCACCTCCCCCTCGTACCCCATCTGTTACTCATTTTTATGCACACATTCTTTCTCTCACTCTCCTTTTTCTCCCTCTGTCCCTCTAATATACCTCTTGCCCATCCTCTGGGTTCCCCCCCCCCTTGTCTTTCTTCCCGGACCTCCTGTCCCACGATCCTCTCATATCCCCTTTTGCCAATCACCTGTCCAGCTCTTGGCTCTATCCCCCCCCCCCCCCCGTCTTCTCCTATCATTTTGGATCTCCCCCTCTCCCTCCAACTTTCAAATCCCTTACTCACTCTTCCTTCAGTTAGTCCTGACGAAGGGTCTCGGCCTGAAACGTCGACTGCACCACTTCCTACAGATGCTGCTTGGCCTGCTGCGTTCAAACTTTGATGTGTGTTGCTAGAACTAGAAGATACAAGTTCATTGTGAGACTGAAGAAATTTAAAGGAGATCTGAGGACACCATTTTCATATAATAGTGTGTAGTTATCTGGGGCAAGCTGTCAGAGGTGGATACAATTACAACTTTTAAAGGCATTTGGGTAAGTACATTTGGCCCTCCTTATCTGCGAGGGATTGGTTCTGGGACCCCTCCCGGATACCAAAAACGCGGATGCTCAAGTCCCTTATTCAACCTGTCTCAATGCGGTGGACCTTAGGACGCAGTGGAACCCTGGACCTTATTTAACCTGTCTCAGTGCGGTGGACATTAGGACCTGGCGGTGGAGCTCTGAATCAGCAGTGTTTCTGTTCATGAAAATAATCACGATCACGACTGAAAATAAAGTGGAAATAATAAAGCAATCAGAAAGAGGTGAAACGCCATCGGTCATTGGAAAAGCGTTAGGCTACAGTGGGTCAACGATTGGAACAATTTTAAAGGATAAAGTGAGAAAAGTCCTGCCCGGATGAAAGCTACAATTATTACTAAACAACGCAGTGGTTTAATTATTGGGATTTGGGGTTTTGGGTTTTTGATCTTCCACATCAACCCGGCACGGATGAAGAGCGCGCTCGGGAGCGATCTGTCACTGAATTGAACTCGGGAACTTCTGTTCCCGAGCCTGGCGCTGAAACATATGTTTCTTAAGTGTTTTATATGCATAGAAAAGTGAAATATATACTATATATTAAGACAAACGTTTGACTAACTGATGCTAAATAATACCGGATGTACCTGTTCCGACTTACTTAGTAAGAGAACTTCTGTTTTTTTCCCGATCCTGATCCACGATAACCTACGCACATCCTCCTGTGTACTTTAAATTATCACTAGATTACTTATAATACCTAATACAATGTAAATGCTATGTAAATGGTTGTTATTCTGTATTGTTTAGGGAATAATGACAAGAAGAAAAATCTATATATGCTTGAACAACAGGTGCTGGGAGAGCACTTCCAGGTTTTCTCAATTCGCAGTTGGTTGAATTCTCGCATGCGGAACTTGCGGATAAGGAGGGCCGACTGTACTTGTAGCAGAAAAATGCAGAAGTATACAAACCTTATGTGGTCAAATGGGGTTAGCATAGATAAGCATCATGGTTTCCTTTGGGAAAATCTGTTGATATTCTTTGAGGGAATAACACACAAGATAGACAAAGGAGAATCAGTGGATGTTGTGTCCCTGGGTTTTTAGAAGGCCTTTGACAAGATGCCACACATGAGACTGCTTGGCAAGATTAGGGCTGATTGAAGTGAGGCAGGGTGTAAATAAAGGGAGCCTTTTCTGATTGGCTGCCAGTAACTTAATGGAGTTGCGCAGGTGTTGGTGTTGGGACCACTTCTTTTTCTGTTGTATTTCAATGATTTGGATGATAGAATTGATGGCTTTGTGGTCAAGTTTGCGGGCAATATGAAGGTAGGGGGAAGGGCATGTAGTGTTGAGGAAGCAGGGAGGCTGCAGAAGGAGAATGGGCAAAGAAGTGGTAGATGGAACACATTGTCAGAAAGTGTATGATCATGTACTTTGGTAGAATGAATAAAAGCATAGACCATTTCTAAACAGGGAGAAAATTAAAAAATCTAGGGTGCAAAGGGACATGGGCATCTTTGTGCAGGTTTTTCTAAAGATTAACTAGTAGGATGAGTCATTTTGAGGAAGGCAAATGCAATGTTAGCATTCATTTTGAGAAGATTATAATATAAAAACAAGAATTTAATGTTGAGGGTTTATAAGACACTTGTGAGGCCTTACTTGGAGCATTGTGAACAGTTTTGGGCCTTTTATCTAAGAAAGGCTGTGCAGATATTGGACAGGGATCAAAGGAGGTTCGTGAAAATGATTCTGTGAATGAAAAGCTTATCATATGAGGAGCATTTTACAGCTCTGGGCCTGTACTTGCTGGAATTTAGAATAATGATCTCATTGAAACTATCGAACTTTGAAGGTCTAGATGCAGTGGATATGGAGAGGAGTGGGAGAGTCTAAGAGGGCAGAACCTCAGAATAGAGGGATGTTCATTTAGAACAGAGATGAGGATGTATTTCTTTAGCTAGTGGGTGGTGAATTTGTTAAATTGTTTGGGTATATTTAAAGTGGAAATATACAAGTTCTTGATTAGTGAGGGCATGGAAGGTTACAGGGAGAAAGCAGGTGAATGGGGTTGAGGGGGATGTGGATCAGTCATGATCAAATGACTGACTCGATGGACCAAACATTTAATTCTGCTCCTGTGTCTTATGGTCTTTATGGAGGAGTTTCTTCTAAAAAGCCATCCCCCTGAAGTGGAAATGAAGACAAGAGACTCACATACACACAAAAACAGAGGACTGGGGTGCAAAACAATGGTAGCAAGTACTCTGAACTGACAAATCAAAATTTGAAATTTTTGGCTCAGACAAGAGGCAGTTTTTCAATAGAAGAGCTGGAGAACACTACATGAATGAGTGTCTGCTGCCAACAGTAAAGCACTGTGGAGATTCCCTGCAGGTTTGGGGCTGCATTTCTTCAAACTGAGTTGGTGATCTGGTCAGAATTAATGGAACCCTCAGTGCTGAGAAGTACAAGCAGAGTCTCATCTAGCATGCAATACCATCAGGAAGGTACCTGGCTGGTCCCAAATTCATTCTGCAGCAAGACAATGACCCCAAATACATCCAAAGTCATAAAGGACTACCTTCAGTGAAACTAAGGTCAGGGAGTTCTGCTACAGATGTATGGCCTCTACGGAGCGCTGATCTCAACATCATCGAGGCGATCTGGGATTACCTAGACATTCAGAAGTGGCAAGACACCCAAAGTCTGCATAGGAAACGTAGAAAGTTCTCCTAGATACTTGGAACAACCTTGCAACTGATTTTCTTACCAGGACTGCAGGACAGTACACCTAAGAATTGATGCAGTTCTAAATAATTGGATTTAGTTCATGACTGTTTACTGCTCTGTATAGTTTTTTTGATATTTAGAAACTTTTATTTTCATTATTTTTGAAAGCATCTTCACTTTTACAGAATTTTTTTACATGTGCCTAAGACTTTTGCATGGTACTGTAGATAAATAGATATACCAGATATATGTTTTGTTTTCATCAATTACATGCTAATCATAGTGGAAAGCAATAAAAGCTATTAACTATTTCTAGATAAAGGAGAAATGTTGGATTGTATTCAACTGCTTATAATAAATTGGTTACAGAATCAGAAATATTTGTTCCATGCAATTTGAAGCTAAAATGCTCCAGCAGTTTTGATTAATTGTACTCAACTTTTGCAGCTAATGTACAATTAGTAGCTAAGTTAGCTTTTTCCCCTCAACGCTTTTGTAATCATTTCAGTTGTTGAACTTATTAATTTGCTTATTCTGTTTCTAATTTAGCTGTTGGAGGGAAGCTTTGCTCGGGAAGTTAGCCATGAAGTGGATGGACTGATTTTTCAACCAACTGGGGTAAGCTTAATTTTTTTAAAAACATGTAGTAAAGATTTTAACTGGAGTGCAGTCATGTAGGAATATAGTAAGTATTTAAGGAAACTCTGTAAGCTGCCGTTGACTGTATGATCGGTTTATATGGCACAGAAAAAGAAGAAATTTTCAAGTGGAAAAACGATGCAACCGTGGCTGACAAGAGAAGTCAAAGCCAAGGTTAAAGCAAAGGAGAAGGCATACAAGGAAGCAAAAATTAGTGGGAAGGCAGGGGATTGGGAAGTTTTTAAAAGCTTACAAAAGGAAACTAAGAAGTTCATTAAGGGGGAAAAGATTAACTATGAAAGGAAGTTAGCAAATAATATCAGAGGATACTAAAAGCTTTTTCAAGTATATAAAGAGTAAAAGACAGGTGAGAGGAGATATAGGACTGATAGAAAATGATGCTGGAGAAATTGTAATGGGAGATAAGGAGATGGCGGATGAACTGAACAAGTATTTTCCATCAGTCTTCACTGAGGAAGACATCAGCAGTATACTGGACACTCAAGGGTGGCAGGGAAGAGAAGTATGCGTAGTCACAATTACGACAGAGAAAGTACTCAGGAAGCTGAATAGTCTAAAGGTAGATAAATCTCCTGGACCAGATGGAATGCACACTCGTGTTCTGAAGGAAGTAGCTGTGGAGATTGCAGAGGCATTAGCGATGATCTTTCAAAAGTCGATAGATTCTAGCATGGTTCTGGGGGACTGGAAGATTGCAAATGTCACTCCGCTATTTAAGAAGGGGGCAAGGAAGCAAAAAGGAAATTATAGACCTGCTAGCTTGACATCGGTGGTTGGGAAGTTGTTGGAGTCGATTGTCAAGGATGAGGTTACAGAGTATCTGGAGGCATATGACAAGATAGGCAGAACTCAGCGCGGATTCCTTAAAGGAAAATCCTGCCTGACAAACCTATTGCAATTTTTTGAGGAAATTACAAGTAGGCTAGACAAGGGAGATGCAGTGGATGTTGTATATTTGGATTTTCAGAAGGCCTTTGACAGGGTACCACACATGAGGCTATTTAACAAGATAAGAGCCCATGGAATTACGGGAAAGTTACATACGTGGATAGAGCGTTGGCTGATTGGCAGGAAACAGAGTGGGAATAAAGGGATCCTATTCTGGTTGGCTGCCGGTTACCAGTGGTGTTCCACAGGGGTCCATGTTGGGGCCGCTTCTTTTTACATTGTACATCAATGATTTGGATTATGGAATAGATGGCTTTGTGGCTAAGTTTGCTGATGATACGAAGATAGGTGGAGGGGGCAGTAGTGCTGAGGAAACAGTCTGCGGAGAGACTTGGATAGATTGAAAGAATGGGCAAAGAAGTGGCAAATGAAATACAATATTGGAAAGTATATGGTTATGCACTTTGGCAGAAGAAATAAATGGGCAGACTATTATTTAAATGGGGAGAGAATTCAAAGTTCTGAGATGCAACGGGACTTGGGAGTTCTCATACAGGATACCCTTAAGGTTAACTTCCAGGTTGAGTCGGTGGTGAAGAAGGCGAATGCAATGTTGGCATTCATTTCTAGAGGAATAGAGTACAGGAGCAGGGATGTGATGTTGAGGCTGTATAAGGCGCTGGTGAGACCTCACTTGTACTGTGGGCAGTTTTGGTCTCCTTATTTAAGAAAGGATGTGCGAGAGGATGTTGGAGAGGGGACAGAGAAGATTCACTAGAATGCTTCTGGGAATGAGAGGGTTAACATATGAGGAACGTTTTTCTGCTCTTGGACGGTATTCCTTGGAGTTCAGAAGAATGAGGGGAGACCTCATAGAAACATTTCGAATGTTGAAAGGCATGGACAGAGTGGATGTGGCAAAGTTGTTTCCCATGATGGGGGAGTCTAGTACGAGAGGGCATGTCTTCAAGATTGAAGGGCGCCCATTCAGAACAGAAATGTGAAGACATTTTTTTAGCCAGAGGGTGGTGAATCTATGGAATTTGTTGCCATGGGCGGCAGTGGAGGCCAAGTCATTGGGTGTATTTAAGTCAGAGATTGATAGGTATCTGAGTAGCCAGGGCATCAAAGGTATGGTGAGAAGGCAGGGGGAGTGGGACTAAATGTGAGAATGGATCAGCTCATGATAAAATGGCGCAGCAGACTCGATGAGCCAAATGGCCGACTTCTGCTCCTTTGTCTTATGGTCTTATGGTAATTCAAATTACACTAGTTTTTTTTGGGAAAGTAATTATCTAATTACTTCCCCATTTAACAGTTCTTTTAAGAAAAAAAGTTGACTAAGATTTAATCATTTACTTTGTGCACAAATTACTTATCAGTTACCATTGAACTAAATGTGACAAAGCAAGTATATTTGGATGCCAATGTTATCCCTTTGATGGTTCATGGAAGTTTTCTTTAGGATTGCTGAAACAATGTGGATCATAAATCCAAGATGGCTTTTATATAGTGAATCACATTTATCAACAGTCAGTAGGAGAAATTGATGTAGATGGGCAAATTTTCCTTCAAGAGTCTTAATTGTTAAATTTAATGTATTTCCCTTAAAGGAAAAGCATATCGTTTTTTTGAAAGTTTGTGGTAGTCCTTCGACTCTGCACTTCCAGACTGGGACTGCAGAGCCACCTCCGTGTCCACAGATAAACTGCACAACAGCGTGTCTTCTTCGAATCTTAGCACAATTGGGGCACTGGAAGTCCGTTGTTGTAATAATTGTGGCTGCTGTTCTGTGACGCTGCTCACGGTTTTCCATCAGTTTTTGGCTGCGTCTGTCTTCAAAACTGGTGTGGGCTTCATAGCACAGGACTCACCGGTGAGTTCTGTCAGCAGACGCAGCTTCTGGTCCCCTTGGCTGGATGTCACAGTAGCGTAGGGTTTCCTTCACAGCGTCTTTGTAGCGCTTGTATGGACAACCTTGAGGTCTCCAGTTTACCATAGAGCAGCTGGCCAGGCATACGGTGGTCGTCCGTTCTGATGACGTGTCCCATCCACCGCATCTGGGCTCTGATGATCAGGGACTCAATGCTGGTGGACTCCGCGCGATCCAAGACCGCCAGGTTGGAGACACAGTCTTGCCAACGAATGCCAAGTATGGGGCGGAGGGCGCGCATGTGAAATTTCTCCGGTTGTTTGATGTGTCGACGGTACAGAGTCCAGGTCTCACGTCCATCTAGGAGAGAAGGGATGACCACAGCTCTGTAGACTTTCAGTTTTGTGGAGATGCGGACGTTGTGTTGATTGAGCACTCTGGTACGCAGCCTCCCCAGAGCCTGGCTGGCCGTGCAGATCCTGGAGTCAACTTCTTTGACTCAAATTAAGTACTCAAATTAAAGGGTTTTCACTCATTGTCCCTCACCTCCCTCAATCAGAACCTTGCAGGCTGTCTATTGTCTTGATGCCCACCTGTCCTTGGACTCGTGACTATGGAACGTCACACACCTAAAGAATGTGATCAGAGTGGATGTTGACCTACTGAGAGCATGAATTAAGATAGCCTGACTCTACTGCTAAAGTAACTTCCTTGTATGTTTCTATTTATTGCCAAAATGAAAGGAAACAAGTGTTTTTGTTATTGTACCTTTCACTTAGATAGTTACGTAGAGTTGCCTGCTGTAATTAAAAATGTCAAATTTAAGAACTGAGGGAGCTGCAGTATGATATTTGATGGAAAACTGTCATTTTAGATTGCTCTGCTATTCCTACATAACAGCTCAGGGCCAAGAAGGTATAGTCAAGTTTTAATAATACAAAGCTCAGGGAAAGTCAGACCTGTCAGAAGGATGCAAAGACTCAATATGGTTTTTGAAGAACTGAATGAATTGGAAAATGCAAGACAGAAGCATGGATCAATGTGAAATTATCTTTGGTTTTAAACACAGATTATTATGTGGAGAGATTAGAGGCAGTGAAAGTACAAGACCAGGGTATTCTTCTGCACCAATCACTGATAGCAGTTTGGAAAACAAATTATATTGGTGTCCTTCCTTGCTAAAGTGAGTACTGGACTATGGATATCTTGCCGCAGCCATGCAGGTCTTGGCGTCCCCATCTGCTATTATTTGTGCCATTCTAATTTCCTTATCTGACCAAAGATGTTCTTGCCAAGGAGGAATTGCAACAAAGGTTTATGCTATCAATACCAAATTTCCAATTGTAGGTATGCCTTATCCTTGTGTTCCATTTCACTGGTCCTCCCATGTTTGTTCCCTTTCCCATACTCCAGCCTCCCAACCTATTTTCATTCCGCATCCCCTCCTGGATCCACTTCCGCCTACTGGAACCCCTCCCTTATCTCACTCCGTCTGCCCATTACTTAACAGGTTCCTTTCATTACTTACTTATCAGATTACATTACTGCTAGCCTTTGTGTCCTTGCTCATCACCCTCCAGCCTCTGTCTCTACTTTTAACTCCTCTTCCCCCACCTGGCTCCATCTGCCCCCGTCTCTATCCTTCCCCTCATCACTTGCCTGCTTCTCTTACCCAACACCTTCCCCATCCTCCTCTCCCCCGGCTGCATCTTCATATCATTCCTCATCCCTCTTCTGCTCACCTTTCTCATGCAACCTTTCTCCACTTTATACATCTTCCCTCAACTCTCTCGTACTCTTTCAGTCCCCATGTAAGGTCTTGATCTGAAACACTAAATCCTTTCTCTTCACAGATGCTGCCTGGTCCACTGAGTTTCTCCAACAGTTTGTTTGTTTGCTTTAAAAGACTAATTCCTGGGGTGGAGGAATTGATGCATGTAATAGATATTTAGTAAATCATAAGCTATAGGAACAGAGTTAGGCCATTTGGCCCATCAGGTTTGCTCCACCATTTTATCTTGGCTGATCCATTTCCCTCTCAGTCACAATCTCTGACCTTCTCCTTGTATTTCTTCATGCCCTGACTAATCAAGAATTTATCAACCTCTGCCTGAAATATACCCAGTAACTTGACCTCCCCATCTGCCTGTGACTAAGAATTCTACAGATTCATCACTCAGGTCTATAATGAGAACGTATCTCATAAAAACCCTAACAGGTCAAGACTGAACAAACAAAGGTGCTTGTTCTCACTGATTAGGGACTGCAGAACCAACTTTTACAGCTTTGGAACATGGGATGTGCCAAGGTCAGGTGAAATTTTCCACCCAGAATAAACACTACGAAGGTGCATGGATTATGCCTATCGTGCTGAATAGACCCTACTCCTATTTTCTGTTTCTACAATAAGCCTGTCCAATGAAACATCATGGCAGGTATTCAGCAGCACCTCAATGCCCTCTGGATTGAGAACAGGGATACTTCATTGTATTTTCTTAGCAGTCTCTCTGATGAATTAAAGCACCACTCTGAACTTTAGTCAAAAGCCAAGGAGATATATCAAGATGTTGGATATTTTCATCCCAGAATATCAAACTGTAATGGAAGTCATAGATTGTATTGTTATGTTTTGAATATTTTTAGTTTATTAAATCATTTATTTAAATAAATATGGAGGATATCTAGCTAGGCAAAGTTCTCTGGCTAAAATCAGTAGGTGTGTATTGTCATTACAGCCATATTTGTGACCCATTAGCAATTTCTATAGGACGATATTGATTAAATAAATCTTATCTTGAGATATGATAGTTCCTTTGTGTTTATTGTAGGAAAACTTATCCTCAATCAAGTGTCTGTACTCGTGTTCCTTTTATGAGGTGAAAACTGGGATACATTTATTTTTATCAAATGTTCTGTGCACGTTCATTAGGAATTAGGAATCAACTGGTCTTTGATGAATGGCATCTGTGTTTTCCTTCTAACAGAAAATCATCACTGAAGCTGCTTTCACTGTTTTCATTCCACATGCAGTAATTTTACTGTTTTTAATTTATGCTTTGTCAATCAGTATAATTGGTATAGTCTTTTCTAAATGATTCTATTGTACAGCTGTATTTTGCAGAAACATTATAACAGTGGGATAAATACAGCACATAACCTTTTTGGTACTGTATTAAGCAGCTGTGCTGACGATAATAATAGCTGTTAAATAAGATAATCGGATATGCATCTTGATGAAACAAACCAAGCGATAAATTCCTATTTGTGAAAGCAAGCTAATTCTTACTTGCAGAGAATATTTTGCCTCCAAAAGGTTTTTCTTTTGCAATCTTAGTACCTTCCCGTTTCCTTGATTGGAAGTTGAAGTAGTGTAGTACTTGCACGTCACAGTGATCTAAAAAAGGAATAACCAAGAATAAATGCTGGCCTTGTCCATATTGCCCAAATCTTATAAATTAATTAAGTTTGAGAATGGATAAATAAAATGTTTGTCGATTGAAGGTAATTGATAAAAAAAAAACAAAAAATAATTTGGCTTCGTAGTGTACAATACTGCGCTAATGTTCCCTTTTTGCATCTGATTTCAATAGAGGATTCTGCTCAAGGAGCAATAAAAATGAAGGTAGCTTTGGCGGATAACATTAAAGAAGAAGGGAGGTATTTAAAAGCTGGTAGTGCTCAAAACAGAAGAGTCTGAATTGAATATATCCTAGGTTATTGAGAAAAGCTAAAGGCAGGGTATCATGAATGATCATCAAACTTTCCTCAGATATGGTGCCTATGAAAAGTATTTACTCTCCCCTTGGATCATTAAATTTTATTTGGCTTTTTTGACACTGATCAACAGAAAAAGACTCTTTTGTGTCAAAGTGAAAACAAATTGGTCTAAATTTATTACAATTATTAAACACAAAATAATTGATTGCATAATTACTCATCCCCTTCAAGTCAGTATTCAGTAGATGCACCTTTGTCAGCAATTACAGCCTTGAGTCTGTGTGATAGGTCTGTATCAGCTTTGCACATCTGGACACTGCAGGTTTTCCCATTCTTTACAAAACTGCTCAAGCTCTGTCTGATTGTATGAGGATTGTGAGTGAACAGCTCTTTGCAAGGCCAATTCTAAATTGGATTAAGGTCTGGCCACTCTAGGACATTAACTTTGTTATTTTTAAGCCATTTCTGTATAGCTTTGGTTTTATGCTTGGGGTCATTGTCTTGCCAGAAAACAAGTCTTCTCCCAAGTTACAGTTCTCTTGCAGAGTGAATCAAGTTTTCCTGCAGGATTTCCCTTTATTTTGCTGCATTCATTTTATGTTCTACCTTCACAAACCTTCCAAGGTCTGCTGCAGTGAAGCATCCCCACAGCACAAGGCAGCCAACAGCATGCTTCACGGTAGGGATAGTGTATTTTTGATGATGTGCAATGTACAGCTTACGCCAAACAGTGTTTAGTCTGATGACCAAAAATCTCAATTTTGGTTTCATCAGACCATAGACCTTCTTTCAGCTGATGTCGGAGTCTCCCATGTGCCTTCTGGCAAACGCTGGCTGAAATTTCATTTGAGTTTTTTTCAACAGTGGCTTTTTTTTTGCCACTCTCCCACAAAGCTGCAACTGGTGAAGCACCCAGGCAACAGTTGTATGTGTGGTCTGTCCCATGTCAGCCACTGAAGCTTGTAACTCCTCCAGAGATGTCATAGATCTCTTGGTGGCCTCCCTCACTAGTCCCCTTCTTGCATAGTCACTCAGTTTTTGAGGACTGCCTGTTCTGGGCAGACTTACAGCCATGCCATATTCTTTCCATTTCTCAATGATTGACTTAATTGTACTCCAAGGGATACTCAGTGACTTGGAAATGCTCTTGTTTCCATCTCCTGACTTGTGCTTTTCATTAACCTTTCTCACAGAGTTACTTGGAGTATGCTTTTGTCGTGGTGTTGTAGATTTTGCCAGGATACTGACTCACCAGCGGTTGGACCTTCCAGATACAGGTGTATTTTTACTACAATCAATTGAAACACCTCGATTACACATAGTGATCTCCATTTAACTAATAATGTGACTTTTAAAACCAATTGGCTGCACCAGTGAAGATTTGGCATGTCATACTAAAGAGAGTGAATAGTTATGCAATCAATTGTTTTGTGTTTTATATTTGTAATTGATTTGGTTCACTTTGTAGAGATCTGTTTTCACTTTGACAGAAAGAGTCTTTTTCTGTTGATCAGTGTCAAAAAAAAGCCAAATTAAATCCACTGTGATCCAATGTTGTGAAACAACAGGCATGAAAACTTCTGGGGGGTGGGGGGGCAATGAATACTTTATATAGGCACTGTATGAGGAGTGATACTAGGCCAGTCAGTCTAATGGTGTTGAAGGTGTTTCTTGAAACAATCTAGGAGATAGTAACATGACATTTAGAAACAGAGCTTCCCATCAATCACATTGCTCCACTTAGTTACCTGTAAACTATTCTCTTTCACTTGGCCGTCAATTCTCCCTATGTAACTAGGGATGGTTGACAGTAGCCAGCTAACCTCCTTGACTGTAGAACATTGGAGGAAGCCGGAGCATTAGGTGGAAACCGTTATGGTCCAGGGAGAATGTACAGACATTGCATGGGCAGCGCCAGGATCAAATACGTGTCTGTGGACCCGTGTGATTGAAACAGCATTTGACTGCATTCTTTCAACAAGTATGGAGAGAATTGAAGAGAGCAATGCAATTTTATTCTGTGTTTGTGGACTTACAGAATGTAATTGATAAAGCGCTGTATAATTGACTAAGTTAATTATAAGGATTTAGAAAGAACAGCTGCATGTCAAGAAAATTGACTGGATGTCAGGAAGCAAGGACTAGTGGTTATAGGGTGTATTTCAGTTTGGATGGAAGTGTAAGCAGGAGTTCCACAAGGATCTGCATAAGGACCACTACTCTTAATGATTATTATTGTTCGAGATATGGAGATTTGGGCATAATTTCAGAGTTTTGAGATGTCCCCATACTTAAAAGTAAATTCATTGAGAATGGCGATGTACTTAATGAGAATATAGCACATATTAGATACAGGTGTCCCCCGCTTTTCGAATGTTTGCTTTACGAAACCTCACTGTTACGAAAGACCTACATTAGTACCCTGTTTTTGCTTTCAGAAGGTGTTTTCACTGTTACGAAAAAAAATTCAGCACACGATGAAAAATCAGCGCGCGATAAAAGGCAGCGTGCGCCCCGAGCAGCTACTCTTCCCCCGGATTCGGAACTGCATTCTCGCCGGCTTTGCTTTAACATGTGCCTGTGAGCAGCCGTTTGCAAGATGAGTTCTATGGTATCGGAAAAGCCTGAAAGAGCTCGTAAGGGTGTTACACTTAGTGTAAAACTGGACATAATTAAGCGTTTTGATCGTGGTGAACGAAGTAAGGACAACGTGAGTTTGGCTTGTGGAAGCTGGCGAAGATGATGTTGAAGAGGTTTTGGCATCCCATCATCAAGAACTGACAGATGAAGAGCTGATGCAATTGGAAGAAAAAAGGATAACAATGGAAACCGAATGAGTAATGATAAAGTACGTCTTTAATTTTGAAAGGGTACGTCGGTTTAGGAGATATTTGCAGGATGGTTTGAGTCCTTATTAAAGAACTGTGTGATAGAAAAATGCGCGAGGCTCAGCAGTCAAGCAAGCCTTCCACATCAGCCACAGCAGACGATGAACCTCGACCTTCGACATCGAGGCGGGCAGAGATAGAAGAAGATGAGCTGCCTGCTCTAATGGAAACAGACGACGAGATGACACCCCAGTGTCCCATGACCCCAACCCCCAGGCCACGGACAGATACTGATTTGCGGAGAATGCAAAGGTAGCAGGGAGGCACCCAGCACATCTTTAAGAAAAAAGCCGAAATAAACATGCTAATTAATTAGGTGCCGCTGACACGTAATTGTCGGACCAGATCAGAGACGACACGATTGGAAATCGGCACTGATCTGGGTGGACAATTACGGGCGGCACCTAATTAATTAGCATGTTTGTTTCGGCTTTTTTCTTAAAGATGTGCTGTGTACCTCCCGGCTACCACTGCATTCCTGCATGCTTTGTGGCAATGTATCGCTCAGCGGCCCGGAGGGTGGGGGCCACTACACCATGCAACCTGCGACGACTCAGTCTAACACACCATCATCAGTGTGCTCAGCAAGCTATCTTCCCGATTCCCGTAAGTGATACTACACTGTACATACATTATTTCTACTTTATATAGGCTGTGTTATTTGATACGATTTGGCAGCTTCATAGCTTAAAGGTTACTGGAGCGAATGTTCTTGCCAACAGCTCTTGCGTGAGACTTTTTGCCGACGGCGCTTGCGTGAGATTTTCGCTATGGACAACAGTTCAGTAATGATTGTGGAAAAGTATTTCTACTTTATATGGGCTGTGTATTTTTACGTATTATTTGGTATGATTTGGCAGCTTCATAGCTTAAAGGTTACTGGAGAGAGTGTTCTTGCCAACAGCGCTTGCGTAAGATTTTTTACCGCCGGCGCTTGCGTGAGATTTTTTACCGACGGCGCTTGCGTGAGATTTTTTACCGACGGTGCTTGCGTGAGATTTTCGCTACAGAGACAGTTCAGTAATGATTGTGAAAAAGTATTTCTACTTTATATAGGCTGTGTATTTATCATATCATTCCTGCTTTTACTATATGTTACTGCTATTTTAGGTTTTATATGTTATTTGGCATGATTTGGTAGGTTATTTTTGGGTCTGCGAACGCTCACAAAATTTTCCGATATAAATAAATGGTAATTGCTTCTTCGCTTTACGACATTTTGGCTTACAAACCGTTTCATATGAACGCTATACCTTCGGATGGCAGGGGAAAACTGTAATTATGTTCCATATATTGTGCCTGTGCTGATTTCTTGGTAGAGCTAACCATGAAGTGTTCTTGAAAGTTACCATTGAGACTGCTTCCATTGTAAACATAAAATCTGTTGCCCCTTTAACTTTGTCATTTACTTTCAATGTGAATTCTCTGGCATTTGACTCTTTTCCCCAATGGAAATGCTTCATTTTATTTATCTGTCAAAACTTCTGTCAGATCACTTAATCTGCTCTGCTCAAAGAGAATTATCTCACGTTTTGCATTCTTTCCATTTTACAGATGTTCAGTTTTGAATTTCATTATAAAGAAATAGTTTTTCTATTCAGTTTCACATAAGTTCATGATAAGTTGTTGGTCTCATTTGGGAAACTTTTTTTCTGTAATCAGCCATTTGCATGTTGGGCCAGATACTGTGATTTAGAGGTAGAAGTATAGTATTACGCTAGTTTCTGATAAAGGGTTTATGGGCTCAAACCCTTGACTGTTACTTTTCCCATATCTGCTACCTGTTGAGTTTTTCCAGCACTTCGTGCTTATGTTTCAGGTTTCAAGCATCTGCAGTTTTATTTTCAACACATCAAACTTTTGTAAATTAAGTTGAGTTTATTGTTCAGAACTTTTAGGGAAGCTACAGTAGGACATTTTCTGGCTGTTGAAAGAGATGCTGGTTCAAGCTGTGGAAAAAGAACACTGACTTTAAAAACAAAACCTTCACCTATTACAGGATATCCTGCAAGTGACTCTTTTACGAGTTCCACATTTCAAAATTAATTGTGTTTGTTTAATAGCCTTTTTTATACCACAGAAGCTGGTATAGATTCTAGAAAAAGAAAATATCAGTTAGCAAAAAATAGGACTGATACTGTCTTGGACTGAAATGTCAACTGTTACTTCTTTCCATAGATGCTACCTGACCCGCTGAGTTCCTCCAGCATTTTGTATGTTTTACTCTGGATTTCCAGCATCTGCCAAATCTGTTTTATAGTTTTGCAATTATATTTCTGAGATGACTTCTGTTTGGATATTCTGGTCTAGTTGTTGAGTTTTAATTAGATATACTTGATATTCACTTGAAATATCAACAAGGTATGGAGATTTATTTTATAGAGAAGCTCATTATGTTCAAAATCCTCTGTACTGAATGATGAACTAGTAGTTGACTGAGTCTGGTACAGATAAGCCCAATATTCAAAATGTTTGGTGTGGCGCATGAAGCTGCTAAACAAGATAGGACCTCATGTCATTACAGGAAAGATTCTAGCACAGAAGATTAGCTGACTGGCTGAGTGGGAAAAAAATGAGGCCTTTTCTGACCGATCAGGAAGCGATTAGCTTCTGTCTTAAATATACCCACAAACTTGGCCTCCGGGGCAGTCTGTGGCAGTGCATTTCATAGATTCACTACTCCCTGGCTACTCCAACAGTGACTACTCCCAATAGCGACAGCCCCCATGACAACTGCTCCACTTGGTGGTACCTCTCTTTAATAGAGATTGGGTTTTTAAGACTCTTCGCTGGACCTGCACGGGAACGCTTCTGTTCCGTCTGTGCAGTACTCCAATCAACTTGCAGATTGAATCGGTAGTAAGGAAGGCAAATATTAAGCAAGTTTTTATTTCAAGAAGATTAGAATATATAAGCAAGGATGTAATGTTGAGGCTTTGTGAGGTGTTGTTCAGGGTACATTTGGAGTATTGTGTGCAGTTTTGGGCCCCGTATCTGGGGAAGGACGTGCTGGCATTTGAGAGGATCCAGAGGATTATGAGAATGATCCCAGGAATGAAAAGGTTAATGAGGAGCATGCAGTGGCTCTGGGCCTGTACTTACTGAAGTTCAGAAAATGAGAAGGGTCTTATGGAAAGCTACTGACAACTGAAAAGCCTGGATGAAGTGGACATTGTCATAGACATAGTCATAGTCATACTTTATTGATCCCGGGGGAAATTGGTTTTCGTTACAGTTACACCATAAATAATAAACAGTAATAGAACCATAAATAGTTAAATAGTAATATGTAAATTATGCCAGTAAATTATGAAATAAATCCAGGACCAGCCTATCGGCACAGGGTATCTGATCCTCCAAGGAAGGAGTTGTAAAGTTTGATGGCCACAGGCAGGAATGACTTCCTATGACGCTCTGTGCTTCATCTCGGAGGAATGAGTCTCTGGCTGAATGTACTCCTGTGCCCACCCAGTACATTATGTAGTGGATGGGAGACATTGACCAAGATGGCATGCAACTTAGACAGCATTCCCTTTTCAGACACCACCGTGAGAGAGTCCAGTTCCATCCCCACAACATCACTGGCCTTCAGAGGATGTTATCAATTATGGGAGAGTCTGGGACCAGCGGGCACAGCTTCATAATAAAAGGATGTCCTTTTAGATCTGGGATAAGGATTTTTTTTAGCCAGAGGCTGGTGAGTTTGTGGAATTTATTCCCACAGATTGGCAGTGAAAAACCAGGTCATTGAGTATATTTAACGCAAGGTAGATAGGTTTTTTTGATTAGTAAGGGCATCAAAGGTGTTACCATCAGTTTATGTGAATTGATTTACCACTTGCGAGAGAAAACCGTGACAACACCAGATGACCTTGTGATCTAGAGCTATAAGGTATTTTGACATTCAACTCCAGATGTAGTAGACCCAAAATTATTACCACCTGATTATCCCAGAAATTACTGTCACAGGTTTGCTGCCCTCAATCAATGCATTTTTTAACAAAACCCAGAATCGAGGGAGGAAGCTCAAGTTCTGCAATTTATAGAACTTAGAGTAGTCAATGTATAAGGTAATTTAAAAATATCAGAATTATGATTAATTAGCAGAAATTAGATAGTGTGACCTCTATGTTGAATGGAAATATTTGGAGATTGATCTCATTTTACATTACATTCTGGTTTTGAAACTCTTTATCCTGTTCTCAAATCTTGCAATAGTCCACTTCCCTTTGAAAGCTATGAGAGGTGATCTGATAGAGATGTAGAAGATGATAAGACTTATAGATCAAATGTATCAGTGCTCCTCTTGCTCAGCTTAAACCTTCCTGAGTTTAATTACTTTACCATTGGTGGCTGTGACTTAAGCTGCCAAGGATATAATTGTGGAACTTTAAACCACTCCCTTCTTCTACCATTACCTTGAACTCTCCCGCTTTTGGTTGATGCCAAATTTTGCTCATTAAAAAAGCTTTTGGAACCAAGCCATAGATTGCTTTTTCTCTCTGAAACTTGTGAAATGCAATCCAATACATCTAACAAACCTTTATCTACAAATTGATTTTGCCAACTGGTATAGTTTTCTGCACTCCATCAACCATTATTCACAGAAATTCCAAAGGATAATACTATCTGTGAATACATCCTGAGGTCTCTGAAAGTCTAGTTCTGCGATGAGATCTTTCAAAATACCATCCCACATAATCGATTTGAAGGAATAGTTCGTTATTTCCATCTTTGAATTATGTGGCAATAATTTCTTTGCAACTTTCTGAAATTGAACTAGGGGATCAGGAATTTTGTCATTTAACTTTTTATAAAGCTAGGAGAACATCTCTCATTCAGAAACCTTGCTCTTTTAGTGAACACTAAAAATTATGTTATGAAGAAACTGCTTTAACCTACATGTTTTTATGTTTGTTCTGTTTTAACCTTTTCATTTAGATATCAACGTGGTAATTATTACTTTCAGAGAAGACATAAGAGCTTATTGGGTATTCATATAAAGAGTGCTGTACAAAACAATGCTGGTTCAGCAGCATAATTAATGATTCTGTTAATGGATTTGACCTTACTAATAGGAACTACTTTGGTACTTTGCATAAGAAACAGTGGGGCCTAACCTGTAGAATTTACTAATTCTATAGCATCAGCAGCCTCCATTACTGTTAACAATGTTTATGTAGAGTGCACTTCAAAGGAAGAGTATGCAAGAGTGTGGTATCAAATTGTTAGGAACAAATAGACTTAAAAGCTGGGGGAGATTTTCAGATTTCGAGAAATCGTGTATTAGCTGGAAGATTTGTGATGAACAAACAACTTGGAATCAGTGATGCACAGGTTGAGGCCTGGCATGTGCAGTACAAGAGAGGTTTTGGGCTTTACTAAACATGGATTATGATCGTGAGGGTCTATGTGTAGGTTTGTTGGAATGTAAGGTAACATTGAGGTTTGTCAAAACTATTGTTTGGTAAGATAAGTGATGGTTGGTGGATTTTGAGTGAATCAAAACTTAGCTTTGGATTGCTGTTGGAGTTTTTTTTTCATGATAAATAAATTGCATACCCTCCAAGAATACAGCTGGACTGGAATTGAACCTTGAGGTCTTTGAGCACCATTTACCTTGTGCAGTAATGTTATTGTTAATTTAAAAAGTCTGGTGCTCTCTCCAGATTTCCCACTGACATATGAGTGTATTATACGATATGCTACATTTATCTAATTCACAGTATGAGAGGCTATTCCATTTGTTACAGGATTATATTATTTTAGCATTATTTTTTCTTGCATAATTCTGGGACCAAACAGTCCAATACCTCTTTATAGTATACGAGGGGTGATTGATAAGTTCATGGCCTAAGGTAGAAGGAGATGAGTTATTAACTTCAAACATTCTGCATTATCACTCAGAGAGTTGAATTGCATGTGCATGTAACGAGAGCGTCTTGGACCTCCAGGTGGTCCACAGCAGGGGCGATTGATAAGTTTGTGGCCTAAGGTAGAAGGAGATGAGTTATACATCTCTTGTTACATGTGCATGCAGTTGAACTCTTTGAGTGAAAATGCAGAAAGTTTGAAGTTAATAACTCATCTCCTACCTTAGGCCACGAACTTATCAATCACCCCTGCTGTGGACCACTTCTGGAGGTCCAAGATACTGGTTTCTACAAAGAGGGGATCCATATGCTCCACGACCGCTGGACTAAGTGTGTAAATGTAGGAAAAATAAACGTGCTAGGTTTTCTAAAATTGACTCCTTCTACCTTAGGCCACGAACTTACCAATCACACCTTGTACATTGGCCTGTGGACATTAAATTGTGGTCTTTCCCATAGAGTCTTTTCACAGTTGCAAGCACTTACTCCTGCACCTTCAGAAAGTCGGCTACAAAGTTTAAATCATGTTTAGTTACTTTCAAAGGTTCATTTAATGTCAGAGAAATGCATGCAATATACATCCTGAAATGCTTTTTTCTTTGCAACTATCCAAAGAATGAACGACAGTTAAATGTTAGAACCCCAAAGTCTGCCCCCCCCCGCTCCCCTCCCACCCGCACGTAAGCAGCAGCAAACACAATCCCCTCCTCCCTCCACTGGTTTAAAAAAAAGCATCGGTACCCGTCACCGAGCACTCAAGCGTGCAGCAAAAGCAACAGCAAAGATACAGACTTGCACTACTCCAAAGACTACACTGTTCACCCAGCATTCGGCGTACCACAGGTTCTCTCTGTTTCACAGTGAGAGGGGAGACATAACAAACAACTCACTGGTTTACAATGTTAGAAGTCCGTTGCATCTCTTTTCTCGAGCTCTGTGCACAAAGATCTCAAGTCTCTGGGCACATAGCCAAAGATGTTCCAGGTCCCACGATACACCCGTCCGGGATACCGACCTTCAATCCGCCTGTCCCCAGAGCCCTGAGATCCTCGACCTCCAAAGCTGAGCCGAACTCTTAGGCCGAGCCCTTGGCATGCTGAACAGCAGCCAATTGTGAAACCCTGAGAGCGGGTCCCATTCCCGCAAAGAACCATAGTCAGCACGTTACTCCAGGTCAGGTCTTCAAAAGAACCCTGAAAGGGAAAAATAGAGATATTAAAGATGGAAATAGAGCTGTTTCCGAAGATGCAAGCGAAGGAGCCGCCATTTAGCGCCATCATCACTTCGCTTCACCTCCAGGAGTTGCACTTGCACTGGGAGACCAGCAAATTTCACATATACCAAAGAATGTTTTCACCAAGTTGATGATATTTTGGAGGCAAGTGATGGTTGTTTCAATGTGCATCCCTAGGAACTTCATGTGAAGTACAGAATCCTATTTTACGTACATGTTTGGAATTACCACACCATCCAGACTTCTTCATAAGTATGCATTCAGGAAGGAGATGATTGATGGAATCATTCACATCACCGATGCCTTAAGAGCATTATCCAGTGATGTTCAGACTTCTGCTATACATAAAGGATTGAGATCTTTTACGCATTTTGAAAATATTTCTGGTGATGTCCTTTTCCTTTGAGGGTTTGGATATTCCAGGTGGCTGACCATGTGGTCTGTGATGGTGTTCTGCACAAATTTTTGTACATGTTTGTTGGCACAAAGTGCTCTAGTTGAATGCAATGTTCTGAGGCTACTTGGCCAAATTTATTTTTCCCCATTAGGCTCCGTAGTGTTTGCATGCCAAGATCTCTTAAAAAGAGTCCTTTATGGGATAAAGGCCATTTTGGGTACTTCCCACTCCCCCCCACAAAAATTATCTTCACTAAAGATGAGTTCATTGCATTTCTGTGCACACACTTCATTTACGTTGTCTGGATAACATGAAAGACAGGTGACTGCTACTGACAAGTTTCTTTTCCACTGGCTACCATAGCCCTAGTTTCTGTCTCACCATGGATAAATGCTCGTTCTGGTTCTTGGGTAAACTCAAACCTGTGTTCCATCTCTTCCCACCCCCCCACCTTCACACCAATCCATCCTTTCATTTCCTCCACTTCACATGTTAAGCTCAATTAATATCAATTTGTCTTGTTATTCCATCTTCGAGCCAACCTATCTCCTTTTCCATTCACCTGCAACCTCTTCCTCTGTACCTTATTCATTCTCCTTTTCATCCTCCTTTATCCTTACAGTCAAATTTATGCAACAATGAAAGAATCATTTTTAATTGTATATGTTTTTGAACCTGTGGCGTGTGGCCAAGTGATTGGGGCGTTGGACTAGCGATCTAAAGGTCGTGGGTTTGAGCCTCAGCTGAGGCAGCGTGTATATCCTTGAGCAAGGCACTTAACCACACAATGCTCCAGTCTATCTGGGGGTGGGGTGGGGTGGGGGGAGTCTCGTACTCTCAGTCACTTCACGCCACAGAAACACAGAAACCGGCATAAGCACCGGCCTGATGGGCCACAAGGCTCGTGATAGACTTTAATCTTAATGTTTTTGAACAATTGCTCAAAAGTGTGTGTCAAGTGGATGAAGTGAATGTTGAATTTATAGCAGTGATCTGTAAATGAATTATGCTAATCTGTGCTAATCTAAGATCTATAATCAATCTTTGATTATATCTGAATATCTACAAAAACAACTTGACATGATAAATGAGGCATTTGTAGGTCAACAAATGTTGTGTAAATTGACTTACATTCATTTGACTTTTGGGAATGTGTTATCCCAGCACCACTCATCCTATAGGTATGCCTGTTATTGAATCATTGCTTTCTCTTTGTTGAACTTTTTGGAGGTAACATTTTCATAATACTCTTTGGTGTTGGTTTGCATGTAGGGAAAGATTAAAGCCTTGTTTTCTTTTGGTGACTGCAGCTGCTCCGTTTTAAATTGCTTCAGGCATTAGCCAAATTAATTTTAAAACACCCCATTTATACTGAAGCCTGCGGTAGGGTGGTTCTAAATTAACTACAGCACAGAACCTAATACTGGTAATAATCTAAATAGCTCATATTTGTAAGCTTGGCCAAGTAGGCAGAACCAGATTTTATTGGTCTCTTAAGTAAAAGATTAAAGTATATTGTGATGAACTGCTCAAACACTTTGAGAAGTTATCTTGTGCCATCTGGTCCTTGCATTACTGAAGGTAAAAACATCTGAAGCACACAGGGTTCACCTTGGAATAGAATAATGTCTTTATTATTAACAGTGTATATATAAAGAGATGTATTTCTCAAGAGATACAGAAAACCATCTCATATTTTTTCAAGATACAGACAATTACTGACAGCCATTTTATCAGGCTGTTGAACCATGCATGTGCCTGCTGGAAAGGTGGTTTCCTGCATATGCTTTGGATTCAATATAGGAAGAATCCAAATGTTAATGATATGCAAGGTAAAAAATTAATTGTTAGAAAGTAGAATCAGAATGGATAAAGGATATACAAAACAGCAAATTATAAATGTCAAGGGACTGACAGATGAATAAGATGAACAGAATGCAAGTCTAAACAAATATTGGAAGGATCTCATTGTTCAAAACAATGAATGGATGTGAGGGGAGAAAATGTAAAGGTCACTTGAATGCTGTAGATGGACAAGCAGCTTCTGTGATGGGCATTTAGAGAATTAGTAGTATAACTATTAATGAGTTCACCTGGAGATTGCTTGAAGGTAAATCAGGAATACCAATTCTTTTTCATCTGTGACTTTCTTACTATTATTCCCTGGATTATTTGTCATAACTATTCCCAGCCAAGATTTTGAGGATTTTAAGTTGGAATATGGATACTAGGACTGAATTTGGCAAAAAATAAAAAGACCTTTCAAAAATGTTTTATTTTCAAACAACAAATAATAAGAAATTATTCCCTTAAATCAGGAAATGGGTAGCAAAAGCACTATTAGCCAAAATTGTTCCCAAATGCACGGAGAAATTTTAGATTTTGTTCCACTCCATGTGCTATTTCAATATGCATTAATTATCAAAACTTGTGCTTCAGAGATGATGTCAGAGTGTTTCATTTTCTGCATTTTTTGGGAACATCAAAAAATGGAAGTGTGTGTTCAGTTTTGGTTACCCTGCTATAGGAGTTATGTTAAATTGTAAGAGTACAGAGAAGATTTATAACATAGAAAATAGAAATCTGCAGCACATTACATGCCCTTTGGCCCACAATGCTGTGCTGACCATGTAACCTTCTCTAGAAGCTCTTTAGAATTACCTTACTGCGTAGCCTTGTATTTTTCTAAGCTCCATGTACCTATCTAAGAATTTCTCAAAAGACCCTATTGCATCCATCTCCACTAACATCACCAGCAGTGCATTCCATGCAGCCACCACTCTCTGTGTGGGAAAAACTTACCCCTGACATCCCCTCTGTACTTACTTCCAAGCTCCTTAAAACTATGTCTCTCGTGTTAGCCTCAAGCTTGCAGGGCATGAGGTACTGGTTGAATGGAGAGTTTGGGCAGGCTAGGACTTATACCTGGAAGGTGATCTTATAGAGATGTATAGAATTATGAAGTGTGTAGATAGACTACATGGCACTCGGTCTTTTTCTCGGAGCTGGGGAATCGGGAACTAGCTGAGAAGGGAAAGGTTTAATAGGAACTTGAGGGGCAACTCTTACACAAAGAGGGGAATTAACATGTAATCAGTGGCTGCGGCAGATACAATAAAACAATTAGACCAAGTATATGGAATGGAAAGATTTAGAAGGTTATGTGCCAAATGTAGGCAAATGGCACAAGCTTGGATGGGTCATCTTGATTTGTATGGATCAGTTGGGTCAAGGGCTATTCTGTGCTCTGATTCTATGACTCCAGATGTAAAGCAGGAATTGGCCATTTGGTCCTTTCACCTGCTCTGCAATTCATTAAGATCATGGATGAGCTTTTTCCTTAGTATAGCTTCAGTGTGCTAATCTCACACCCTATGATTCCTTTATTACCCAACAAAATATTGCAGCCCTCTTGGATAGAAAATACCGTAGATTTGCTAACCTCTGAATGGAGAAGTTTAATATTTTTTTTCTCAGACCTGAATACCATTTCCTTTTTGAGATTGACCCAACCTAGTAGACACATCATCTCCTGCATCTACTCTGTCAAGCCTGTAAAAAAAAATTACTTTTGTTGTTCGTGAATGCAGCAGGCCAGGCAGCACCTCTTCCTGGAGATGCTGCCTGGCCTGTTGCGTTCACCAGCAACTTTGATGTGTGTTGCTTGAATTTCCAGCATCTGCAGAATTCCTGTTGTTTACTTTTGTTGTTCAGTAGGGTTGCCATCAAAATCAGTACAGTCTAATTACAATGCCTTTATGTGCTGCCTATCACTTCAATGACTTTATTTTTTTCAGAGTTTAATCACTTGGCTTTGATAAAGCATTTTGTATGAATGCTGTTCAAGAAAAAAATTTGTTTGAAAATCTTAAGACCATAGGACATAGGAGCAGAATTAGGCCATTTGGCCCATTGAGTCTGCTCCACCATTCAATCGTGGCTGATCCTTTTTTACTTACCATTAAGGTAAATATACATAACAAAACTTTTCTCCTGCTTAAAAATATAAACTCTATTCAATATGTTTATTTTAATTTATCCATTAATGTTATTAGGCATGGCAAAAATGATTGCCCAGTCCTAGCTATCCTTGAATCGGTCATGGAAGTGCCTGCTTTAAGCCATTAGGGTTTTTATGGTGTAAGTATTTTTATGGTGCTTCAGTGAGATCTTAGATTTTGATCCAATGATTAGAAAAAGGCAAATTAAGAGCAGCACAGTGATATGGAGAGTAAGCTGCTGTTGTAGAATGCTAGAGACCCAGGTTGAATCCTGACTTTGAGTGCTGTCTGTCTGATGTTCGCACAATTTCTACATGCATTCCTTTTAGGTGTTCCTGTTTTTTCCTGCATCTCAAAGGCATGTGGGTTGGGAAGTTAACTGGCTGCTGTAAATTGTTTCTAGTATGTGGTAGGGGAGTTGATTTAATAAAAAATGGGGAGTACAAAATTGGGATTAACATAGGATTGGTTTAACTAGGTTGTTTAACGTTGACATGGTCTCATTAGCCCAAAGGGCCTATTTCCATACTGTATGTCTCTGTGACTCTACCTCTATTAATCTGACTAGATGATGTAGGAATTGAATATGGGGTGTTCTTACTTGTCTCCTGCCCTATCCTTCCAATAAGACAAGGTCCTTGGTGTGAGAGAAACTGCCAGTTTCAAAGGGCATAGCGCATCAAAGGGTATGGTGAGGGTATGGGGTTGAGTGGGATCCAGGATCAGCCATGATGGAATGGTGGAGCAGGCTCGATGTGCTGAATGACCTATGCCTTATGGTCTTATGGTCTTATTCTTACTAAATAACTTGATTGGGTGCTGCAGTCCCATTGTGTGAATGTATAAAATTGTGGTAATCCTTAGGGCTGTTTTGTCTGGATTGTGTTGAACTTTTGAGTGCTAAAGTGAAATTATATATACAGAAATAGGCCCTTCGGTCCAACAAACACATATCAGGTTTATAAGTGGAGAGGGTCCACTGTATTAATGCAACAACTAAATAGATTTCACAAACAAGAGAAAATCTGCAGATGCTGGAAATCTGAGCAACACACACAAAATGCTGGAGGAACTCAGCAGACCAGGCAGCATCTATAAAAAAGAGTGCAGTCGATGTTTCAGGCCGAGACCTTTCCCAGTCTGCCGAAGGGTCTCGGCCTGAAACAATGACTGTACTCTTTTTTATAGATGCTACCTGGCCTGCTGAGTTCCTCCAGCATTTTGTGCGTGTTAACTAAATATATTTCTTGATAGAGAAGGAAATGAATATTTCTTCACAAACAGAACTGTCCGCACTTTTATGTTTAGATACCAGCGCTTGGAAACAAATACAATGCATAGCACCTTTTTAATTTTAATACTTGATGAATTTGCTTTTTTTCTGTCATGTGATAGAGTGTGTGTGTGTATTCGCCATTTAGTAGCTGGTTGAAATAAGAATATTGACTCATGTAATGAAACAGTAAATTTGATTGCTTTCCACAGTGGGTATTTTACCTCCAAGCTAAATCAGGAATTCTTAACTCTAACTCCCAAGGGGGATCTGTGGATAAATTCCAGGTGATCTGTGAATTTGGATGGGAAAAAAATTTACATCTTTATTTTCGCTAACCTGTAACTGAAATTTAGCATTTGCTTCCATTATGAATGTAGGCAACAAACCACAGTAGTATTAACAGTACCTCTGACTTTGTCACCAATAGAAATCACAGGTGAGGATTGGAGGGTTGAGGATGTTGTTCCCTTATTCAAGGAAGGGAGTAGAGGTTGCCCAGGAAATTATAGATCAGTGAGTCTTACTTCAGTGGGTGCTAAGTTGATGGAGAAGATCCTGAGAGGCAGGATTTATGAACATTTGGAGAGGCATAATATGATTAGGAATAGTCAGCATGGCTTTGTCAAGGGCAGGTTGTGCCTTAAGAGCCTGATTGAATTTTTGTGAGGATGTGACGAAACACATTAATGAAGGAAGAGCAGTAGATGTAGTGTATATGGCTTTCAGCAAGGCATTTAATAAGGTACCTCATGCAAAACTTATTGAGAAAGTAAGGAGGCACGGGATCCAAGGGGACATTGCTTTATGGATCCAGAACTGGCTTGCCCACAGAAGGCAAAGAGTGGTTGTAGACGGGTCACGTTCTGCATGGACGTCGGTGACCGGTGGTGTGTCTCCGGGATCTGTTCTGGGACCCTTACTCTTCGTGATTTTTATAAATGACCTGAGTGAGGAAGTGGAGGGATGGGTTAGTAAGTTTGATGATGACACAAAGGTTGGGGGTGTTGTGGATAGTGTGGAGGGCTGTCAGAGGTTACAGCGGGACATTGATAGGATGCAAAACTGGGCTGAGAAGTGGCAGATGGAGTTCTACCCAGATAAGTGTGAAGTGGTTCATTTTGGTAGGTCAAATATGATGGCAGAATATAGTATTAATGGTAAGACTCTTGGCAGTACGGAGGATCAGAGGGATCTTGGGGTCCGAGTCCATAGAAAGCTCAAAGCAGCTGCACAGGTTGACTCTGTGGTTAAGAAGGCATGTGGTGTATTGGCCTTCATCAATCATGGAATTGAATTTAGGAGCCGAGTGGTAATGTTGCAGCTATATAGGACCCTGGTCAGACCCCACTTGGAGTACTGTGCTCAGTTCTGGTCATCTCACCACAGGAAGGATGTGGAAACCATAGAAAGGGTGCAGAGGAGACTTACAAGGATGTTGCCTGGATTGGGGAGCATGCCTTATAAAAACAGGTTGAGTGAACTCGGCCTTTTCTCCTTGGAGTGATGGAGGATGAGAGGTGACCTGGTGGAGGTGTATAAGATGATGAGAGGCATTGATTGTGTGGATAGTCACAAGAGGGCGCGGGTATAAGGTGCTTGGGAGTAGGTACAGAGGAGATGTCAGGGGTAAGTTTTTTACGCAGAGAGTAGTGAATACGTGGAATAAGCTGCTGTCAATGGTGATGGAGGCAGATACAACAGGGTCTTTTAAGGGACTTTTGGATGGGTACATGGAGCTTAGAAAAATAGAGGGCTGTTGGGTAACCCTAGTAATTTCTAAGGTAGGGACATGTTCGGCACAACTTTTTGGGCCGAAAGGTGTGTATTGTGCTGTAGATTTTCTATGTTTCTATAAACATTGCAGTTGTTATAAATATCACTACTTTGAAATCACAGTAGTTATTTGATCTTCCACTGGATAATGTGATCGCAGTCTTCCTGTCTGCAGACACTCATGTAACAAAAGCTGGACAATTATTGGATATCCAACAAGACCTGTGTGTTGCTTTGTCAAAGACCATCCCAAAATTTAATATTCAAACTGAGCAACAACAGCCTTCACACTGATATGTCTATATAAAAAAAATGTCATTGTAACTTGCCTATATTTTAAATGTGTAGTCGTGTTAATGCGTTAATAAAGAAGCGCATATATTACTAAATCAGGAATTTGTTTTTTTAAAAAATATTTTGATAACTATTTCAATATAATTGGCTTATTTTGTAATCTTATGTATTTTATTTTATATATTGAAAATATTATTCTAAGAAGGGATCCATATTCTTCACCTGAATACCAAAGGTGTCCATGGCATAAAAAAAGAGATTCGGAACACCTGATCTAAATTTATCTATTTATTGAGATAAAGTACAGAGTAGGCCCTTCTGTCCCTTCAAGCCGGCCCAGCAATCCCCCAATTTTAATGCTAGCCTAATTACAGGACAAATTACAATGACGAATTAACCTACCAACTGGTACATCTTTGGACTGTGGAAGAAAACTGGAGCACCGGGAGGAAACCCACGCGGTCACGAAGAAAACGTACAAACTTCTTACAAGTAGTGGGGGAATTGAACCCAGGTCACCTGTTCTGTAAAGTGTTGTGCTAACCATTATGCTACCGTGCCTCCTTTCATTGGTTCAATAATGAGTCGATATATTCATATTTTTCTCATTTCTGTTGAATTTTTTGCTTTCTTTCCACAACTTCACCCCAGCATTTTTAAAAAATCGAGTGCATATTGAAGAATGTTTACAGGACGTTCAGCTAGGGAGTGAGAACTGTAAGACCACACCTGATTTTTGCCGTTTAACTTCTGAAATTGTTCAGTGAATAATTGTATGCACAATTGCTTCTGGAATTTTGGATCAATATTGTTTTATGACCCTTACATTGCTTGTATATATTATATACTTCAGGAACCTTGTTAGTATGATAATTTTGTTAAATGTGGTCACTCTTGACATCATATGCATATCAGCAGGCAACTTCCTTTCATAGGAGCTTTGCCAAACACTTAGTAACAGTGTAACAGTACATTTGCATTTCTGAATGTGCAGCTGTCATTTGATGTGGTGTGATCCCGTAGAATAAAATTGGTGTGTTGCTTGTCTTTAAAAAACAATTTAAGATCAATGGTATAAATGAGGTGTACAGCAGGACTGAGAGACCCACAGAAAAAATATACCACTCAGTGAGTTGGCCTTCACATCTGAAAGTTCCTGTGGGTTTCTGAATTTGGTACTCTGAGCCACCTGACTGATCTAGGAAATGAGGAATTGCCGCTTCTTGTGTAGCTTCCCGGTGTAGTTGAGGGTGTCATTGGCATCTGGGAGGCAGTCAGCAGACAGGTGATTTGCATTCAAGGAATAGAGCCTGCAGAAGTGAAGCATCGCTAATAAGATAGCTTTTTTTTAAGAATAAAGACAGAATGAAAGTAGTGTATAGCACAACCATAGGTAGTGATGAGTCATATTTTGTTTTGCATTTGTTATTAAAACTTCTTTGACACAGCAGGGCACCAGTATATCTGTGCCATGACAAATATTTACATTTGCCGTGTGTTTGGCTCATTCGTTATGAAGAAATTGCATAGGTTTATCCAGCTTTCTTTTAAAGCTATCTAGATTACTAAATGATGCTAGTAACAACACTAAGCCATTGACTTATGCTTCTGGATATAACGTTTCGTAAGATAAATTTGATAAGGACCCTCTCAGACTATCTTAAAGAAGTAAAAGTATTAAGACTGTAGTTCAAACAAATGGAAGGCAAACCTATTGCATTTGAAGAATCTTCCGTTTACAAGCTACAATATTTTATCAAAAGCCTTGCATATATTATCATCTTGTTAGTGAGTGGGTGTTGCCACCACACAGAAAACTGAAACAAGCAACTTTAAACCGTAACTTGAAAAGAACTGTGAGGTTAGGAAGGAGGATAAATTTAATGCAGTTTCCCAGAAATTGTGCTTTTGAGTTATAGCTGAAACCAGGCAGGGTCAAATCATTATTCAAGTGTTCTCAGCTAGACGTAAGAAATGTAAATGAATAAATTTATACAGACTCTCTGAAAGTAATGTCCATCCAAATGAAAAATGTACCTGTCATAGGTGCTGAGCTGCACAGATGAGTTTAAAGACCTTGAGCGGACCTATTCAGTCATTTTGTCACTTTCAACATATTTTCTTTCTGGTGCTACAGAAAATGAAAATAGATGATTTAGAAGATTATGCCTTCACTTTGTTACTTGTACATTTGACATTCTGTATTACAAATGGCTAAACTAAGCTGGTGAAAAGTACTGACAAATGTACAATACTTCAATCATGTGTTTTCATATAGATAGTCTGGATTTTCTGATTTATATTTAAAAATCATGACTAGATACTTTATCTATTTTCATTGAGCCTGCCATCAACTGACTTGCCCTACACTCAACCACCAACTCCAATATGCATACTGCAGTATTCTTGCAAAGTACCCCACTGGCCTTCACACCAACCTACTTCAAAGAAGAATTGACACCAAGCCACATAAGGAGATATTATCGAATATTTCAATTTTCTGGTTGCTTTTGCTTTCGTGTTTAAACTTCTGTTTTATCCTCAATTTCCTTTGGTTGGTTTTGTTGTTTCAATCTTTTAGCCCCACACAGATGGATGCATACATTACTGAGTAATTCTTTTGTGGTATAAATGCAGTACAAATATATGAAGGGGAAGGACAATAGTGGTTATTTTTCAAAATATTTAGAATAGAAAAATTTGTGCTTAGAGGTACTGGTATTCAACTCACCAAAATTAAATTTTGAAATGGAATTCAATTGTTTATTAATCATTCAGATATTTCTGTCAAAGTTTGAATGTGTGGAAATTACACCATCTTAACATTGGTATCATGGTAGTGTAGCGGTTAGTGTGACGCTATTACAGCTCGAGGTGTTCCAAAGATGTACTGTCTATGTTAATTTGTCCTTGTAAATTTTCTCATGATTAGGTTAGGGTTAATCAGATTTGTCAGGGGTTGCTGAGGTGACTTAGCTCGGAGGGCAGGAAGGGCCTGTTCTGTGCTGTACCACCAACTAAATAAATAAATAATCAGCATTCTGCATTTCTATTTCTTTAACTGCTACCCTAGAGTGATAAGTATTCTTTAGGCTTTGTGCTTGATAATGATTTGGGCGAGGTAATGATTTGAGCTAGATAATGATATAATCTAAAGTTCTGTTACAAAATAATAATTTCCTTGTTCTATATAAACAATATATGTAAATTAAAGGTTTGCCAAAGCAGTAAATGGCAACTAAGGTAGGATAAAACACAGGGCTAAAGTGCCAGATTTGATGTAAGAACCACAGGTTATGAGTATTTATTTACTTAAACTCTTTTGTGAATTAATACCGCATCTTGTCTTGATTTCATTTGCTTGATGATGCTAAATGATTCCTAATATCTGAAAAACAGCACACTCAAAATGCTAGAAGAACTCAGCAGGCCAGGCAGCATCAATAGTAAAGAGTACAATTGATGTTTTGGGCCAAGACCCTTCCAAGTTCTGATGAGGGGTCTCAGCCCAAAACGGGGGCTGTTTACCCTTTTCCATAGATGCTGCTTGGCCTGCTGAGTTCCTCCAACATTTTGTGCGTGTTGCTTGGATTTCCAGCATCTGCAGATTTTCTCTTGTTCCTAATGTCTGAAATTTCATCAGAAACTCACTAAACATTTTCATTCACATGATGGCAGCATTTCATATTATAAAATAGCAGTTTTTTCTTTAGTTTAAAGAATCTAAATGCATTTTTAGGATGGTGGGGCAGATAAATGTGTCTTCTAAAGGAGGTGTAAGGCACTCCTTCCCTCTGTTAGCCTGCAGGTCACCCTTAAGCAAGGTGTAGTACTTGCTTAGCCCCCTGATCGGGGTCACACGAAGCCACGGGAGCAGGTGGTAGATGGTTGAATGAACAGCTGGTGCATATCACAAGTCCTGGTTATGCAACCACTGACACCATGCAGACAATCTCTGAAGAGTATTGATAATGGCTGGGATTACCCATTTTGTAGAGTTACTGTCCAGAGGAAGGCATTGACAAACCACTTACGTAGAAAAATGTGCAAGAACAATTTTCTTTTGTCTCTTTACATCCCTTCCTAACTTAAACGATTATATGTTGATTATGGGTGGAGATTTTAACTGCTGTTTAAATCCTTTGATGGATAGATCTATGTCTAATCAGGCACTTCGAACAAATCAGCTATTCTTATTATCTCTTTTATGGTGGACTCTGGAACTCCAGAATTTTGGAGATTCTTACACCCCAACGATAAAGAGTTCTCATTCTTTTCACATGTATATCATCATTATTCTAGAATTGATTACTTTCTTATTGACTCTCAATTAGTTCCACTTGTTCTTGACTACAGATATGATTCCATTGCTGTTTCCGATCATGTGCCATTGAAACTATCTATTAAGTTAATGGATACATCTTCTAGTACTAGACAATGGCGACTTAATACCACTTTGCTTCAGAATTCGGACTTTGTTAATTTTATTGAGGAACAGATTAATCTTTTTTTCAAAACGAATTTTACGGAGGAAATTTCCAGCGGGGTACTATGGGATCTTTTAAATCATATATTCGTGGACAAATTATTTCATATTCTGCTGGATTGAAAAAGCGAACTAATAATGAAATACTTAAACTGGTTGACAAGATTAAAGAAACTGACAAGAAATATTCCATTGCTCCTAATCCAGGAGCTTTATGAAGTGAGAGTCGAACTTCAAATGGAACATAGTCTATTACTATCATCTTCGATTGAAAACCTATTAATTAAAACGAGGAGTCAATTGTATATGTATGGTGATAAAACTGGGAAACTACTGACTAATCAACTGAAATCGGCTTTGGTTAAATGCCAGGTTGTTAAGATTCGTAAAAGAGATGGTGCTCTGACGGTTGATCATGATGAGATAAATATATCCTTTCAAGAAATTTATACTTCTTTATACCAGTCTGAATTTCCTGATGATTCCACTATAATGCACGAATTTTTAAAGAAATTGAATATTCCAAAATTACCACCCAATGAATGTTTAAAATTAGATGTACCAATTATGGTAGAAGAGATAAAGAATGCTATTTCCTCGATGAATTCAGGTAAAGCACCTGGTCCAAACAGTTATACAGTAGAATTTTAAAAATCCTTTTCTACTATACTTTCTCCTTGGTTATGTAGAATCTTTAAGAATGCAGTATCTATAGGTAAATTACCACAATCTTTTTATCGAGCTTCTATTTCCCTAATTCTTATAAAAGAATGTGCATCTTACAGGCCTATATCTTTGCTGAATGTGGATTCTAAGATTTTTTCTAAAATATTGGCAACGAGACTGGAGAATGCATTGCCTCAAATTATTTCTGTTGATCAGACTGGATTTATTAAAAATCATTACTCCTTCTTTAATATTAGGAGATTAATGAATATTGTTTATACTTCTTCACCTAGAACTCCAGAATGTGTCATCTCATTGGATGCTGAGAAAGCTTTTCATAGAGTCGAATGGTCATATCTGTTTAATATGCTTGAGAAATTCAATTTTAGTCCGTTATTTATATCTTGGATTAAATTGATATACCTTACTCCTTTGGCTTTGCTATTTACCAATAATCAAAGATCTCCCTTTTTTCAGTTATTCTGTGGTACTAGGCAGGGTTGCCCTCTTAGTCCATTATTATTCGATATTGCCCAGGAACCTTTAGCTATTGCTATTCGTCACTCTCCTAATATATTTGGTATTACCCATGGGAATGAGATACATAAATTATCACTATATGATTTACTATTATATATTTCTAACCCTCAGAAATCCATTCTGGCAGTATTATCTTTGCTTGTTCAGTTTAGTAGTTTTTCTGGTTATAAATTGAATCTTAGCAAGAGTGAACTTTTTCCATTAAATATGCAGGCTCCCATTTATAGATGTTCACCTTTTAGACTGATTACTGACTACTTTACTTACTTGGGGTTAAACTTGCTGATAGGCATAAGGACTGATTCAAGCTCAACTTTTTACCATTAATTAGTCAGGTTAAACAGTTGCTTACTAAATGGTCTCCATTGTCTCGATCACTGATTGGCTGAATCAATGCTATTAAAATGATTATTCTACCTAAATTTTTATATCTATTTCAAGCGGTACCAATTTTTATTCCTAAATATTTTTTTGATACTATTGATTCTAAAATTTCCTCTTATATATGGCAGAATAAAAATCCTAGGTTAAGTAAAAAATACCTACAGAAGTCCAAGAAAGATGGTAGTTAAGCATTGCCGAATTGCTGAATTTAATATTCGATATTTAATATTTTGGGCACAAGATTGGGATATAATTCCAAGTCCACAACGGGTAAACCTTGAAAATTACTCTGCACAAGGGTTTTCATTAGTTTCTATTTTAGGATCTTCACTGCCCTTTGTGTTTTCCAAATTGAATAAACAAATAGTTAATCCAGTAATTGAACACACATTACGAATATGGTTCCAATTCCGTGAATTTTTTGGTTTGAACAAATTTATATTACCAAGCCCTATTATATCTAATTTTTTTTCCAACCCTCTGTTATGGATCAAGCCTTTTTGATATGGAAAATGAAGGGTATAACGTGTTTCCATGACTTATTTTTGAATAACTGTTTCATGTCTTTTGAACAGTTGTCTAATAAATATTACTTGCCCAGATTCCTATTTTTTAGATATTTAAAAAAAAGAAACTTTTTAAATACCATGCTGTCTACATTTCCGATTTCATACCCAACTGATAAAAAAAATTTTAGGCTTAAATCCTTATCAGAAGGGATTAATAACAACTATTTATGATATAATTATGAAAATACAGCCAGGTATATTGATAAAATTAAAAATAAATGGGAAAAGGAACTTCAGCTTCATCTACCTATAGAGCAATGGGAGAAAATTTTTCAATTAGTTAGCTCTTCCTCTATATGTGCTAAACATACGCTGATACAATTTAAGGTAGTGCATAGGGCCCACATGTCTAAAGATAAACTAGCTCGTTTTTACTCCCATATAAATCCTATTTGTGATAGATATCACTCTGAGATGGCCTCTTTGACTCATATGTTCTGGTCCTGCCCTGTCTTGGAAAAATTTTGGAGTGATATGTTTGATATCATTACAACAGTTTTGCGTTTCGATTTACAACTCCATCCTAGTACGGCAATTTTTGGTTTGCCAATGATGGAACATAGCTCTTTATCTTCTTCAGCCTGTCGTAGGATTGCATTTATTACATTAATGACCAGAAGGTCCATTTTATTGAATTGGAAAGAGACCAAGCCTCCTACTACATTTCAATGGTTTTCTCAAACTATATCATGTTTAAATTTAGAAAAAATCAGAAGTGTCATTTTTGATCCTTCGGTTAGATTTGAAGAGACTTGGAAGCCATTTATTCAACATTTTCATATGATGTAGTTTGACCTTTTCCGAATCCTATTTATTAAAAGAATATATGAATAGAGGAGTGGAGTTTACGACGTTAATGAATGTACTCGATCTAATATATTGGTTCAGCCCTGTTTTGTTCGTTTTTTTTGTTTTTTTGGGGGGGGGTTTTCTTTGTGATATTTTTTCTTTTTATTTTTTTTCTCTTCATGATTAATTATATCAAGAGTTTGGAAGTTTATTACACTTGTACTGTTTGTAGTTTCTCCTGTATATGAAGCCTTTTAGGACCGAGATGAGGAAAAACTTCACACAGAAAGTGGTGAATCTGTGGAATTCTCTGCCACAGGAAACAGTTGAGGCCATTCATTGGCTATATTTAAGAGGGAGTTAGATATGGCCCTTGTGGCTAAAGGGATCGGGGGTATGGAGAGAAGGCAGGTACAGGGTTCTGAGTTGGATGATCAGCCATGATCATACTGAATGGCGGTGCAGGCTCGAAGGGCCAAATGGCCTACTCCTGCACCTATTTTCTATGTTTCTGTTTCTAATGTAATTCCAATCTCTTTATATCACTATTGTTATTATGTTTATGAACTTGAAAACTAATAAAAAGCTTAAAAAGGACAATTTTCTTTTATCATTATGATATAACAAATAATGATGATGATGAATGCATTTTTGTTTTACTTTAAATTTGGTTTGGAAAGCCAAAGCTTTGTTCTATTTCAGTATCTCTAAGGCTTGTTTGCAGAGCCATTAATATTAGTAACTGCACAAAAGTAAAATTAATGTCATCAAATAGAAACTTTTGTAGACTATTGTTTTGATGGATTTGGAGAATTATTTCATTGTACTCACCTTTGTGGCATCACTTCATTGGTGGAAAGGTGGTTTTATAGTCCCTATCTATTAAAGTCAACCTTTTATTATAATGGATTTCTGTTGGTGACTGCTATAAGGGACTGGGTAATTGAGTAAAAAAAAATGCATTGTTTATGGATGTATGAGGTTGCGTAATATGTGTTACTTCCTGATACCCTCATTGCTGTTCCAGTTTTAAGTTGGGTGAACAATACAATTGTTGTACTAGGCCACTGTTAAAGCTACGCATGCCGATATTGCTGCTCCTTCAGCTTATCAGTATGCAGAGTCATGATATTTATCTCTTACTGCATTCGTGATATGTTTAAAAAAAGCTGTAAATTAATACAAGAAATGCAAAGATATGAATGTATTTACATTGGTTAAAATCAAGATAACACGTTGAAGAGGATTATTGAATGTCCTCGTACTTTGCTGCTTTGTGTTTTGACATCTCTATACTGAAAATTGGTGAGTTCAGTAGAATAAACTGTTATTTCTACATTATGAATCCCAATTACATGCCAGCATTAATAGTTCATGTTTCAGTTTGATATCTTGGGAATTCTTCAACTTTTGATATAATTTTTAATAGTCTTCTGATCAGTTGGAATATAAGAAACAGAAATACACATACGCTGTATGTACACGCAGACTTGTTTACAATAGTTTTCTGGCCACCCAAATTCCCGGTACTATCTAGAAAAAATTGCCTTTCACCATTGACTAAATCAGGTTTTTTATATACATATATAATATAGAACTAAATGAAACATCATTCCTCTGGACTACAGAGCACACACAAAACATGTGTCACACACGACACATAAAAAAATGACCACAAAAATAAATTAATAAAATATATTTCAAAGTCCATGTAGTGCACGGTAAACAGTACAATAAACAGTTTGATGTCCTTGTGATGAGACCTCCTTGGTGGCAGGGGATTCATTAGTCTCACAGCCTGAGGAAAGAAATAGTTGCACAGTCTGGCACAGTCCTGATGCTCCTGTAGGTCAAAAAGATTGTGGAATGTGTGGTAGTAATCATCAACAATGCTTCAGGCCCTTCGTATACAACGCTGCCGGTAAATGTCACAAATAGGGAGGAGGGAGACTCTGGTGATCCTCTTGACAGTTTTTACTATCTTCTGTAGGGCGTTGAGATCTGATGCCTTGCAGCTTCCGTACCATATAATGATGAAGCTAGGGAAGATACTCTTGATGGTGCCCCCTATAGAAAGTTGTTAAGAGTGGGAGCGGGGAGCCTGGCATACCTCAATCATCTCAGAATTCTCTGAGAAATTTGTTTATGTCAATGAAGTCACTTAGTTCTTTAAACTCCAGTGAGAACAGACTAATATTCCCTAATGTCTACAGTCTGGGAATCGACCTAATGAACTACATTACAGTGATTCCATTCTTTGTTTATAAATGGAAATTAAAATTGTACAGTGCATTCAAAATGGGGTCACACCTAGACCCAGTCCAATTTCAGCAAGATCATTTTTGTTTTTGTACTTCTGCCTCATATAATGAAGATGCAAGATCTTGATATTACCTACAGTTGTTTTCTTGTGGATAAAACATTTCTTAACTACTCTAAATATAGAATTACATGGTTAGATAATTTCAGTAGTTGGTGTTTACTTGATCTGTGCAGTGAAGTAAAATGAATGTTTCTAAACACATTTTTTTAAACCTTATATAGAAGTACAAGCCTGGTCGATGTGACGATATACTTAAGTGGAAACCTCCAAGTCATAATTCTGTTGACTTTCGTCTGAAAATAACAAAAGTAGGAGGAGAAGGGTGAGCAATATCTATAAACATTATTTTAATAACTTGTTTTCTGAAATCACGACCTGAAATGATGCTTTGCTGAAGCTGTGGGTGGACTGCTTTTTCCACTAATCTGTTTAATATATGACACTGATGAAGCACATAGAATTAAATAGAACATATGAAAAATTTGCACAGTAGGGAAGAAGAGCATTCTTTTCAATCACATTACTATTACTATTTATTATTTATGGAGCAACTGTAACGAAAACCAATTTCCCCCGGGATTAATAAACTATGACTATAAAAGACTGGAGCTGTAGATTTAATATTAAATAGAACTAAATTGCAAAGGGTGCAAGTTTAGGGTTTGCTGACCTCAAAGTCCTAAACTCAAAAGAAGACTAAGCCCTATTGGACATAAATAGCCACAAGTACACTCACTAAAGGGAGATTACACTGTAACAACCCAATCTTCAACTACTAGTTTACTGTATTTTCTCCACAGCAAGTTTAGCTACCTATATTTAAGTGGTAGATCCCCTCTCCCTACCAAGGAGAAGATACTTCCAGCTAACAAAGTAGATCAAGCACAACTCATTTATTTTCAGTGATACACACATTACTCCAAACAACATTCTTAAAACATATTAAAAACTCAACGAGCATTTCTATCTTAAACATTTTTCGGTTCTCCCAGAGGTTTCCTATCTTATCTTGAATCATTATCTTGAATCTTGAAACATTATAATACATTTCCAAACTGCAAACCATTTCTACAACACAACCCTTTTCCAAAACCAAAAGCATTAAACATTTCTTAAACAGGAAGGATAAAACATAAAGCAAAAAAGACAGAGGATTTCCAAAACGCAGGTATAATTTCTAT